>NW_022437074.1:286608-886608 GCF_009761245.1 Sapajus apella
CTCTCTCTCTCTCTCTCTCTCTCTCTCTCTCTCTCTCTCTCTGTGTGTGTGTGTGTGTGTGTGTGTGTGTGTGTGTGTGTGTGTGTGTGTGTGTGTGTGTCACGGTGGAGGAGGTGTTGCAGGGCTTTTAGCAAACTGGACCCTGAACAGGTAATTACAAACCAACTCCAGTAGGAGAATACTTTCTGGGATTACCACTGGAATGTATGGAACTGAAGGGAACACGTGGAAACTGCAAAAGTGTCATTCAAGTTGGGCATGTCTGGTGGAGGGTGTGGGAGGGGAGCGTGTCCCAGTGACCCTGTGCCTCCCCGTTTTGTGCTGCAGGTGCCTCAATGGACACACCAAAAGCATTTTGAGTTTTAGATTTCTGCCTATCAGAACCAGTTTTCCGGTTGATTTTATTATAGCTAACCTTGAAATGTTTTCTTTAGAAATGGTCCTGGCTCCAGGATGTCAAAATGGTTATAAAATGTGATGAATAAATCAGATCCTAAGAGGTCACAGTTTAGGGGGAATGTATTTTGGTACCGTGTTAACAAGCAGTATGTTAACAAGCATTATATTACCAAGATGCCAGTTTCGGATGGAAACGAATAACCCTTAGTGCTTGCTGGGGTGGAAGGTACCCAGGCCCTCCTGCCAGGTCTGTGGCTGTGGAGGCAGGCCTTGTACCTCTCTGGGAAGTGAAATGTGCCGTCTCAGTTTCTCAGAGTTACAGCTGACCAGCAGTCAGACTGACAGCTGGTGAGATTAATTAGTGATTCCCACAAGAAGTAAGGATGATCCTAATTGTGAGTCTGCTGTGGCTGTTTCCAAAGGCCTCATTCTGTGACCTTCCTGTGTGGAGTCTTCCCAGGTCACAGTGTGAACAAGCCATGGTCAGGAGCAGTCCCCGGCCGGCGTGGACTCCAAGCCAGGAGTCTGCAGGGGTGACGTTCCTCCTGAGTGTCCTCAGGTAGCCTGTCTCTTACAGGGATGTGGCCAGGGACAGGGAGAAGCTCTAGAGTTGACATTTTTAGTAGTTTTTCTAAGTTGCGTTCTCTTTTGCCAACGTTCCATTTTGGGTTTTGCTTATGATTGTTCTCATCTCATTTCGTACGTGTAAGTGCTCCCTCCCTTTGTTGACCACAGAGCAGCGTGCCTAGTCCATAAATGTCACTTTCCATAGAACACTGCTTTCCACTTGTGTCCCCCACGGCTCACAGGGAATGAGTGGGAAAAGCAACAGATCTGAGAGCCCACTCACTCCTCAGTCTGACTTGTTTTAATTAGAGCCTTCCAGAATAGGCCACTTACGATCTCACCCAGAGGTTATGTTGAAGATTTTGTTGTGTTCACAAAGACTAAGGTTGGAAGTGCTTGAGAAAGACAGGGATTCAAGGAGCCAGGGAGCCAGAGACAGGACCGTCTTCCCTGCCTGGAGCCTGGGTCTGGTGCAGGCCTGTCTTGTGGGAGAAGCTAAATGCAACCGTATCTTACAACCTGAGAGCTCATTTTGTAACATTTGTATAAAACGTTGGTCATTTTCCCAGTGGTTAAAGTACCACGTCTCGTCGGTATATGCTTGGAACAGAGGTCTCTGGAGGAACCGGAGTGTGCACATGTGTGGGGTGTTGCGCATTCATGGCTGTGTGTTAACTTCCAGCCAACTTCCAGCCTTGGTTCTTTTGGCAGTGACATGGAGGGAGAGGGTAGATAAAGTGGCCCGTGAACTTGGAATTCTAAGGACAGGCCTGCACAGGCAGGACAGTAACACAGACCTGGATGCCATGCCCTATAGAAATCAGTGAGAAAACATGCTCAGAGTTTGTGGGACGCCAGTGTCCCCCTCCCCACCACTGCAGTAAGATCAGGAGTCCGTCTCCCACTCTCAGTTCCGGGAAAGCGCAGCAGGGATTCCCCCGAGCTGTAAGCAGGTGATGCTGCTGACATTTGCTTGGCTGAGTGGGGCCAGGCATGGAGGGAGATGAGTGGGCCCTAGATGAGGTGCTTGGGGACATAGTAGAGATAGACATGGAATGGCTCCTGCCTCCTCCTCTCCTTCCAGGCTTTGGAGCTCTGTGAGTCCATGCCTGCCAGCTGTAATGGGGGTCACCTGGGATCCTTGGGGGTGACCTAGGATGCTCAGGGTCCACTCCAGACTAATCTGGAGTGGGAGGACAGGACCTGGGCATCTGTGCTATTATGCTGATCTTCCCTAAAGGGGTATTCTACTCTGAGGACTTTCATTTGTGAATTTGTGTGTATTCACACCTGAGAGAATTCGTTGCACTTTTAAAAATCCCATTCCATGACTAGTAAGTGTTTATTGGTAGTTCTGATCTTCCATTCCTACAGTGAGCTAACCTTCCGTGGAGACTTGTCTTATGCACAGAAATTTAACAAAACATAATGGAGAAATAGGAAGCAGCACTAGGCATTGTAGCACTTTAGAACATACCAGATATGAAAGCTCTAGTTCTTCTTACACCTTGTGTTTTCCGCTTTGGAGATTCTGGCTTGGGGGATGGTGGGTTCCTGAAAAAGGTTTAGCAGAGAAATCACATAGCGTGTCCATATTATCACATAGCAGAGAATGATAATTTCTCTTGTTTTAGAGATTTTTTTACAGAGCCTTTATTTTTGCCCAGCAGGGCCATTATCTGGGTCACCAGCAAGGCACAGAGGGATGGGAAATATTTGTAAATTTACAGAAGGCAGTAAATGTATACTCTGCTCTGTCAGTTACAGTATAACCCAAAAACCTTTGTAATGAGTTTTGTTACATAACCAGACCCTCTAGTCCTCAGGACTGGAGTTTCTTATGCAGTCATAGTGTCCTAGTGATCGATCAGGTTTGGAGTTCCTGGCTCCATTAGAGCTCAACAGAGATTCTGATTAACCAAAATGGTTGTATTATGTCCTTCATAACTCTAAAGCAGTTTGCTGGGATATTCCACTTCCTTTAGAAGGCCGACACCATGTATTAGTCTATTTTCATGCTGCTGTAAAGAACTACTCAAGACTGGGTAATTTATACACGAAAGAGATTTTAATTTACTCACAGTTCAGCATAGCTGGGAGGCCTCAGGAAACTTAATCATGGAGAAAGATGAAAAGGAAGGAAGGCACCTTCTTCACAAGGTGGCAAGAAGGAGAAGTGCTGAGCCACTTATAAAACCATCAGATCTCGTGAGAACTCACTGTCACTAAGACAGCATGGGGAAAACCACCCCTGTGATTCAATTACCTCCACTGGTCTCTGCCTTAGCACATGGGGATTATAGGGATTACAATTGAATTCAAGATGAGATTTGGGTGGGGACATAAAGCCTAACTATACCATCCTGTGAGGACCAATTCTGTTGGCTCAGGTAGTTTGATTGCAGTGTGTGTATGTTAGTTGGGAGGCCTGTCGTGTTTTTTTTGTTTTGTTTTGTTTTTTTAAGATGAAGTCTCACTGTATCGCCCAGGCTGGAGTACAATGGCACAATCTCAGCTCACTGAAACCTCTGCCTCCTGGGTTCAAGTGATTCTACTGTCGCAGCCTCCCAAGTAGCTGGGATTACAGGCTTGTACCACACACCCAGCTAGTGAGTGAGTGAGTGAGTGAGTGAGTGAGTGTGTGTGTGTGTGTGTGTGTGTGTGTGTATTTTTATAGACACCGGGTTTTACCATGTTGGCCAGACTGGTCTTGATCTTATAGGCATGAGCCACTGCACCTGGCATTTTGACTATTTCAGGAATGATAAACTTAAAGAGACTGATATCTAGAATATCTGATTGATTAGGTTTTTTTAATGCAAAAACGTAACTAATAAAGCAGGAATTTCTTATTCTCAAATTAGAGCCAAATTCCAAATGGATGGCATGGTAAAGGGCTCTGAACTTCTTTGTACAGTTCTAGGCCCCCTAGATTTGGGTCATTACTGACTTATCCTCACCCTTCCCTTTCAGCACCTAGTTCTTGCCAAGTAAGTATCCCTTCTTCTGAGGAGCTTCCTTGTCTCCCCTGCCTTATCCTGGCACATTTTAGAGACATTTTATATGTGTGTGTATATATATGTATGTGTGTGTGTATACATTGAAAATAAAAAAATGGAAAAAGATATACCATGCAAATATTAAAGCAGAAATTGTTGTATTAATATCAGATAAAGAAAAGTAGAGTTACCAGGGACGTAAGAGTCTGTTCATCAAGAAGACATAACGTTCCTAAGTATGCATGCACCAAACAACAGAGCTGTGAAATAAGAAGCAAAAACTGCCAGAACTACAAGAAGAAATAGATAAACCCACAATTGTACTTGAAGATATCCATACCCTTCTCAATAGTTGATGGAACAACCATACAGAAAGTACACAGAAAGTTAGCAAGAATATAGGAGAACTCACCACCATCAATTAAGATTATCTAATTGACATTTATAACACTCCACCCAACAATAGCAGAATACACATTGTTTTTAGGCACCCACAGAGCATTTGCCATGTTAGGGCATGTCCTGGGCCAAAAAACAAACAGTAACAAATTTCAAAGCATTGAAATCATGCAGAGTATCTTCTCTGTCTTTCCAATATTTTTTTTCTCTTTACCTTAAAACAAAAGAGTCTCAAATGGTCACACATATTGTATGATTCCGTTTATATAACATTCTCAAAATAACAGAATTACAGAGATGGAGAGTACATTACTGCTTACAAGGGACTGGTGATAGTTGTTGGAAAGCGGGGTGGTAGCTGTTTCTATACAAGGGATGGTCAGAGATTTATGTGATGAAATAGTCTTGTGTCTTGATTGGCGTGGTGGTTATAGGAGTTTATACATAGGAAATGACAGAACCATATATACTCATTATACTAATGTCAGTTTCCTGGTTCGATATTATACTGTAATTATGTAAAATGTAACCATTAGGAGAAACAAGGTGAAGGGCACAGGAGACCACTCTGCACTATCTTTGGAATTTCCTGTGGACCAACACTTATTTCAAAATTAAAGGTTTACACTTCTTTAAAAAAGAAAAAATTGTTGAAAGATCAACTCATTTCTTCTTTTTATGGTAGTCTATAGTTTGGGATCTAAGAAGTATCTAGGATTACATAGCAGTAGATGAGTAAGTCATAAAAGGAAGATGGAAATAGGAGAGGTACCAGAGAGAATTGGGCACCATTCAAGATTGCTGAAAATGTTTTTCTTATCAACAAGTTTCCCTGTTCCCTACTTTGGAAAAATATGGCTTAACTATACTTTTCTGTTGTTTTGATATGCAATTATAATTCACAATAATTTACCTGTAATTAATGTTGATCAAATACAAAAAATAAACAAATGACACTGACCACAAGAATACTACCAATAAAGACCCATGACAGCGCACACATACCCCCCAGATCAATGTGGAGTGCAGAATTTAAGCATGTGATAGGTAATGACTTTGTCTCGATTCTGATGTCTAAGAAACAAGCCTGAAAACAGTAGAAGGCTCTATAAATCATGGCAGCTACTTCAAATGAAATACTTATTTTCGTGAATCTAGACACACAAGTACTAACCCTGGGGTCAAGAGACCCAGGGAGAGGTCTCAGCTTGTCTTTGATCGCCTATGACATCTTGAGCAGGTCACCACTTCCCCCTTGGGGCTGTTGTAAGAGTGAAATAGGACGCTGCTTGGGTTGACCTCTTAGTAAATTAGGCACACTCAATATAGGGAAGAGCCATCACTCACTCATCTTTTCAGCTGTACCCTCAGGAAGATAGTGGCCACTGTCTGAAATGTCGTATTTTAATAGAAACCATAGCTCTTGATATGAGTTCACACATTAGCTCTCTGAGGCTTCCTCCTTTCCCGAAATAGGCATTATTTTTATCAGAGCCCAAATGAACTGATTCTTTATTTCACATCCCCAGCTCTGGGCGATACAGTCGGATAGTATAAAGTTCCAGGCCTAGGGACATAGCCATGCTGATTGGCATCTTAGGGGAGGTTCAGCAAGTGCTAGCTAGTGAAATACTGTCTGTCCCTGTCTTTCTGCTTGGCCTGTGTGCTTTCTTTTTAAAATTTCTATTTGTGATATTTCATAGGTACAAAATACATAGGTATCATTTATATGGTTATGGGGCATAATAATAAAACAAATGCCCGTGAACCTACCTCCCAACTTAAAAACTAGAATATTCTCAATATTGAAAACAATAGTGTTCTCTACCTCCTTCTGTCCCATTGTTTCTTCCCCCAAGAGGTTATTTTAGAACTCTTTTAGATTTACAGAAGGCTTTTGAAGATAGTATAAAGAGTTCTAATATATTTAGCATCTAGTTTCCCCTATGATTAAGTAAAATTGGTACATTATTAACTAAGGCACCAATTTTATTTGGATTTAAAACCTTTTTAACCTAATGTTCATTTTCTGTCCCAGGATTCACAGTGCCACATTAGATTTAGTTGTCATGTCTCTTTGGGCTCTTCCTGGCTGTGACAGTTTCTCAGACTTTCCATGTTTTGTTGACTCTGACAGTTTTGAGGATTTGGGTATTTTTTATGAAGTCTGCCAATTGAGAGTTTTTTGATGCTTTTCCCATGAGGATTTTGGGAGGAAGACCACAGAAGCAACATGTCCTACTCATCTCATCACATCAAGGATCCATGCTACCATTATGGCTTGGGACTTGCCGATGCTGAGGCACAGTTTGTCAGAATTCTTCACTCCATACTGACTCCCTCTCCCCCTTTCCCTATGTAGTCTTTGGAAGGAGGTCTCTGGGTGCACCCATATTTAAGGAAGCTCACTGCTTCATCTCCTTGAAGACAGTGTCTACATAAGTTATTTAGAATTATTCTGGGCCGGGCGTGGTGGCTCAAGCCTGTAATCCCAGCACTTTGGGAGGCTGAGGCGGGTGGATCAAGAGGTCAAGAGATCGAGACCATCCTGGTCAACATGGTGAAACCCCGTCTCTACTAAAAATACAAAAAATTAGCTGGGCATGGTGGTGCGTGCCTGTAATCCCAGCTACTCAGGAGGCTGAGGCAGGAGAATTGCCTGAACCCAGGAGACGGAGGTTGCGGTGAGCCGAGATCGCGCCATTGCACTCCAGCCTGGGTAACGAGAGCGAAACCCCGTCTCAAAAAAAAAAAAACAACAACAACAAAAAAAACAAAAAACAAAAAACAACAAAAAAAAGAATTATTCTGCCAACAAGATTTGTCTCTCTCACTTACTTACTAGTCATTCATTCTCTTGCTTTTTGTTCTTTTCTTTTTAGTCGATGTTTAGTTTTCTTCACTGGATCGGTTTACCAATTTTTTAATTTTACATATTAATGGATAAAGCATGGTATTTTGATACATGTATACAATGTGTCAAGATCAAATCAGGGTAATTAGCATATTCATTACCTCATACATTTATCTTTTATGTTGGGAACATTCAAAATGCTCTTTTCTCGTTATTTTTTAGTCACCCTGTGGTGCTATCAAACACTAGAACTTATTCCTCCTATCTAACTGTAATTTTGAATCCAGTTAACCAGCCTCTTCCTATTGCTCCCTCTCCCCACGCTTCCCCACTTCTAGTAACCACTATTCTACTCTCTACTTTTACGCATCAACTTTTTTAGCTCCCACGTGAGTGAGAACTGTGGTATTTATCTTTCTTTGCCTGACTTAATTTCTCTTAATATAATAACATGATTCAGGCTCATCCATGTTGCTGTGAGTGACAGAATTTTATTTTTTCTGGCTTAATAGTATTCTACTGTGTATATGTACCACATTTTCTTTATCCTTTAATCTTAGGTTGATTACATATCTTGGCTACTGTGAATAGTGCTGCAGCTAACATGGGAGTACAGCTATCACTTCAATATACTGATTTCATTTTCTGTGGGTAAATACGTGGCAGCGGGATTGCTGGATCATTTCCACCAATAGTAAATTAGTATTCCTCTTTCTTTGCATCCTTGCCAGAATTTTTTTTTTCCTGATAATAACATTCTCACTGGGCTGAGATGATACCTTAGAATTTGTTAAAATATATAAGATCTTGTCATCTACAAAGAGAAAGAACTTGAATTCCTCTTGTCCAGTATGAATGCCCTTTCTTTCTCTTGCATAATTGCTTTGGCTAGCACTTTAAACAATATATTGAATAAGAGTTGTGAAAGAAGAAACATGCTTGTATTTTTCCAGTTCTTAAAACTGAAGTTTTCAGCTTTTGCCCATTCAGTATGATGTTAGCTGTGGCTTTGTCATATATGGCTTGTATTGTGTTCAGGTATGTTTCTTCTATACCTAATTCATTGAGAGTTTTTATCATGTAGTGATATTGAATTTTATCAAAAGGTTTTTCTGCATCATTGAGATAATCATATCTCGATAATTATTCTTCATTTTGTTGATGTGATGTATCACATTTATTGATTTGCATTTGTTGAACCATCCTTGCATTTCTGGAATGTGTCCCACTTGACCATGTTGTACTATCTTTTTGATATGCTATTGGATTTGGTTTGCCAGTATGTTTTTGAGGATTTTTACATCTTTGTGCATCAGGCATATTGGCCTGTAGTTTTTGTTGCTGTTGTCCTGTTCTTGTCTGTTTCAAATGTCAAGATAATGCTGGCCTCTTAGAATGAGTTAGGAAGAATCCCCTTCACTTAGTTATTGTTTTGTTGTTGTTTTTGGTGTAGTTTGAAAAGAATTGGTGTTTGTTTTTTATTATAAGCTTGGAAAAATTCAGCACGAAGGCAATCCAGTCCTGGTCTTTTCTTTGTTGGGAGACTTTTTTTATCTTATAGATTTAGTCTTGTTACTCATTATTAGTCTGTTCAGGTTTTCTTTTCTTTTTTCTTTTCATTGATTGATCGATTGATTGTTGTGATGTACTCTTGCTCTTGTTACCCAGGCTGCAGTGCAGTGACATGATCTCGGCTCACTGCAACCTCCACCTCCCGGGTGCAAGCGATTCTCCTTCCTCAGTCTCTCAAGTAGCTAGGATTACAGGCATGCACCACCATACCTAGCTTTTTTTTTAAAAATTTTTAGTAGATACAGGGATGTTGGCCAGAATAATCTCGAACTTCTGGCCTCAGGTGATCCACCCACCTTGGCCTACTAAAGTGCTGGGATTACAGACATGAGCCACAGCACCTGGCCAGGTTTTCTATTTCTTTCTGGGTCAGTGTCAGCAAGTTCTGTGTGTCCAGGAATTTGCTCACTTTCCTTGGGTCTTCTAAGTTATTGATGTATAATTGTTTAAATGAGTCTCTAAGGATCTTTTGTATTTCTGTAGTAACATTTATAAATGTCTTCTTTTTCATTTCTGATATTTATTTGGCTTTTCTCTTTTTCATAGTCGAGATAATGGTTTTTCAATTTTCATATTTTTAAAGAAACAACTTTTTATATCATTGACCTTTTGCATTTTTTGGCCTCTATTTTGTTCAGTTTTCTGGTCTTTATTATTTCTTCCTACTGATTTTGGGTTTGGTTTGTTCTCACTTTTCTAGTGTCTTGATGGTTTTACTTTTTTGATGTTGGCATTTATTGCTATAAACTTCCCTCTTAGCACTGCTTTTGTTGAATCCCATAGTTTTTGGTATATTGTGTTTCCATTTTTATGTTGTTTCAAGATTTTTTATTTCCTTCTTAATTTCTTCATTGACCCATTGGTCATTCAAGAGCAGGCTGTTTAGTTTGCATATATTTATACAATTTCCAAAGCTGCTGCTGTTATTGATTTTTAGTTTTATTCTGTTGTATTCTGAGATAATACCTGACTTTGATTTATAAAATTTTCTTATGACTTGGTTTATGACCAGACATACTGTATATCCTAGAGAATGTTCTATGTGCTGATGAAAGGTTGTTTATTCTGCTGCTATTAGATGAAATGTTCTGTAAATGTCTGTTAGGTGAGTTTGATACATAGTGCAGTTTAAGTCTGATGCTTTTTTGTTGAATTTCTGCCTAGATGATCTGTCCAGTGTTTGTAGTGAGGGGTTGAAGCCCCCAACTGTTATTGTATTGGGGTCTCTCTCTCTCTTTAGCTCTAATATTTGCATTATATATGTGAGTGCCTGTTGTTGGGTCCATATATATTTACAATTGTTATGTGTTTTAGAATTCACTCCTTTATCATTACATAGTTACTTTCTTTGCTTCTTTATGTTTTTTGACTTAAAATCTATTTTATTTAAATTATATTTTGTCTGGTATAAGTATAGTAACTCTTGTTTACTTCTGGTTTTCATTTCTGTGGAAGATTTTTTTTCATTCTTTCCCTTTCAGTCACTGTGTGTCTTTATAGGTAATGTTTTTTTGCAGGAAGCATATAGTTGGTTGGTGTTTTTTAATCCATCCATCCAGTCTACATCTTTTAATTGAGGAATTTAATTCATTTATATTCAAGGTTTTTAAAAATTTTTATTTATTTATTTATTTTTAGAGACAGGGTCTCACTCTCTTACTGAAGCTGGAGTGCAGTGGCATGATCATTGCTCCCTGTAGCCTTTAACTCCTAGGTTCAAGTGATCCCCCTGCTTCAGCCTCCCGAGTAGCTGGGCCTACAGGTGCATGCTACCATGTCTGGCTAATTGTTATTTTTATTTTTGCAGAGATAGGGTCTCATTGTATTGCCCAGGCTGGTCTTAAACTCCTGGCCTTAAGCAGTCCTCCCACCTTGGCCTCCCAAAATACTGGAATTACAGGCATGAGCCGCTATACCTGGCCCTATATTCAAGGTTGTTACTGGGAGATGAAGGCATACTCTTGTAACTATATTAACTGTTTTCTAGTTGCTTTGTATGTCTTTTGTTTCATTCTTCCTTTCCTTGTTTTTCTTTGTGGTTTGCTGGTTTTCTTCAGTGGTAATATTTGATTCCTTTCTCTTCCTCATTTATGTTTTTGCACTACCAGTAAATTTTATACTTTTGTGGGTTTCCATGATGGCAGATATCATTCTTTTGCTTCCAAATGTAGGGTTCCCTTAAGCATTTCTTGTAGGGCCAGTCTACTGGTGGTGAATTCCTCCAGTTTTTGCATGTCTGGGAAAGGCTTTTATGCTTCATTTTTGAAGGATAGCTTTGCTGGGTATAGTATTCTTGGCTGGCTATATTTTTTTGTCAGCATTTTGAATATATCATACTGATCTCTCCTGGTCTGTAAGGTTTCTGCTGAGAAATCTGCTGTTAATTTGATGAGGATTCTGTTTTACTTTACTTGATGTTTTTCTCCTGCTGTTTTCAGACTTCTTGCTCTGTCTTAGTTTTGACAGTTTTAACTGCAGTGTGCCTTGGAGAGGACTTTTTTAGGTTGAATCTATTTAAAGTTTCCTGGATCTGGATTCTTTCTCTCAAGAAGGGAAGTTTTCTGCTATTACTTTATTAAATAGGGTTTCTGTGCTTTTCCCCATCTCTTCTCCATTTAGAAATCCCAAAATATGAATATATGTTTGCTTAATGGTGTCCCATATGTCATGTAGGCTTTCTTCAGTCTTTTTTATTCCTTTTTCTGAATTTTGGTTTGACTAGGATATTTCAAAAGACCTATCTCTATGTTCAGAAATTCTTTTTTTCTGCTTTATCTAGTCTCTTTTTGAGGCTTTCATTTTTTATTTAATTCATTTAATTCTTTAGTTCCAACACTTTTTGTGATAAATATCTCTGTTGAATTTTTCCATGAATTGTCATGAATTGTTTTTCTGATTTCATTGAACTTTCCGTGTTCTTGTGTATCTCATGAAGATGCCTTAGGATCATTATTTTAGATTCTTTTTTAGGCATTTTATAGACTTCGTTTTCTTTGTTCTGTTATTAAAGAATTATTGTGTTTTTTTGTAGATTTTATTGTTTCCTTTTTCCTGTTTCTTGTTTCTGTACATTGATATCTGCACTGTTAATGAAACAGTTTCTTTTTTTTTTTTTTTTTCAATTTCATGAAGTATCTTTTATAGAGAATAGAGTTTTTTGTAGATGTATCCTATAGTATCATTTGGGTAGGTTGCTTTCTGTTTGATTCTGGGTAAGCATAAAAGTGTAGTCTTCGTATGATTTCCTGGACTGTAATCATTGTCAGTGGTGTCTGCAGGTGCCTCAGTGGTTAAGCTGCAGTTGGTTTTGGAGGCTGTGGCATTGTTTTGCCAAAAACAAGGACAGTAGGTGAGCTGCTTTCAGGCCTCTGGGCTGTGTATGCGGCAGCTTACTGCTGGAGGGAGCAAGGCTTTGGTGGAGGCAGCAGCAGACCCCATGCAAGCAGCTTTCAGGCTCTGGGGAGATTGCACATTGACTCTTTCTGTCCTAGGGGAAGCCTTCCTCTTGTGCTGGACCACCTGTTCCACAGAGTTTAGGATGCTGCTTGGGTTCAGGTG
Organism: Sapajus apella; assembly: GCF_009761245.1. Classification (NCBI taxonomy): domain Eukaryota; kingdom Metazoa; phylum Chordata; class Mammalia; order Primates; family Cebidae; genus Sapajus; species Sapajus apella. The sequence continues at coordinate 298,957 of NW_022437074.1, forward strand.
CTGGGATTATAGCTGCACTTCTGGGTCCAGCCGGTATCATAACACTGCAGCTCTTTGGGTGGATATGGTGAGATGTTGACAGGACCGCAGGGATGTGGAGATGCCGGGGCCCCCTGGCAGGATGCACTCTAGTGGCGAATCCAGTCTCTAAATGGTGCTGTGCTGTAGCAGCCTGGGACTCGGAATGGGAGCTATCCAGCATGAATTTGCCTCTCTGGAATAACACAACTGCAAAGATGCCGTGCTCCTCCCTCTACAGGGCTAACGGCCTGTGATGGCTGTGGCTAAGATCGTAGGCATCTGTAGTGTGAATGTGGACTACTATGGACCTTTAGCTTACTTTTTCCTGTAACAGGGAGTTCCCTGGGGCTCTGAGTCAGTCCTGGCCGGCTGCTTTTCTTCCCTCTGTGCTGGTATCCTGAGCTTCTGTCCCTCAGAGGGTCTTGTTACTTCTTTACTGAATTCCAGTGTTCTCCCTTGGACATTTTACTTGCTGTGTGGTTATCTATTTAGTTCTTCATGGAGGAGGTGAGTGCTGGGTATGTCACTAATAGAGCATCTTAATGACATACAGCTCTTTGATTTTTAATGTTAGTTTTACCACATATATATGTAAGCCTAAACTACATCATTTCATTTTGTTTGTTTTAGGGATTTGTGAAAATGGATCTGTGTAGTATGCAGTCATTCGACTCCCCCAGCCCCTCCCCAATTTCATATTGTTTCTCCAAGTCATCTGTGTCCTTGTGGGGAGCTGTCATTTCATTTCTTGGTTTTCACTTTCTTGCTATGATAGTGAATCATGTGACTATACCACCTATTTGTCTTCCCTCAAGTTTATTTTCTCGTCTTTAAGTGTCATAAGCAGTACTGCCCTGAGCATTGTGCTTATCCCTGGTGCACAGTGCGAGAGTTTCTGTACTGCATACAAGTAGGAGTGGAGTTGCTGCCTTGTATGTACGTCAGTATTCTGCTGTACAAGATAGGTCTACATTGTTTCCAAAGTAGTGCTTCTCTTTTACTTTCTCCAGCAGAGTATGGGTATTCCCATTAATTTTCAATCTTCATAACATTTATGTTATCAGCCTCTTTCATTGTTACCCATCTGTTATAAAATGGGATCTTATCGTAGTCTCAGATTATAAATAAACTTGAGTTGTTTTTGTTTATTTCATTATTTGTGCTGCCTGTCCTAGTAATGACTGTGCCTTTTGCCTGCCGCCTAATTGAGTTATTGGTCTTTTTGTTGTTGAATTGTAGGAGTTCTTATATATTCAGCACCAGTCCTGTAAGATTATATGTGCTGTTTGCAAGTTTCTTCAGAAATATATTTAACCCTATTTTGATCTGTGAACATCAGTAATTCCTACATGAGAATTCACTGTTAAGCCAGACTTTCTGCTTAACTAGAACAGTCTTTTTTTTTTTTTGTACCAACAATAGATACCACTATTTATAAACTTTAGCATTTTCATGTAACAAGAGAATCTTGTGTTCTCACAGCTGTGCCGAAAGGGCTATATGCATTTTGTGTTTCAGTGTTCAGCAGCATATTTTAAAATTAAATTTTGGAGTTGAGAAAGATAAATGCAAATTTTTAAATGCTGGAATTTTATTAAAAATATTTCAATCTTTTTTTTTTTTTTTTTTTGGCCGGGTAACTAAGTTAGGCTTAGACAGTTGCCTTCTCAGTCATTCAATGAGCTTTCCAAAACTTTATCTTTCATTATCTGTGGGTGCACTAATCATTTGCTAAAACTTATTGGAAGATTCACTCTTTATTATCGATCTGCATTTCATGAATATTCATATATAATCTCTGTACTTTCACCCATTTAACAAAGTAGCTGAATACTATAAAATTTAAATTTTTTAATGGAATTATCTTATGGCTCCCATCATATGAATAAAAGACTCCTTATTATGTAGAATAACAATGAATACATCAAGAGGTGGCATTGTTTTAAATGAAGCACCTTAAATTTGAATCCACCTGCAATGTAGGGCCTCTGTGTAGGATGGAGTAGTTTGTCGGCATCTTGTATCTGCGTGTCAACATCTGATGGAGGCAGTCCATAGGCCTTTCATCCACTCTGTCTTTCAAATGTTTGCTAAATATATATGCATAGTAGGCACCCTTCTAAGTCTTGGTTTACAAGGGGACAAAGTCCTTGTTTTCAAGGAGTTAAATGCAGTCAGAGAAAATAAACGATAAATAAATTAAAATGTGTGTGAAGTACTGGTAATGGCCATGGAAAAAGAGAAAACAGAACAAAGGAATGGCAAGTGGTGCAGCAGCTATTTTAGATGAGGTGGGGCAGGTTTGGCTTGGCAGAGAGTTGGATGGAATCAGAGAAGGAATATGAGAGAGGGAGGGAGAAAAGGGAGGGGACCTTTGAACAGAGGCTTGAACAAAGTGAGGGAACAAAGGGTCCTGCAGAGAGCTGGGGAAGAGCGTTCCAATACAAGGACCCCAAGGAGAGAATCTGCGTTTGGAGAAACAGCCCAGGGTCAAGGTCTTTTAGGCTTTGGTACAACTTTGGATTTCGTTCTGTTGTGGTGGGAAGCCACAGTGGGGTTTGAACAGAGAACTGACACAAATCACCTTCAGCTTTTAAAGGTCCCCAGAGCTGCTGTTAGGGAGCTGGCCTGGTGTGTGGGGAGGGTGGAATAGAGAGACGGGTAGGCTGGAGAGATGCTGTTGGTCTCGAGTGGAGTGCATGGGAGAGAAGTGGGTGGATCCGAACCATATTTTGAAGGCAAGCCTGTGGGGTTCGCTGCTGGAAAGAATGTGGAGTGAGAGACAAGAGCCTGAGGGATAAATCTCAGATTGGGGCCTGAGTCAACCCACTTACTGGTTGTCTAATACCCACTTACCCAGAAGGGCAGACTGTGGGAGGGACAGGAGGTGGTTTGTTTATTTGATTGGTTTCCTTTTGTTTTTTGTGGGGCGAATGATGAGCTTAGTTTTAGACATGTGAGATTTGAAGTGCACATTAGACATCTAGATGGAGGTGTTCAGCAGGTAGCTGGGTGCAAAAGTCTGGCATTAGGGGATAGAGCAGGGTGGAGACCAACATTTGGCAGCAACACACGGATGATACTCCAAGCCAAGAGGGTGGATGGAGGGGAGGCCCCCAGAGAGCCTGGCTACCCCTGCATCTTTAGGTCGGAAGCACAAATGGAGCCAGCCAGAAGACTAAGAAGGAAGGGTCGGTGAGGGACAAGCAGCAAGGCTGTGGGATCCCCAGGCAGCTGGTGAATGGTGTGTCTCACAGAAGGGCTGGTCAGCAGTCTCTGCTATAGTGGACATGCAGGTAACAGGAGGACTTTTGCCTTTGACAGTATGGTAGGGACAAAAGCCAGTTAGTGGAGGGGCAAAGAGCAGGTGGGGAAGGAAGTAGAGATGACAGGAGGAGACAGCTTTCTGATAGAGAGTCACCTGCTATAAAGGAGAGATGGTGGGGGTAGGGGCAAGGGACTGTGATCACAGCATGGAGAACGTAGTATGTCTTATGCTAAACGAGATGATCCAGAAAGACACAGTAGCTCCAGGGAATAATTATAGAAGCAGATTCCTTCCAGAGGTGGGATTCAGGTGTGGGCTGAATCCCACCTCTGGAAGGAATCTGCTCCTATAATTAGGAAGACAGGCCTTGGCGAGGCACCAAGACAGCTCACTCCTGTAACACATGGGACAGGTGGAGATGTTTTCTTCTGATGGCCTGAATTTCTCTTAATGAAATAAGGAGGGCAAGTGGAAAAAACTCAGTTTCTCCTACTCTACTCTCAAAACACACTTCTTTCAGTAAATGTCTGGGGATCGCTTCCCAACAGCAAGTGAGAAGTTGCTTCTGCAGCAGGTATCACTGAGCATCTGCTAATTTAATTCAGTTCTGACACTGTCTACCTGGAGATAGCATCAGTCCCATAGTTTGAGGACTCAGTCCTTAAGACTGCCCCTCCACCCCTACTTCAGATGCTATTTGCAAGTCTCAGATTTTTACCTGTGTTTCTGGGTGTAAACTGGGGTTCCCATGTTACCCTCTGCAGGTTCAATTAATTTGCTAGAGCAGCTCACAGAACTCAGGGAAACACATTTGCCTCTTTCCTTATTGTAAGGAAAATAAAAAATCTCAGGATCCCCTCTGCTAAACTACTTATGCAAAAGGATGGCTTAAGCCTGGAGGCTGAGTCTTGCGTCCCCCTCTTCCTAATGAACAGCTGTTATCAGTCTTATGCATCTGCTAGGTCCCCACGGAAAGGTAAAAGGCCGCAGGTGTCTGAAAGGCTGCCCCCACAATCATTCTTAAGTAAATTCTTTGCTGGCTTCCCATAAAAAAGGACAAACCAGTTGTAACTTTAGGTCAGTAATTGAGGTCTACCTCCTAATTCTCCACACTGATAATGTGGATTACAAGCTTATCTTCCCAGGTGCAGAACAAGTCCAGACTCATTTCTTCCACCTACCTAGAGATGACTGCATAATTGTCTCTTCCTTTTTTCTCTTCAGACGTTCACTTTATCTGATGTAAAATGTAGATTTCCTGGGCACTAACCAGTCTCACAGTCATGTAACCTTTTCGCCTTAACCGCCAACCTATCTTCCCCCACTTTTAAGGAAATGTCTAAATACTAAACCTGAAAACCTCTTTGGAAAAACAGGTGGGCTCTGTGGCTCATGTTTTTTCCCAGAAAAGCCCTAAAGCTGGCTTAATAAACTTCTGTGATTGAGGTGTATACCTCAGTCATTCATTTTGGTTGTCACTCTAAAGGATATTTTTAAGGATACAGGTGTCAGAGGTGTGGGTATAGTGAGGTATGGGGAAGGGGCATGGAGCTTCTCTGCCATCTCCAGGAACCTCCCAAAGTTCAGAAGTCTGGATGCCCATCTGAACTCTGTCCTTTTAGGTTTTATGGAAGCTTCATTGAATAGGTATGATTGGTTAAAGCCTTGGCCATGGATGATCGACCTGACCTCAGCCCCTCTCCCCTTCCTGGAGGGTGGAGGGTGGGACTGAAAGTCCCAACCCTCTAATCCTGCCTTGGTCTTTTTCCAGACCAACCCCATCCTGAAGCTTCCTAGGGGCTGCCAGCCACCAGTCACCTTATTTGCATATTAAAAGACACTTTCATTTGATGATATCCTAGGAAATGAGAAGATGGCCAAATATATTTTATACAATATCATAGAAGGTCGTTCATCAACTGAGGCTACAGAGAGGGGAGGAGATATTAGAGTATGGACAAGAAAGATGTTAATAGACCCTTCATAGAGGGGAAGGGAGGCCACTTAGAAAATGGAGTAAGTTGCCAGGAGGCACCAAGAGTCCACTTGAGGCCAGAGGTCAGACATGTAAAATGGCACTGGCTGCCCTGGGGCTGGTGTGGAGTAGATGGGAGTTGGATTTAACCAGAGAAAGTAGTAGTAATATTTTTATGGTGTTTTTGTTTTTGTTTGGGGTTTTTTGTTTGGTTGGTATTTTTGAGACGGAGTTTCGCTCTTGTTGCCCAGGCTGGAGTGCAATACCGTGACCTCAGCTCACTGCAGCCTCCACCACCCGGGTTCAAGTGATTCCCCTGCCTCAGCCTCCCAAGCAGCTAGGATTACAGGATGCACCACCGTGCCTGGCTAATTTTTGTATTCTTAGTAGAGACAGGGTTTTGCCATGTTGGTCAGGCTGGTCTTGAACTCCTGACCTCCTGTGATCCATTTGCCTCATCCTCTCAAAGTGCTGGGATTACAGGCATGAACCACTGCATCCAGCTTGTGTGGTTTTTTTCTCATAAAAAGAATAGAAATCCTAAACAGTGAAGAAACTTCATCGCATTTATTCCTATATACCTCTAATCTTAATGAAAATACATACATTAAAAAAAATAAAAATTTGAACCTTATTATACATGTGTTTTATGACTGTGTTGTCTGCCCTGCTACCAGAGTTGTTTAAATTTCCCCTTGGTCCTTTTGGCAGCCATATCTGACTCTTGAGTTAAAGCCACTGAGATCTTTCTAAGTGCTCTTGACTCTTGACTTGTGTCACTATGTTTTGTTGCCCCTAAGTCAAGGGTACAAGTAATTACACCTGGAGTAGCATGAAGCACTCACAGCAGAGGCTGCAGATGGGCTCTGGGAGGCCTGGCTGGGCTGGGGGCAGTGGGTGTAGAGGTGGGGATGAGACTGAGCCTGTGGCAGGGGAGGGCAGCTGTGGTTTTGGAGGGGTGAGTTTTCAGGGGAGTGGGCACTGTGGGAAATATGTTAGGCAACCAGTAGGGGTTCTTGTTGCTTAGCAGGAGGGACAGTCTAGTGGAGATCAAATACATCAGGCTTCACAGCATAGTTTTATTATTTTCTTCAACAGCATGTGACTCAGGAGTGGACTAGAGTCCACACAGGAGAAATCTAAGCTCTGGTTCAGTATACCTTATCCTGAATGCTTTGGATCAGAGTGTTTTAGAATTCAGAATTTTTTTGGGTTTTGGAATATCTGCATATACATGAATGAGATCTTGGGAATGGGACTCAGGTCTAGATGCTAAATTTATTTATGTTTCATATATACCTTATAAACATAGCCCTAAGTAATTTTATGTAATTTTTTAAAATAATATGTGTGACCTATAACATGAGGTTGGATGTGGAATTTTTCACTTGTAGTACTCAAGTTTTGGGTTTGGGAGTTTTGAATGAGGGATGCTTAGCCTACATGTCTATACTGTAGTCACCATAGGAAGAAAAAAAACCTAGCCCTCCCCTCTTTATTTTGTAAGGGATTCTTGTATAAAAAGTGGACTGCAGGTACTGCTGGTTACCATTAAGGCAGATACACTGATTCTGGAACTAGGGTACAAAATATGCAAGAAAAGCCCAAAGCATCTCGTGGTGCCCGAAAGTAAGGATGCATTCAAAGAAACAAGCAAACACAGACTCGAGATGATGGTGTTATGTTACCGGGATGGCTAGCTGAAAGCAATCCCATAGCCAAGGTTGGAACAATTTAAGAAAAAGCAATATTGAATTGTAGCCCAGAGTATAAAATAGCCATAAGATCACAGTGCTGTAAATGATGGAATAAGTTAATTAGTTGGGGAAGAGTAATCTCCTGTGCAAAAGGTTTCCAGATAATTCATGTAGATGCTTTGCCTCAAGGAGGTAAAAGAGGTAACTCCCCACCCTTAAGTGTGGGCTGTTCCTGGAGACTTCCTTCCAAAGAGTGCAGTATGGAAAGAGACAAGTGTAACTTCGCAGTGGAGAATCCTGACAAACACTGCCTCAGCCAGGTGATCAAGGTCAGCATCAGCAGGCCGCAGTCCTAAGCCATGTTGACTTCTGATGTGGTGAGATGAGATTAGCATGTTGCCTCTGAGGTCTTCCTCCCAAAACTCAACAACAGAGCACTGGTCAGGTATTTTGGGGTCTTCTTCCCAAAAGCTATTACCAAAGCACTGGTCAGATACTTTGCAGAATGTCCCCCAGTTAGGATTTATCTGATGTTTTCTCATGACATCAGACAAATCCTTAGGGGGGACATTCTGTAAAATACCTGACCAGTGCTCTTTAACAAGGGAAGTCTGAGAACTGCTGTGGCCAACAGGCACCTAAGCAGACGTGATGACTAAATACAGTGTGGGATCCTGGGTGGGATCTTGGCACAGGAAAAGGACACTAAGGGAAAACTAAGGACATCTGAATAAATTGTGACCTTTAGTTAATGTAGGGGTAGTGGTTCATTAATTTTAACATGTATGTCAAACTAATGTAATGTGTTAATAATACAGAAATCTGTTCTAGTTCTAAAAAAATATTTTTGGGCCAGAAGCGGTGGCTCACACCTGTAATCAGCACTTTGGGAGGCCAAGGCGAGTGGATCACAAGGTCAGGAGTCAAGACCAGCCTGGCCAACGTGGTAAAACTCTCATCTCTACTAAAAATCCAAAAAAAAAAAAATATATATATATATATAGCCAGGCTTCGTGGCTCACGCTTATAATCCCAGCGACTCGGGAGGCTGAGGCGGAAGAATTGCTTGAACCCAGGAGGCAGAGGTTGCAGTAAGCCAAGATCGCAGCACTGCACTCCAGCCTTGGTGACAGAGCAAGGGGATTTTTTTTTTTTTTTTCTTTTCAAAATGTCAAGCACAGATGCTAGAAATTTTCATTTCCTTATTCTGTTTTATTAAATGATAGGGATGGTTTCTTTAACCGAATTATACATTTGGAGTACATATTAGCATTTATTATTCCAAACTCATTTGTAGAAGTGTCTGTAGTAATTAAACCCAGCATAACCCATATCCCTTCTACACAGGGTCTCTGCTGACAGGTAGGTTGAGGTTCTTGTCCCCAGAGCTGGATACAGAGGGGCTTTCTATAATCTGCTCTTCTACTTAAATAGGAAAATCTAAAGCATAGGTATAATATTTGGGAATGTGGACACAGACCATATAAATCTGCAGAACTAAAATGATTTTAGCAGTCTAATCATATTTGAACATTATGAGACCTGGATAATGTGGAATCTGTTTTTCAAAGTCACTGTGCTGCTTGTTTCAACCTTGAATGTTTCAAAACCAGGCGGGGAATCATGAGTAATAAGGTGGTATTGATTAATGTAGCTGAATTCATTTGTAAGAATCAAGGAAATTCATGACATTTATATTTTGATTTTTTTTTAAAGATGGAGTCTCACTCTGTCACCCAGGCTGGAGTGCAGTGGCATGATCTTTGCTCACTGCAACCTCCACCTCTGGAGCTGAAGTGATTCTCCTGCCTCAGCCCCCTGAGTAGCTAGGACTACAAGTGTGCATCACCATGCCCGGCTAATTTTGTGTATTATTAATAGAGATGAGGTTTCACCATGTTGTCCAGGCTGGTCTCAAACTCCTGACCTCGGGTGGTCTGTCCATCTCGGCCTCCCAAAGTGCTGGGTTTACAGGCATGAGCCACCGTGCCCAACCAGTAAATTTTTGAAATAGATGTTTAAGTTATAAAAATTACAAGTACCTTTATAGCTGTGGGAAAAAAAATAGGAAGGCCTAAACACCTAAAAAATAGTGACTGTTATTTGTCTACTTTGGGAGCAGAGGAAAGACCTGAAAAGACCTCACTTTCGTGTTTCATAAGAGGCCAGGTTTCACCAAAGCCATCCATGTCCATTTTTGTACATGGGTATTTTCCCATTGCTGGTATTTCTTCTTCACCCCATCACCATGCTGTCTTCTGGGTTGGCAGAAGGCAGTGTTGATTCCATTGCAGTTATATGGAATTTCATTTGTTTACAGTTAGCATCGTGTAAGAAAATTGGCTTATTAAATTGGTGGTGTTTTTCCAAAATGCTGGCACCAAAAAATCACTTGACAGTCAGAGCCTTCCTCCTAGTGTGATTAGTATCTAAGACACCAGTGAGAAAGCCAAGGAAGGTTGCAAAAATGTGTACTTTTGTAGCTGGAGTGGTAAATTATGTGTAAAATAGCATTTCCCAGATTCTAGTTGAAGCGACAGTGCCACCAATTCTTTTTTTTTTTTTTTTTCCTGTAAAATTTCCCTGACACTAATGAGCTGTGTTGACTTACAGTCTAGTCTGCAGAATGCTAGTGTGTCCTGGCGTTTCACAGAGTAAATGAGTTGCTCAATGATGAAGTCCTGGAAACTGGTTGATAAACTCACATTTTAAGACATTTTTCTTCTGTAGTTTAATTTTGAGGGGTAGCCTGATCCTGGCAGCAAAGATAAATTAATGGTAGGTATTCACTGAAAAAAAATAGGAGGGTGTAGCAGAAAACTATAGATGATCATTACGATCAGTATAAAAATTTTTCCTTTTATTGAGAATTGCTATGTGCTAATAAATTCTATTGAGGATGCAGTAAAAATACTGTTCAGTTGAGAAATTAATGTATACTTTACACTCAATAGGATGGCTGCTGTCAAAAAACAGAAAATAACAGGCATTGACAGGGATGTAGAGAAATTGGAACCCTTGTGTACTGTCGGTGGAATTATAGATGCAGCATCCGTGGAAGGCATTAGGACAATCTGTCAAAAAGTAAAACTAGAATTACCATATGACCCAGCAGTTTCACTTCTAGGTGTATACCCAGTGGCCTGTAAACAGCAGGGACTTGAAGTGATATTTGCACACTCATGTTCATAGTATTATTGACAACCGTCCAAAGGTGGAAGCAACACAAATGTTCATTGATGGATGAACACATCAACAAAATGTGGTACATGCGCACATGGGAATATTATTCAGCCTTTAAAAAGGAAGGGAATTCTGACACATGCTACCAAATGATGAACCTGAAAGGCATCATGCTAAGTGCAACTAGCCAGTCACAGATAGACAAGTGATTCTACTTAAATGAGGTACCTGGAGTCGTCAAATCTGCAGGGACAAAGTCAAATAGTGGTTGCCAGGGACTGGGGGAAGGGGAAAGTTGAGAGTTAGCATTCAGTGGGTACCTGTTCCAGTTTTTCAAGATGAAAATAGTCCTGCAGATGGATGATGCTGATGTTTGCACAACAGGGTGAATGTAGTTAAAGCCACTGAACTGTACGTACATTCAAAAATGGTTAATCTGCAGGGGTTGGGTGAAAAAAAAAAAGAAAATGGTTTAAATGCTAAACTTTGTTAAATATATTTTATCACAATTTTGTAGAAAAGAAATGATGTGGGATATTGTGTGCTTGAACTTTTGCTGAATAATACTTACTATAATTACTGTTTAAAAGTGGTCAGTGCCGCTCTAGGGTCCTGGCCTGTGTCCGGCAGACAGGTGGAAATGCAGGTGTGCAGTGGAACCAGTCCCCTTAGAAACAGAGACCTGGAACAAGAGCCAGCCAGCCAATGGGAAGTGGATAAGCTTACACTCTGGGAGGGGCTTCCAGGGTGGGAGAGGGGCCTGCGGGGACACTCAGGGTACGTCAGGGAAGGAGCGCGTAGCAAAGAGGGAGGAAAATTCGCTGGATAATCACTTATCCCAGGTACTTAAGTATATTTTTTTCATTGACTGGTTCTCTAAAATGAACATCAAATAGTTTAAATTTACATTTTATAACTTGACCACACCTCTTTGTCTGTAAATGTACTCTGTTAGATGCTGTGGATGAATCAAAGCTTTTCTAGGGTAGCTAGATACAAGCTGATAGCATTAGCCACACTAGGAACATTTTTATAAAAAAGGGAGTTAGGATATACCCAAGACTCATTGAGATCTCTTTGTAAAGCCTCATAGAACTATGCCGTTCCAGTTTTACTACCTTGGAGTGTTGGCACATCTTTCTGTTTAAGTTTTCTCTTTTTCAATGACATAATCTGATGCACGTATGTTTCTGAGTCCCTGTGAACCTTACCTTCAAGCCGTTGAGCCTCATGATGACTGGGCATTACATGGACATGAGTAGAGCAATGATGGCTAACACTTGTCCAGCACAGACTGGGTATTAGGTATTTCCTATAACTGGCTCATTTAATCCTCACCGAAGCGCTTACCCATCTGCAAACATGGAAGTAGGGGGCAGAGTGGTTAAGCACCTTCCCCCAAAGTCACCCAAATCGTTGATATGAAGCTGGCCTTTCAAAACCCTGGTTTTCTGCAGCTGAAGAGGATCATTCGCAAAAGTGGTCCTATCAGGGTCCACAGAGGAAACCTCTGCAATTTCAATGGTTGGAGAGAGGTTACAGGCAGCAGATTTTGACCATTACCCAATAAAAACAGAATACAAATCATAAAAGGACTCTCTCTAAAATAACATACTGATCAAAGGCCTTATTGACCGGAAGCCACTGCCCTGTAAGAGCATCTTCTCTGTGGCTGCCCAGCCATGCTCAGTGGGAGCAGCCGCAGAGAAGATTCTCCTTTGCTCCTGAGAATAGCAGTATACACATCCTGCCTCCCACGCTCTGCAGTAGACAGGGGGCAAGAGAAGCCAAGTTCGTGGACTTGTGCTTTGGATTCAGTAAACTTCTCCCTTTCAACTATGCCTGCCTTCCTCTACCCGTCCCTAGTAAAATGTTGAAACAAGCCCCTTCCCAAATGATATCTACTAAAAGCCCATATTTGAATGAGTCTCCATAAACTGATCAGTTGCATTTTTCCCCTGAAGGCATGAGATATTACAAAGAAAAGTCTTAAGGACCCACAGTAAAGTAGATTGTATTATTTGAATAATTCAGACTGTGTGTTGAAAATCAAGTAGGGATGACAATTTTTTTCATATAGACTCAATTTTTTCTACTAACTGAACTCTCTAAACCAACTAGTTCCACATAGACAAACATATTTTGGTATGTCTGCACACATGTGCACATATGTATTTTTGAAATTTCAAGTTAATATCCTGGAAGTAATGTGTTAGACATGTTTGTCTGTGCATGTATTTTGAACTAAGTTTAAGAAATCAGGGCTGGGTGCAGTGTCTCACACTTGTAATCCAGTGCTTTGGGAGTCCAAGGCAGGAGGATCCCTTGAGGCCAGAAGCTTGAGACCAGCCTAGGCAACATAGTGAAACCCCGTATCTACAAAAAATAAAAAAGTAATAGGGCATGGTGGTGCACACCTGTAGTCCTAGCTACTTAGGAGGCTAAGGCAGACAGATCACTTGAGCCCAGGAGTTGGAGGCTGCAGTGAGCTATGATTGCGCCACTGCACTTCAGCCTGGGTGACAGAGTGAGATGCCATCAGAAAGCAGGAAGGAAGGAAAGGAGGGAGAGGAGACTCTGGTCTTCTCTGTGGTGGATAAATTGGTTAGTCGGTGGAAAGTTGAATGAGGCAGGTGGGTATTAACCTAGAATCATCTGTCTGCCTTCTCCTTTAGCTTCCCATTAAACCACATGGCTGAAGCCTAAATAGCCATTGTCAACACACAGTGGGGCTTCCTAGACAAAGTAAGTGACAAGGCCGTCTCTTGTGCTAAATGCTCTTCATTAAGTCAGACAAGAGGGCTAGGATAGTGACACTTCGATGGGTGTCTCTGTAGAGGTACTGCTTGTGTGTGGACTTGAATCATAGGAGAGCAGACATTGGGCCTGTCTTGCTCTGCAGGGAACCCTGGTGCCCAGAAAACTCAGTAAATCCTAGTTAAATGAAGCAGGGGTGGGCAGAACATGGCCCCACCTCACATGTATGAAATAAGTGTTCAGAGGGTATTCTTTATGACTGTAGCTGCCATTCTTAAGTCTCTCTTACGGTGGCACATCGGGCCTCAGGACTTTGTTTACAAGCTCCTCAATGAGGTATTACTCCAGGCTATTGAAGGGGCAGCTGGGCGAAGGTGGTGGTAAGGCCTACACCTATATAATGCTAAACCTTGCCCTCTAAAGCACTTTGTACTCATGTTTCTCCTGAGTATCAGAAGTATCTTTTGAGGCAACTGGTGGTGTCCCATTTTACAGAAGAAACGAAGTCCAAGGAGGACATACAAATGGTTCAGCTAAGCTTGGATCCCAGACCCTAACCTCTTCTTTATTCTGTAATATTTGCCTTTAGGACCACGTGGTTCAGCTTGATCCTTGTGACCTCTCTGGAAATATCTGTGACCATTTTTTAATGTTGTAGGGACACTGGCTAGTATCAGGAATATGTAACCCAGCAAGATACAGTTAATATGATTGTCTTTAGAAAGAAAACAGGGTCCTAGAGTAGGATTGCTCGTATTTTAGGGGTTAGTGAAAACTCTTGAGCCAAGAAAGTTTTTATACGTATCCTATTTGTTTTTAAATCTGTTCCCACCTAAGGCTTGAAAAAAGCAGCCTAGCTCATGAGGTTCTGAAAGCTGTTTTTCCAGCATAACCTCGGGGTCCTGCGAGGCTGTGTTCTAGAGAGGTCACATGACATACAAGATGTGATCTGGCTATTTAATATCAAATTTGTAGCCCTTGTCTCTTTGGGCTAGACCTGAGTGATAAACTTAACTAGCTGTGGTAATGAAGGCAAAAATTAGGTTTCCTTGAACTGCTCAGCTAGAGAGAAAAACATGCGTTGTTCTTTGAATCAGACCTCTATGATTCTTGCCTGGACTAAATCAGATTACCATCTCTGATTAAAATTTCAGTAGTCAATCAGTTGGGATACATTTTTTTTTCAGACTTTATTCTGCTGAGGCTTTTCCATATTGGAAATTTGTCAGTTTGTATGTTTAATTTCATTGTGGAGTAATGGTTCATCTGCAGTCTTCTTCCCATTCAAATCCAACCTGCACCATAGCAAATTACTTAACTGAAAATACCACATGGTCCTGTTGGGCTTTTAAGAAACAGCTTCCCAAGGCCTCAGGGATGCAACCTTAACACTTGGCCAACAAGCAACAACCTTCAGATGGGCTTCCAGCCCCCCTTTCAACCCGTGTTGGCAAAGAAAGAAAAGACTGAAGCCTGTGAGGATACAGGGTGATGGGGCACTCTTCCTTCCCACTGGTTTTGGGGTGTCTGAGGGCAGCAGCCCAGGCCGGCTGTACAGATGAGGGAGCCATTATTCTATCAGTGTGTGGTCACAACTTAGCTTCAGAATAAGAAATTGCATGGGTGCTTCCTTCATTGAGGAGGCAAGGCTGCTAAGTCAGTCCCCGTGCAGAGCTGAGCTTTCTAAAGGTCTTGGGAAGTGTGGCTTCCAGTGCTCCCGGAGTTTCAGAAGCAGAAGCGTTCAGGGATTAGTTAACCTTTAACTACAGAGGGTGATTAACCCATTGGAGCTGTCATTGATTGGCTGTCCCTCTGAAGCAACCTCACTGCAGTGAGGCAGTTGCCTGTTGGCTGGCCATCGGTGTAGCATGGTTGTTGACTGGTGGATTTCACTGGAGTGAAGTGGTTGTTTATTGGCTGGCCCTCTGATATGAGGCAGTTGTTGATTGGTGGACTTCAGTGCAGTAAGTGAACAGAAGCAGGTTTGGTTTGGTTTGGTTTTTTTAAATTGATGGGGGTGGTCCTTGAGCCATTAAGATAAGGTTAAACCCATTGCTGTGGCCAACCAATAGGCAGTCATTTCCTAGGTGTATGGGAACTTTTAATTCTCATATGTCCTGAGTTGGAATAAGCCTCTCAAAATGCCGACTAGTGTCAGGCCCCCAACCGCCCCCACCCCTAGGAGTGAGCACATGAGAACAGACTAGCTGGGGGTCCACAGGCCTAGGCCCAAATCCTGACTGTCATTAAACAAGTCACTCAGTCTCTGTGACACTTAGTCGTCTAAAAGATGACACCTCCCTGAAACGTGGATGTTCCCAAGATTAAACACCTTGACATGTGGGAGGTGCCCATTGCAGCTCTGCTGAGCTCAGAGTGGTGGCTCCGGGGAAGCTCTGGTGGGGCATTGTTTTGTGGCTCGGTTCTCGCTTGGCTTTTCCCACCAAAGACTCAGCAGAATTACATTGCCAGATGTAAAACTCCTTGGAGGCGCAGGCCTCTCTCATAAAGATCCTGATATAATTGGCCTGCAGTAGGGCTCAGGCAGTGGAATTTTTAAAGCTTCATATGATGTTCTGTGTGGATGGGAATAGATCAGTCCCAGCCAGCTTCTTCCTTAACTGCTGTTCATTCAGTAGGAAATATTAATAAACAGCTTTGATTGGCCAGATCTTGACTGTTCTTAAGTGATGAGCTGCTCTTGTTAAAACCTTGTGGAAATTGTGTAATTAAGAAAGCAACCTGGTATTCAGATGCAATATTCTCTGAGCTCCATTCCTGTTACTGCTATTGCTCTTCTTGTGGTTACTTAAAAAAAGAAAATCTACCTTAATGACTTTCAAAACCCTAATCTGACGTAAAGGTTGGATTAGGGAGTTCCACATGGTGTGGACTTGAGATTTTCTGAAAATGGATAACGAAATAGTCTCCAGTTCTGATAGGAGCTTTATATAAACTTTATCCTTTGGATATTGTATACATTATGCGGAGGCTTTCCTCCTTCCCAAAAGGTTTGTTATCTTCAAATTTGGAAGTTAATTCATGAAAAAAACATGCATTATTTATAAAAAAAAAAATTTAGCATCTAGTGGAAAACATCATGGTATTTAAAAATGGCATTTATGCTTCCATGGAGTCAATGTGCATAGATCCCCTGTAATCCTAAAGTCATCCCTCTAAAATAATGAGAACTTCTGTCAGGGGTAAAGGGGATTTTAGTCCAGGGTCTTTTCATCATTCATTTCTCCCTAGTTTGGAGAAATAGTTAGTTTAAGGACTGAATATTGAATTTTTCTGCTGAAAGAATACTGGTTCATCTTCCACCTAAGAAGTACAGAGTTGCTGAAGTAGTTATTTTATTCAGCTGTATTTTTGCTATTTATTACTTCCAAAATTAACTTTACCAGATATATAATATACACATTCATTTATTGTTGTTTTGATAAACTTTTTCATTTTGGAAAAATGTTATATTCACTTCTGATGTTGCACATTTTGTAGATTTTAACAAATGTATGGTGACAGGTGTCTGCCATTATAGTATTGAACAGAGGCGTTTCACTGCCCTAAAAATCCTGTGCTTCACCTGTGCATTCCTCCCTTCCCCCTTGCCCCAGGCAAGCACTCATTTTCTACTGTCTTGCCTTTTCCAGAATGTCATACCATTTTAAAGAAAAAAGTTATTCATGACATTTGTTGAAGAACAGTTAGACTTTATTCAGAGGGACTACCACAGTAGGGTTTTGCAGTCAAGAGAGAGATTGGGTTTGACTCCTAATATTAATACAACAAGGAAGAATGGGCATTTATAGGCAAGGAGCGAAATAAGGGAGTTGGTGGATGGAAAATTACTAAGAGGAAACATCAGGGGTGGAGGGTGGGGATTCTGGCTAAACTAACCTAACAAGATTCTTCTGAAGGCAGGACAGGGTGATCAGATGTCATCTGGGGGATGGTAGTGGATGAGGAACCTGATCAGATGTCGAGGGTGGAGGATTCCGGCTACAGCAACTTAGCAGGAGAGTCTTGCAAAAATTGGGCAATGCAAAGATGGTCACAGAAGTACCAAAGTCAAGGCCTAATGAAAAGAGGATTCAAAGGAGCTTGGCTGAAGTTTGGTTAAGGATAAACTGTCAGAATCACACTGTGTGTAGCCTTTTCAGATTGGCTGCTTTCACCTAGCAATATGCAATTAAGGTTCCTCCATGTCTTCTCAGGGCTTGATAGCTTATTTCTTTTTGGCACTGAATATTTCATTGTCTGGGCGTACCACAGTTTATGTATCCATTCACCTACTAAAAGGACATTTTGGTTGCTTACAAGTTTGAGCAATTATGAATAAAGCTGCTACAGACATCCCTGTACAAGTTTTTGTGTGAATGAAAGTTTTTAGGAATAATTTTATATTTATAAAAAAAAAGTTGCCAATATAATACAGAACATTCCCATATGCCCTTTACCCAGTATCTCGTAATGTTAACATCTTACATGAATGCAGTATCATCTTACTGGTGTGTTGTTTAAACCAGGAGATTGACAGTTATTTATTATTATTACTATTAGACTTTATTTTTATTTCACCAGTATTTCCACTAATTTCCTTTTTCTGTTTCATGATCCAATCCAGGATACCACCTTGCATTACTACATGTTAATTTTAATTTATAGGAGTAGTTTGATTATGTTAAATTTATTAAACATGTTCATAAGACACAGCATATCCTGAGAAAATGAATGTAAACCTATCAGTTATCAGGAGGCAGTGTTACCCAATCAAATGGACTCAATTAATTATAATATTGTTATTTAGAAATTTTTGCAAGTTTGATTTTGTTAGAGATTTCCTCATGTACAACAAACGGTGAGTTAGGATTTGTTTCCTAAGATTGCTGTTTCTAAACCAAACACTAAAGCTTGTTGAAAGAAGGACATTTTAAGGTTGAGCATTTTAAGACCCAGGAGGAAATCGGTTGCAGAGTTGTAATAAAAACTGTCAGTGCCTAATTTTTCACGTTGGTGCAAAGGATGAATTGTCCAGGTAGTTCTCTAATGAGCATCTCCAAATGTTTTGCTGGCAGAAGGACTCCATGAAAGATGACAGAAGAAGTCATTGTGATAGCCAAGTGGGACTACACCGCCCAGCAGGACCAGGAGCTGGACATCAAGAAGAACGAGCGCCTCTGGTTGCTGGATGACTCCAAGACATGGTGGCGGGTGCGGAACGCAGCCAACAGGACAGGCTATGTGCCGTCCAACTACGTGGAGCGGAAGAACAGCCTGAAGAAGGGCTCCCTCGTGAAGAACCTGAAGGACACACTAGGTGAGTGTTCCACCCGCTGGAGAGAGGAAGCCTTGTGTATTTCAAGGGACACCGTCCCATCTTTCTAATTTGTTTGCTTTTTCAAAGAAAAAAAAAAGTGTTCTAAATGTTAACATCTTCCTAGTTGTCCTTTTTAAAAAATCTAAGAATTAAGAGATGAAGATGGAGAAATAAGATGTTTGTCATTTCCTGGAGATTCTGGAGTTTGGGGTCTTGTGTATGGAGCCACTTCTATGTGTTTGGGACTTCTGCAGAGGTATCTCCTTGTATCAAAACTTTAGAGGACCCTGACTTGGAATTCTCACCTCTAAGTCTACCCAGCTCTGCCAGTATCATGCCATGAAGTTCTTTCTCTCCTATAAAATCCTGTCCATTTGGCCTCTATGCCTAGAGCCAAAGCACTTTTTCCCTGTCTGAAATTGATGCTGCGTCACACCATGGTCCCAGGTGCTGTTAGCTAAGAGGTCACCTGTGTGACGTGAGAGGCCGCTCCGGGGTAGGGGCCCAGTTCAGCCATAGTGTTGTCTGGCCCTCTCTCCATGTGCCTTTTTTTTCCTCCAGGTGTCAGGACATGGGCAATGCCCCCGGGAGTTACACAAAGTTAACAGTGTCCAATCTTGCTTTCTCATGTGCATGCATACAGGACTGACTTACAGTAGTTACTGCTTCAGACTACTTAAGAAAATAATTGTGAGGACTTTTCTGAAGAATGACTCGTCTGAGCTGACATTGAAATGTTGTTACCTTCTTATGAGGATAATGTTGTCTGTACCCAAGACTGCAAATTATCACTTAAGGGCTTGCTATTGAAATGGGTTAATATTATCACCTGGGTTACATTTACTTAGGGGTTTAAAAAATTTTCTAGCAAGAGGATTTCCTTCCTTTTAGGGGGCAGAGAATGAGGAATACATGGGAAAACTGAAAGTAAAATTGTACACCAAATGGGGTGGGTGTTGCAAACTGTTCATCTTTCCTTTTATGCAATCTTGAAAAGTCTGAACTCCCTCTGCAAAATCATTTAAAGCCTTCATGTTTTAGGTAGTATTTTTGTACGTGGATTAGGTTATTACCATGATTTGGAGAGACAGGTGAGACACAGGACTTCGTGTGAATCATACCAGGTCACACTGGTCATCATAGGTTCTCAGCCTGTTGGAGAAATTTCATTTTTCATTGGCAGTATGGTCCTTCTCCACTGAGCTGCCTCCCTTTCATCTTTTTTTCCCCACATAAGCATGCCACTTGAAAGAAACATGTTTTATGCTTATAACTCTTAATTAACTGTGGCTACCAAAGAAGAGAGTAGCATGAATAGAGAAGTACTTGAAGATGGCCCTGAGCTTTATTTTTCCAATTTCCGCCTTTCACCAAAGTACCTTCTTTTAAATGATGCTAAACATTGTTACGTTCTTGACTTGTGTCTTTTTTTTTCTTTTTTTGCCCCGACTGCCTTTTTTTTTTTGGTATTCACAAGGCTCTAGTAAAGCACGAAATGCTCAGAGACTGATAGGAAGTAGAACAAGACCAGGCGAGTGCTCTGGGTGGCCTGGAAGTTTGAAAACCTTGTCATTTTTCTTCCTCGGTTTTTTAGAAGGAGAAAAGGCAAAGCCACAAATTAAAACTACAGACCACATCTTCCACCCAGCATGCTTACTTTTTTCGTGAGTTGTGATCGGTTCAGCCAGTGGGTATATTCCCAGGCTCTCCGACTGAGCCAGCCGCCCATCCTGGAGCCGGCGCTGGGCCTGCGCCCGTCCCTGACAGATGGCCATCCAGCCCTGCTGGAGCACAGCGACGGCTCGGGTAGGCCAATCCCATTTTTGGAGAAAACAGATTGTTAGAAAGCTCTTCCTTAAATAGAATCAGATTTTTACATTTCTTTAACTTCCTTCCTTCCTTTGGCTCTTACTTTGCCCTCTAGGCCTGTGCCGAGTAGATCGGATCCTCTTCTGTAGTGTCAGCCCTCCCATAGGCTTGGCTTCAATCCAGGCAGGCAGTTCTTGGGAAACATTTCTGTTAAGCATTGGGTACTGTAAAAATACAGATAAGGTGATGTTCTGAACCCTTGTATTGATTTTTGCAATATGTATTGATCTTCATAGCCGAAAGGCCCTTGGGGATCAGTATCCCCGTCATGCGGGAGAAATATCCCCATGGTTAGTATATATTTTTTGTTTTGATCTCTTTATCCTGCTTACCTGGAGGTTTTGGTTGGACAAAGCGACCTTGTTATCTCAGCATGAGTTTTCCCTTGTCCCATTGAGCTGCATCTAATAGAAGAGGAGGCACCCCCTGACCAGGTCTCACCGTCATGCAGTAACTTCTGTGCAAAGTTTATAGATGTGGCTTTGCCAAGAAGGAAGGTAAGAATGCTTTCCATAGCTCCCCACTCCCATTAGTTTTTTGGTTTTTGGTTTTTTTTTTTTTTTCCCCCTAAAAAGATAGGAGCCAAAGTATTCATGGCTTCCTATTATTGTTGCTGACTATAATTAAATAGGTATACCATCAGAATGACAGTATGAGTTTAGGCCAGTTCTCTGCTGTGTATTGGGAGTGAAGACAGCACTGAAAGTACACCACATGTATACTGACCATGGTTTTTGTTGTTGGTGGTGGTGGTGGTGTTTTGAGACAAGGCCTCACTCTGTTGCCCAGGCTGGACTGCGGTGGCGTAATCACTGCTTACTACATTCTCGACCTCGGTATCCTCCCACCTCAGCCTCCCGAGTATCTGGGACTATAGGCATGCACCACCACACCCACCTATTTTATATTTTTTGTAGAGACAGGATTTTGCCATGTTGCCCAGACTGATCTTTAACTCATAGGGTCAATCTAGTAATTACTCACGGCACCACCCACATTTGCAATTTTCACTGCTTTGGGAGTCCACCTAATTCATAAATACATGGTAAGATTCCCCACTGCTTTGGAATAAAATGGCACCGGCCTCCCCAGCAAAGCCACAGTGTTGTATGTTGCGTCCTCCATTGCAGATTACCCTAACTCTGTGTAGTCCTCTCCTGCTTTCTGGTACTCATTTGCTGTCCTG
This sequence comes from Sapajus apella, assembly GCF_009761245.1. Classification (NCBI taxonomy): domain Eukaryota; kingdom Metazoa; phylum Chordata; class Mammalia; order Primates; family Cebidae; genus Sapajus; species Sapajus apella. Next base: position 320,233 of record NW_022437074.1, read on the forward strand.
AAGTTGGTAGTAAACTTAATTTTGTCACATACAGTACTTTGTAAGAGTTGCTTGAGGAAAGATGTGAGTACCTTTGACAAAAAGAGCTCCTATGAAAGTATTCACATTCTTTCTCTGCAGTAATTTCAAAGTGAATAAAACAACCTGAGCTCTTATTTTCACAAGGGCAAAACATGTATATACTGGATCTCCTCTCATATTCAGCATATGATGATGAATAGTTAGAACTCTCCCACAGATAACAGGGAATGATGATGATCAAGAACTGCTTCTGCTGGCAGAATCAGCTGACGTTTTTGAAGGGCTCAGACTGCACAGCTCTGAGCTCAGCGGAGAGAGGACCTGGGCTGAGGTCTGGCCTTGATATTGCAACTCACTTAGAAAATCATTCAGGCTAGGTGTTGTAAAAGCACTATGCTACATCTTTTGAGATGGGGAAGCTGCTCCCAGGGAGGTATTTTTCAAAGATTTCCCTTCAAGCTACTGAAGAGCCGTTTTTTGTTACTACTTTATGACACCAGCTGGAGCCCTGCAAGGCCCCAAAGGTTAATTCTCTTTTCGGTCGTTAGCATAGGCTTAAGGGCTGACTCACATTACCCAAAAAGTTACAGTTCCATTTGCAACCTGATCATATCCTCAGGAGGGTATGTTCACAGGCCCACCTGCCCAAGGCTCACCCTGCCGCCCTACCCACCTGGGACTTCAGCATCCAGTGTGACCTGCCCCAGGGCTCATTCGTCAGCATTCCTCCCAACGAGACCACACCTAGGCCTAGGGTGGTTAGAAACTTGTCATGATCGGCCCCAGAACTCTCCTACCTCTGTGATCCAAGCTAGACCTGGGAACAGTGGGAACACAGAGGCTGCTGAGAGGGCTCCCTAATGCCCTCTCAGCAGCCTCTCAAACCTTTGCACTGGTTTGAGCTGATGCTTTTGGATGGGGACAGGGTGACTGGCAACTGTATGTGAAACTGACAAGGTTCTGAAAGGCATATAGAATCAACTTTGGAATTGAACTGATCAAAGACGCAAAGGAGTACAGCTGTAGGATTGTTACGTAAGATCCAAAAGCAGTTAAAAGCAGCACTTGGTATTAGAGTCAAGATTACAGTACTTGGGAGGGAGGAAAGCAGAGCCCAAGTGAGGGTAGAGGGGCTTCTGTCTTGGTGATCTCCTGCCCTGGGGTCTGTGGGGCAGGCTTATGGGCACACCTGCTGAAAGTGATAGGGGCCGTTGGTACCGTTGAGGTTTTCCTCTTTTTTTTTTTTTTTTTTAAGATAGATTCTCACTGTGTCACCTAGGCTAGAGTGCAGTGGCATGATCTTGGCTCATTGCAACCTCCACCTCCCAGGTTCTAGCAATTCTTTTGCTTCAGCCTCCCGAATAGCTGGGACTACTGGCATGTACCACCACACTTGGCTAATTTTTTGTATTTTTTGTAGAGAAGGGGTTTTACCATGTTGGCCAGGCTGGTCTCAAACTCCTAACCTCAGATGATCTACCTGCCTCGGCCTCCCAAAGTCCTGGGATTATAGGCGTGAGCTACCATGCCTGGCCAGTTTCTCTTATTTTAAAGCACACTGAGTCTTACCACAAAAGTCATGATCAGCAATTTATCTTAAGATCAGACTCCTTGAAGAGGTCCTTTACATTCCTTGTTAGTTGTATTCCTAGGTATTTTATTCTCTTTGTGGCAATAAACATAAGACCTAACACCATAAAAACCCTAGAAGAAAATCTAGGTAAAACCATTCAGGACGTAGGTGTAGGCAAGGACTTCATGACCAAAACACCAAAAGCATTGACAACAAAAGCCAAAATAGACAAATGGGACCTAATCAAACTCCATAGCTTCTGCACAGCAAAAGAAACAATCATCAGAGTGAATCGGCAACCTACAGAATGGGAAAAAATTTTTGCAGTTTACCCATCTGACAAAGGGCTGATATCCAAAATTTACAAAGAACTAAAACAGATTTACAAGAAAAAAACTAACAAGCCCATTCAAAAGTGGGCAAAGGATATGAACAGACACTTTACAAAAGAAGACATACGTGAGGCCAACAAACATATGAAAAAATGCTCATCATCACTGGTCATCAGAGAAATGCAAATCAAAACTACATTGAGATACCATCTCACGCCAGTTAGCATGGCGATCATTAAAAAATCTGGAGACAAAAGATGCTGGAGAGGATGTGGAGAAATAGGAACACTTTTACACTGTTGGTGGGAGTGTAAATTAGTTCAACCATCGTGGAAGACAGTGTGGAGATTCCTCAAGGACATAGAAATAGAAATTCCATTTGACCCAGCAATCCCATTGCTGGGTATGTATCCAAAGGATTACAAATCGTTCTACTATAAGGACACGTGCACACGAATGTTCATTGCAGCACTGTTTACAATAGCAAAGACCTGGAACCAACCCAAGTGCCCATCGACGATAGACTGGATAGGGAAAATGTGGCACATATACACCATGGAATATTATGCAGCCATCAAAAACGATGAGTTAGGGTCCTTTGTAGGGACATGGATGAACCTGGAAACCATCATTCTCAGCAAACTGACAGGAGAGCAGAAGATCAAACACCGCATGTTCTCACTCATAGGCGGGTGTTGAACAATGAGAACACATGGACACAGGGAGGGGAGCACTACACACTGGGGTCAGTTGAGGGGAAATAGGGGAGGGAGGGTGGGGGGTGGGAAGCTGGGGAGAGATAGCAAGGGGAGAAATGCCAGATGTAGGTGATGGGGAGGAAGGCAGCAAATCACACTGCCATGTGTGTTCCTATACAACAATTTTGCATGTTCTTCACATGTACCCCAAACCCTAAAATGCAATAAAATAAATAAAGGGAAGAAAAAAAAAAAAGATCAGACTCGCCTCCTCCCTCCCTCCCTTCTGCTCCCTCTTCCCTTTCTTCCAGTTGCTTAGTGGCTACAAGAAGTAGCAGGCAGGGATCAGGGTACTGGTTTGTACACCGGAACAGGAGAAGGCAGCTCTGTCCAGGATAACTAAAGGCCCTTTAATTAGGGTTAGCCCACATAAATACATGTAATAAGAGCAGCATCAGTGTGCAGTTTATATAGCACTTTGCAGTTGACCAAGAGGCTTACACTTACATGCGTTTTATGTTTGTTTGTTTGTTTGTTTTAATATCGGTAGTGAAGACTCTGGAATTATGTCTAGGAAGAATCTGAGGGCTCCAGACTGGCAGAAGGGGGTCAGTCTTGAGCCTGTGCTTCATGCTAAGCATGCTGATTTTACTTAGGTTGGAAGACCCAAGTTAGCAGAGTAGTCATGCAAGATGCTTTTAGTTACATGGTACGTAAATTTATGAAAATGTGAGTTCACATGAAAATATGTGACACCATTCCAGGCCAGCCTCAGTAGTGTTACTAATCACAGATGAAAAAATTAAGCCTGAGAATACACCAGTCACAGGTACAAGACCCAGAGGGGACTTCAGATCTAATCTGAATATTTTTCCTATACCAAATTGACTATCTGGATTTAGTGTTAGGCCACTGTGTACATTTGGGGGGACTCTGTCGCAGAGTCAGAATTATTCCAAGTTTTTCGTTTTAGAAATGAGAAACCTCGGGACTAACTAGCAAGCCTTGAAAGGGGTTCAGGGGTTAAATGATAATCATGTGTTGATATAAATTAACTGATTATGATGAATACCCTTGCTTGTGGAAATACACATGAAATATTCAGGTCATGGAACATCGTCTTGGCAGCTTAATATCAAATGGTTTGGGAAAATAGGTTTTTTTGCGCTGTTTTTATAACTTTCCTTTGCATTAAAACAAGGAGACATATCGGCAGTGGTTTAGTGACTACCCTGGGCTGTAAAGGTAGCTGATAGTCTGGAGACTTGGGCAACCCTGCTGTGCCTGGGCAGTGCCCTAAGTTTGCATAAGCATTTAAGGGGCCAGAAAGTATTGAGTATCTGCTGCAGTTGGACCTAGAACATGAGAATAACACCAGGTGTCATCATGCCCAGCTGTTGCTTCACAGAATGGTTCTAACAGTACCTGATTCAGAACTTTCTCTAATTATTCATCAAGGTTCTCTCCACATCCCTAGCATGAAAATAAAAACCATCTCTGCTTCTTGCTGGGTTGGCCCAAGCTGTTTTGAGCTCCTAGGCTCACAGCCTCTGATTGCAGGAAGTTGGAAATTCTCATTTCAGCATCGTAGGATTGTGGGTCTGTCATCGTGATTATAGTCTCACAGATCTCAACAAGGGCAGAGCTGTTCATCTCTGAAATGAAATTTAGGTAACAAATGCAGCAGCCTAGTTCTTATGGAAGCTGAGTCTAAGCTTCAGTTGTCCCTTTCTGTATCCCTTGGAAATCCCATCTGAGCTACTGCATTCTCTGCTGTGAGTGACCTTTGAAAACAATAATCGAAGGCTTTGAAATAGGGATGCAGATATGGTGCAGCGACCACCACAGTGTAATAGGGTATGTTCTGATCAGAAGGGGGAGCCTGGTCAGATGTTATTTCATCTGGTCGGGATGTGAAGGAAGGAGAAGGTTTAGTCCCTGACTTTCTGAAGCTTGTATTTGTAATGTAATTGGGAAAATAATACTGGCACAAGATGGACAGTCCTCATTCAGGTGATTGCACTGTCCCTTCCTGTGCCATGGGAAACTAGGGCTGAGTTGTGCAGCTCGGGCACCTGTGCTTTCAGAAGGCACGTAGCATCGTGGGCAGGAGGGAGGACTCTGGAGTCTTCCACCACCCGCATTCAAATCCAGGTTTTGCCACCTACTACTGATAATAGCTGAGTGACTTTGAACAAGCCATTGAATCCTCTGAGCCTCAGTTGCATCATATGTATAATGGGTTAAGGGACTGCTTGTCTCATAAAGTTTTTGAGAACTGAATGAATTCATTCATGTGAAGAATACTCTGAGCTGGGTTGAGACTTGGCAAGGGGAGGTGGTGTTTCAGTTGACAGTTGGAGGGTGCAAGGCAGGATATGTAGATGGAAACCCGTAGGTGTGGGAAGGCCACCAGTGAGTCAGCCAGATTAGGGTGAGCAAGAGGGCTGGGGCAGCCTTGGGGGTGGAGTGTACCACATTGTGAAGGCCCTGGGTGTGAATAAAGAACTCTTGGAGGTTTCTGCAGGGCTTATGGGGGAGATGACTGCTGGGGTGTCCGACAGGGGTCCTGATCCTCATTTTTAGGACTCGACTGGAAAGGCCTGAGCCTGGCTGTGAGAAGCGGGGGACAAGGCCTGACAGTGACCCTGGGTGACATCCCAAGCCTTGAGCTCAGCTGTGGGGTTGGAGGATGAAAGAGAAGAGGGAGATTTTGAAGGGAAACCCCTAGGAATCTGTTGACTGGATGGGGAACGCCTTAGAGAAGTGTTAGAATGACTCAAGCATTTCCAGCCTGAAGGACCAACAGAGTGACCCAGAGAGTGGGGGGAATAAAGGGAGACTGAGCCAGGGTGCCTAGTGGAGTCTGAGGTTTAGGGCGGGATGTCAGTAGGATGCCAGGAAGGCTACAGCCGTGAATCTCAGGCTTGAAAGATACACAGTTATCCTCATCACATACTTCCTTTCTGTTAGTGAATTTTTATTTTCGGATGTGTATAGATAATGTAATCCAGGGCCTCCTTGGAGAGCTGGCACTTCTAAGGCAGCTGGTTAGGTACCTCAGCTAGGCATTTAATCTCTGTTAAGGACTGGCTCTGGCCTCTTTTGGATTCTTTCTTGTTCCTTTCAGGAATGAGTTTGGCCTTCCGAACCCATAGGAAAGATCTGTAACCTCTAGCTTGCATGTGGACGCCTGCGGTGCGCACGTGCGCGCGCGCACACACACACACACACACACACACACACACACACACATCCCTGCAATTGGATGACTTTAGATTAAGTTAACACCATCCAAATAAAACTAGAAAGAATAACACTGGAATAACATAGTTAACACTAGAAAGAGGTGAAAAGCCATCACCAGAGCCCTCCGCAGCAGGAGACCTTGTGGTAGCTGGTGTCAGGGCCAAAGGCTCCCCTAGGCAGCATCAGTGCTCCCCCCACTCCCTGCTGAGGAGTATGTGGCCCACCCTGAAGATAAACAGAAAGCTCACGCAGTAGGAAAGCCTAAACCAACTCCCCCAGACCAATCTTACATGCATTTTCCCAGTGAGTGGGCCATGATAATTATTTCTCTTTGAGTGTCTGTAAAGTGTGCTAGGTACTGTGCTAGATGCCCGAATATGTTTTTGTTTCATCTTCACAGTAAGCTTTCTAGGGAAATCATAGTAGCCTCATTTTGCTTGTGGAAAAACGTGAAATTACGTGAGACACCAAAAACACAGTGCATGCTCGGGCTGACACTTGAGCCCAGTGTGGCCTGACTCCACGTCTTGTAATTGCTGTTCAGTCTTAGGAATTGGGGGTGCTGATTGGGGTGGGCTGGAGAAGCAATTCCTGCTAGGCGTCAGTATTGGTGACTCCTACCCACATGGCTGCTCAAGTGATTTGCTGTCCTTGCACTAACCCCCAAAATGCTAAAGGAACAGCTCCCCAGTTTGTAACTTTTCCTGGTTCCTTAATGTTGACATGAGCAAGAGCCATTAATCAATATAACTGAGAAGCTGAGTGTCACAGGAACGTACTCTTTTTTTGTAATTGAGTTTAATTTGGCAGCAGTTTTGTCAGCACACGTGTGCCACTGCCACATGACCCATCTTCAGCCATCTTTGTTGTCAGTTTCTTTGTATGGCACAGGTTTCTGCAAACAGGTATTCCTCAGAATCGTAATCTCTGACATGCCAGAGTTCTATTAAGCTATTAATCAGTTGTCCTCTTTTTTTTTTGGAGACTGAGTCTTGCTCTGTCGCCTAGGCTGGAGTGCATGGCGCCATCTCAGCTTACTGCACCCTCTGCCTCCCAGGTTCAAGCGATTCTCTTGCCTCAGCCTCCTGTGTAGCTGGGACTACAGGTTCGCGCCACCACACCCAGCTAATTTTTGTATTTTTTTTTTTTTTTTTAGTAGAGACGGGGTTCTACCGTGTTGGTCAGGCTGCTCTTGAACTCCTGATCTCATGATCCACCTGCCTCGGCCTCCCAATGTCCTCAGTCTTAAAGAAAGGGATGTTATTTTTAAAATTTGGAAACTATAGAAAAGCATAATGGAGAAAAGCAAATGCCCTGTGATCTTATCACTCAGAAGTAATCACGGTTAACATTGTGTCGATTTTCCCAGTGTTAATATAAACATATAGTCAAGATCCTGTTACACAGATGACTTCTTGCTGTTATCAGTACCAGCTGTCACAATGGAGTTCATCTAGAACGTGGTCCCCAGCTTTTTTGGCGCCAGGGACTGGTTTTGTGGAAGACAGTTTTTCCACAGATGGTGGCAGGAGGCTGGGGGGAGAGTTTCGGGATGAAACTGTGCCACCTCAGATCGTCAGCATTAGATGCTCAAAAGGACCGCACAACCCAGATCCCTCACATGTGCAGTTCACAGTAGGGTTTGCACTTCTGTGAGACTCTAATGCTGCAGCGCCCTGACAGGGGGTAATACTTGCCAGCCCACTGCTCATCTCCTGCTACATGCCGTTCCTAACAGGCCACAGAGAGGTACCGTTCTACAGCTGGGGGTTGGAGACCCTCGTCTAGAGAACATCAGGCTTTTCCTACAGGGCACTTGGTCCTGACACAGGCTGGAGATAAGATTTACGCAGTAATTTTCGGTATAGGTGCTTCCTGGGTGTTGAGTGGTTGGGATGCTCAGTGTGTCTTGTGTATTCTCTGAGTCATGTAAAAGGAGAAGCTGATTCTTCATGGTGCATTTTGTCTTAGAAGTAGTTTGTTTTTCTAAGTTGAATGTTCTTCAGGAACGAGAAAATTCCTGTTAATCATCCTGATATCATTCAGGCATACTTTCTAAACTAAGCCACTCTCCAAGGAACCACTTTTTCCTTTATCACTACAAAGCCAAACTGTTCCCTTTGAAAAGTTTGTATGTAACATAAGGGGGAAAAAAATTAAGCTATCTTAATTGTATTTTAAACGTTCCGCTTCTCCGACAAATTGTTTATTGTCTCTTTACCACGCTAAGACCAGGGACTCTGTGGGTTCTCAGAGATGCATTTAACACTTCACGTTTACTTTTCATGTCTCTGTTGTATAATTTACCATTGTATGAACATGAATTAAATATAATGTATCAGAATTTAGAATTCATTAAAATTCTGTCTTGTGAGATTGCTCCTAAGAGGAAGGACCCACATAATATGGAATCTTCGGCAGTAGTTGCAGTGCCAGACACCCCAAAATAAATGTGGGTTTGTTTTTTGTGTGTCGTTAGCTTCCAAGTATTTAGAACCAAAAATGTAAAACAAATCACAACAGATTAGTGGGAGGATACTTCAGGAGAAAATAGACACAGATTGTCTAAAAAGATTTCTAATGGGGGACAAGGCAGGAGAGGTGCTGGGAAGTGAGGGTGGGGTCTGTACCCTTGGCATACTAGGGAGAGTCAGGCGTGGAGTTCGCTGTAGGATGTGTAGAACTCATAATTGCTGTGTGCACTTGGCTGAGTGAGAGCGGTCATGTCCTGGCGAAAGGCAGAGCATCAGACAGAGCATTTCCCAGGAACTGGCATCTTGGTTGCTTCTTATTAAGATGATCTCACCCTGCTTCAGCTTCCTAAAGATCACCCCTTCTTAAATAGTTACTTGAGTTACTCCAGTGGGACTCTGAAGTTTACGAATAAAGAAACGTGAACCAAATATGCCAGGGAATTAGAAAGCAATCTTCCTAGCATGCTTCTGTCTGCATTTACCCATACGGCATCCTCTCTTTTTTAGGTGCTATCCATACGTCCAAGATGTTCCTTTGTTCTATTCCATTTTAATATCTGTTTCCTGGAGGCAGCTATGAGGCTAGAGAGAGAGCCCTTGTTTACTGGCTTGATGTGTGAAGCTGCCTGCCTGCGAGCAGGTGGGCATTTGTAGGGCTCCTACACGGTCTGCGTGCCACCTTGGTCTAATTGATGGACCTTGGCCAATATGGGTGGAGTTGGGTATCTTTCTGCACATCAGCCTGCATTGACTCATGTCAGCTCTTGTCCAGAAGTCTGTCTCTATGATCAGCCCCTCTAGGGTGGTGTGGGTTTTTCTTTATAACCTCCCCTCTCCATTTGGGAACTCACAGATTTTGTGCACACACTCAGGTTGTCCTCAGTGGCCCCCACAGCTGTGAGAGCCACCTAGAGGGCATTTGTAAGTTAAAGTCTGGGGCGGCCTGCATTTCTTCCTGGAAGCAGCCATGCTGAGGCCGCTGTTTATGGGGAATCCTACTTGGTTCTGTATTTTTGTTTTTTTAAGGAACATAGTTGTTGATCGTCCGATTTGTGAAATTTACAAATGGGTGTCTGTAAGGTAGAGATGAATTAGTGGTAAACATGCAGTTTGTTCTGATGCTACTAACTGAAGTTGACTAAATCTATAATGTTTAACTGGGTATGCTAAGAAACTTCATTCAGCAGTGACAAAGGTTGTCTGTGTGGTGTCCAAAAGGATCACTTGATCCCCTTGTGGTTCTTCTGTGGGTTTTCTTTTTTCTTCTTCAAAGCCTACTATACACAATTAAGTTTAAAAAGTAAAATTAATCGATAATTTGGGCTGTCGGTAGAATTCTGGAAAGGCAATAGCCTGGCCCAGCACTTTTCTACAAAAATGAAGCAGTTGAGGCTCAGGCTAGACAAGTGACTTGGCCAGGGCAGTGGGTCTGCCTCAAAGCAAGGCCAGGAGTGGGCCGCTTGGAGCCCAGGCTTGGAGTCTGGAGCCCAGTTTCATCAAGGACCTTCTCCAAAGCACGGAACAGGTGGACCACACCCAGGCACTCCAGAGCACTTACGTCTCAGTAACCCTTGTTCGCTTTGTCCAAGGCAGCATATGATCCAGTCCTGCTGCCCACTCTTACCTGGGCACGGGGCTCCTCTCTTACCCCCTCATAGGCCCACTGTGCTCCCCCTAGCCTGTTCATAGGTTCCCTCATGTCTGAGCTGCTCCTGACCCCGAAAGCAGGAATGAGCTGAGACATATCCTCCAGGAGCCTTTAGGGAGGATAGAGGTGCGTGCACTCCCTGTTGAGAAAGTGCCACACTGGATCCTGCCTGTGTCCCCAGCCGTAACAGTGACTGGTACAAGGGTGACAGCACACAGTGGCAGCCATCACTTGGGCTCCTGCTGTGTGTCAGATACCCCGCTAAGTGCCATGCCCAGTTATCGGGCCGTTGTGACAGCCCCACAGATACCAGAGGTGTCCTTGTGTTACAGATGAAGACATGTAGATGCAGAGAGATGTTACAGAAAGTGCCAAGGCCAAGCACAAGGAGGCGGAGAGGCTGGGCTCCAGAGTATTCTGAGAAGCTGGCACAAGTGTGGTTCCGCTGTGTCTTTGCCAACCACGTGCCACCTGCATATTCCCCCATGAATGTGCTGTCTCTTTTCGTGTATTCGTCGCATTTCATTTTCCTGAGCAGGTGTGGCCCTGGAGAGCGGCAGGCGTGCTGAACTTTTGCCAGTAGATTGACACTTTAAGCAGTGCAGTGCTCCAGAATGTCGCGTCTCATCCTTGCTGCGTCTTGTACGCTCTTTTGCATATTCAAAAACGCTTGGGCTCATGGATCCAGTATATGTGTTGAGAGGTACTAAATATGTATTTTTAATTAAAAATTATAATGAAAAAAAATTTTTAATTCTCTTCATTGGCATCTGTGTTCCCATTTGACTTTCACATTTGTGAGAAACTCCTATACTTCTAGACCGTTTTTTTTTTTTCAGGTTTAAATATTCCATCACGTTGTTTGCCTGCCTGCTCACAAAGGAGTGGGCTTTCTTATGACTGGAGTGGAAAGTCAGGTTCAGAGCCCTGGGCACATGGATGCGTGTGGTGGTCGGGAGGATGAGCCCTTTGCCCCGACACCTCCCTTCTGGAGCTGGCTCCTGGTGTGCCCCCCGACTGGCAAAGGGACTACCTGCACGTAGAGATGGTGAAAGACACTCGACCTCACCTGTGTGGGCTGAAGTCCATTAATGAGACCGCAGCACCACAGGGGCAAAGCAGGGGCCCTACAGGTACCCTTCTTCCCCCTCCTCCAGAGAGCAGCAGGGAGTGCCAGCGAGAAGCTGAGGAAGCGGGGTGCCAGCAACCCTAACCCCCACCCAGCCAGGGTGGCTGTTTAGGGCTTCTCTAAGTGACGGCAGCTCCCTTCCGTCGCATGAGGCGCCTTCCTCCCTGCCGTCCTGTGGCAATCCCTTCCTGAACTTGGGGATTTTGAATGGCAGACAGTTTCATTACGGGGTACGCATGCCTAGAAATAATAAAAGTCAGGCCAGGTACAGTGGCTCACGCCTGTAATTCCAGCACTGTGGGAGGCCAAGGTGGGCAGATCACTTGAGGTCAGGCGTTCGAGACCAGCATGGCCAACATGGTGAAATTCGGTCTCTACTAAAAATACAAAAATTAGCCAGAGTGGTGGCACACACCTGTAATCCCAGCTATTTGGTGGGGGAGACTGAGGCACAAGAATCACATGAACCCCGAAGGTGAAGGTTGCAGCCAAGATAACGCCACTTCACTCAAGTCTGGGGGACACAGCGAGACCCTGTCTCAAAAAAAAAAAAAGAATAAAAGTAAATCTCCTAGAGTTATTCCAGTCTGGGGAAATTTGGGATGGATCAGAAAACACGTGTACCACATGTAGTGTACCACGGAGCCATCAGACACAGCTCAGCAATAGCACTGCTTTCCACCCTCGTGGCAGCATCACTGACGTACCGGTGTGTGAGTGCCCGGCACATGATACGATCCTTGTGGAAGAGGAGGAGGAAGAAACAGCTGCAGAGAAGGGTCAGTGTGGTGTGTGCTTGGGAAGCCTGCTCTTCACGATGCTGGCCTGCTACTTTGAAAGTGTTCGCTCACACCCCTGGCAGTGTTAGGTGCCTGTCACTGCAGACACAGGCCTGGAGGAGCTGATGTGTGCCTGTGAAATCAGTGGTGAGACAGCAAGTGGGGTTTGTTAATTAGCAAACGTGTATTGAATACCTGCTCCATGCCCGGCTCTGAGGCTACAATGGTGACTTCGTTTATCCTTCCCAGGGAGATAAATACAGAGAGATGAGGAGGGTGGCGACATGAGCACCAGTGAGTGCTCCCAGGGCCTGCGGGAGACATGCCTTTAGACAGGCAAGGCATTCTCAGGCGCTGAGCCACGTTATTGTGCTGGTTACAGATCACAGTGCTTCGAGAGCTTTGGGATCAACCCTGATTTTACTATGGAGAGAAGGCTGGTGGTGTTTCCCCATTGCCCGTGTTGCCTGCAGTCTGCTCAGGGAGATGGGGATTTGCTAATCTTTTGAAAAAGACATCGTTTTTTGCTTTCTTTTCTTCCTTCCTTCCCCCTCCCCTACCCTCTCCTTTCCTTTCCGTCTGTCTTTTCATCTTGACAGAGTCTCACTCTGTCACCCAGGCTGCATTGCAGTGGCATAATCTTGGCTCACTGCAACCTCTGCCTCCCAGGTTCAAGTGATTCTCCTGCCTCAGCCTCCCCCGTGGTTGGGATTATAGGCATGTGCCACCACACCCACCTAATTTTTTTGTATTTTTAATAGAGATGGGGCTTCATCATTTTGGCCAGGCTAGTCTTAAACTCCTGACCTCAAGTGATCCACCCACCTTGGCCTCCCAAAATGCTGGGATCACAGGTGTGAGCCACCACGCCTGGCCTGTTTTTTGTTTTCTAAAGCTAGAGTTAAACTACTAGAGGTAAAAAGTTTCCTGGGTCAACTTCATAAGAGACTTTACTCTTAGGAAGATTACCAGCTTCCTGAGAGAACAACTTCCTAAGGACCTTAGAGCGCGGGGATGAAACTACGTGACATCTGACAACAGGAACTGGAAGGGATGGTTTTGGAGATGGGCTGAGATTCTGTGCAAGGGAAGTTGGTGCCCAGAAAGACCATGGAAGACTGGATAAGCTGTTAAGAATACATTTAATGCTTTGTCTCCATGGTGGTCCTGAATTTAGAATTTCCTCCTTAAACAGTTGCAGTTCTTAATGGGGAGATTATGTTCTACCAACAGGACACTCAGAAGAGAAAGAGCCATCGATGACTCCTTTTGCTTTGCCCAACATGTTTCTTCTGGCCTCAGCTTGAGAGTTCTTTGCTCCTGCCCTGCCCAGATCCCTCTCTGCAGCTATGGAAGCAGCTGGCGGTGCCTGCTGCTGCCTACATGCTGCCTGGCCCAGGCCTGTCCTGTGCCCTGTCCCCTTGCTTTCCACACCGTGCCCTAACACCTCCTTCACGTTCCTGAACAGCTCCGATCCTTCTGCTCACAGCCGTGATGTAGCCTGTCTTCCTTGCCGCGTGTACTTCCTGTCCTCACCTGAGCTCCTCCGTGTCCTGCGGGATAGAAAGTGACATGCTCAGGGAGGTCTTCCCTGACCTCCTCCTTTTATTGCGATTGTCACTGCCAGTCATCATCTGCAACTTGGGTTTGTGTACGTGACTCTCTCTTACACTAGTCTGTGAGGTTTAAGAGGGTGGGTAAGTTGTTCACACTTTCCCTGAGGCTGAGCATTAAACAACAGATGAACAGAGACCTTTCTTGAGAACTCTGAAGAAATGAGAAAAAAAGGTACAGCTGGAGGTGGCATTTGTAGGTATTCTGGGTGAATTCATGGCAGAGCCAAAGGACAGTATTTCAGGAATGATTGGAGAACATCATGATCTGTTAGAGTTCTCTGAAGGTTTTTGTGCCTTAAATGCTATTTGTTGCTAGGGAGGAGTCAGAAATGATAGGGAGAAATCCCCCAAAAAGTAACCCTGTCCCCTTTCTCCTTCATCCGGGTGCACCTGTGTTGAGCAGTGTGTGCATTCCAGATGCCCTTCCTGGGCATTAGCAGCACTTGTCCTCTGCCCAGCTTGGCAGGTGTGCTCTGACCCCAGGTGGGCCCATCTGATGCCCCCACCCACCTGCCAGGAAAGGTCACTGTCCTTCCAGATCCCACTCCCCCGGTTCCGTGACCCTCGGCCAGCAGTCAGTGACACATCTGAGACTCGGTGTGACAAAAGGAATGGGTGTCGGCTGAAGCAGCTAGCTGATGGCATTTGTGCATGGGTCTCTTCTGACTTAAATTTGACTTTGTCTGAAATTGATTTGTACCCAAAAGTGTGTCCCACTCTGATCAGCCACTCTTAGGATTTTCTCTGACCACTGTGCCTAAGATACTGGCCCCAGTGAATTCATGTGGGCCCACCCTAAGTTAGCTCTGAGAGCCCTCCGAAAATCGAGGTTAGATTGTGTTTGTCTGTGAGGCCTAATGGATGTGGCCTCCCAGCATCATGGGTTTCTCATTACTGTATTACTCTTACAGTAAATATTTGAAGCTCAGATTCTCCAGGCTTAGGAAACATGCACACTACCTAGCTGGAATTGTGTCTGCTGATCCACCGCCACCGCCACCCTCACTCCCACACCCAAAGCCCTCAGTCAAAACCTATCACTGTTCTTTTCAGCTCACCCATATATACCATGTTTTCAGGTGGGAATCAACAGTTTGGCTCATCTAAAGGGATGGGTTGGGAGAGGAGCAGGGAGGGGGGAAGGGTAGTTTTTTTTTTTAAGGTCTATTAATTGAAGTGACTGAAAGTCAACTCAAAAGTAACTGAAGGGAAAAAAAGAAAACGTAAAGTTGGCTCAGGTGATTGGGAAGTACGGCTGGATCCCAGGGTGCAACTCTGGGATGGGGTCTGTCTCTCTGTGCCTCTCCCTGCCCCCCCTGCCCCTTCACCTCCTACATGAACCTCTGCAGCATGAACAGATGCTGCTGCAGCCCTGGCCATGTCCTCATAGGGACGGTGTTTCCCCCATGAGTGTAGCCAGGATCCCAGGAATGCCCTGACCACACAGATGAGTCATGGGCCTTCCCCCATGGCCAGCAAGGGCAGGGGAGGGCTCAGGGGTGAGATGGGGCCCTTCACAGAGATGAATTTTATTTGACTAAGGGAAGGGACAAAGGGTTCTGAACAGATTAAGACAACATAACCACTGCATTAATCTCATGTGGTGGCCGCCCCTTCAAAAAATCCTTAAGTTGAATAAATTTGATTTTTTTCCCTTTACCTATTGAAGTATTATGATGATAAATTTTTGCCCTGAATGTTCCAAATAGTGGAATATAATCTTAGCAGCATAGCTAAAAAGCTAGAGGCAAATTAAATGAACATACAGTAACACAAAAGCTCTTAGAAGCTGAACATGAGCTGTATTCTCTTATAGGGAAATGTCCTTTGGCCACTTTACACCATAATCAGATCTTATCAGATCTCCATAGCATTTAATAATAAAAGCTTTTTGTACTATTTAGCTGATTTTAATAATAGGTTCTGGCTCTAGTTGGGAAACCCTCCCCAAATCAATAATCTTGATTCTTAGAAAAATAGCATTTTCAATAAAAAGAAGCTTTCTGATTAAATCTGCTTTATGTTACACATCTGATCAGTAGCAAAAATTAAATGATTTTGCCATAGAGTTCCCAAAACTTGAATGCACTCTGTCTAAATGAATTGGCTTGACTATGTTTCTGAAGTACCAAGTTTGTTTGACGCTTTATCTTACATCTCCAGAACTCCAGCTGGAAGATGACAACCAGAGCATGTTTTAAAGTCATCTGTTATAACATCCCTTCATCTGAAAAGGGATATAAAAGACAGAAAAGATTTTGACTTTAAATTTACTGACATTAATAATGTATGACATAGTCAGGCTTTTATTAGAATCCAATCTTTAATGTATGTAATTTTATTCAGGAAAGTTAAAACGTGCTTATTAACATCAATAAAAATATGACTTGTGATCAGAGATCCAATAGCTTGATGCTGCAGAATCACCACAAAAGCAGAAACTTACAGTTTAGCTTTAAATCCAGCTCAGCTATTTGCCACTTAAAATTATACTATCCGTCTGCTCAGTGAGTGAGAAATACTACCTACAGTACACATGTTGTTTTATTGTTATTAGACGCAGATAAAGTCACGGCACAATTTGTGGCTGGTCTTTAACGCGGCCCCTGTGGAGGTGGCTTGGATAAGGAGCTTGTTCACACTCCTTACCGGCCATCTCCAGCAGCTGTGTGCTCAGGGGCTTTGTTCCTTGCTCTCCAACCAGGTGCTGACTGGCCTAGGAGACCTCAGGCAAAGACTCAGCCTCTCCAAGCCTCTGTCACTTGTCTCGTCTGTGGAGCACATTGTCAAGCACCCAGGGCCCCTGTGTAAAGCAAACAATGTTGCAGCTGCTGGAGGTCCTGGGGGTACAGGGTCTCCTGCCCCGCCCAGTTCCCTGGGCCGCACACACGTGGGATCCCAGGACTCATTTCCCACAGCAGCAGCCTGAGAACAACTGGCCAAGCTGCTGCGGATTGTGTTCCCCACATTCCTATGCTGAAATGCTAATCCTTAATGTGACGGTATTGGGAGGTGATTATGTCATGAGGGTGATGCCCTCATGAATGGGATTCGTGACCTTCTAAAAGAGATCTCAAAGAGCTCCCTCACTGCTGCTGCCATGTGGGGACACAGCAAGGAGGGACCATTATGAACTAGGAAGTGAGCCTTCACCAGACACCAAGTTTCCTGGGACACTGATCTGGGACTTCCAGCCTCCAGAACTGTGAGAATTAAATGTCTGCTGTTTATAAGTCACTTGGTTTATGGTATTTTGCTTTAGGTGCCTGAACCAGTTAAGATACCATCAGACCTCTAAGGTTTCTTCTAGAACTTAAACACCGTAATTTGATGATAGATTTAAAGAGCTTGAGATGCTCTCAGTCTGTTCTTCAATGTAAGAGTTAAAATCCTGCTCACTGCTGAGCATGTTTGATCAAACAGAATCTTGCTTTTGTTTTTTTTTTACAGTAACTTTCATTCCTTCATTCTTTTTCATGCAAAGATGTAGCAGTTTATACATTATTGAACAAGCTGTAGATAAAGTCATTACTTGACAAGAAAATGATGCTTCATCTAATATACAGCATGCCAGCCGTTGGAAGGTTTTGTAATGGTCACATTCTAGATAGGATCATCGCAATGTGATTTATCCAAAGCACGCTGCTGTGACATCTCCAACCAAAATGCTCAAAACCAGGTAAATTCCATGCGGTAGGATTTATGATTAAATTGAGAATTGGAAGAAAAACACACCATTTGATATGTTGTCCCAAGTCTTGCTGAAACACAGAACCACACATCATGCCTCGGTAAGGGCAGGAATGGGAGGCGTTGAAACCGTCTGGGTGTTCTGCATGGGTGAGGCCCACCTACCTCACATCCCTCTGAAGGATCTACGTGGCCTGCAGCCTGCTTTGGAGTTCACTGTTGACACCAAGGTGAGCAGGCTCCAGGGACATGCTGGCAACTGCTCGTCCAAAATGCAGCATAGAAAGACAGGTGAGCAGGGGCCCTGGATGATGGGGGCTTCCGTCTACTGTGTCCTGGTTGGCTGCGGTTTAGTTACAGTAGCTAAAGACAGCCTGAGTCTGAGGATTTGCCTGTAGGTATGAGGATTTGCCTGTCTTGTTGAGAAAATATGTAAAAGTCTATGAGAAAAACATCATGTTACCCTGTTAAAATAAACATTGGAGTTCAAATTGTGCTTCTGTTACAACTGCAAGCAGTAGGTGGTTTTACTTTAGTGAAAGATGAGGCAATGAAGTGAAGACGTATAGAAAAAATACAGAGAATCAAAGGAAACTGGGATCCCTGTGCCACCTCTTTACCTAGAAAGTAACGGGTTTGCCTTCGAATTAGAGGTAGTCGCTTGGAGCCTGGACCCCTCAGGTGCTTGCCCTCGATCAGGACACAGCGCTCCCGCCTCACAGACACACATGAATCCCTGTTCATTTTACAGCAGAAACCTTCCCTTTGAGATGTCCTGGCTGCCACCTGGCTGGGTCACAAGCTCCAGGTAAAGTCCAGGAAAGGGGAGAAGGACGGGGGATCGCCCAGTCGCCTGAGCCTGCCCCATGTAAAGGCTCTCCTGACTCTGGGGTTGCACTTTACTTAATTATCCTCACACAGAAAGGCCACCTGCACTCTTGGTGCAATTTTCTCTTCCAACTCCCCCCTCCTATCACTGAGACACCTTGTCCAGCCACTCTTCCCCTCCCTCCCCTGGGCCACAGCTTTCTGGCTCAGGTATCCTTAGCAGTCAGTAGGGCTGAGCACATTAAATCTTCCTATGCCAGCATTCAGGATGTCCCATCCCTTCTAGATGACCCTGGCTCTGGTCATTGGGCAGGAACAGGGTGTGGTGAAGAAAACGGCTGTTTCTCAGCAACCCAGCAACTTGGTCCCTTTGAAGTCTTTCCCACACAGCCCCCCTCCAACCTGCCGAGACCTATTAACTGCTGTTCTGGGGCCCTGACCTGTCACTGGGGTTACATTTCTTATCCAAAATCTTAATTACCTGAACCTCAGCCCCTCTCCCACCTGGAGACACAGGGCCCTCTTCATTCTGTAGAAAAAGAGAAAAGGTTTCTCTCTGCTTGGGCATGCAAGTGGTCAGGGAGGCAGTGGGGTGGATTCTTGGCACCCCAATTTAGAGTCCTAGTTCCATTTTCCATAGAAATCATATTACAGTCGATGATGCTTTGCCATAAAAACCATGCTGGACAACAGTCACTATCAGGACTATGCTTCTTGACTATTATGGATTGAATGGGCATTTATTGGGTGTATGGCCTGCGCCACATCACTGGGTGGGTATGTTGGGCCAATTCCCTGACCTCTTGTAGCCCCTCATTTCCACAAATGAAGAGGCTGCCCACTTCGTCACAGGACTGTTGTAAGGGTTTAGATAACACAGGCGTTGGTAAAGTCACGTCCCTCACCATCCCCAGGCACCTGCCTCTTGAATTTCACAGCACTGGCAGCTACATACAACATGGAAGAGTGTTTGCTTCCCAGCTGCCAAAGTCTGGCAGGCAGGCTTTCTATTTTGGTGGCCATCTGACACTGGTAGGATCATGGCCAAGTGTTTTTAAAGGGGACTTCAGCCCTCTTTTGGTAAAATATCGTTCAGAGCAACAAGAAATCCCCAGCTCAGTTAATAAGAGTAATCATTGTTATCCACAGAGCACTTCCTGTGCTTTATAGCATCAGCTGAATGCCAGTGCCTGTCATGGGCCAGACTGTGCTTCCCTGAAATTCATATGAAGTTCCTATCCCCAGGACCTCAGAGTGTGACTGTGCTTGGAGGTAGAGCATTTACAGAGGTGATTACGTTAAAATGAGGTCACTGGGGTGGGCCCTCATCCAGTCTGACTGGTGTTCTTACAAGAAGAAGATTGAAACACAGACATACTCAGAGGGAAGACCTTGTGAAGACACACAGGAAGCAAACAGCATCTACAAGTCAAGGAGAGAGGCCTTGCAAGGATCCAACCCTGCCTGCACCTTGATGTGGACTTCCAGCCTCCAGAACTCTGAGAAATGAAATGTGTGTTGTTTAAGCCGCGCAGTCTATGGTACTTGTTAGAGTAGCCAGAACAGACTATTATATTCACGTTTTGGGGGTAAGAAAACTAAAACACAAAGAGACCATTATTAAGTGATGTGATCAAGAGCGCACAGCTCTCTGTCAGTCTGCACTGCCCCGCTGAGTTGCCCCAAAGACTATTTAGATCACATTGGAGCAAAACAAGTAAAATTTCTGCTGCATGCTGGCTATGTACAATGTTGTCATCGTGATGGAGAAGTATAAGCCCTGTGCAGGCAGAAAGCATGCCTGTTTGCTCATTTCACCCCTCCACGCCACCGTCTAGATTGGTGTCTGATATGTCTCAGGAATTCGGTGGCTGTGTTAATTAATTTAAATTACTGCATTTTGCTTTTGAAAGAAGTCACTAAGTAGAATATTCATAAATCAGTTATAAAGTGTCTTTGTAACATATTGTAATAGCCAGTATCTAATGTCTTTTCTGCTGATCTTGTCACTTTTGTCTTCATGGCCTGATAAATATTCCAAAACCTGCTCTTCCACATGCATTTTTTTCTCAAGTAGCTTTTGTAATTCACGTTTGCAAAGGTCTATTAAAAGTTTATTTTTCAGTGTTATTTCTTGACATCATTGTTACCAATAAACGTTCTCTTCTGCCTGGCCCCCCTGCCCCGGCATGCTAGCTGTTTGATAAGGCTGTGAGGCCGTCCTGATTGAGCTTCAGGCACCACTGCTTTCTGGACAAAAAAGTTTGCTTTCATCGATGGCCTGCTTTCTGGATTGGGGAGCTGTGGTGTTATTATGGTGCTCTCATGGTGTAGTTGAACCATCCTGCGTTTGAAATCCTGGGAAAGAATGAGTTCTCAGATTTAGAGGTTTGTGTTTTTATATAATACAAGTTAACCCAAAGTAGAAATCTAAGCATTTCACCTGTTCTGAGATTCTGGCTTACTCTTGTGTTTCCCATGCACGTGAATAAAATGCTGCGATACAGAGAAAGGGCAGAAGCCATTAGCATAAATGAGTCTGTATTTGTTCTAAAACCTCCGTGGCCAACCCCTCCAGTGGCCTTGCACACTTCCCAGCACTGTGGGGCTGCGCATCCCTGGCCAGTGGCTGCTGGGAGGGGCCGGTCTGCCCCAGGGCCAGCAGCCTAGCTCTCCACCATTGAGGGCAATCAGCCTTTTCCCCCTCTTGACCTCCTCCCCACTCAGCAAGGCCATAGAAGCACAAGTAATTCTTAGGACTGATCTCCCTTTATTCCAGTTTAAGGAAGAAAAGGAGAAAGGGGTACAAGCTACCCACGGAAGTGCTTTGGTATCATTTTGAGGAGTCTGCAAATGACTAAACCTCCACACTGGCTAAGGCAGAGGTCGAAGCACTCCTCTATCAGGACAGCCAAGGAAGGCCAGTCTGCCTGTGCAGGGTGTGTCCCCGGCTCTGGGGCTGACATGCTTTCCTCTGCTAGAATGTTCCGGAATTCCATGCAGTTAAAACATTTTTACCTTAGGGCTTTTCTAGCTTTTTTCCTCATGCACAGGAAAAAATGTTTCTCATTCCTATTCAATACCCACATCTGTGACTGAAGAAACAGTACTTATTGTAATTGTGTTTGATGTACTGTAATTTTCTACTTTATTCCCTTAAACGCAACACATACATATAGGCTGGTTGCAACTCATTAAAGTGATTTTCATCATCCACTAGTAGGCTTTGAATCACAGTACGAAAAATTTTGCCTTCGATTTAAGCTATCAGCTAATTTTTCCTAATTCACTCATCACAATTTGTTGTGGGAAATTAGTCTGCTGTTTGAAAGAATTGTAAGAAGAGAAGAATTCTAAGAGAAGAAAGGTGGAGATGATGGGTTTTGCCCAGTAGGGCTGTTAAGCTGCCCAGGGGTGAGGGTAGGGGCAGTGAGTGTCCCAGGAGTAGAGGAGGCCATGGCAAGGCAGCTGGGGGCAGGGCAGGGCAGGGCAGGGTATGGCTGTGCTCCCTAAGACTGGATCGGTCTTAAGAGTTCTAACTGGTCTTTGAATTCATTTAGTCTGACTTCCCAGTCATTCTAGAAACAGAAAAGATATTTTCTCTGCGTTTATACTTTATTTTTCTGAGAGGCACAGCGATGCTCTAAAATGGTTATTTCAGAAGGAAACTCTCTGCTGTTCTTGTTATCTTTTGTGTCACTGGTATTCCTGCTCTTTGTGGTTTTGATTTTAGAGACGGCCTCACCCTGTTGCACAGTCTGGAGTGCAGTGGAGTGATTTTTTTGCAGACACAGGGTCTTGCTATGTTGCCCAGGCTGGTCTCAGACTCTTGGCCTCAAGCAATCCTTCCACCATGGCCTCTCAAAGTCTGGGATTCCAGGTGTGAGCCACTGTGCTGGCCCCATGACATGTTTTGATGGGTAAAACAGAGATCATTGTAAGTAATTCTCAACTTTAAGTACCTTCCCTATAGGAGGCAGCTGCCAGCACCTTACTTTTCTGATGGTAATTCGTGTAGTCTAACTTCACAGTCATTCTAGAAATGAAAAAGATATTTTCTCTGCGTTTATACTTTTTCCGAGAGGCGCAGCAATGCTCTAGAAATGATTATTTCAGAAGGAAACTCTCTGCTGTTCTTTTGTGTCACTGGTACTCCTGCACTTTTTGGTTTTGTTTGATTTGAGAGACAGGGCTTCAGCCTGTTACACACAGTAAGTACCGTCCATGTGTCCCCTTGTATTTAACCACCAGAGAAACTGCGTGGAAATCCCGGTAAGCTAGGGAGTGGGGTGGTGCCCAAGTGCCCCGCGCCACTGAGCCTTGCTGTGTCTCCACAGGCCTCGGCAAGACGCGCAGGAAGACCAGCGCGCGGGACGCGTCCCCCACGCCCAGCACGGACGCGGAGTACCCAGCCAACGGCAGCGGCGCCGACCGCATCTACGACCTCAACATCCCCGCCTTTGTCAAGTTCGCCTACGTGGCCGAGCGGGAGGATGAGCTGTCCCTGGTGAAGGGCTCGCGCGTCACTGTCATGGAGAAGTGCAGTGACGGTTGGTGGCGGGGCAGCTACAACGGGCAGATCGGCTGGTTCCCCTCCAACTACGTCCTGGAAGAGGTGGACGAGGCGGCTGCGGAGTCCCCGAGCTTCCTGAGCCTGCGCAAGGGCGCCTCGCTGAGCAACGGCCAGGGCTCCCGCGTGCTCCACGTGGTCCAGACGCTGTACCCCTTCAGCTCAGTGACCGAGGAGGAGCTCAACTTCGAGAAGGGGGAAACCATGGAGGTGATCGAGAAGCCCGAGAACGACCCCGAGTGGTGGAAATGCAAAAATGCCCGGGGCCAGGTGGGCCTCGTCCCCAAAAACTACGTGGTGGTCCTCAGTGACGGGCCGGCCCTGCACCCTGCACACGCCCCACAGATAAGCTACACCGGGCCCTCGTCCAGCGGGCGCTTCGCAGGCAGAGAGTGGTACTACGGGAACGTGACGCGGCACCAGGCCGAGTGCGCCCTCAACGAGCGGGGCGTGGAGGGCGACTTCCTCATTAGGGACAGCGAGTCCTCGGTAAGTGCGCTGCGCCCGCAGCTCTGCCTGGAGGCAGTAAATGTGCCTTGCGCGGTGGCTCTGTGTGCCACACCCTTTTCACATTGTGTGAGTACACTAGAAAGTGGGAGATGCAGATGAATGCAATTTAGTATAACGTTTGCTACTCCGTGATTTCCTTCCATCTGCTTTGGGGATAGTGTGTGTCCATTTCTGGAGGAGGAAGGTTAATTAAAAAATTTTTTTAGCTCACAAAGGTGGTTCTGCTTTTCTCCTAAGATTCCCCCTCTTGTATTTTACGGGCTCAAACATCATTTTTTCTCCTGGTTGCCCATTCTGTGTGAGCAGAAGGCCCGAGTGATTTACTTTGTTTCTACTCTGTCTGTGTCCCAGAGAAAGCAGTCTCTGCAAGACCTGCGGCTGGTTTCTGACACTGCCTTTTGTTTGCTTGCTTTTTCTTTGTAAACCATATAATCCCAAGGTCATTGCCTCTCCAGGCAGCGCCACTGAGTTCATCTCTGAAAAGCTTTTAAAGCACTTAGGAGATGAATTGAAAAGAAAACAAGGGTTCTTAAGAGAGATGAGTTTTGTGTGTGTGCAGTGAGTCGGAGATATGAGGCCACTCCAGTGGGGCAGCAGACCATTTCCAGCAGTGGGCAGGCTGTGGGGTAGTTTCAGGCATGGGGTCAACTGGAGCCTGCATCCCAGAAGGCAGCCTTTTCGGGTGTCAAGGAAATACTCCACCAGTTTTGCAAACGTCTTTCCGAATACACTTTCTACAATTGAGAGACCCCCAAAACAAGCATTTAGGAGATAGAGTTTGATATATTTGAATTGTATTGGTTCTAGTAGGCTTCAATTTCATTTTTAAATGCACACTGTAAGACTACTATGTACTACCTACTGCCACTGCTGTCCTCTGAAAAGGTTACTAGCACAATGAGTAAGTGTACATTCAAGAGTCCTGTTGACTGATCTAAGAGGCATTCAAAGCCCTCCAGAAAGAGGCAACTGGGATCTGCTTCTCTTGGAGGAAGGAGCATCGTGTTGGTGGAAACTGGGCTCCTTTATGGTGTCATCAATTTTGCGGAGCCTTAGATGTACTTGGAAGGGCATGCCAGCCTGAAAGCTAACTTCATCTGAAATCTGAACTCTGAGATTTTCTTATCAAGTCACCAGGGTTTATCATTCCTGGCAAGACATCACATTGAATTGTTCTCACATGATGAGAGCTCTGTGCACCACTTCCTTTAGATCACGTTTGAAGCCTTGAGCAAATTAAGGACAGCAGCGCTTTTAACTCAATCGAGCAGAAACTTAGAGAAAGCGCTGGAAAACCAATTACAATATTAAGTGCTTGGTCCAGAGTGCTTAAGGGCTAAGGATAATGCACAAAATATGATCTTGGCTTAAAATTTTTGAGTTTGAAGAGACTTTCTCAGAGGGAAGTCCTGCAGTGTGGAGACATTGGCCCCAATCATTGTTCTTTCTTCCTAGGATTTGGGGAGAAGAGGAAAGACTTTAGAGGGTAAATGAAAAAGGTGTTCTCTGGGGTGGTGGCCTTAGGGAAGACCTATAGCTTTTCTGTTTAACATGCACAGGTGGCCATTGCTGTCTGAACTGAGGACCAGATCCCTTTGGATATGGAGCGATGCATGTTTGGGCTGCATTTCATCTCAGAACTCTACACCCCACTGTCTCAGTTGCCTTGCATTGTTAGAGAATAAGCTGACTTTTTCTAAAGAATTAAAGTACTAATTGTATTTCCTTTTAACCATTTTTTAATGGAAGCCTTTCCAGATATTTTACAGTCTTCCTTAGCTTAGAAAGTCAAGGAACAACACGTATGATTCCAGGAATATAAGGTGGAAAGGGCTTTACCGGGACTTGCATCGGCTATTCCCACGTAGCGGCACGGTCTCGGTCTGAGGCTCCACGTGGCCTGATGCTGTGCAGGGCAGCTTGTCCTGATGGATCTTGCCATGACATGGGCCATTTCAGCTGTTAGTATGCATGTGCCACGGGGATTCTGCAAGGGCTCTGAGGTGTGTTGCTTCTTTTCTCCTGACAGCAGAACCAAGCCAGGTTTACTGCATTTCCTGTTCATAACCAAGGCTGTTCTGAGCTGTCATCTGTGACTGCTGGGAACCTTCCCTACTGGACAAGTCCTTTGCTTATTTTTTTCCCACCATCCACTGCCTCCCCCCATCCCCGTGTGTTTTCCTGTTCACTTTGGCATTTCACAGCCACCACCCGGCCACCAAGAGCCCTTAGGTTCATGATCTGACATAATTCTTCACAGCATGCCAGGATGGAAAGGTTTCTGAGGGGTTCCGCCTCCCTGCAGAACTCAGAGGCAGGCATCTTCATTTAATTTCCTTTTCTTTTCTTGTAATCTTTGGGCCTGGGCCTTTAATTGAGGTTACCATATGAAGCCTGGCTTCTGGATAAGCACGGCTGTTTTTTTGGAATGGATCTTCAAGATGTGTATCAGTTTTTAAAATATCCTGAGTGACTGCAGTGTAAATGAGCTAGACCTTTGTTTGACTATATTGAGAGGTGGATATTTCAGGGAAAACAAACATTGCTACATCCTATGCGATCCACTATCAGTAAGCACTGGGTATATCAGAAGTACCTGTTGGATATGTTAGATGAATCAGTGAACCAACAAACGAACGAACCTGTTGGGCTCTTTTTTCTGCCCTGAACCTCAGTACCTACTGCTTGTTCTTCCATTTCTTCCTTTTCCCGCCCCCCCTCCTCTTTCATCAATTATCATTTATTGTTAGTAGCTAAAGGTGATGCATTGTTGTTGCTTATTCTCCATATTTCATTATCATACCTTCATCTGTGAGCCATACCTGCTTAAATCCAGAAAACTCAGAAATTTTACTCACCGTGTGTGTGTTCATAAATCTTTACATGTTACGTTTCATCCGCATTGATTCTGTGGATGTGGATATAAAGCTGTACCTGAACAGTAACCGTTTACTGGGTTTCTGGTAAACTGAACAAGTTGTCAACATTTTATTTTCTTAATTGCTGCATCCCCTATCCTTGTAACAGTTGCTTGGGAAGTGACAGATCACAACTAGGGTATGGTTGAAAAAGGTGCAGAGCTGGCCTGGGTGACTTGCTGGGCAGCATCAGCCACAGGTCTGGGAGGCTGTTTTCCTCTGTAAGATTTTAAATCCCTAAGAGATCACATACTTATTCTTTCTGCCTAAGGGAGAAGAGGAAAGACTTTAGAGGGTAGATGAAAAAGGTGTTCTCTGGGGTTGTGGCCTTAGGGAAGGCATATTTATTATGTCCTGCAAATAGTATTAGGTACTAATATTTTTGTCACAATATACATTTGATTCCAATAGAGAAAAACTCTCTTGCTAAGGATAATTTAATGCACATATTGGCCATACTAAAAGTTGATGGATATTTCATTTCTCTTTTTAAAAATATACTAAAAGTAGTTGACCAGAAAATAAAATAATTAGAATAGTTCCTTTCTGTATTTTTAAAGTTATAATATTTCTTATAGAAATCATAATTTCTACCCAAAACTCTATTTTCAGCAATTTCATTATTCCATCTCTCTTAGTGATTCTCAAATTGTATGTAGTGTGTAGAATTGCCTTGAGGGCTGTTAAAACAGAAATTGCCAGGTCCTTCCTGCAATGGTCCTGATTCACGAGGCCTGGGGCCCAAGAATCTGCACTTCTATTAATAGCACATTTCTTGGCGATGAGACTGCTGCTTTGAGGACCACACTTTGAAAACCCTTGATCCCTATGATGCATTTTTAGTGGTTTTATACATCCTCACAGCTGTTATTAAAATCCTTTCTACATAATACTATATTTCCAAGAATTATAAAAATATTGTCATAAAGCTTAGTTTCATTTACAACTATAGCTTTTGTTGAGTGGAATTTATCTCTTGAAGTGTATTTCTGTTGAGTTTTTTGTTATGTTTTACTGTTTAGAGTTTGAAAATAAATGTGCTGTATTTGCTGTGTTTCTGCTGGTGAATTGGAAGGAGGTAGATTGTTAGAGCAAAGTGAAAACTGCTTCCAGGTCACCTCTGAGGATGGGGAGCAGTTGAGTGAATTCCTTCAGTGATTTCCTGACAAGCTGCTTAAATTCATGATTAGGCCCATCTGTAGGTGTTTCTTCAAAAATGAATTAATGTTAAGATGACTTAACCTTAGGTTGCTGTGAGCAGTGCCAGTAGGCATCTTTCCAGTTTCAAAGATAAGTTCATTTTAATTGCCAGGCTTTTTGCCCAGTACCAAATGGAAGTTTTAAGCCTGGATTTTTGTAATATTTCTAATTTTAAGCATATTTAACTCTTGAAGATGGAAGGGTCTGGAAGATCATGCAGTACAGGCTGTTATCTAGAAATTGCGTGCTCATCACCTGATTCTGATTCTCAAATGGACCAGAGCCCTTAAAGACTGCCTTCTACCCTCTGGCTGGCTCTTCAGTACCGGCCTTTAAAACAGACGAGTGCCGGGCGTGGTGGCTCACGCCTGTAATCCTAGCACTTTGGGAGGCCGAGGTGGGTGGATCACCTGAGGTTAAGAGTTCAAAACAGACGAGCAATATGCCATGCACTGGGATCTGTGAACACAAGAGTCTTATTAAAAGCTAGTGTTTTTAGTACAATAAGTAGCAAATGGTCAGTATGATGTTCATAATTTCTTTTGGGACAATGGCTCCTGGTTTTTCCCAGAAGGTGGCGATGTGCTGGCCTCACTCTGTGAGTGCTCCACGGTTATTTATCACGCACTGGGGTTAAAATTGCAGCTGTGGCTGCAAAATAATCTGTGACTATGTTGGCTTATAGATGTAGATGTCTCTTTGGTTTACAGAATACACTGTGTTACTGTGTCCTACAGTGTCCAGTACAGTAACATGCCATGCAGGTTTGTGGCTGAGGAGCAACAGGCCATACCCTATAGCCTAGGTGTGTAGAAGGCTGGACCATTAGGTTATATAAGTTCACCCTGATGTTTGCACAGTGACCAAATCATCTGATTATGCATTTCTAAGAACATATCCTGTCATTAAGCTACACATGGGTGTGTGTGTGTGTGTGTGTACACATGTGATAACACACATGTGTACACACACACACACACACATATGTAAAATGGCCATTCTTATAGGTGTGAGGTGGTAGCTCGTTGTGGTTTTGATGTGCATCACCACATAACCTTTTAATCTCAGCTTTACATTTTGCTTGTCTTCTTTCAGCAGGCATATGTCTCCCCTTTCGAGTTGTATTTCTGTGTGGAGTCTCTCATTTACTTATCTGGGGATGTTTCTCATGGCACTATTGCTAGGCATTTCTTTAACATGACCTTTATAGCATGGCAAGAGCAGCATAGAGTAACAAAACCGAGTTTCAGATCCCTGTGGAGTTTGTAACACAGAAAGCAATTTACTATAAATAAGTTCATTGTGTAATAACTGATGGTGGGGTCATTTGTAGACTGGTCTGCTTACCCATCTTGCTTTACTGCATTTCACTTTAGCATTTTAAAAATTCCAACTGCGGTGTAGTCATTAGAAGTATAACAGAGTCAAGCATAGATGCTGCCATAGGTGAACTGGAGAATACCCAGAATGTGTAATTTTCTTCAGCCTCCATCCATGGCAGTAATTCCAAAGTGTGGTTCCCAGACCAGGAGCATCAGCATCACCAGCAAGCTTGCTACAGTGTAGATTGTCCCAGCCTGCTGCCTTTGAATCTCTGGGGTAGGGCTCTGCAACCTTGGTTTGAAGAAGCCCTCTGAGTCCTTTTTTTCCTTCCAAATCCTGAGAACCTATGAACCCCTGAATACTTGTGATGCTCCAATTTGAGAACCACCGCCTTGTGGAGTATATGCACTTGATTCAAGCCCTTTTGCCTGCTGTTATGATATATGGCAAAATTCTGACTTAAATGATCACTCAGTCACATCAGGTATGACACTGTGGAAAGACAAAGAATAACAAGGACAATATTCTAAAGGTCTGTATGGTAAGGTATTACATGTGACTTTAGGAAATACATTTGGGGGTAGGGAGGGCTAAACACACTCATGCGTACTAACTAGAAAGTGGACAGGGGACGCCCCATTTGCCTAGATTAGGTAGATGGGACTTGGAGGGCTGCTTTGTAGTTGATGATTGATTTTTCATCGTTGATGTAAATAAGATTACTTCCAAAGTTAATTAGATGAATATTTGTCATGTCAGTGTGGATTGGCTTCAGGCCCGAGGAGTAAATATTTTATAGGGTGAACATTGATAGGAGAATAGGAAATGCTGGTGAGACTCATCACACTTGGGGCAAGGAAGAGATAATTTGATGTAAAAACAGAGCATAGGGTCAGGTGACAGCTAGCAGCGTAAGTGTAGACAGGAGTTGATTTTGATTAAAAGAAGACTACCTTAGACGGCGAGGGCAGGTGACTGAATAGAATGGTAAAACTGAAAGGCAGTTTTTCTGAGATAAAAACCGAGAAACTATTAATCGGTGGATTACAATTTGCCTCTAACCCATTTGTTCTAAATTTTGGGAGGTAAATGAACCACTTCTGCAGACAGAAGAGTGCCTTCTGTAAAAAAGTAAAAGGAGAAAAACACCTTTACCAAAAGAAAAGAATGATACAACATTTGATAAGAAACCAACAGGGTAACATCTCTCTGGGGGTGGAAGGAATGTTATATGCAGATTGTTCATGCTTGGGGACTTCAGCATGGCCGGAAATCGGTCCAGGGTCTGTGTGGGAGGCCTGGTGAATCACACAATTTCTACCCTCATCTGTTCATAAAGTCCAAAGTGAAAGATAAGGAGAAATTTTAAGGTTTAAAGAACCAAAAATACCTGGAGCAAGGCCCCTCCCTCTTATTTTCTCATGGCCATTGTGTTTAGAAGAAAATCGCATTAATATGTAAGCTTTCAGGGATGGAGGAAGAAATGAAGGATATTAAAAGTTTGTCCTCGGCGTTCATTTTTTTCCTCCCATGAGAAAGCAATGGTTAAATCTTGAGAGAGGAAGAGGCAAGTCTGATCAGGACATCTGTTTTATAAAACTGCAAAGGTGCTTTTCAGCGTATTCGATGCAATGGATCAAACTGGTGAAGCCGTAGAGATGGGATCACAGCATGTGCTCTCTACTGTTCTTTTCTGGCACCGCTTATCACGAGCACAAATTGCAAAGAGATGAGGTGTTAAGAATTACCTAAAGGAATGAATAATGTAAGAAGTCAAAATTAGAAATTTGTAAGTCTACATGTTTGTTGAACCCTAGATACTCTGAGCCCAGTGTGGGGATATGGAGTTAAATAGGGTTCTTGCACTTAATTATATTCAAACACGGAACCTAAAGCCTAAACAAAAGCAATCGTGATCATAGAGGCCCTGAAAGAGATTGGTTTTCCACCAACCTATTAATTGTCCTTAGATTCCACTTGGAAAATGACTTGCTGAAAAGAAGGGTCGAATGAATGAGTTGTACTAATTGTTCATTCTCCAGAACCATTGATTGAAAAACTATGAGAATAGAAAAATCATTCCTTATAAGGAATAGTCATAGAAGGACTTAACAGGAAGAAGTGTCTAATGTTAGAAAATTTGAAAATTTGCCTAGTAATCAGCACAGAGAAATTACTATATACCAAGTAAGTACAACATTTGGATATGGAAAGTGTAGGAAGTGGGGACAGTGGGAGGTAGCACAAAGGTGGCAGTTGCAGAGGTGAAATCAAAGGGCAGATGTTTCAAAACCCAAGGACTGAGTCTAGTTTAGTCCAGCCATAGAAAATTTTAATGAGTGTCATGTTCATCTATGATGGCTTAAAAAGATGTCCATCAATTCCTTGGTACTCTGCTTCAGAAGGTGGAGACTGACCCTCTTCCCTTGAGCATGGACTGCACTGAGCAACTCACTTCTAATGACCAAGATGTGGCAGAAGCGATGGAGAGCAGCTTCTGAGACAGGCGCTGTGGCTGCCTCTTTGCGCTTTCTTGGGTCACTTGATCTAGAGTGAGCCAGCTACCATGTTGCGAGTACATTCAAGTAGCCCTACAGAGCCCCCCAGGGGTTCATGTGAGCAGACTGCCTTGGAAGTAGAGCTTGCATCCGCAGGTGAGCCTTCACATGACTGCAGCCTCAGCCAGCAACTTGACTGTGTATTTCAAAACTGTGTTAAGATTCTTTGACAAGCTTAAATGTAGAGTACTCTACCATACTATCAGTACTCTAGTACTTGTTGAGGAGTGAGTGTGGCATGGTCCTTTTTCATCTGATTTCTTGAAGTCTGTTCTAGAAAGCCAACCATGGAAGGACAACAGATGAGAACAGGACTGATGGAGTTGCTTTCATGGGAATCATTCCCTGGCCCCCTCTGGAGGCAGGAGTAACTCTTATCTCCATCAGATGCAGGGACTGGCGCGCTTTGAAAGGAAGAGCCCGTATAGCACTGTCCCCAGCAGTGTCCCAGCTTTCCCATCAGGGGAAATTCCCTGTGAGGGATGTCTGGAACAGAGCCAGAGTCCTCAGGACAGAGTCGGAAAGGCATCCACAGACCGGAGCTCCCTCCATTATGGGCTGCCTTGCCCATAAATCGCATTCCTATCTTTTTCTGGTGACTAAAATTTGTTGGTGGCTCCAACACTGCTGATATTTTTCCAAATTTTCTTCCAGTTCTCAAACTGCATCAGCGTCTCCTGAAGGGCTTATTAAAACAGAGGGTGCTGGAGGTTAAAACACAGATGGCTGGGCTCTATCCCAGGATTTCTGCTGTAGCAGGCTGGGGCAGAGCCTAAGAATTTGCTTTTTTTTTTTTTTTCTTTAATTTAATTTTTTTGAGATGGGGTCTCACTCTGTCATCCAGGCCAGAGTGCAGTGGCCCTATCATAGCTCACTGTAGCCTTGACCTCCTGGGCTCAAGTGATCCTCCCACCTCAGCCTCCCAAGTAGCTGGGACCACAGGTATGCACCACCACATCTGGCTAATTATTTAAAATTTTGAGTAGAGATAGGATCTCACTATGTTGCCCAAACTGGTGTCAAAGTTCTGGCCTGAAGCAATCCTGCCACCATGGCGTCCCAAAGTGCAGGGACTACAGATGTGAGCCACCATGGCTAGCACCTGATAATTTGCTTTCTAACCAGTTCCCAGAGGATGCTGATGCTGCCAGTCTTGAAAGCATATTTGGAGAACATCTGACCTACTTCATCTTCACACTTCACTTAGAGGTGCTCAGTGGTAACATGTCACGGTGTATGTTAGCATACAGGTTGTGCTTTTTTAGATTTCCTACAGAAAATCTCAGTTTAAATTAAAGAACACTCCCAAACTTTTAGCACTCCTGCTTGGCATAAATTGACTCTACATCCTTAACTTTAAGGTTTCTGCTCAGGAGCCCATGGAATTAAAAATTACCTTTTCTGCTGCGAAAATTTATTGCTGCAACTCATGCATGCATACAGGCACACACACACACACCATGATGTTAAATTAAGGAGCTGGAATTAAAAGCAAATTTCCCTACGCAGAAAGTCATCTGTTGATCATTTGGCTTAATTAAAATTGGGTGTATCATATATTTACCACGATTCACTCCCATACTGCCTCCACTAAAACTGATGCCACTTTATCTCTAAGTTGATTAAAGTATCTATAAAACTAGCACAGTGCCTGGCTTATGGTAAACTCTGCAGCTGAGATTGCCCTTCATCTTTTCCTAAAGGCACAACTTCTAGTACAGCATATACATATTTACAGAATAATCATCTATAGGCTGAGGCCTAATCTGAGATTAACCTTCTGGTTTCTTCCTGGAGTTTAATCCAGGAGCATGCCCTGGGCCTCCTCTAAGACATAGAGCCCCAGGTTTCACTTGGCAATGAGACGGGGCTTTTTCCCTCAAAGGTTTGTTCTTATTTGATCTGTTTGGGGCAGAAGCATGCACAAATACAAACTATACTTAACAATTGTTCCTTTCATTCTTTTCTGTTAACAGCTGTGGCTGGTGGGTAAGCCCGGCTGCCTTGCACAATTTGAGTTTTCTCAGTTACTCATTCCCCTGTGTTGTCATTGGTGTGAGTGGAGTGATTCCTTATTTTGCAAGGGTTGCCCACTTATCAAACATTTATTTGGGCTTTTGTAAACTCTGTGATAGACAGTGGCCTAGGCCTTTGTTCACTGTCTGGAGGTCCTACTAGGAGGTCTTAAAGCAGGGCCCCAAGCTACTGGACCCCCAGAGCAAGAAGTTCCTGGGCTTTGAGAAAAGCAGCAAGCTGATGTGGGAATTCCATGCAGAATTTCAGACATTAGGCTGTGGTCCTGCCACTGGTCAGGCATGAACTGATCCTACCTAGCAAGCCAGAGGTGCAGCACTTACCTTGTGGACTAGACTCCCTTCTCCACTCCACCAGCCACACTGCCCCTTGGGTGCTGCAGAAGCAGGACCTTCTTCCCTTTTCTTCACCAAGGTGCCAATTTCTCAAGCACTCTCTACCAGCCCTGCCTCTGCATTATCCAGAGGGCCCTCCTGCCCCCCGGTGCATACCTGTGTGTGCACGTACATTCATATACTCACATGTGCACACACATACTTAGAGCTCATAACCTGTGTGTGTACACACATACACTCACACACTACACGTTCTCTCTTAATACGCACATACTCCCTCTCACATATGCGCACGTTCACACATGTAGAGCTCTGGTAGCTCATGTTCCTCTCCCATGCAGCTCTGGGGTTTTCTTCATAGAACTTACTGCCCAATGCAGCCATCTGTCCACCTCTATTTATCCATCTCTATTTATATGCACTGGCTTGTCACAGAGCATATATCCTGCATGCACGCATACACGTATCCAGGGCACAGCCTGCCTGGCATGTGTTAGTAACTAATTGTTATTTGTTTAATTAATTGATCAAAACGATATTTTTGTAAAAGAACATTTGTCATTCATTATCTTCTTTACTGCATGTTGTTCAGAAAATGAGATAAAAGCTATTTTTTTTTTTTTTTCCGAGACGGAGTTTCACTCTTGTTGCCCAGGCCAGAGTGCAGTGGTGCAATCTCAGCTGACTGCAACCTCCGCCTCCTGGGTTCGAGCAGTTCTGCCTCAGCCTCCCGAGTAGCTGGGATTACAGGCGCGCATCACCACACCCAGCTAATTTTGTACTTTTAGTAAAGACAGAGTTTCACCATGTTGGCCAGGCTGGTCTCAAACTCCTGACCACAAGTGATATGCCTGCCTCAGCCTCCCAAAGTGCTGGGATTATAGGCGTGAGCCACTGCACCCAGCCAATAAAAGACCCATTTTAATTAAAATAATGACATATTTCTAAGACATTCTGAAATATAACTAAGACACTGACAGATCACAGAATTTAAATATTTTTCAATAAAATCTGTAATCAAACCATAGTTCAGCTTCCTCTGGGAGATTGTGAACTGTGTTTAAAATGCAACCAGAATTTTCTACTGCTCTTTATATTTTTAAATGCTTAGAATTAGAAAATTTTTGATGTCTTAATTTCTAACAGTGTTAGACATCAGAAGTAATATTTCTAGCTACTGCCTACCTACAAACCACTCTTAATAAATTCCCGGTTTATCAAAAAATAGTTTGGTAAATAAAAAATGACAAATTTCTTGAGCAGTCAGGTCAGCACTGTATATTCCATAATGAGGTGCTGTATATTCCATAATGAGTTTGCACTTTTCAAATAACTAAAACGCATTTAGCACTGAAACTGAGCTAAGCAGAGTGTAATTTTTCTTCTGTTCGGAACTTCAGAATCATGGACTGCCTCCGGGTCTTTCTGGACGTCAGATGCCATTCTAGATATAAAACAGAGACCCTGCCAGGCACGGTGATTCATGCCTGTAATCCCAGCACTTTGGGAGGCCAAGGCAGGCAGATTGCCTGAGGTCAGGAGTTCCAGACCAGCTGGCCAACATGGGGAAACCCCGTCTCTACTAAAAATACAAAATGTATCGGGGCGTGGTGGCGGGTGCGTATAGACCCAGCTACTCGGGAGGCTGAGGCAGGAGAATCCCTGGAACCCCACGGATGGAGGTCGTTCGCAGTGAGCCGAGATCGCGCCATTGCACTCCAGCCTGGGTAACAAGAGCAAAACTCCGTCTCAAAAAAAAAAAAAAAAAAAAAAAAGGTGGTTTGCATTTTGACAGGCGGGAGAGGTGGATGGAGGTGCCCGGAGGGTTCAGAGTCAGTGGAGCGAGCCTCAGGCCACCCAGCGGCGGCGCCCACGTCCTGGGCCTCCCCGTGCTGGACAGGCGCTCCCTGCTGTGGCCCGGCTGTAACTGTGTTCTGTTTCCTCCGCAGCCCAGCGACTTCTCCGTGTCCCTTAAAGCGTCAGGGAAGAACAAACACTTCAAGGTGCAGCTCGTGGACAATGTCTACTGCATTGGGCAGCGGCGCTTCCACACCATGGACGAGCTGGTGGAACACTACAAAAAGGCGCCCATCTTCACCAGCGAGCACGGGGAGAAGCTCTACCTCGTCAGGGCCCTGCAGTGACGGCGCCCCGGCCCCACGCTCGCCGCTTGGTGGCGCTACCGCCCGGCCCTGCCGCGGAGGCTCCTCCCGTGGGGACGGCCCCGACGGCTTCCCAGCGAGTCTCTCTTTAAGTTCAGGTCGCTTGGTCGGTTTGTCTCCCATTCGCCATCCAGGCCTCACCCACACTCGAGCCCACCCGGCCGGCCACCTTTAGCGGAGGGGAGGAGCAGGGCGAGTTCACGTTATTCCTTTTCCATTGGGAACGGCACTCGATCCCGCTCACGGAACCCCTCATGACAAAGACACGGGGCACCTTTGAGCGCGTGAGCGAGCCTCAGGCCACCCAGCGGCGGCACCCACGTCCTGGGCCCTCCACGTGCTGGGCAGAGCAGGTGCAATGGCCCCAGTCCTAGCAGCCCTCGCCCGTGTCCTGTGCCCTTACATGGCTCCCGGACTCTGCAGGGAGCCGACATGTTTGCTGATAGCAATACTGGAACCACCGGGTGCGATGGCAGTGAGGAGACTGCCCAGTGCCTTTGGGGCTGTGCTTGCAATAAAGAAAGAGTTTCCTGGAAAGGCAGTCTGCAAAAGAGGGAACCGGTGACTCAGACAGATGTTTTGGTAATTTACCCCAAATGTGCCATCCACATAGTGCTTTTTCCTCTTGCCCTTTGGCTTGTTTGAATCTCACAATTATGTATTTAATTCTCAAAGAAATATGTATCTGTAGCTGTTTGTTGACACTAATACAGATGATTAAGGAAAACAGCTGATCTTTGGGGAAGGGAGCTACCAACACTTTATACACACACACGCACATAGACACGCACACACACATGCACACACACACACACTATATATATATATATATTATTTACAGGGAAAATTTTCAGGGTTTACAGAAGAGTATGTGATTGGTAGTAAGAGACACACAGAATGTTTATGAAGAAATTGCATTTTCTTTTTCCTTTACATTTGAACTTCTTTATAGTTTAAATATACCGTCTTGAGATGGCACATTCCTACAATTGAAGAAGGGGTCTTGAGATCCCCTAAACTTGCATACCCAGTTTTTTGGATATTGTAATAAAAAAAGTATTATGACGAGGCTCTATGTGTATTTATCTTTGGGAAAACTCCGATTCAATCATGGGAGAGTAATTACTGCAGCATTTTCTGAATGCTCATTGCGGAGCGGGAGTCATTTTTAGAGAAGAGCTTCACATTTATTACTTGTGTGTTTTCATTTTCTACTGCCACATTTCTGTATATTGAAATAATGAGTTTTAATTAGAGAAACTCCAAGGGAACTCAGAATCTCAGGCTTGGTCTGAACTTTGCTCTTTGGAAAGTATTTTTTTTAGAAATATGTTGTTGAACTGTTGTTGAACTGAGCCAGCACTCTCACACTGTGTCCCCCACAGCTGACTCACATTTGTCTTCTCCATCAGGAGCATTTATTGATGTGCCAGGCCCTGGGGGTGCAGAGTCGCACGACTTGGCATTCATGCCCTCCTAGGCCAATCATGTATCAAGTGCTCCCTCTGTGCCAGGCACTGTGCCCCCATTTGTTCCTCATCATACCCCCATGAGGTGGGACCTGCTATCCCCATTTTATAGATGAGGAAAGTGAGGCCCACAGGCAATGCACCCAACACATGGCTGCTGCATGGTGGAGCCAGGATCCACAGCCAAGGATCTGCTCCAGCACCAGACCCTTCCAACCCCAACCTGGGAAGACGTTGGGGAGAAGCAAGGTGTTGGACACTTACTCTACCGTGCATGTTCCCTGTGAGGTCATTGTATCTTTCTGTTGCCTTAGATAATAATAAATTAGAAGTCTGGTGTCTTGTACCTGAGGTTGATTGCACCCAGCCATTGTGAATAGACATTCAACTAAGTGAGGGAGATCATTACATGAGACAGAATACATCCAGGGAAAAACCAGTTGCCTCCAGACTCTTTCAGGTCTCACTAATGAGAATGACATTTTGACCTGATGCTGGAATCCCACCAAATACTGAGGGCCTGGACTCCAGCAAATTACTCAGCATCTCTGAATGTTTGCTCCTGAGTCAATTGGGGCTGCAATCCACAGGGTTGTGCAAGGGTTAGCTGGGTTGCCCTGGTGAGGGTGCTTGTGCGAGTGCTACCTAACAGTGATGGATGCCCATGGGGGGTGGCCTGTGCGTGTCAAGGGATCTGCTCAACATTTTTCTTACTTGGAACTAACTCATAGGTGCCCTGTTAGGGGCTTTCTCAGGGCCCCCTGAAGACCTGGCTGCCTCAGACCCTCAGTGTGATCCTTAGCAGTCTTAGGGCCAATGCACCCTGCTTCTTAAAGCTTAGACTCCTCAAGTGTTGAAGAGGGGTTGCTTCAACAAGCGGCTGAGCTGTCTTTCATTAGAAGCCCAAACCAAAAGCTGCACTCAGCCGTACTCAGCACTCGTCTTCTTACCTGCTCTGCAGTGGCTGGCGAATTCACATCCCTAAAAGTGATCCACTTTGGGGTAGGAAACCTTTTGTTTTCTCCTTAGGGATTAGGAGTGGGGTGGGATGGTAGGAAAAAGTTCACTAAACCAACCAGTATTCCACAAATGTTGGGATGTTCCCCAAAGGCTTCAAGTAGGTAAGAGTGGAACCCAAAGTGCAGGTCTAAACCACCTCATTGGAACCTCCTGCTGGAACATTCTCAGCCCAAGTCTGAAACTGGCTATTGAGCATTGGGCAAGAGTTCAGTAAGCCAACCAGTGTCCAGAAAACCTGTGTCCCCCTCTGCCACTAGCAGATGGCATTCCCACTGCTGAGGAAGCTGGCTGTTGCTGGGTGCAGCTCACATGGACCTCCAGCCGTTAGGAAATGTGCTCCTTCATGCACTGTCCCTCCGACTCTGATTTGCAGGGGAACAGGGCAGTCATCTGTGTTTTTTAACTTTTATCTTCAGGGGCACATGTGTGAGTTTGTTATATAGGTAAACTTGTGTCATAGGGGCTTGTTGTACAAACTTTTGTTACCCAGGTGCTAAGCCTAGTACCTATTATTTTTTCTGATCCCCTTCCTCCTCTCATCCTCCAATAGGCCCCAGTGTGCGTGGTTCCCCTCTATGTCCATGTATTCTAATCATTTAGCTCGCACCTAGAAGTGAGAACATGCTGTGTATGGTTTTCTGTTTCTGAGTTACTTTGCTAAGGATAATAATCTCCAACTCCATCTATGTCCCTGCAAAGGACATGATCTTGTTCTTTCTTATGGCTGCATAGTATTCCATGATGTGTATGTACCACATTTTCTAGTCTACAGTTGATGGGCACTTAGGTTGATTCCATGTCTTTGCTGTTGCAAATAATGCTGAACATAATGTGTGCATGTATCTTTATGGTAGAATGATTTATATTCCTTTGGATATTTATCTGTTAATAGGATTGCTGGGTCAAATGGTAGTTCTGTTTTTAGGTCTTCGAGGAATCACCGCACTGCTTTTACAATGGTTGAACTAATTTACATTGCTACCAACAGTGTAAAAGTGTTCCTCTTTCTCTGTGACCTCGCCAGCATCTATTCTTTTTTGACTTTTTAATAGTAGCCATTCTGACTGATGTGGGATGGTATCTCACTGTGCTTTTGGTTTGCATTTCTCTAATGATCAGTGATGTTTATTTTTCATGTTTGTTGCCCACATGTATGTCTACCTTTGAAAAGTGCCTGTTCATGTCTTTTGCCCACTTTTTAATGAGGTGGGTTTTTTTCTTGTCAATTTGTTTAAGTTCCTTATAGATACTGGATATTAGACCTCTGTCAGATGCAGAATTTGCAAAAATGTTCTCACATTCTATAGGCTGTCTGTTTACTCTGTGGATAGTTTCTTCTGCTGTGCAGAAGCTCTTTAGTTTACATAGATCCCGTTTGTCAACTTTCGCTTTTGTTGCAATTGTTTTTGGTATTTTTGTCATGAAATCCTTGCCGATTCCTATGTCCAGAGTGGTATTGCCTAGGTTGTCTTCCAGGGTCTTTATAATTTTGGGTTTTATATGTAAGTCTTTAATCCCTCTTGAACTGATTTTTGTATGTGGTATAAGGAAGGGGTCCGGTTTCAGTCTTCATCAGCTATCCAGTATCCCAGCACCATTTATTGAATAAGGAGTCCTTTCCCCATTGCTTGTCGTTTGTCAGCTTTGTCAAAAATCAGATGGTTGCATGTGTAGTGGCCTTATTCCTGGGCTCTCTATTCTGTTCCGTTGGTCTATACGTCTGTTTTTGTACCAGTACCATGCTGTTTTGGTTACTGTAGCCCTGTGGTATAGTTTGAAGTCAGGTAGCATGATACCTTCAGCTTGGTTCTTTTTGCTTAGTGTTGCCTAGGCTATTTCAGCTCTTTTTCGGTTCCATATGAATTTTAAAATGTTTTTTTCTAGTTCTGTAAAGAATGTCTGTGGTAGTTTCATAGGAATAACATTGAATCTATAAATTGCTTTGGGCAGTATGGCCATTTTAACAACATTAATTCTTCCTATCCATGAGCATGAAATTTTTTTTCCATGCGTTTGTATCATTTCTTTGAGCAGTGTTTTGCAGTTCTTCTTGTAGAGATCTTTCATCTCCCTGTTTAGCTGTATTCCTGGGTATTTTATTCTTTTTGTGGCAATTGTGAATGGGATTCTGTTCCTGATTTGTCTGTTGGCTTGAGTGTTATTGGTGTGTAAGAATGCTAGTGATTTTCATATATTGATTTTGCAGAAGTTGTTTATCAGCTGAAGGAGCTTTTGGGCTGAGACTATAAGTTTTTCTAGATACAGGATCATGTCATCTGCAAATAGGGGTAGTTTGGCTTCCTCTCTTCCTATCTGAATGCTCTTTATTGTTTTCTCTTGCCTGACTGCTCTGGGAAGGACGTCCAATATTATGTTACATAGGAGAGAGGGCATCCTTGTCTGTGTTTCCAAGGGCAGGGCTTCCAGCTTTGCCCATTCAATATGATATTGGCTATCAGTTTATCATAGATGTCTTATTTTGAGGTATGTTCTCCCAATACCTCATTTATTGAGAGTTTTAACATGAAGATAAGTTAAATTTTATTGAAAGCTTTTATTTTTTTGCATCTATTGAGATAATTGTGTTTTGTCTTCAGTTCATGTGATGAATCACATTTATTGATTTGCATATGTTGAGCAAACCTTGCATCCCAGGGATAAAGCCTACTTGATCATGGTGGATAAGTTTTTTGATGTACTGCTGGATTTGGTTTGCCTGTATTTTGTTGAGGGTTTTTGCATCAATACTTATCAAGGATTCTGGCATGAAGTTTGCTCTTTTCGTTGTGTCTCTGCCAGGTTTGGGTATCAGGATGATGCTGGCCTTATAGAATAAGTTAGGGAGGAGTCCCTCCTAGTTTTTTTAGAATGGTTTCAGTAGTGATGGGTACTGGCTCTTCTCTGTATGTCTGGCAGAATTCAGCTGTGAATCCATCTGGTTCAGGGCTTTTTTTGTTTGTTAGGCTATTTATTCCTGATTCAATTTAAGAGCACATTATTGGTCTGTTCAGGGATCCAGTTTCTTTCTCTTTCAGCTTTGGGAGGGTGTATTTGTCTAGGAATTTTTCCACTTCTTCTAGATTTTCTAGTTTATGTGCATAGAGGTGTTTATAATATTCTCTGATGGTTATCTGTATTTCTGCAGGGTCAGTGGTAATACCCCCTTTGTCACTTCTAATTGTGTTTATTTGGATCTTCTCTCTTTTCTTTTTTATTAGTCTAATTAGCAGTCTATCTGCTTTACGAATTTTTTTCAAAAAAAAAAAGCTCCTGTCACGCCTGTAATCCCAGCATTTTGGGAGGCCAAGGCGGGTGGATCACGAGGTCAAGAGATCGAGATCATCCTGGTCAACATGGTGAAACCCTGTCTCTACTAAAAATACAAAAAATTAGCTGGGCGTGGTGGTGTATACCTGTAATCCCAGCTACTCAGGAGGCTGAGGCAGGAGAATTGCCTGAACCCAGGAGGCGGAGGTTGCAGTGAGCTGAGATCGCGCCATTGCACTTCAGCCTGGGTAACAAGAGCGAAACTCCGTTTAAAAAAAAAAAAAAAACTCCTGGATTTGTTCATCTTTTGAATGTTTTTTGTGTCTTTATCTCCTTCGGTGCAGCTCTGATCTTGGTTATTTCTTGTCTTCTGCTAGCCTTGGGGTTGGTTCACTCTTGGTTCACTGGTTCTTTTAGTTGTGATATCAGGTTGTTAAATTAAGATCTTTCTAACTTGCTATGGACATTTAGTGCTGTAAACTTTCCTCATAACACTGTCTTAGCTATGTCCCAGAGATTCTGGTATATCTTTGTTCTCATTGGTTTCAGAGAACTTTGTGATTTCTGCCTTAATTGTATTATCTGCCCCAAAGTCATTCAGGATCAGGTTGTTCAATTTCTTTGTAATTATATTGTTTTCAGCAATTTTCTTAGTCTTGATCTCTAATATTATTGTGCTGTGGTCTAAGAAAATTGTTGTTTCGATTTCACTTACTTTGCATTTGCCAAGGAGTGTTTTGTGTTCAATTATGATGTTGATTTTAAAATATGTCTTATGTGCAGATGAGAAGAATATACTCTTGTTTTGAGGTGAGAATTCTGTAGATGTCTATCAGGTCCATTTGGTTCAATGTTGAGTTCATATCTTTGCTGATTTTCTTCCTTGATCTGCCTAATACTATCAGTAGGATGTTGAAGTCTCCCACTATTATTGCATGGGAGTTTAAGTCTCTTTGAAGGTCTCTTAAAAACTCGTTTTATGAATCTGTGTGTCCTGTATTAGGTCCATATATATTTAAGATAGTTACGTCTTCTTCTTGAATCGAACCCTTTACAATTAGGTAATGCCATTCTTTGTCTTTTTAAATCTTTATTAGTTTAAAGTCTGTTTTGTCTGAAATTCAGATTCCAACCCCTGATTTTTTCTGTTCCCCATTTTCTTGGTAGATTTTTCTCCATCTCTTTATTTTAAGCCTATGGATGTCACTGCATTTGAGATGGGTCTCTTGAAGACAGCATACCAATAAGTCGGTCTTGGATTTTTCTATTCTTCTTTTTTTAATCCACCTTGCCACTCTGTGCCTTTTAACTGGGGCATTTAGCCCATTTACATTCAAGGCTAGTATTGATATGTGTGGATTTGATCCTGTCATCATGATGTTAGCTGGTTATTATTAAGACTTGTTTATGTGGTTGCTTTGTAGTGTCACTGTTCTGTGTACTTCAGTGTATTTTTATATTGGCTGATAACAATCTTTCCTTTTCATATTTAACGCTCCTTTCAAGATCTCTTGTAAGGTGGGCCCAGCATTTGCTTATCTAAAAAAGTATCTTATTTCTCCTCTTATGAAGCTTAATTTGGTTGGATATTAAATTCTTGGTGGAAGATTATTTTTCTTTAAGGACGTTGAATATAGGCTCCCAGTCTTTTCTGACTTGTAACATTTCTGTTGATAGATCTGCTGTTAGCCTGATGGGGTTCCCTTTGTAGGTGACTTGCCTCTCTAACCGCCTTTAACATTCTTTCTTGCATGTCAACCTTGGAAAATCTGATGATTATGTGTTGTGGGATTGGTCTTCTTTTGCAGTATCTTACTGGGGTTCTCTGCATTTCCTGAATTTGAATGTTGACCTCTCTAGCTAGTTGGGGGAGTTTCACTTCTGTGGCAATGTTGGATGCATGTAGACATGCTCACTGGCAGGGCAGGGAAGGCAAAACCTGCTGGCACACACACCCTGGCAAAGCAATGTCGGGGGTGGCTGTGGGCCTCAGGGAAGCTTCTGTGGGGGGAGGAAACAAGCAGGTTGCTGCATAGCCGTGGGGGCCACCTCACTGAAGCTCTCCATTAGTCAGGCATGGTCCACCAGTGCAGGATGTGGGCCCCCAAGGTAACTGA
Source organism: Sapajus apella (assembly GCF_009761245.1). Classification (NCBI taxonomy): domain Eukaryota; kingdom Metazoa; phylum Chordata; class Mammalia; order Primates; family Cebidae; genus Sapajus; species Sapajus apella. Next base: position 363,753 of record NW_022437074.1, read on the forward strand.
GGCTTTCCTGCAAGTGGCCTCAGCCAGGCTGAGGCCTCAAGATAGGCCAGCGGACCAAGGGTGCTCGTGTCAGACTGGTCCTGTCTGCTGAGCAAGACAGCTCTGCAGAGTTCAGGTCTGACAGTTCCCAGAGGGCTAAAGTCTCCTATGAGAACAAGTTGAGTGTAGGGGGCTGGGCGTCCCAGGCTGTGCTCCATTGCAGATGCTTCTGCATCAAACCCTCTGGGCTTCACATCAGCTGATGTGACCTACTACCACTTCTCTAAGCAGCTCTCCCTGCAAACTCGAGTGTTTATGGTGACTGAGGGGCCTCCTGCTGCCAGGATTCCAGAGGCCTGTGGTGAGAGTAGGTTGCTCCTTGTCAGTTCAAGTCACCCATTTCCCCCACAGTTGTTGGGGGCCAGGAGTGAGTCCTGGTGCACAGTACCCTCCCCATGCAGGGTTCCCAACTTCCTCCCCATTCAGCTCAGCTTCTGTGTCTTCCCTCTGAGTACTCTCAGTGCCTTCCCTCTGAAGATCTGTTAAAACTGTGCCAGTGATACTCATCTCAGTGGCAGCTGTTCCACCTGGCTACAACTAGTTGGCTGCCTTGCCCCAAAAAGTCTCTATCTGCATTTTTAACATGCTGCTGGAAGCTTCCAATGAGGTGGTTTGGACCTGCACTTTGAGTTCTAGTCTAGCCTACTTGAAACCTTTGGGGAAACACGTTACTCTCAACACATGCCATCTACAGCATGCCTTTCTCCTTGGACCATATAGAATAGGGGTCCCCAATCCCTGAGCCACGAACCACTACTGGTCCATGGCCTGTTAGGAACCAGGCTTCACAGTAAAAAGTGGGCAGCAGGAAAGTGAGTGAGCATTACTCCCTGAGGTCCGACTCCTGTCAGGTCAGTGGCAGCATTTGATTCTCTTGGGAGTGCAAACCCTACTGTGAATCTGCGCATACAAGGGACCTAGGCTGTGCACTCATTATGAGAATGTAACTCATGCCTGGTGATCTGAGGTGGAACAGTTTCATCCCACAATCATCACACACACACACACACACACACTGTTTTGTGGAAAATCATCACACACACCCACACGCACACACACACTGGTTTGTGGAAAAGTCTTCTACAAAGCCAATCCAGGTTGGGGACTACCGATATAGAAAGAAATGTCTGATATTAAAGGCTTAGAGTGGTTTTTTTTTTCTCTTTTGTTAACTGTCTTATTTGCCTTAACCTCCACTGGGTTTCCCACAGCACGGCTACTAGCCATACAAACTCACTGGAAAGACTCGTGCCGTTCTATCTTTGGCAGATGCTGCTACCTGACATTAAATGACCACTGAAGATAGACTAGCCTGACAGCTGGTGTGAAAGCTCGCCTTTGACAGCTTTCAAAAATGCCTGAGCTCCTCTCCAGGGGCCAGTATTTGGTCAGGAACCAGGTCACCAGGGCCTTGTCCTCAAGCTCCTGCTGCTTGGTAGGGGCATGTGGCCTTCCAAGATTAGGTCATGGCTTAAGGAAGCCCCGGGTCCAGAAAATCAGTGGACTTGTGTAAAGCAGAGGCCTGTGCTCATGGTAGTGGAATGTGCCTCCATCGGCACACACTCTGCATCTGAGCCTGGGCGCTCTTCACCAGCAGCTTGACCTCCAGCCAGTGCTGAAAACTCTGTGCCTCCAAAACACTGGTGCAGAGCTGCATCTTTTAATACAGCCATTTGAGGAGGATATTAGTCATTAAGCATGGTTGTACATTTAGACAAAGTAAACTACACAATGTGAAATGCTTAGCACATTTGTATAGCTTCTTAAATAGGCATAATGAAAAGGAAAAAAATAGGTTAATGTGCTAAATTATCTAAATGAAGCTAGTAGTGACTAATACAAGAGTTCAGACCACATCTACATGTAGTACCATAGAGACACTGTGTTCAAATGATTTCAACCTAGAACTCCATCCAGTCCCATAGGGAATGGATGTCGGCAGTATTCATTTCCACAAGTGCCAAGGAGGTCCCATTGAGTGTAGTGAAGAGCAGAGAATAATGCAATGAGGGAGGCTTGACAGTGAGGTAATGAAACTAAGATACTTGCCCAATCAGAATGCAGACATCCGGTCAGGCACACTGGCTTATGCCTGTAATCCCAGCACTTTGGGAGGCCAAGGTGGGTGGATCACTTGGGGCCAGAAGTTCAAGACTAGCCTGGCCAACATGACAAAACGCTGTCTCTGCTAAAAGCACAAAAATTAGCTGGGTATGGTGGTACACACCTGTAATCCCAGCTACTTGGGAGGCTGAGGCAAGAGAATCGCTTAAACCTGGGAGATGGAGGTTGCAGTGAGCTAAGATCGCATCACCACACTCCAGCCTGGGTGAAAGAGCAAGACTCTAACGCAAAAAAAAAAAAAAAAAAAAAGAAAAGCAGACATCCAAATAGTATCCACATCCCGTTGGTTCTGTGACAGTGGCAGCCTTAGGAGTTCTAGAATTACAGGTGCTCTCTTTGTGAAAGGTGCATTTGGAATTTGTCCTTGGGGACTGTCCACCCATATACTGTGGGGTAGCCTTGGATTATCTGTGGTGGAAAATCTTTCAGGTTGTGATTTTTTTGAGGTAGAGAAGGTGATACTGGTTACAAATTGATCTAGAAATCATTTGGAAGAATTTTAAATTTTTTTCACATTTTTATACATTTTTTAAATTATATTTTAAATTACAGGGAACCAAATTTGGGTTGAGTAAAAACAGATACTCATTTTGGTTGTACAGGTGGTAGGAAAATATTTAGGAGAAAAATGTCTACTCTGGACTTTGCTTGGTTTCCCGGTGGTATTAGAAAATTATCTTCTGGCGAGGCGTGGTGGCTCACCTCTGCAATCCCAGCAATTTGGAGAATTGCTTGAACACAGGAGGCTGGAGGCTGTGGTTGCAGTGAGCCCAGATTGCACCATTGCGCTCCAGCCTGGGTGACAAGAGAGAAACTCCATCTCAAAAAAAAAAAAAAAAAACAATTCTCTCTTTAGTCAATATTTTTACCAAAAGTACTTGTTAACATTACTTGCAAATTTCAGAATGTAGTGAAGTCAATGAGCAGATTGGTGTTGCAAAATACCGAATTCCTAATCTAGGTAGTCTAGAAAAAGTTTTTAATACCCTTCTCAGTGAAGCCTGCCACGACTATCCCACTAATAATGAAACTTCCCTTCTTTCTCTGCTTTCATCTTTCCCCTATAGTACTTATCAACTTTTAACATGAATAATTTATTTACTTACTAGGGTTATTATTCTCCCTGTCAACATACACACAGCTAGCATGAAGTTCCAATACAGGCAGGGGTATTTGTTTTGTTAACTGATGTATCCTAAATAGACCAATGCTTGGCACCTAGTAGGTGCTCAATAAATTAGTTTAAAAGCACTGAGTGAATCAGCCTGAGAAAAAGAGAACAGTGTATTCTGAATCTGTTTATATCTAAGAATGCCTTTGTATGGCCCTTGAAAACAAATGCTTGCTTAGCTGCACACGGTTCATGCATCACACTCTTTTCTTGCGAAATTCTAGATAGTGTTCCATCATCTTTTGGCATTTAGTCAAGCCAAGTCAGATGTCATGACTTTCCTCATGCCTTGAGTCAAAGGCTCACCTGTGTCACTGATTCCTGCCTTTCTCATTTAGCCGCTGCCCCACATATCTGCCTCCAACTCCAGCACCACCTGTTTCCTTCATAAGGTCCTCACCCACCCCCTTGATCCCCAGTATATAATTTCCTATTCTCAACCCCCAGGCATTGGGTCTGTTTTCTTGCTGCTTTCTGCCAGACTAAATAGCCATTTCAATGGCACAGCCTTCCTATAATTTCTTTCCTCTGCAGTCTTTCCTTCCTGAACCTCTGGTGTACTCTCATCACTTCACTGCCATCAAGGAAGGCTCATTGGCTCCCTCCTGTCCCATGGGGATAGAAGATGAAATCCAAACTAACAGACAACCCAAGACACGGACTCTGCTAATGTGCTTCAGCTTCCCTTCCAAGCTCACTTTCCCACGTCTGCTCATTAGAAACTGTACTCTGAAAATTCCACAAAGAGGCTCAGCACAGGCACTTTTCCCTGTCGGGTTCACACTCTTCCCCGGGCACTTCTGTGATATGGGGACTTGTTCTGCCCTTTGAGCCCTGGTGTCCCAACTCCTCCTTTCTCATGCTGCTCCTTTTCCTGGGAGACCAGCAGTACTTATGTGACACCAGGGCTAGACTTGATTGCTGCTGGCCAGATTTTCTTGTATCTCTGTGTGTCTTCTCCCCCATTAGACTATCAACAGTTCAACTTGAATATATGACATTGCCATTTTTGTAATCAAAATGATTGAATATTCTCAATTTCATGATTCACAAAAAATGTAAACTTTTCCCAAAGTTCTTAATATGTGCTCCCTGTACACGTTAGGTGCTTAACAGACATTTGTTGACTGATTGACAACAGGAAAAGAGAACCTACAAAATAAGGTAGCAGGTTTCTCTCTGGCTTAATTGGAGGTAAGCCAAACCCACTTTAAGTCACTAGAAAGGTCTTACCCACCCCTTAATTAAGCCAATGTTTAATGAAGACAACTTAACCGTTGGCTAAAAAGTATATTCTAGGTTTCGGTGGTACTTCCATTTACCTTGAGTTTGCTCATGCAAGCCTGGGAGAGGACAGACCTCTGGGCTCCTGTGTCTCCATCATTGCTGAAGACCACATGGCATCTGAGAATGTGCTCCACTGAGTTGGATCTTCAAGCCCAGGGTGCCATTGGCTAGAGCTGTTATTTCTTATCTGTCTAAATCTACCGCAGTACTTGTGAAAAATCCTTTAAGTTGGGTACCAGATGTGGTCTGCAATGCTTTTTAAAATTGTAGGAAAAATGCATACCATAAAGTTTGCCACCATAACTACTTTTAAGTGTACAGGTCAGTGGTGGTAAATATATCCACACTGTTGTTCCACCATCATCACCATCCATCTCCAGAGCTTTCTCATTTTCACAAACAGATACTCTGTCCCCATTAACAACAGCTCCTCCTGCAGCCCTCCAGCCCCTGGGAACCACCATTCTACTTTCTCTATCCATTTGACTACTCTAGGTGCCTCATTAAAGTGGAACCATACAGTATTTAACTTTTCTGCACCAGGCTTACTTCACTTAGCATAGTGTTGCCAAGCTCAGCCATGTTGTAGCATGTGTCAGCACTTCCTTCCTATTTAAGGCTGAATGATATTCTATTCTATGGATAGACCACATTTTGTTTATTCATCTTTCAATAGACATTTGTGTGGCTTCCACCTTTCCAGCTATTCCCAATAATGCTGCTGTGAACGTGGGTGTGCAAATATCTGTTTGAGTTCCTGCTTTCAGTTCTTTGAGGTATGTAACCATAAGTGGAATTGCTGGATCATATGATACCGTTATTTTTAAATTTTTAAAGAGCTGCCAAACTGTTTTCCATAGCAGCTGTACCATTTTACATTCCTACTAACAGTGTATAAGTGTTCCAATTTCTCCACATCCTCATCAACACTTATTTTCTGTTTTTTTTTTTTTTTTGAGAGTAGCCATTCTAATAATGGGTATCACAATGTTGACATGTTTATGAAATGTAGAGAAAGTGTCATCCCATTAGAATTTAATCTCCCATCTGTAACTGGATGTGAGAACTTAAACTTCAGTGCCTGCATATCCTCAAACCCACAGCATCTTGGCATTAAAAAGTACATTTAACTTACATGATACAGTACCATCTTGAAAGATTAATTTTTAGCTACCTTAACCCACAGGTGTTGTGCATAGAGTCTAGTTTACCCAAATTTGGAAAAGTGGAAATCTGAAAGAAAATTAGCAAGAGACTGGAGATTAGTTCTCAAAGCTGTTGCTAGAAGTTAATTAGCATTTGCATTGGCCATGTTGAGCAATGCAAATAAAACTGTAAAAAAAAAATTTAAGTATAAAAGTATAAAATAAAGTGAAAATAAAAATAGTCTTATCTCAACCATCACCATTTCCCCTCTGTCTGTAACTTTAATGGATTTAATCCTCTAAGATAGGGACAGGCAACCCGGCCCACTGGGACAGTTGGACTCGAAAGCTTTATCTGTATCTATACACTTTAGACTCCCTTTCGCTTTCATGCACATTTGTAGGTCTTCATTCAACCGTTGTTGAGATGCTGGTTCCTGTGCTAGGCCATGGGTTGCAATAGCAAAAAAATATATACAGATATCTGCCCTCAGGGATCTTGCATTTTATGGGAATCGGTATATAAGAAAACACATCATGCAAGTTATTGATTGATGGAGAAACAAAGTTGTGATGGAAAATGAGTGGGCCGAGGGCGGTAGTTCACACCTGTAATCCCAGCACTTTGGGAGGCCAAGGCAGGAGGATCACTTGAGGTCAGGAGTTCAAGACCAGCCTGGCCAACATGGTGAAATCTCATCTCTATTAAAAACTCAAAAATTAGCCGGGCATGGTGGTGCCCACCTGTAATCCCAGCTACTCAGGAGGCTGAGGCAGGAGGATCACTTGAACTGGGAGTCCAAAATGAATTGGTTGCCTAACTTAATCAGGATGATTTAAAAACAAAAATAGAGAATTGTGAGTTATTTATTTTTGTGTTGCCAAGATACAAACACAGAAATTTTATTTTTTTGAGACAGGGTCTCACATTGTCACCCAGACTGGAGTACAGTGGCACAAACATGGCTCAGTGCAGCCTCAACCTCCTGGGCTCAAGTGATCCTCCTGCCTCAGCCCCCCAGGTGGCTGGGACCACAGATGTGCACCACCATGCCCAGCTAATTTTTGTATTTGCTGTAGAGATGGGGTCTCACTCTGTTGCCCAGGCTGGTCTTAAACTCCTGGGCTCAAGTGATCCACCTGCCTTAGCCTCCCAAAGTGCTGGGATTATAAACGTGAGCCACTGCACCCAGCCCTGGAGTCAATTTTTAAAACAGCCTCTTTGAAGAGTTATGATTTAACTCTAACATTTAGAGACTTTGAGGTAGACAGTTATTCCCAAAGACAAAGCACTAAGTGGAACAGCCCTCTGTGTGGGAGATGGGGATAAGCCCTGAGGGAGATGGGGATAAGCTTGGAGCATGCAGTGCTTGAAGGTCGTGTGGAAGGGGGCTGCTGGCCAGCTTGAAGAAGACTGAGGTGGAAATAGTTCAAAGTAGAAAAATGTTCACTCCATCAGGAGCTCGGTTTTAAATGTTCAATTGACCAAGGTTCAATCACGGTAAATCTGAGATACTGTGAGCCCTGAAAGGGAGTTACCAAAGACAGTTGCATGTGCCAATCTTTGTACCAAATGTGGGATTTCTCAGGGCACAGATGGCATTTATAGCCAGGGAAGTAAGTGGGCTGTCCAGGGATAGGACACAGAGAAAGAGGAAGAGGAGGTTCAGAAGCAATGTCCTCTTAGAGTTGGAGACTAGGAAGAAGATTAGAGGGGCAGGAAGAGAGAGAGGGAGGCAGGGCCAGACAGAAGTCAAGTCAGATAAGGATAGAGACCAAACCCACTGGGACAGCAGCAGAAAAGCTGGTGACCTTGACATGAGCAGTTTGGGTGGAGCAGATTGAAGAAGACCAAGGAGGGACCAGGCGGAGGATGAAGACAACTTGGGAGCTGAGAAGGAGAAATAGCTGGAGGGCTTGGGGACATTTCATGAGATGGAGACACCAGAGTTTGTTTACTGGCTCGTGCTAACAGTCCCAGAAAGGAGGAAGTGAAGATGCAAGAGGAAGGGCGTCACAGCTGCCTTAGAGGAGCCTGGGACGGTGGCACAGCAACGCGACTGCTGCTGCCTGGAAGAAGGAATAGGAGGCGCAGCAGCCTGGGGATTCGATGACCAGAGGAGAATGGGGGCCTGTCTGATGGCCTCTGTTCCCCCAGGAAGTATGAGGCTGTCAGTAGGAGAGTTTTGTGTCCTTAAGGATGGGTTTTGAATGTAGAAATAATTACCCTCAAAAAAGTTGAGTTTTAAAACTAAAGATACAATTACCAAACGCTGTTTCTTCCTTAAGTTTCTAAATTTGGCATACCGATCTTTTCACTCTATTTATAAAACCAGCATTTAGCAAGTCCTTTTAATTACTTGGGTTAATGTCTACTTTCATTTTTAAATTGAATTAAATAAACTCCTTTAAGTATTCACTTACGTGTCTATTAATTCCATTTCCTTTCTGAAGCACTTAAGCTACCTAATTAACAAACAAACCTTTCCAAGTACTTAAGTAATCCTTGGAATTCTAATAAACCTAGAAATATACTGAGCCTTAATTCTTCTAAATGCTCCAATGCTGTATATTTAGTAAGATTATAACCTAGAATAAAAAGCCTAAGTTTAATTATACATTTTAAATTAACAGCCCCAATTATCTTAAATTTTATAAACACTTAAACTACCAAATATGTACAAGATTTTTAATCTCAAAAATATTAATACTATTAGTTTGATTCTCTTAAATATTTCTACATTTGACTCAAAATCTCCCTGGGATTAAGAAATATTTACATACAAAAGAAATCATGCTCATCCCCGACAATATTGGTGTAACTTTTCTAGGAAGTTTGTGAATTTACCTTCTCAGCTGCTGAAATTTTTCAATTAAAAAGAAAAATCAGAAAGGTCCTCGACCCAGACACTGGCTGGGCTCTTGCCTGCAACCTCTGACAGGCTAAGTGTGAGCTCCTCCTGGGTTTGGCTGCCCCCTTCCAGCAGGTGCTCCCTGCCACCCCGTGGATCCTGATGACCTAGTTGCTAACTGTTTCCCTAGTTATGTCTGTTTTCTATGACCTGTACTTTATTAGATGCAACTAATCTCTTTTCTAGGCCATTCTCTGGGGGAATCTCTTCATATTTGTTCTCCTGCTAGGGCCGTAATTCTTAAACAGATTATCAGGCACCCAGTTGACTCTCTCATGGCATTGCTTGGTTCTAAGGTCCTTGGCTCTAGTGACAGAGGCAGGGCCATCAGACGAAAGGGAAGGGCTGAGAAGGCCGATCGGGAGGGGCTTGCGGAGGCAAAAAGGCTGAGACAGAGCCTTCAGGAGCATGAGAGTTGTATTGAACTTATGGGCTGAGGCGCCCAGATGGCTCCACAAGCACCCACGCTCTTCTGTTCAATTCTGTTTGTTCTGGGCTTACAAGCGTTGCAACACCTGTTATTTCAAGCTTACATGTTACTATAAGAACATAACTGCACTCAGATGGCTTCCAAATGTCATTCCATGCTCACTCCATTTTAAAGAAAACCAAAGTGGAAGTTGTAGAGGAGGTTATATAGTGACTTAGCAAAACAAGAACGCAGAATTCTAACCAGCAGACCCATTCTCAAAGGAAAGGCATGAGCCTAACTCAAAAGACTGTCAAATTAATCCTGATTTCCTATGTTATTAGCTAAAATAATTGTTCAAAGGTGTATGTGTCATTTTTTGGAACTCCCAGCTTTAACTTACTTTTTTTACTTTTTGAACTTTTTCTACTTATCAATTGCCAGACCAAATCACATTGGATAAAATAGACTCTACTATAGTTATGAAGATAAACCATGGGATATATAAATTTCATAAGGTGGAAAGTAAAGAAAAACTAAAAAAGAGAGAGAAAAAAAAAGAAAAAAAAAAGAGAGAGAAGATGCCAGGGATCAATGAATTGGGAGGTCTTAATGAGATTGAAAGATTAAGTAAACGAACCAGAAGGGCAACTGATTGTGGCTGGAAAACAGGATAAGTGAATTGCAAATTTGGAGGCAGTACAGTTGGTAACCAAGAAGGATGAACGAAAAAAAGTCATTGGAGAGAAGAAAGTCAAGAAACTGGAATCAGTGGATGACCTTGGCCAATTCTTGCTCCTTAGAAATGTACTTCAAAGAGTTGCACTCATGTGATTATCAAGACCCTCTCTCTGCTTCTTTGCCTGGGAAAGTTATGTGTGATGGGTTGATTCTGTGTCAGCCTAACTGGGCTAAGGAGTGCCCAGGTATCTCATTGAACATTATTTCTGGAAGCGCGTATGAAGGTGTTTCTGGAAGAGCTTAGCATTTGACTCAGTGGACAGAGTAAAGAGCATCCACTGTCACCAGTGTGGGTGGGCACAATCCCATCTACTTAGGGCGTGAGTAGAACAAAATGGCAGTGGAAGAGAGAATTCTCTCTCTCCTTCTTGAGCTGGGCCATGAGCTGGGCCATTCATCTTTTCCTGCCCTTAGGCCTTGGAGCTTCTGGTTTTCAGGCCTTCCAATTCCATGGTGTACAGCAGCGGCACCCTCAGGTTCTCAGGTCTTTGGCCTCAGACTGAATTACACCACCAGCTTTCCCGGGTTTCCAGTATGCAGATGGCAGATTATGTGGCTTCCTGGCCTCCATAAGCATGTGAGCCAATTATCTATATACTATCATTTCTGTTTGTTTGGAGAACTGTAACTAATACAGTGGGGAAACACACTCATGGAACATTCTGAGCTTGAAGATGCCTTAGAGTTTGCTTGGACCCACACTCTTATTTTATAAGCAATAAAACTAGGCATAGAGCAGCATTGGAAGAGCGTTCAAACAGGGAGAAATGTAAAGAAAAGCTATAGCCTTCTCCAGACAGATCCCTGGGGTGGACACATCTTTCACATGTGTTATGCCATGGCGAGGGGCTCTTGAGTTTTTGAAGACTCGATCTTGCTAGCTACTGGAAAGGGCCTGTGCAGCCTGAACTGCCAACTTCAGTACCGATTCCAGGTTGAATTTCCTTCTGTGGGTCTGCCTCAGTGGTCCTCGTCCACATCCAAAGGTCTCTGAGATGGAGGAACTCTGTTAGCCACCCAGCTTGGTTGCTTCATAACAACCAAGAGTCAAAGCCCAGGCCACAGGTCTGAGCCTGAAATGAGCACACTCATTCCTGGTGAAAGTGAGAGGTGAAGGAGTCATCCTGCAGTTGGGAGAACACAAGTATATCCTAGGCTGATGGAGAGGAGGATGCGTGCTGGTTGAATTGCAAGAACAACCACGAGCGTGACTGGGAAGGAACAAATGGGAAACTCCCTAATAACTGTTCTCATCTTTCACCATCAAACTGAATGCTGTTATTGTACACCCCTCAGTTTCTGACCCTTGAAGGCCCATGGACTTGAAAACAAGCACATTCTCAGGAAGCATCTGCAATGTTCTTGAACTTTCTTGAATGTTATCCTGAATAGTCATCTAGGCATTTGGAGTAAGGGTCCTCCACCTCTGCTGAAGGCCACCGTCAGGAGTTCATGTGTTTTGAAAGTGGGTCAGACCCATTCATGCTCTCAGGACATAGCTCCCTGTCAGCAGGAGTCTCTGGGGAGGCTTTGTTTCCGTGGACAGCACAGTGCTAAAGTCACCTGGAATTGCTGGTCCATGCAGTGTGTGTTGCTGCCAATCATGAGAACAGTAGCACCTTGTGAGTTGCACTGGGCTTCTTCATGGAAACCATGTCCCTGACTGATGTGGAGCGAGCACACAAAACCAGCTCCCAGATCCAGGCTAGCCAACTGTCCACAGCAGAGTCTGGCCCTAAAACCAGGAGCCGGGCACCAACACCATCAGCAGAAGCCTCCAGAGGGTGAGATTGCGGCCGACTGCTGCTCTATAATTTCTGAACCTCCTTTTCTAACTCCCAGAGACTAAGAGACCGTGGAACACATTTTCATCTCTCCACTGTGTCCTTTTCTCACTTGAATAAGTCTCCTAATGGATCCCCTTGCCTCTGGCTCAAACCCCACTTTCTGTCTTCCACATACTTGCTGCCTTGGGTGGGAGTGGGGCTTACATCTCCTAAAAACGGCTCATTCCACAGGCTCTTTCAAACCTTGCCATTCAGCCACCGAGAGATAGAGTCTTATTCCACTATCCCTGAAACTGAGCAGTCTTTGGGACTGTCTTTACTAATACAGTGAGGAAGAAGTGATGCTATGTGACCTTGGAGATGATGTCAAAAAGGTGATGCAACCTATGTCCAACTGTCTTGGAACAGGCACCCTGGAAACAGCGGTCATATGGTGAGGGAAGCCAGACCTGGGAAGAGGCCCATGAGGAAAGCAGCAAGGTTTCTGGTCTTCAGCACTGGCTGGACCCACAGCTGACCACCAGCACCATGACCTTAGAAGCAGATCTCGCTACCCCAAGCCCAGCAAACTAGCAATACCACATAGAGCAAGGACAGGCATTTCCTGATAAGCTCTGTGCAAACTGCAGACTCATGGGCAAAATAAATGACCATCACTACTTGCAGCCATTATTTTGGATGATTATGCAGCAGTGAGTAACCAGAACACCAGGCACACACCGCCTCCCTGCTCATTTCCAGTTATAAGAACCTTCATGGAGGTAGGTAGCCCAGCTCTGTCCAACTCCACAGCCCTATCTCACCAATCTCCAGTCACACGGTTTTATTTTCAGACACCTGATCTTGCCGCACTCTCCCTTCTGCCTAGAAAGTTTATCGTTCTGTCTCCAGTTGCCGCTCTTTTCTACCCAACTCCCAGTTGTCTTCAGGACTCAGTTCAGGAATCTCCCACCTAAGAAACTAGATCCTCTCCTCGTTTTGAGTGGCATACTCCTTCCATGTGTGATCCCCCAGGGATCTGTGCATATTTTCACTGTAGAACTTACCACACCATGCTGTATGTAACGTGTGTCTTCCTCTCCCGTAGATGGTGAGCCTCTTGTGTGAAGAACATGCCCTATTTGTGTATAAACCCCAGAAAGGAGCACAGCACCTGTCATAAAGTACATGCTCAGTAAATATTTAATGAATAACTACTTCCAGACATGGGGTTTGATGCCATGAAGCCCTTCTGTAGCTGGAAGAAGATGTAATACTGTCTGCCTGAGATAGGTCCCAAACAGGTTTTTGGGGCTCATCTTCTTTGGTGGTTTATATCTGCTTTTATACAGTCAAGTTCTTTCCTGCCTGTCACCAGCTACCTTTCTTGGTTTCTAGCTCCTGCATTCAAGATGAGCCCAGGTCATATTGTCAGCACATTCTTGATTCTAGAATCCCAGCCCCAGCAGTGCCTACTGTCTTGTTTACCCACAGGCTCCCAAGGCACTCTGTGTGGAACACAGGTAGTGGCTTGTGGATGCCTCCCTGACTCCAGACTGACAAGTTACATGGATTCTACCTGTCACTTGAGGTAGGCTATGGTAAACAAAACTAGCATTCAACAGGCAGGTGAGCAAACAACCAATGATTATCAAAACCTAAAGAAAACAATCTAAAAATAGAAGAACTGACAGCTGAAGAAACAGAACTAATCCAATAAATACTCACTTTAAAATGAATGAATTAGTATTTTTAGATTTGAGAGAATGCTGAGTCACAAAATGGAAGAAGCATAGAAGAAAGAGAGGCTGCCGGCATCTGCAAATGTTGTTGACCTTAACAATGCATAAGGGAAACTACAGATGAAAAGCTGGTCAGTGAAAAGGGGAAGATTGCTAAAGGAAAGCCCCAGAGAGCCTTTCCATAGTTGATAAACAGTGGCTAAAAGTCTAACTCAGTTACCTGGAATCACCAAGGTAACTTATAAAGAAAGAAAATAGCAATGTAAGAAACTGAAATGATGGGAAAGGGAAGTGAAATGTGGTGTAAATAAACAAAATCTTCACCCATCTTAGCAGAAATCTCATGTCTAAAGTGGATAGATCTAGAAATAGGCCAATTAATTAAAGACATAGACTAAACTAAGGTTGGGAGATAGGGAAGATGAGAGGTTTTTTCCCTTTGAATGTATTTGTATCTTCTGATTTTTCTCACAATAAAAATGGCTTACCTGAGTAATAAGAACACATAAAGATACTATGAAATACAAGTGCAGTTGCATTATGCACACGTCACTGCTGTAAACCAAAAAGTACCTGAGACAGGTCTCCATCAATTTAAAGGTTTATTTTGCCAAGGATAAGGACATGCCCAGGAAAAAGAAACACAAAGCTACAGGAACAGTCTGTGTTCCATGCTTTTTTCCAAAGATGATTTTGGGGACTTCAATATTTAAAGGAGGAAAGTGGGCTAGAGGGGAGAGAGGGAAGGTATGGTCATGTTACTGAATCCACATGTTGCAAGAGAAAAGGAGCAGGTAAGGGAATAGTCAATTAGATATTCCCCTCATGCTCAGTAAATTGGCACTTTACATAAGGATAAGGTGAACTAGAGTAGCTACCTGGGGAGACTGTTTTAACTTTTTATCTGTAGCTATCTTCTTAGGATCAAAAGGAAAGGTCTTACATGACTCAGCTTTCAGCTTAGTTTTTCCTTTTGGCATTGTGAATTCTGATCCTGAGATTTTCTTTTCCTTCGACACTGCCCACATAAATTCAAGTATGCAGGCAGAGAGAGGTAGGGAGGGAGGGAGAATGACAGAAATGACACTGAAATCCTGTAGCGGAAGTGACTGCACTGCTCCTCTGCTGTGGGCAGGGTATTTGCCTCCAAGTGAGTGTGAGGCAGGAAATGGAAGGCCACTCTTTTCTCACCTGATCTCAGACATCTGCCACACCTAGTAGGCTCTTGATGCTTCAAGATAAGAGTTTGAGTAAAACAAGTTGAGTAAATACTGCCTTTAGGGCACTAATGCACCCATGGTCCTCAATATGCAGATGCTGAGTGAGTGGAGATCTCAATGAGCTGGCATTGGCCTCTCACAGCCCAAGCACTTTAGATTTGTGCCTAGATAGTATTTTAAATTCTTCTATGTAGATTAACTGTGAGTGACTGTGTGTGACTGTGTTTAATGGTGCTCTCTGCCACTGGCTTCATTAGGGGCAAGCAGAAAATGATTTATTCTCCTACGGCTCCTTTAAACTCTTTCCTTCTTTCGTACCCATGCATGAAATCTTGAGAAAGTCTCTCAATATTCTTGACTCCTTCAGGCACAAAACCATTCTTGTTTCAATAGTTGAAAATTCTTATCCAATAAGATTCCAAAATTTCGTCCAGCTTAAAGTGACCCCAGCCTGGGCCTGTGCTGACTGGAAACCTGCAAAGCTGAGGACGGCGTGGTGGCTCCTTCCCCACTCCTCACCTGCCTCCCGCCTCCCTCTCACTGCAAGGGGCTGGAAAGGGGCAGAAAGGTGTGGTGTGGCGAGGAAATGCCTTTCCTGACTGGCTTCTTTGTAATTAGGACGTGGATAGATGTGCAATTGCTGGCTCTTCCTCCCACAGAGCACATTGGCCAATGCTTGGAATCCCCCTGCTGGGACATGTGGGTGATGTGTGTCCTCTGGCTGGTTCTGTCTGACTCTACCCATCGGCTCTGTCTGACTCTTCCCATAGCATCTGAGCTTCTGCTGGAGGCTTCCTCTGTCCCAGGCAGTCCTTGGTGGGACACCCCTTACAATGACCCCAGGCCAGGTCCTCTCTACAGGGTCCCTGACAGCTCTCCAGAACGTATCACCTGCCATGCAAATGCACATGCACTGTTCTCAACCCAGCTGGGAACCCCCTGTTTCCAACCCAGCTTGTTTTCTTCATTCTGCTCCCACGAAGAGCTACTCTAGCCCTTAGGCTTAGTAGGAGGGAAACAAAAGTTTCTCTTCCTCCCAAACTCAAGGCAACATGATATCCAACTCTCATGAAGTCCAAATCACTTTTCTTGAGGGAAAGGGAAGTACTTCTTCTCTGTGGGGTGTGGGCAACCCATGCATACTCCTCGCTCTCAGTCTCTTCCACCAGAGCCTGCTCTGAGTCCTTCCTGGGTGCGGGAAGAACCGGCAGAACCGGCTCCACAGTCTCCATGCACTCTGCTTCAGGACACAGCACCCATCATTCTGCCTTGGGAGATGAACCCCCCCATGTTGTCCTCAGTCATGGGGGCTCCTGCCAAAACTTATAGATACAGGGTCCCAGTTTACATCCTGTTACACCCTGAGAGTTTTCCCCAGAGTTTAGTTCTCAAATAAATCCACTAGTATTGGAACCACCTTCTTTGAGATAGTTAGGTTCAGACTTGTCTGTGAATGCACAATTGGAGGTGAGGCAGAAATGCGTTTCCGTGAGGGTTCCTGACCGAATGAGAAAGAAGGAGTGGGGGTGGGGGAAGGAGAAAAGTAAAAGGAGAGTGTAATGTCTGCCTGAGAACAGTGCCATCCTCACACCGCAGGTTCCCATCTGAGCTCACTGGGGGACGCAGATGCTGAAGAAAATGGCATTCCTATACATGCATCCAGGCCAGAATAGTGGGTGTGGGCAAGAGAAGCCTCCCTGGAAGAATGCAAGGGATCCTCACAGACTCACCCAGTGTCTCTGGAAATGACTGGGCGAGACCTTGAGTGGGGCTGGAGATCTGGCGTTAATGAATGCGATAAAGCTACAAAAACTAGAGTTATCCTCGATGATGTCACGACATGGAGCCCACAGGCTGGTCAAACCTGGGACCGTGGAGGATATACTTTTAAGATCTTAATACAATGTTCAGTGAAAAAACCCTTCGGCTCCCTATTTCCTTTAGAATACAAGATGCTAAGACCTAGAAAACACCCCTTGCAACATCTGTGTCTGACACTCTGGACAAGAGTTGGCTGTGTAATTCTTAGCACACTCATCTCTGCCTTGGATTAGTGCCACGCTATGGCCTGTGTCGAAACATGCTGCAGTGATAGCACATCTATAGTGTATTAACGTAAGTCACAGCTGTTCAGAAATTTCACTTCCTGAAAAAGGGTTTAAGCATTTCTTCAGGAGGTGCTAAGGTGCTGGCCCCGGACGACTCTCGGCTGACTTAAATAACCCTTCTTTTTTATTTTCAAACAGTCTTAAATAGGTTTCTGCATGTGATGACAGCAGACAAAAAGGTAAATATAGTATATTCAAATTATTCATCTGGTTAAATATTATTGCAATATCTTGAGACTTTGCTGACTTCTCTTGGAGTTCAGACTCTCAGAGTCCTTCGTGTGAACCTCTACTTAAAATGCACAGCAATTGTCCACCTATTTGAGAAACTTTCCTCCGGTCGCTTTCTGACACCCACTGGCCATCAGTCCAAGCCAATGGCTGAAACCAGCTCTTCTTACGCTGTGCTGTCAGCCACAACCATGCTGACCATACCCCTGGGGCTCCTTCCTGCAGGATAGATTTGTACAAAGACCTCTCTCATAGCTGTTTCTCTCTGTCTTCTAGAGGTCCCTGGGCTAAGTCCCTGTATTGGAACCCAAGCCAAAGCTAAGTGCAACGATACAATTGAGCTATTGTGTGAGCTGTAAGTAAAGGGAGGGTGGCAGGGACCCAGGGCTGACTCACCAGTCACACCTGTCCGCCCGGCCTTCAGAGATCCTACTTCGTACAGACTGGGTGTCCTTTTTCCAGGCCCTCTACCCCCAAGGGGTTGGGGACATCTCTTCTGCCTCCTCCTACTGGCCCCTGCTGCATTTCTCCTGACCTTGTCTTCTCTCTACCCATGCGAAGGCCCAGAGGCCAGACTCGGGACACAGTAGCCCCAGGCCACACCAGTTCTTGAGCAGTTGTGAGTGGAGCGGGAGCCCACACCCCACCTGGAGTTTGAGGTTGGAGATAATCTGGCTGCTGGCCAGACACAGTGTAACAACGACAAGCTCCTTTCAGCCTTTCATGACACCTTCAGGCTGCAGCATTTCTAGCCAGTTTAAGAGCCCGGGCAGCTGGGCAGCAGCCTGGGGTTATTAAGTAGAGCCCAAGAATGATGCTTACAGAACTAGGTCATGTGAAGTGATCCCTGGGGAAACCAAAACTTTGAAAGGGTTGAGATCAGGAGCAAATGCAATTACACACATGGTGTCCAAGAGGGGAAATTATGCAGGGGAGGATGGGTGTTGACCAGGGACCTGAGATGGAGCAAGGCACCAGGCCCCACCATCCAGGAGACCAAGCTGTTGGGAGCAAATTCCAGAAGCAACCTGCAAGAAGATGGGAACCAGGCCGGAAAGTACGTTCTTCGGGATCTCAGAGCAGATTTGAACGTAGCCTGCAGGCATGGCTGATGCAGCTCTCTGCAGACCCAAACCGTACAACCTAATTGCCATGGGTCACACATAGCTACTAAACATTTGAAATGTGACATGTTCAAATAAAGATATGCTTAAATATAAAACGTATTGTGAATAAAATTAAAAATGTAAATCATCTCATTAACAGGTTTTTATGTTGATTACATGTTGAAATAATATTATATTGGATTAAATAAAATGTTATTAAAATTAATTTCAACCTCTTCCATTTTACTTTTTCCAATGTGTCTATCAGAAAATTTAGAATGACATAATTGAGTCAGATTATAGTTCCATGGGATAGTGCTGCTCTGGGCTGTTAACTTGCCTGAATTCCCAGCTTCCCCCAGCAGAGTACTTCCATATCTGTGTAATGCTGTGCAATACTCTTCTTAAAATGTAACGTATTTGCAAAAAGAACTGGCCGCTATCAGATAAGAACAGCCAGAAAACGAAAAAGAGCTCTTGGATATTAAAAACAAGATGGGCCTATTAATAGATTTATTGGAATATTTGAGCAATAATTATAAGGTCATTTTCTATAACGGAGAGAAGAGATAACAAAATAATAGAAGCAGCACTAAAAATCAAACCATTAGGAATTACCACCCCCCCACACACACACACACAAAGGAAGAAAATGTTGGAAAGAAAATTATCAAAAGACCTGGGAGATAGAGGAAGGGCACACAAGGGCGGGGTGAAATCCCCGTTTGTCATCATGGAAAGTCAATTAAAAACTGAGAAAGGTCAGTCTAATTGTATACTTGGGGCATTTGATCTGGAAGTGACTACTAAGTGCTAAAAGTGGTGGCATTACAGATTGGCAAGAAAGAGACAGACTATTCAGCCTACAATGGGGGATCCCTAACCCTGGTTTTTTTGTTTTGTTTTGTTTTTTGTTCAGTTTTTTGAGACAGGTTCCTGCTCTGTCACCCAAGCTGGAATGCAGTGGTGCCATCACGGCTCACTGAAGCCTAGACCTCCTGGACTCAGGTGATCCTCCTACCTCAGCCTCCCAAGTAGCTGGACTACAGGCAGTTTGCCATCATACATGGCTAATTTTTGTAGTTTTTGTAGAGACAGGGTCTCACTCTGTTGCCCAAGCTGGTCTTGAACTCCTGGGCTCAAGCAATCCACCTGCTTCAGCCTCCCGGAGTGCTGGGATTATATGCATGAGCCACAGCATCAGGCCTTCTTTCTTTTAAAGACAGTTTTGAATTGTGAAATATACCTATAAAGCAGTAAAAAATTAAATGCACAGTTTGACATATTATAGGTCAAACACCCACATAATGGCCACCGAGGTCAACAAACAGAGCATTATTAAGTTCCAAGAACCCCCGCCCATAAATTTCTTCCCCACCCAAGTACCATCCTTCCCTCCAGATATAACCGCTATTCTGACTTTAAAATAATCATACTCTAAACAGATGACTTAAAAAAATGGGAGGAAATATTCATAAACTATGCATCCAAGAAAGGTCTAATATCCAGAATCTATAAGGAACTTAACTCGACAAGCAAAAAATAAATTAAAAAGTGGGCAACAGACATGAACAGACACTTCTCAAAAGAAGAACATACAAGCAGCTAGCAAACATGAAAAAAGGCTAACATCACTAATAATCAGAGAAATGCAAATCAAAAGCACCATTATGGGTGTATATTTACCCAAAGGAAAACAAATTGTTCTACCAAAAAGACACATACATGTGTATGTTCACTGCAGCACTATTCCCAATAATGAAGACATGAAATCAATCTAGGTGCCCATCAATGGTGGATTAGATAAAGAAAACATGTTACATATACACCATGCATGATACGGTCTTTGTCTCCACCCAAATCTCATCTTGAATTGTAATCCCCATGTGTTGAAGGAGGGACCTTGTGGGAGGTGATTAGATCTTGGTGGTGGTTACTGCATGCTGTTCTCATGATAGTGAGTGAGTCCTCACAAGATATGATGGTTTTATAAGGGGTTTTTCCCTTCTTTACTCTGCACTTCTTCTTCCTTCCACTCCATGAGAAAGGATGTGTTTTGTCCCCTTCTGCCATGATTGTAAGTTTCCTGAGGCTTCCCCAGCCATGTGGAACAGTGAGTCAATTAAACATCTTACTTTTGTAAATTACGCAGTCTCAGGCAGTTCTTTGTAGCAGCATGAGAACAGATTAATACAATGAAATACTATGCAACCATAAAAAAGAATGAAATCATGTCATTTGCAGCAACATGGATGTAGCTAGAGGTCATTATCCTAAGCAAATTAATTCAGGAACAGGAAACCAAATACTGCATGTTCTCACTTATAAAGTGTGGGAGCTAAATATTGGGTACACATGGACGGGAACAAAAGACACTGGGAACTACAAGAGGCAAGAGAGAGGAAAGCAGCCAAGGGCTGAAAAACTACCTATGGGATACGATGCTCACTACATGGGTATCGGGATCATTCGTACCCAAAACCACAGTGTCACACAGTAACCCCATGTGACAAACCTGCACACATACTCCTTAAATCTAAAATAAAAGTTGAAATTATTTAAAAAAATATATGTAGAATACTCTTGTTGACTATTTAACAGATTGACCACCTGTGTATGCATCCTTGAACAGCGTAGTTTGGTTGAGTGTATTTTTAAATTTTATATAAATGGAAATATGTTGTATTATTTTTCATATGTTTCTTTCCCTCCACATTCTATTAATAAAAACTCTCTGGGTTTGTGCCTGTGTGTGTGTATGTGTGTAGGTGTGTGTCTCTGTGTGTGCATCTACTTCATTTTAATAACTGAATAGTAAATCTGTTGTGTTAACATGTAAAAATGCATTTAGTCCCTCTACTTTTGATGAGTGTTTGCTGATTACTGGAAATATATAGTGTATGTTATTATCTAAAACTTAGTGTGCTTCCCCAAAAAGTTGCCTGGTGAAAAAAAAAGAAAGAAGGAAAGAAAAGAAGAAAGAAAGAAAGAAGAAAGAAAGAAAGAAAGAAGAAAGAAAGAAAGAAGAAAGAAAGAAAGAGAGAGAGAGAAAGAGAAAGAGAGAAAGAAAGAAGAAAGAAAGAGAGAGAAAGAAAGAAAGAGAGAAAGAGAAAGAAAGAGAAAGAGAAAGAAAGAGAAAGAGAAAGAAAAAGGAAGAAAGAAAGAAAGAAAAAGAAAGAAAGAAGGAAAGAAAGAAAGGAAGGGAGAAAGAAAGAAAAAGAGAAGAGACAGAGAATGAGGGAAGGGAGGGAGGAAGGGAGGGAGAGAGGGAGGAAAGAATTAGAAAAGTAGGGAACATTTTGCCAATTTTATTTCAGGGAATTTAGTTTAGACAGCAAAAGTGACCTCATAAGTGAACTTGTTTCCCATAACCCAAGCTTGTATAGACTGGTAGTTCTGGCTTAGCAGGCAGCAGAATCCCCTCAAAGGAATATTAAATCAAGAATGCTGCATGCCACCCCCACAGTTTCTGATTCCGCAGGTCTGGGTGGAGACCTAAAAATTTCATTTCTAATAGAAATCAAACCTCTAGAACTACTGTTGTAGACAACTCCTGTGCAGAAACTGACAGGCATCCTAAAGAGGAAACATCAAATAAGAAAGAACAGCATGCTCATTTTTGTGTCAGAAAAATTTTAAAGACTCCTAACCTGAAAGCTCACTGGCATCAGAAGTGTGTTCTTTTTGTCTGTATGAAAATGAACTTTCAGGCTGGGTGCAGTGGTTCAAGCCTGTAATCCCAGCACTTTGGGAGGCCCGGGCGGGTGGATCACCTGAGGTCAGGAGTTCCAGACCAGCCTGGCCAAAATGGTGAAACCCCATCTCTACTAAAAATGTAAAAATTAGCCAACATGGCGGCAGGTGCCTGTAATCCCAGCTACTCAGGAGGCTGAGTGCTTGAACCCAGAAGGTGGAGGTTGCAGTGAGTCAAGATTGCACCATTGCACTCCAGTCTGGGTGACAAGAGTGAAACTTCATCTAAAAAAAATGAACTTTCAGTAGAGCTAAATCAGATTTGACTGAGACAACCAGATGGCCTATTGCACTCAGTTTCTCAATCTATGACCATATTGTCTCAAAAGGTAATACATGCAAAAAAAATTAGTTCATTCACTCTTAAGATATCAGTGCTATTTCCCTAACTCAGTGTATTATAGGAAAAGTCATTAATGAGTATCCTTATTTAAAAATTTGATTTGAGAGATTTTAGCAAGATGTATTTGCAATCTCCTTACTAAGCTCATTAATTCTAATAGCTTTTCTGCAGATTCAATCAGATTTTCTCCACAGAGAATCATGAGGTCCGGGAATAAAGAGCAGGTGGTGCTACAGGAACCTGGGAGCTGGGCTCACCCAGCAGAAACTACTCCATGCTGCCTCCAAGAAATGGAAACAAAAGGAACAGCTGCTGCTGCTGCTGTTGCTGCTGGAGATGCCGCCTAAGGCTCTTCTCGGCCTCCCCCTAGTCCCTCCCTGTGGCTGGGAGCCGCTGCCTGGGGCATGAGAAACAGCCTGCAGAGCCTGCCCACAAAGGGCAAAGAGGGGAAGGGGAGCAAAGAGGCCAAAAACCAACACGGATGTTAAATCATTGGGGGTGTGAAGGAGCAATGGGGGAGACCAGCAAGGGTCACTGGTGGGGTGGAAGGGAGGCCAGCTGAAGGCAGGTGAAGGATATGTTTCAGGGATGCAGGGCGAGCCACAGTGAGGCCGAGCAGTGAGCACTGAATTCAGCAACACGAAGGCTGGTGATGAGCAGCGGGGAAACCTGATTGGAGTCCCCTAAGGAGACTGTGGGAGGAGAGGAGCTGGAGCCAGAAGTACAGGAGCTTCTACTGAGGTTGTGCCGCAAAGGGCAAGCGCTGTAAGAATCATCAAGGTTAGGAGAAGTTTGCCTGTGTTTAGGTGGGGAGAAATCATCTATGTGGAGGCCAATGAGGATGGTCCAAGAGTCCCCCTCAAATCACTCAATACATACGCACCCACTCAATACGTATGCGTGTTGACCCTCAAACAACACTCAGGTTAAGATCACTCACCCCTTGCACAGTTGAAAATCCCAGTAAAACTTTTCACTCCCCCAAAACGTCACTGCTAGCAGCCTACTGTTGACTGGAAGCCTTACTGCTGGGAGAGGTACAAGGTCAGACATAACCAGGTCCACACACGTTTGTGTCTTTCCACAAGTTCAGGCTTTTATTGATGCCAGTTCCATCATAAAAGCGACAAGCTGCATGGAGTTCCCAAGGAGGCAGTTTTCCTTAGCACTCCATTCGCTCAGGACTCAGAGCCACAGGCACACAGGCTCAAGCCACTCCACAGGTCAGTTGATATTGCAATCCATACCTACTAGTATACTTAATCAATATATGAATGGTATACATTAAACATTCCGCATCAAGCAGAGCAACATTTAACGTCAAGAGAAAAGGGGATAGGAAAAGGGGTTAATTAATCCATCCAAGAACAGTGATGTGGACAAGGAGAGGGTCCCGGGCAGATCTAGACACACAGCAGTGTCATGTAAGGGAGAGCCCTTGGTTTGGACAGAGCCCTCAGTAGCGGAGGCCAGATGCTAATCACGAGTGACAGCAGGATGGTATTTCATAGAACAGCCAAGTCCAGTTGGTGGAGTCCTGCCGTTTTGTAGCCCTTGAGTCCTCTGGTGAGGACTGACGGATAATAAAGAGTGTAGCTGGCTATCCTCTGGCTATAGAGACAGTCGGGTGCTGTCTCTATTGATTAGGGGAACATCTGGTCCTGTTGGCATGATGCCTTTTGAAATGAAAGATGGAGTTGTTTTCTAAGATGGAGTTACTTATGTCACAGGTGCTCTGTATACCTTACCAATAACATAATCAGTCCATTACCCTTATTTTGTATGTTATATGTATTATGTACTATATTCTTACAATAAAGCAAGCTGGAGAATAGAAAATGTTATTAAGAAAATTATAAGAAAGTGAAAGTATAGTTACTATTCCTTAAGTAGAAGTGATGAAAGTCTTCATCCTATTCATCTTCAAGTTGAGTACACCGAGAGAAAGGAGAAGAAGGAGGATAGGTCTTGCTGTCTCAGGGGTGGCAGAAATGAAAGAAAATCCATGTATACGTGGACCCATGCAACTCAAACTCATGTAGTTCAAGGGTCAATGGTATTTTGGACTACCTGTTTCATGTGACAGGAGGCCAGCTCAAACTGAAGCAAAATAAGAGAACTGGGAACATAACAAGGACATGGAGATATCTCATGGAGCCCCGAATCCAGCATGTGGTCAGGATGCAGGAGAAGCTGAAACCAGAGATGGAGATGACCTTGGGACACTCTCTCCAATTCGTGGCTTTACTTCTGTCTTCTCAGCCACTGATTCTTTCCTCTCACGGTAGATGGTTCTGTCCTCATGGCAGAACTCCAAGCCCTTTGCAAGGTGGCCCAAGAGGCATCACACCTTGCCCGCCAGCCACTCTTGGAAGCCCTTATAGGACGAGACATCCTGAGAGCTGGACACCTGAGAACTCCTGAGATTCTTTTTTAAAAAAACTATTTTATTTTTTTTTTAGAAACAGAGTCTCACTCTGTTGCCCAGACTGGAGTGCAGTGGTGCAATCACAGCTCACTGTAGCCTTGAACTCCTGGGCTCAAGCAATCCACTTGCCTCAACCTTTCAAGTACCTGGGCCCACAGGCACATGCCACTATGCCCGGCTAATTTTTTATTTGTAGAGACAGGGTCTGGCTATGTTGCCCAGGTGGGTGTCAAACTTCTGGCCTAAAGCAGTTCCCCGACCTCAGCCTCCCAAAGCGCTGAGATTACAGGTATGAGCCACCATGCCCACACTGACATTCTTTTTCCCACTTCAGCCACTAGGAGAAGAGTTGTTCTCCACCATCTTGTTTTCCAGCCCACAGATTCAAGAGAAAATCTGAGCTTAGGGAGTTGCTTATTCATGGCACAAACAACTGTGGCCATAAGGAGTGGTGTTTCAGTTTATAGAGCAGTAACTGTGTCAAGGGGTGGTAAAGAGAAAAGGCACTTCATAGAAAATTAGGAACTGTGCAGAGTAAATGTTCAATACAAAATAGTAATAGGATTGGAATTTGTCAGCAGATGGCTGGTTCCCAGTGGGTTTCAAGCCAATAGAAATGGGCTCCCAGAGCCCTGGGGGACTGAGCAAACTACAGAAGTTTAAAAATCAATATATGCAAGGGCTAAGTGGCTGTTTGGGAAACTGACAAATCGGAGGGCAAGCTCATTCGGTGTCACTTACAACACACTTCTGGTTTTTCCTGGATTGCAGAGGCTGGGCAGGTGAAAAATCTCATTCCTGGGAGTCATCAGAAACTAGGGTTCTAGACATCATCTGGAGCCCTCTTCCTGATACAAATGGAGAGATTTAATTTGGAAGAAGTCAAGTAGCCAGAAAGGCAGGGCTGAGATGCCTGCTCACTTGCGTGGGGAGAGCAGAGGTGGGTGGTTCTGAAGCCGGCGGCTGTGGGGGCTGTTTGCTGATTCTGGAGACAGCTTCCTGGTTAGAAATGTGGCCAGGTTCTGCTAGGTAGCTTTGAGAGTGGCTCCGGGGGCTCCTCCTTAGGTCTGTTTCTTCAGCTTTTCTAAGGATTTCATAAGCCATTTAGTAGCCTGTGATACATTCCTTTCTGCTTAAACTAGGACAAGTAGTTCTGTGAAATTGAACTGGATGAATTCAGGTGCAATGTGAAAACTGTCTCTCAGAAAACTAAAGCAGGGGCCTTGGAGTCTGAACTGTGGCAGAGCCAGTGAGGTCTAACTATGGGGGTGACGGAACACTGACACCAGGGTGCCTCCTTGCCTCAGGTCTGGCTGGATCCTAGGATCTAGAGCAAGGACTGGCCTGAATATAGCAGCCCAATGGCCCCAACTATTGGACAGTGAGGAAAACGATGAGTAGGAAGTCATCAGGGCCTCCTTTATGCTACGTGTGAACAGCAGATCTATATTATCAGGCCTGGCAGGAATCCAACCTCCCAGCTTTGCAAAGAGGAAAGTAAATGATATAAGACATATTTAGAATTATAGGGGCTCCCACATTTTAAACATTGCAAATAGCTCCTGGTACATACAGAGTACTTCATAAATTGTCAATAAAATGGTGAGGCAAAGTAACCCAAGAAGAGCTTATTGACGTGAATGTATTTTATTCATAACTGGAGACTTCCCATCACTCAGTCTCCTTCAAGCACATATGCATCAAGCCATCATTGGACATGAGGATTACAGCAAGGCATCCCAGAAGCAGCAGTTACTATGATTGTAACCTGGGGGAGAGCAGCAGCCGAGGAATCTTACAAAAGGGTTGTGGCCGTTTTCCCACATGTGAAACAAACATAAAAGCAGTCTCCAAGGACCACATTTATCACTGATCGATGGAGTGCTTTGCCAATTTAGACAGTAGGAGGTTGTTTAATTATAACAGATCAGTGTTGCAGATTACATCAAACATTTGCTTTACATCTGAAAATCCAGGAAATGAAAATTAATAGATTGATGCAGGATCACCCTTGCATGCGGGGTACCAATGATTCCAAGTAGGCCGGCGATTAGTCATTTTCCTTTGAGTTCATTTCTATGATAGAAAGTAAAAAAAAAAGGCGGGGGGGGGGGGGGGGTTTTAAAGAAGGAAACTGTTGCACGGAAATCTGGCAAGTTTTCACAAGAACTCAATTGCTCTTTTGTTTTCTGACATATGATATGAGATCGTGAGCCCAAACTGGGTCTCAGCTGCTATTCACGAGACACCAGCCCTGCTCAGGCCGGCAGACTTGAAGTCCTGCGGTGGCTGTGCCCTGGGACTGGACACCAAGGAGTTCCACAGTGCCCAGTGGAGAGTGGGAAGGCAGGTCTTCTGAAGCAAGGGTGTTGTCAGTGTCAGGAGAAGGAGAGAATTCCGAAGGGAAGAAGTAGATTCTGTAGGCAGCTGGCAGGCAGGGTCCACAACTAGTTGGGGTAGACTTTAGTTGTCATGAAGTTTAAACAAATGAAAAGAAATAATTAATTCAACCAAATGAAGCCAGTGCTTTTATTTATAAATCCAAGCCCAGTGATTTCCTTTACATGTGCAGACCCAGCAGGAGCAGACATTGCCACACGGTGAGGCTGCTCTGTTTAACAAACGATGGTTAAGTGAGGATGGAAGCAAAAGTCTGAGCAAAGAGGAAGAAGACGCCTGAGATGTCAAGACCTACCTCCTATAGGTGAAATCTGTTTGTGTTTTTGTTTTGTTTTGAGATAGGGTGTCTCTCTGTTGTGCAGGCTGGAATGCAGTGGTGCCATCATGGCTCACTGCAGTCTCAATCTCCTGGGTTCAAGTGATCCTCCTACCTCGGCCCCCCCAAGTAGCTGGGACTATAGGCACTTGCCACCATGCCCAACTAATTTTTTAAATTTTACGTAAAGAAAGGGTCTTGCTACGTTGCCCAGTCTGGTCTCAAACTTCTGGGTTCAAGCAATCCTCCTGCCTTGGCCTCCCAAAGTGCTGGGATTATGGGTATGAGCCACTGCTCCCGACCTGTTTTGTTTTCAAAAAGTGAATCAGATGTGGGAAGTTGGTGATAGAAACTGGTTGCAGAAGCAGTAAGCCTCAGTGTAACCTCAATCGAGGACGTGAGAGGCATCTCAGAGGTGCAGGGGTGAGCAGGATGCAGGGCTGTGATGAAACATAACAGCAGCCAATGTTAGCAAGATGGAGCGGAGCAAATGAGTTTCCTGGCCCTCTTCCAGCCATGCCTTAGCCCCAGCCTCCTGGCGGCTTCCTGCAACCTGGCCAAAGTCAGTCTTTCTTCCAGAACCCTCACCTTCTGTGGGGGTTGAAGCTTGGATATAAAACAATATAAATGATTATTGAGTAAGGTCCTTTATCCAATACTTGGCAAATCTTAGAGCCATCTGTTGGAAATTGATTAGATTTGTTCCCCAGAGTTAAATGAATTAGGCATTGATATAAGGCTCTCTCTTACTCTCAGTACACATATTATACACACACACACACACATACACACACACACACACACACACACACACACACAGAGAGAGAGAGAGAGACAGAGACAGAGAAAGAGACAGAGACAGAGAGAGATCTCCTGTGATCATATAAATCAGAGGGCAATGAAATTTTTCTGCAGTCTGGTGGAGAGAATGTCAACACTAGATAGAGAAAAACAATCTCACCTGGTTGAGTATCAGCAGATTCCTCTTCTGTGGCTAAATCAAGGGCCATTTTGCCAAATGCCAGTGACCAAAATGCCGGATACTAGAAGCTATTGAGTCTTCTCTGGAGTTTCGGCAGTGGTCTGCCTCGTACCTGGGACCATTCCTTCTAGAGAGGGAGAGGACCTGGGAGGTGGTGTGGGGACAAGAGAGGGAAAGGACTTGAGGGACAAGGTCGGGCAGAAGAAAGAGAGGACCTTTAGTAGAAGTGCAAAAATTAGAGAGTCCCTTTCAATGTATCTTCGCTGCAGATGCTCAAAAAAGGCAGAAGGAGCTTTGTCTTCAACAACTTTAGAAGTCATACAAAGTGTTTTGCTCTTAGGGAGTCACAATATTTATTAATATACACATGCTCTGAGCATTCCTGCAGCGAAGAAATCTGACTTGGATCAGCCCAGCATGTTCTGAGCTGGCCAACACCATTTTGCAGGTTACATCATAGAGTGAGTACACTGAGGAATGCCCTCCTGGAAAACAAACTTGCTCTGGGTCCTCTATCTGGGGAGGAGGGTGTCCCTGATGCAGAGCCTCTCCAGGCCGTTTCAGGAGTCCGTTTGTGAAGGGCCACTATGGGGTATATTTTGACTATGGTAGCATTTGCATGGTCTCTGATCCTGAAGACCCAAGAGTACCTGAGGGTTCGGGGTGGAGAGACCAGAAAAGAATATACTAGAGTCTCCTTAGGGTCCTTTCTAGAGTACTGGATTAAGAAAAATTGTGGGCCAGGTGTGGCGGCTTAAGCCTAAAATCCCAGCACTTTGGGAGCCCGAGGGGGGTGGCTCACTTGAAGTCAGGAGTTTGAGACCAGCCTGGCCAACATAGCAAAACCCCATCTCTCATAAAAATACAAAAATCAGCAGGTGTGGTGGCGTGTACCTGTAGTCTCAGCTACTAAGGAGGTGGAGGAACAAGAATCACTTGAAATGAACCTGGAAGGCAGAGGTTGCAGTGAGCCGAGATCATCCCACTGCACTCCAGCCTGGGCAACAAAGGGAAACCCTGTCTCAAAAACAAAAAGAAAAGAAAAGAAAAATTGTGAAAGAGATCTTGGGTTTCTTTCCAGAGCAGTGCTGATTCAACAGAAAATAATGCTAGCTAAGATGTAATTCTAAATTTCATAATAATAAAAGTAAAAAGAGGCTGGGCACGGTGGCTCATGCCTGTAATCCAAGCACTTTTGGAGGTGAAGGTGGGCGGATCACCAGATCAGGAGTTCTAGAGCAGCCTAGCCAACATGGTGAAACCCTGTCTCTACTAAAAATTAGCCAGGCATAGTGGCATGAAACTGCAGTCCCAGCTACTTGGGAGGCTGAGGCATGAGAATCGCTTGAACCTGGGAGGTGGAGATTGCAGTGACCCGAGATCGTGCCACTACACTCCAGCCTGGGCGACAGAGCAAAACTTGGTCTCAGAAAGAAAAAAAAAGTAAAAAGAAGTCTTTGAAATTGATTTAATAATGTATTTTATTTAATTTCATATACCACAAATTTTTATTTCAACATATATTCAATATAAAATCACATTATTAAGGTTATTAGTAAGTCTTTGAAATTCAATATGTATTTGACACTCAGAACATATCTCAG
The DNA here is from genome assembly GCF_009761245.1 of Sapajus apella. Taxonomy (NCBI): domain Eukaryota; kingdom Metazoa; phylum Chordata; class Mammalia; order Primates; family Cebidae; genus Sapajus; species Sapajus apella. Next base: position 393,580 of record NW_022437074.1, read on the forward strand.
GGCTCTGAATCCACAAAGTGACCTCAAGACAGAACTGTAGGTGTGAGGGAGGCTTCCAGGAGCCAGTGCTGGGACCTCAACTCAGATAATTACAGGGGTCCTCATCTCTGAGGAGGAAGACTTGCTGGGCAAAGAGGGAGCCATGGGCCAAGAGACTTACCTATCTGCTAAATTGCAGGGAGGGGAAACAAAGAGCCTGGTGACTTCCTCAGGTGATGAGGCTGGCCTCACGCCCTGCTTCATTGTTCAGACTTCATCCCAAAGAAACACCCCCCTCTGTCCCATGAGCATGTGGCAAAAAATAGTGGGCCTTGTTTTTTCTCCTTCTGAAAGTGGAAAAAGGAAAACGCCACATGGCTAAGCCGGCCAGCATCTGGTTCTGCCCGCCTGTTTCCCATTGCCCACTGGGCTTGAGCTAGGCCCCTAGTGGTGGCAAGATATGCCTCCTGGTGGTGGCAGATGTACTCCCAATTGTGGCTGCTGTCCTCATGGACCTAGGCAACCGCTGATGTCACCAAAGGAAGTGTGTGCTTTAAAAAGCTTCTCTTCGCTGAAGTTCCGTGGGAATGACACTGAAAAGCAAAGCCAAGTTCACCAACCTTTAAAAAAATGACAAAGCTGCAAGAACAAGACTGTGTGTTTTGGAGGCCTGATCCTGCTCACACACAGGGCAGTCAGTACAAGACAGCTCCAGAGGACCCACTTCACTGGGGCCAGGGTCACGTGTGTGCAAAAGCTGCAGAAAAACAAGGAGGGATTGGCTACACACGAATCTGCTCAAAGGGAAATAAGGAAGACTTGAGGCATTAGCCTTGGTGGACTCAGCGTGAGTGGATCCAATGCACTGAATTCTGGAGATTCCAATGGTGCCCTATTCTCTCTGGAGACAGAGGTCAGCACAATAAGCAGAAAGGACAGACAGGTTTACTTGGTGGCAACAAAGCTACCGTGCTTCTTCCCTGGACTTGGAGACATTCTGAGAAGATTGGGAAATATTCCTGAGAAGGAGCCCTAATGGGAGTGATTGGACTTCATTTGTTCTTTGTTCAGTAAGATTGCACTTACTGAAAGACCGCCTTGTGCCAAGTGATGTGCTTGATACTCAGGATACAATAACGGGAGCACCCTGACTCCAGACCCTCCCTTGTAAAGCTTACTTTCTGCAATGGAGATGGCCAGCAATCACATCTGCCCCTCCAGTCTGGGAATTGTAAAGGGAGCAGCTCTTGATCCTCCAGCAACATAGCTTTGGGACAAGACAGTTAACACTCTGAGAAGCTGGTAGAACAACTCGAGGCTTCCTTATCCCAATAGGTCAAAGAGGCAGAAGCATAAAGAAATGACAGTGTCGAATTGTGGAAAGCCACTGGTAACTCCAGGTTTGGGTGCAGACCCTGAGACTAGCAAGGGACCAGAAAAGAGAAAAAGGGCAGTGTCTTTGCCTCTGGATGACCCAGCTTTTTTGTTTTCAGTAAGTGATATGACCAGATGATGTGCTCCTAGATCCTTTTGGTTTTACAACTCTAGATGAACTCAGGAATGATAGACCCATAATCAGGAGTTAAGGAAAAAGTAGGGACCCCCAGAATAATTTCAAAAATTTTAAGCTCTTTCAACAAAGTCATTAATGTCCCCAACACAGAAATTACCATCAGGCTACTGGGTCTCACCTCCCAGGGCCCCCATTGTTGGAGCTGATCTTTTCCAATAAGAAAACCAAAGGTGTCTGGGTCAAAAGGTGGTATTACAAGATCTAAGAACTCCATTAGATGCTGCCTGTGAAGCAGCATCATTGGGGTAAATACCGGGGGTGGGAGGGTTGTCTCATGCCAAGAAGATTAAGGATACAAACACATGTGGGTGGGTTAAGGAGTGGAATGTTTCATAGGCAGAAGAAAGGAGAGAGGAGAGCAGCTCTCTCTTGCAAAAAACAGGTGTCTGAAAGGGAATAGCAGCCCACAGTGGACTGCAGCAGATTTTATAGACAGGCTTGAGGAGATGGTGTCTGATTTACATCGGGCCCACAGACTGGTTTGAGGAGGTGTGATGTTTACATAGCGGGATGGGAAGGCTGGTTGCCCCACCCTAATCTTGTTATGTAAGTGGGATTTCCACTTGGCCACTGCCATCTTGTCTGCTCCTTATTATACACAGGGCTGGAAAAGAGAAGAGAAGATGAAGCCACCATTTTGATCGTGCCTATTCACAGGTAGCCTTTTTCTATTGGCCCAACTGCCAGCTTTCACCCGTGCAAACTTCTAGCTTGCTTATCTATGTCTGCGGCTCAATTTTACGGGCTGCTTTTTGTTAGAAAAGACAATGATTTGGGGGCTGCTTTTCATTAAAAGGAAGACCTTGCTGAAGACTCCTGTATCCTCACTATCTGCCTCAGTACTTTTTCTTCACTCCTGTATCACTTGGGCACTCTGGGAGTTTCATAGCTGAACTCAATGAACCTGGGGCTGTCGCCTTGCCCAGTGTCTGCCGTACAGAGCACAGAAAGATTGACACTAAGGAGACTCTCCCAAGGGCATGTCTGCTAGGGATCCTTAGCAGAGAAATTGTGGCTGAGCTCTGGCCCTCCTGACGCCCAGGCTTGTGCTTTGCCAAGCTGGGTAAAATTGCTGCTTGCAGTGAGATCAAAGGCGAATCTGCAACCTTGCAACTGAAAGGTCAACCTCTGGGTCAACCCGTTGAAGGTGTGCTTTCAGCAAGGGGAGGATTTTCTCAGCCAACTTTAGATAAATGAAATCTGCCTAGAGGGAAACAAATCTGTCTGCCAAACTTCATTTGAAAGAACAAAGATCTCTTTAAGACACTGAGAAAGGATAGAATACCTTTTTAAAAACTTTTAAATATAATACATCTGGATAAGAAATGTTAAAAGCTAGAAAGGCTGCTCAAAAACAATAAGACAAATAGAAAGTTGTTTAAGAAATTAGTGATGCCAATATGATGTTTTACAATGCCCCTGGATCTCTTACTTATCTGAATAAACTTAGAACCTAGCCTGAGTCCGATTTTCTTCTTGAGGTAGACATAGCATCTTTCTAACCTAAAAGCAAATAGCTTTAGAAGTGCTCAGGAAATGACTGCTAAATGGGTTAAGTGTAACTCTTAGTTACACATCTGTTCCTCTGAGCTTAGAGTTCCCTGTACTTGAAAAAACAAAGATTCTCCCTCCCCGACCAACCTACCTTATAGCTAAGCTCTTAATGTAATTTGCATTTGTCAAACTTTTCAAAATAACTTCTAAAGCTTCCCTTGTCTGCCCTGAGGACTCCATCTGTAGTGTGACTGCCAGTTTCTGGTCTCCTGAATTGGTTTTCATACCTTGTCCCACCACCCTACATGCTCAAGGGGATCCCAGAGAGTCAAGGTAGAGAAACCCAACTCTGTTATCCTTGTCACCTCAAATCTTTAATTGACTGGGGCAAGGAGTGTGTGTCTACTTGCAAAGTAAATCCCTATGACCCCAGGCAGATGCCAGGATTTTATTTTTCTTGCTAATTAGAAAGTTGGATATTCAGAGTTGAGGGGCTCAATTACAGGATACTTTTCTTGGAAGTTCAGCTACCAAAGAATGGAAAGGGAGGTTTCATTCTGAATATTCACTTCCAGATGTAATCATGCACACACTGCTTGTAAGTGTTCTGTTCAGACACACAGCTCAGCACACACACTCATACATATGCCACAAACACTCACACTCCTACCCACCACACACACACACACACACTCAAACCACCACCCACCACACACACACACATCCATACACAAACACCCCTACCCAACATACATCCACATAAACACAGCCTTACCCAACACACACACACACACACACACACTCAAACCCCTACCCACCATATACACATCCATACACACATACTGAGGGACTGTGTTAAAAAAAACTTTTCTTCCCAGGTCCGCTAGGGGAGGGGTTTCAAATGCAGGAATTTCCCAGCTCCCCACCTCAGGTGTCTGGAGCTCTTTGAGCATCTCTTCCACACCAGCCAGGTAGAATTCTTTGTCTGATCTTTCCATGCGTGCCGTGCGTGTGGGAAAGCCAGGTAGCGCTCTTTTGTCCCAAATTCCCACCGAAAGCTCTGGGAGGAGGGGGATCTATAACTCAGGGTTGTAAAACAAGTTGCCAATCCAGCATCAGAGTCAAAGATCAATCAATCCAGAGGAAGTTTAAAAGAACTCCTCTCATTGGACGAAAACATGAATGGAGAGGGAATAACTCAAAGGTTAAAACTTCAGCTGGTCCTACCTGAACAGACTTCCCTCTCTGGGTTTCCCTCCCACAACAGCGTAGAAGCTGTCTTCTCTCTATCTCTCTGTCTAATAAATCACTCTTCCACAAAACTCTTAGGGTCCACAATTTTATTTGGACAGTAAACTCACCGCACCTCTGGGACCCCTTTCCCCATTTTTTGGGGTTAGGGAGGCCAAGAACCTATAAGCTGGGTACTCCCCCGGTAACAATACCCCTACCCAACACACATCCACATGAACAATAAACACAGCCCTACCCAACACACAAACATCCATACCCTAATACCCCTACCCAACACACACTGATACACACACCCCCCACCCAATACACATCCACATAAGCACAGCTCTACCCAACACACAAACATTTGCTCACACCCCTACCCAACACACACGTATATCCATACAGAGCCCTACCTAACACACACACATCCACACATAACCCTACCTGACACATATACATCCACACAGAGCCCTACGCAACACACATCCATACACTCACACCCCTACTCAACACACATACACACACACAAACACTCCTATCCAACACATACATATTCATACACACACCCCTACCCAACACACACACTAACACCTCTACTCAACACAAACACACATCCATATACACACCCCTATCCAACACACACACTCATACTCCTATCCTACACACAAATACACATACACATATACAAACACACCTCTACCCAACACATACACACTAACTCATAAACACACTCTTACACACTTACATGACACACACACCTCTACTCACATAGTCCTTCTCATACATACACACACACACACTTTTCTGCTTACAGGCCTGCCTTGCTGTCCCATTAACTCAGCTCTTTTTCTTATTGAGTCACACTTATGAATAAGATCTGCCCAGACTTCTTCAAGTCCTGGTGACCCAACTAACTAGTGCTTAGCTGAGAGGTCACTCCCCAGTTTCCTGATTCTCAGATCCTGGAGCAAGTGTCCCCTTTGCCAATATTGGGATTATCTTCCTGTGATCCCACAGAAGCTCTATGTCATCTAACAGTCTCTTCCTTATTCCCTGATCAGTCACCACATTCTGCTCCTTCTTCCTTTGCAAGCTCTTCTGAAGTCATCTGGTGTTTCCCTGGCTAACACCCCAACCTGAGTCCAGCCTCTTATTTAAATGGAATCTTAGTGGGTCTCCCTGCCTCTAGCTTCAGTTCACTGAAATCTACCCTGCACTGTGCTGCCAGCTGGGGTTTCTTAAGTTGTCACTTTTGTTGTCACCCCTCACCCAGCTATCGATGGTTCCCACTTAGCTGTAGTTGATGAGTAATTTTTTGGGTTCATCTAGCACTCAAGGGCTCCACAAAGCAGCGTCTCCGCAGAGGCACTGTGCCCAGTGAAATGAGGCCAAACTTTCCAGATCAAGTTGAGCTGGGGATTTTCCCAGTTTTGCCACTCACAGATGGGTAACTTGAGGTCAGTTACCCAACCCTCTGAGCCTCAGGTGTCTCATTTATAAATTAAAAACAACTACTATTTATTGAGTGCCTCCTGTCTGCTGGACTCTGGGCCAAGCCCCTGTGAAGAACTGACCCAGCTGATTTGCCCATTCAGAGTATGTTTCAATACTTGCCATTGTTTCAGTGGACACAGGGAGTCTCTGGTGATTAGAGGCAGCCAGGGGGTTTACAGGTCATCCCAACATTGTAGCAACAGCAGATATCAGGCTGATTTCCGAGATGGTTTTCATTCGTAAGCAGGCCCAAAAAACTTGAAATAGTTTGGATATTTGTCCCTGCCCAAAGTTCATACTGCACTGTAATCCCCAGGGCTGGATGTGGGGACTGGTGGGAGGAGTTTGGATCATGGGGGTGGAGCCCTCATGGCATGGTGCTGTCTCAGTTACAGTGTTTTCTCATGATCTGTGTTCACTGTAAAGTGTGTAGCACCCCACTGCACTCTCTTTCTCTTGCTCCTGCTTTCATCATGTGACATCCCTGAACCCTCTTTGCCTTTCCACCACGGTTGTATGTTTCCTGAGACCTCCCCAGAAGCAGAGACGATGCCAGCATCATGCTTCCTGTTCAGCCTGCAGAACCATGAGCCAGTTAAACCTCTTTTCTTTATAAATTACCCCATCTCAGGGATTTATAGCAATGCAAGAACCACCTAATACAGGAGTCCTAAAAGCCCTTTGTGTAAGTTCACGGAAATCCAGGCTCCCTGTTCCATGAAGAGTTTCCTGAGGGCGGATGTGGTAGGGTCCCTGAGTGACTGCATGGATCAATGCTCTCCATCAACCCACATCAGATGTACGGCAAGTATAGATGCAAACTTAGGCTGTGTTAAGTCTTTCATAAATCTAAAAAGGGCTTAATTTTTACCAGATAGATTATCACCTTATATGGTTTGGATATTTGCGTCCTCCAGATCTCATGTTGAAATGTGATCCCCAGTGTTGGAGGAAGGGCCTGTTGGGAGGTGTTTGAGTCATGGGGCCCGATCCCTTATGAATGGCTTGGTGTCACCCTTGAGGTAATAAGTGAGTTCCTGGCCTATGAGTCCATCTGAGCTCTGTTGTTTAACAGTGTGTGGCATTTCCACTTCTCTCTCTTGCTCCAGCTCTTGCCTTGTGACACACTGGCACCCCCTTTGCCTTCTGCCATGATTGAAGGCTTCCTGAGGCCCTGACTAGAAGCAGATGCCAGTGCCATGCTTGTACAGCCTGCAGAGCTGTGAGCCAATTAAACCCCTTTTCATTATAAATTGCCTAGCTTCAGGTGTTCCTATTAGCAATGCAAATGGACGAATGCATCATCTAATCCAACCTAACAACACACATTCTATACTGATAAGACAAATGAGAAAAGCAAGAAGAGATAAGTTCACAATTTTCATTTGGGACCACCTGCTATGGCAAGAACAACAATAAAATCTGGATTTTATGACATGGTGCTGTGTCCAGAACTGCCTTTCTACTGAGAATGCCTGCATAGGGCTGTGGAGCAGGGAGTCAGTCATCAGCTAAAATTACTCCAAAAACGAGCTTTAAGGGGGACACTGAGGTATCATCATGCATTGACAGTGGCAGCAGGAACACGGCACCTCACTGCCTACAAATTTACCAGCCTCTAGGTCCTCTGTGCAATATGGGGTGAATGACAATTGGAAAGGAACAGCGTCAGCCATGAAGGCTCCCTGCTGTTGAGTTCTTCTCTCTTGCTTTTGTCCCGTAGCTGCCTGCTTCCTCAGCCCTCCCACAGGTGGCCATAAACTTGGGATCACAGCCCAGGATGAGGCCTGTTTAAAAGAAGGTATCATCCTTCATGAGATCATGGGTCCAGACAATAATCAACAACAGATGCTAGACTATTTAGGAGAGCGACGAATGGGAAACTTGTTAGGTGGAGCAGGCTGACAGCACCTGAGCACACTGGGCCACACTAACGTCACCAGGCAAGGAGTCACCAGACATCTCTTCATGAGATGCATCACAAAATGCCCAGCACCACCCATGAGAATTATTTTATTTTATTTTTTTAAAGACAGGGTTTTGCCATGTTGGACAGGCTGGTTTCAAACTCCTGACCTCAAGTGATCCACCCGCCTCTACCTCCCAAAGTGTTGGGATTACAGGCGTTAGCCACCGCGCCCAGCCCATGAGAATTTTTGACAGAAGAAATCAGCTGGAATCTAACCAAGCCTAAAGCTCTAACTACCAAGTTCCTGGAAATACAGGGGAAAGAGGAACACAGTAAAAGTCACTAAGAGGATACAATCAGTAGGACCCTAAATGTGGGAAATTTTGAATAACTAAGATGAGCCAGAGTCTGTTTGACTATCAGATACCATAGGCTGGGTGGCTGAAACAACAGAAATTTACTTTCTTACAGTTCTGAAGACTGGGAAGTCCAAGATCAAGGTGCCAACTGATTTGGTTTCTGATGGGGGCTCTCTTCCCAGCTTGCAGACAGCCACCATTTTGCTGTTCCTCACCTGGTGTCTCCTCTTATAAGGACACAAATCCTGTCTTATTAGAGCCCCGTCCTTATGAGTTTATTTAACCATAATTATCTCCTGCAGGCCCTATTGCCAAATACAGTCACATTAGGGGTTAGGGCTTCATTGTATGGATTTGGGAGCAGGAGGTACTCAATTCAGTACATAGCATAAGTCATGCAAGTGCCTCCTCACTAAACAAAGAACACCGACATCAATGGGAACTTTTGCTGCCACCACTTCCCACCCTAAACTTGAAAGATGCTGATGGGATGTTTAAGTCTCTCTCTCAGTGGGGACCAATCCCTGTTTAAGTCTCTCTCTCTCGGTGGTGATCAATGGTGGTGATCCTGGGTGTGTTCCCCTACCTCATTCATTTCAAGATGTTGACTGAACATTTCCTGTGTGCCAGACTCATGTCAGGAGCCTCAGGTGCCCCAGTGAGACAATATGGCAAAGAAGATACCTGCCTCAAGGAGCTTACAGCCTAGCTTGTCAGGGAAGCTAGACTGTCTAGAAAAAGCTCTAGGTTTTCTTGTCTAGAAAACTTAGAGTTGACTGAGAGGAAAGAAGACAATTGCAGTTAAAGGGAAGAGGATCAGTATCTTCAGGAACATTTAAATACAGTCATGTGTTGCTTAGCAACAAGGATACATTCTGAAAAATGTGTCATTAGGTGATTTCATCATTGTGCAAACATTGTAGGGTGCACTCACACAAATGCAGATGTATGACCTACTGCACACCTGTATGGAGCACTTACTATGAATGGAGCTTGCAGGACTGGAAGTTTCTCTGGGTGAGTCAGTTAGTGAGTGGTGAGTGAGTATGAAGGCCTAGAACATTACTGTACACTGCTGTAGACTTTATAAATACTGTCCATTTGGCCTATAAAATGTATTAAACATTTATTTTAAAACATTTTTTTCTTCAATAGTAAATTGACCTTAGCTTACTCTAAATTTTTACTTTATAAACTTTTTAACATCTTGACTCCTTTATAATAACACTTATCTTAAAACACAAATGCATTGTACAGCTACGCACATATATTCTTTATGTCTTAGTCTATCAGCTTTTTTCTATTTCTAATTTTTTTTAAATATTTTAAACTTTTTTGTCAAAAACTAAGACAGAAACACACACATTAGCCTAGGCCTACACAGGGTCAGGGTCATCAATATCACTGTCTTCCACCTCCACATCTTGTCCCACTGGAAGGTCTTGAGGGGCAGTAACATGCACGGAGCTGTCATCTCCTATGATAGCAATGCCTTGTCTTGGAATCCTCCTGAAGAACCTGCCTGAGGCCATTTCAAAAGTAACTGTCTTGGATTAAGTAGATGGAGTACACCCTCAAATAATGATGAAAGTATAGTATAGTAAATACATAAACCAGTAATATAGTTATTTAGTATCATTATCAAGTATTATGTACCATACATAATTGTATGTGTTAGACTTTTATACAACTGGCAGGGCAGTAGTTGTGTTTACAGCAGCATCACCACAATTACAAGAGTAGTGTCTTGTGCTACCATGTTCCAGCGGCTAGACACCACTAGGTGATAGAAATTTTTCAGCTCCATTATAATCTTAGGAGACCACTGTTGCTTATGGGGTCTGTTGTTGACTGAAATGTTGTTATGTAGCCCATGACCTAGAAAGGCTAAGTCTACATTCCTGTGCTTCTGTATTTTAAGACTGCTTGTGACACAGATTAGTCAACATCTGTCATTCGTCAATAATGCATTTTGTGGAATGGAGAAGTCTATAGTCCACCAGAGCGAATCAGCAAAGTTAACACTAAAAAGTTTTTTCCTTCTAGCCGTTTCTAGACCAATGGGTCTCTGTCCTTATTTCTGTTTTCACAATATCACTACTAACCTCCATCACTTTTTTTTTTTTTACATAAACTCTGCCTTCCAGGTCCAGCTTCCCAAGTCACCTTCTGATTGATGAAAGTCATCGAGACCTTTATGGAAGAGGATCTTCAGGGAAATGTACCCAAGTCTGAGTCACTCAGAAATGGACCAGTGATGCTAGGGGTTCCCTGTTTTCCCTCTCTTCCCTGTCCCTAACACTTCCCACTGTTACAGGAACCCAACGATGAGCAGACCTGGAAAGCCCAGGGCCCACTTCTGGCCTGCCTGTTATAACCAGTGGTCTCCAACCTTTTTAGCACCAGGGACTGGTTTCATGGAAGACAGATTTTCCACAGACGGGGGAGGAGGATGGAGCGTACAACCTAGATCCCACGCATGCGCAGTTCACAATAGGGTTTGCGCACCTGTGAGAATCTAATGTTGCTGCTGACCTGACAGGAGGCGGAGCTTAGGTCCCCTACCACTCCATGGCCTGGGGGTTGAGGACCCCTGTTGTAGGCCACTTAGATGATATGCCCAGAGAGCAGCCTCAGAGACTCTTCCAACATGTTCAGTTTTGATAAAACCTGCCCTGCCACAGCAACATGAGCTTAAGGAAATGGTACTGTAATTACTTGACCCTATACCTGGTTTCCAAGGCCAGCAGCTGGAGATGTCTTACTGTTAGCTTTTGAGCTAATCACATGTGCTCACTTCCAACTGCTGGGTGAGCAGTGAAATCAAAATAGCTTCTGACAGTGATTATCCTTGCAAGGGGGATCCCATGCTCAGGGTGAAGCTAGACGTTCCTCTTTCTTACAGGGAAGAGCAAGGTTTACTGCCATTAATAGTCAGAAAATCATCTGTGTTACCTAGTGAGCGTTCTAAGGATTGGATTCTATGTCAAGGCTCGGGCAAAGTGACAGTTGCTCCCTGCATAGGTGACTCCCTGTTAGGAGTCTCAACCTGTCAGCTGCTGCGTGAGGCCTGGCATGGCAATCATCATGCAAAGGCACACTCTTAAGGAGCACTGTAAGTGCTACTGTAATTCTTACCTTTGTATTCTACTATTAGTGTCTTCGTTCAGGCTACGATAACAAATATACCATGGGCTGGTTATATTTGTGGCGTAAACAACAAGCATTTATTCTGACAGTTCTGGAGGCGGGAAGTCCAAGATGGAGATGTGGGCTGGTTCAGTGTCGGGCGAGGATTCACTTCCTGGTTCATAGGTGGCGCCTCCAGGCTGTGTCCTCACTTGGCGGAAGGGGCGAGGGAGCTCTCTGGTCTCGTCTTATGAAGGCACGAATCGCATTCGTGGGGGCTCCACTCTCCTGACCTAACCACCTCCCAAAACCCCACGGCTTCATGCCATCATGTTGGGCTTTAGGATTTCAACATACGAATTGTGGGGGGACAGAAACATTCAGTCTGTGACAACCAGATTCTGCCGAAGGACCCCCTCAGAGTCTTCCCTCCCTGGGCTTCATGGTGATGGTGGGGATGCTCAGCTGAGTGGATCTCATGCTGCAGCACCACCCCCCGAGCAAGCCACCATATTTTTCATTAGCCGGATGTGGGAGGTGCCATTATTGGTCCAATTCTCCAGCCCTCCTGTATTTAGATCTTTTCTCTGTGACTTTACATTTTTCCCACAAAAGGTAGAACATATTTCCCACTTTCCCCCTTCCTTTAACTTTGGCCATGGGACTAGCATTGGCCAATAAACTAAAGTGGGAGTGAAGGCGCCTTTACAGGCCTTGCAGCTTCCGCTAGCCCTCTCCACTATTTGCCTGTGCCTGGTCACGCCCAGAGCTTCCCCCAGACGCGCTGGCTCCTTCGCCAGGGTCACAGAGTGACTCTGAGCCCAGACTCCCTCAAGAAGCCACCCCCGGCTGATGCTCAGAAGCAGATGGCCCAGCTGAACCCAGCCCAGATCAGCCACACCCCAGCCAACCTTGAGGCTTCCCAGTGAAGGAACCACCAGCTGCTGCGTGTGGTTGTTGCCTCCTGCAACCCCGAGGCTCCGGGCTAAGAAACCACTTGCTCCTGTATGCGGTGCAATGCATAGTTTCGTGTTAAGCCGTAGAATCGTGCTCATAGTCACCTGACACACAGGCATCTTCTTTAACAATTTTTTGGGGAGTTGCCAGCTTGAGTTGCAGTTAAGAGATGAGAGTTTATAATTTTTGTTTTAGCCATTCTAATGCAGCTGCAACGTATCAAAGATTTTTTTTTTTTTTTTTTTTACTAATGTGTGCTTCCCTTTAATGAAGGCTGCTTCAGTCCTCCCTACAGGCCCACTAGAGTCTCCCAGCAGTACATGTCAGCAGGAGCCATCAGATTTTCCAAAAAATCTTCTTTCTCTAGAGGTTGTAGGCAGTGAGCACCCAGAGGGCAGTGGCAACAATGTTCTGAGTCAGGTGCTCCCTGTGGGACTGGTTGTCCTCCAGCTTCCACTGAAAGGATAAGTAGGTCTCAAACACCTCATGAGCAGCATACACCAGAATATAATTCATTCCTGCATGAAAGAGCAGGGTTCCTGTCCACAGCCCCTTCACATTCACAACCGTGTACAGGACCAGCAGGACGAAGAAGGCAAAAGAACTGAGCATGGTGACATATGAAAGGGATCGGAGATTTTTGTTTACTGGAATAAAACCTTCATTTTCAGAAACTTGCACCAGAGCAACAGAAATGAGCCCAAGAATACAACACCAAGCAGTGAATCAAACCAGGATGTCTTCGGTCTGAGCCTTGTAATACAATAGTATTTTTCCTGCCTGAACTACTAAAAAGGCCATCACGATGGAGTGGATGGTGCCCAGGATGCCCTCGGGGCCATAGGCCACCTCGGTGTGGGAAAGCACAGCAGAAGATGGGCGATGGTAAAGGCAATCGTCTCCCAGCTACAGGCGGGTCCATGTAGCCTGCAGCTCCTCCAGTACAGTTTGGATACTTGCCAAAATCTCCAATGCCCCCAGGTCCAAGATAACCAGTAGGGCACCCAGGGACTGGCAGGAGGAGTGTCAAGCCCAGCCACAGGCCTTCCAGCGCCAGGATGTGCAGCCTCTAGGGCCAGCTGGACATTATGTCTCGAAGAGAAAGGCAGCTCCTCTCCGAGGCACAATGTTCAAGCACAGGATTAACAAAGAGGAGCTCCGACACAGCAACCACAAAGCAAGTCACCCCCAAGCACTGCAGCACACCAGGAATGCGCACCTTGTCCCAAGACAATGAACCAAGGCAATAATTGGGATTCACAATGATAATTCCTATGCAGATTAGCAGGAAGTTCCTCCATGCAATCTTCCCCAGCAATCTGAATTTTGAATATCCCCATTGCAGTATAAAAGTCATTGATAGAAAAATGGAAGATCCCATAATAAATACAAACCATGGGAACGCGAGGTCAGCCACCATCAACCCATTCCAACTTGTGTGTTTGAAGTACCAATATTTTCCTTCTCCACAATTGACAAAGACCATGAGTATGACAGCAATCTCCCTGAAGGTGTCCATGCCGTGGAGAGGGAGTGGCAAGGCAAACGGACGCCACACTGCTGGCTTGATGTCACCATAGGGGGCCTGTCCTGCTGGGAGATCCCAGCTCAGAATTGATGAGGCAATCAGTTTCTCGAGAACTTATGGCCTTAGAAATCCAATTATTAAAGTCATCCAAACTCCACAAGAGCCTCAGAAAAGATATCACAATGATGAGAGTGAGACCAATAAGGAATGCAGTGCTCACAGGAAGGTTACTGCCGGCTGGATCCTCGTTCACAGCCCGGTCACAGGCAATTTCACTAACTCCATTATGGATGTACTTTACCGAGAGAATAGTTTCCAAATTCTCCACATTTGTATTCCAGCCTACAAACTTCTTTCTCTTCCAAGGCGTCATTCAGCTGTAGGATGGATCGGTGCTGGGTGCTGACAGGGACGGCTACAGTGTGAGGCTTCCCCACTTTTGGACTCTGAGGAACATTTACCAGAACCTGAAACAAGCAGTGATAACAGGATTCCGATTTCCAGCAGACAGTCAAGTTAGTCCCGAGAAGTTCATTATGGATGAGTAACAAAGCCTGATCCATCTTCAGCAACACGTGTCTTTTTTTGTCTAAGTCCGGTGGCAGCACCTCAAAGATTTTTTCTTTAAAGGTTCCTTATAGCGCTAAAGGCACAAAGGAGACTTCGCTCTGTTTTCCAGGCGTGCCGTTGTCTATTCATTCACAAACTCGTGGCTCCCATCCGCGACGGTTATTACAGAAAATAAGCTCTACAACTAGATACACATTTAAATTTGGTTAAAGATAAATTTGTTTAAAAACAAATAGATTAATACAATCCATTGATTTTAAAAAGCTTCCTTTTTTTTTTTTTCATTTATCCATCCCCCAAAAAATGTACTGAGAGTCTCCTCAGTGCCAGGAACTATCTTAGGCACTGGTGCATCAGGGAACCAAATCACACTGTGTCGTCGGGAGGGACATTCTGCAAGGGCTGAGCCACTCTTCCGCCAACTGTGCCTACTTTGTCTTTATGTCTTTGGTTAGACTAAAGGAAGAACCAGAGCCTGTGTTTGTAAAGCCACCCAAGCAGGCTAAATAGAATGGAAACAGACCGTAAAATGGTGACAGCCTAGCTCAAATATCAGTTAGGCTCCACTAGCAGAAAATGCAATTGTATATTTTCTAAAAATCAATTTAAACTTAAAAATTATCTTTAAGGCTGGGTGCGGTGGCTCACGCCTGTAATCTGGGCACTTTGGGAGGCAGAGGTGGGCGGATCACTTGGGGTCAGGAGTTTGAGACCAGCCTGGCCAACATGGTGAAACCCCATCTCTAGTAAAAATACAGAAATTAGCCAGTCATGGTGGCGCGCGCCTGTAATCTCAGCTACTTCAGAGGTTGAGGCAAGAGAATCCTTTGAATCTGGGAGGCGGAGGTTGCAGTAAGCTGATTGCCACTGCACTCTAGCCTGGGCAACCCAACAAGACTGTGTCTCAAACAAAACAAAACAACAACAACAATTATCTTTAAATTTACAGAGATATTTGTACACCCATGTTGGCCCTTAGTCCCAGTTCGGTTACCTTAGCAATATTATTTGCAATAGCCAGAAGGCAGAAGCAACTCAAGAGTCCCTTGATGAATGAATGTATATGAATATACATATGTGAGTATATATATATATATATATATATATACACAACATTTTCTTTATTCATATAGATAAACAGAACTTCTTCATCTATAGGTGTACATGTAATTATATATATATTAATGTGAAAAATATTATTTTGCCTAAAAAGTGAAGGACATTTTGACACATGCTACAACGTGGATGAGCCTGAAGTCCTTAAACTAAGGGAAGAGAACTACTCACACAAAGGTAAATATTGTATGATTCCACTTCTATGAGGTACCAGAAATCGTCAAATTCATAGAGACAGAAAGTAGAATGGAGGTTGCCAGTGACTGCAGGGAAGGAGAGAATCAGAAGTTAATTGGTTCAAAATAGGTGTGTGTGTGTGTGTGTGTGTGTGTGTGTGTGTGTGTGTGTGTTGGGGGTGGGGGGCAATGAAAACAAAAGTCTGGGTACAAAAGCTCCATGTGATGTCAACTGGTGCACTTGGCCTCTCTGATCCTGGTAACATCATCTTAATTTAAGGGATTGGCCCCAAGAATAAAGGGGCCAGAGTTGATGCAGACTGAGTTTCAGTTTGGAAAGTGAAAACGTTCTGGAGATGGATGGTGGCCATGGTTGCACAACGTGAAATGATCCTAATGCCATTAAACTAGATATTTAAAAATGGTGGAGATAGTGTATTCTGTTATGTATATTTCACCACAATTAAAAAAAAAATAAAAATGAGTTTAAACATTTAATCCACCACACCATAAACCAAAAAGCTCTGTGTGACTTTGAGTGGGACATTCAGCCTCTCTGATCCTGGGTGGCATAATCTTAATTCAAGGGGGCAGCCCCAAGGATAAAGCCTCTGTTTCTCTCTGGCAGAATGAGTTATGTTGTATGTCATCCTTCTCTGACTGACCCATGTACAAGATCTGTGCCAGTCCAGGCTCCCACAGGCATCAGGTGCCCCTTCTTGCAGTGTGAAATTGCTTTGCAGACTTAGAACAGTAGGACTGTTTCCTGTTGCTCTGATGCCACAGTTTTGGGCTTCGCAATTAACCTGCTGGTCATCGTTTTCCCTTGACTCTAGCACACCTGCTCCTCTACCAGGAAAATATGATTTTTTGGAAAAGGAAGGTCCACACTAAGGCCATGCTAATTAGTACTTGGTTCACAGAGAACAATGGCTCATTTAGGAATCACTTTCTTGAGACAAAGACAGGATAAATATCTGCTAGATTTGATGCCAAGGGTGTCATGTCTTAAAGCCTGCCTGGGGATACTTTCCTGACTAGAAAAAAAAAAAAAGACATGAATGTTTTTCATTGAACAAGAAGACACAATTGGTTTCCCTCTGTGTAGGCAGCAGCAGCAGCCACTCTGTGCGGCTCTGTTAGAATGGTCTGTGCTCTGCAGAAAGGCAGTAGGATGGCATGAAGAAACCGCCTCAGCTACCAGGTGGACAGCTGAAGGACAGGTAGCTGGAAAGGTGTGCGCTGGGCCAGGTCTGAGAAATGCTGAGATGATGCAGGCTCTCAAATGGCACCGCAGAAACCAAGCATATCAATGGTCAAAGGAAGATTTTCAAGAGAAAACCAAAGCCTTGGATGGCTAGAGGAGTTCCGGATTTGCAAGGGGTTCCTGAAAACAGGCTTTATATACATATGTGTGTATGTATATTTGTATGTACACAAAACATTTTCTCTCATAAGAGGGGCTTTACACAATTGATTTTTGTTTTCAGAGGTATTGCTCAGTCTGTCTTGCCTTGGTATCTACAAAGCAGTGTCACTCACACACACAATTCTAGAGAACTGGTGTGTGTGTGTGTGTGTGTGTGTGTAAGTGAAGGTACTCACTTAGCTGTCATGTCAGATGTAAGCAGGTTGGCAGCAACAGCACAGGTTTCTTCCATTGCAGATAGCAACCAGTGTCAGTTTGGTACCTGCCACAGTTGGGGGCTCTGGGAGGCTGACACTGAGGGGCTGGTCAGCATGCAGGATGCCTGTTAGGGGCACAGGATTGACCCCAGAGCAGCTTCTAGAGGGGCTGGAAGCCAAATTGCAAAGAGGGAGGAGGTGGGCTGCCATGCCAAGGCTTTTGCTGGTCACAAGGAACTCTGAGCAGCATGGCCTTATATCCAACACTGCCTTCTACAAGATAATACACAATTTTCATTGGTCCACTCAAGTAGGTCATGCAGCTGATGTTCAGCTGATTAGAGGCTCCTAGGGACCCTACAGATTCCGAGGAATCTGTATGGGGAGGAGGTGCTGGCCAGGCTCTTATACCAGCATATGCATCACTCCCTGAATAGGGGCTGCCATTGGAAAGGAGGTGTGGCCCTTGGGCAAGGGGACTATCTTCAGACATGGCAACCACCAAAGAGGGCTGATAACTGATGGTGGTCTTTCAGCCACTGGGAGAATAAGACCTTCATTCCTGAAAGGGAATTTGGGCTTCACATCATTGTGTCTACCAAGGAAATGAATGACTGGAAAGAAGGAAGAGAGGGACAGAGGAAGACAGAGAGGGAGGTGAGAGAGAAGGGACAGAGAAAAAGGGGAGTGCAGGGAGGGAGGAGGAAGGAAGGAAGGAAGGAAGGGAGGGAGGAAGGAAGGAAAGAAGGAAGGAAGGCTGGCTGAGGTGGGAGGATCACCTGAGCCTGGGAGGCAGAAGCTGCAGTGAGCTGAGATCGTGCCACTGCACTCCAGCCTGGGTGACAGAGTGAGACCTTGTTTCAAAAAAATAAAGAAAGGAAGGAAGAAAGAAGGAAGGAAAGAAAGAAAAAGAGAGAAAGAAAGAGAAAAGAGGAAAGAAAGAGAAAGAAAAAGAAGAAAGAAAGAAAGAAGAAAGAAAAGAAAGAGAAAGAAAAAAGAGAGAGAAAGATGAAGGAAGGAAGGAATATATTAGCTGCTGCTTACATTTTAGTAAGTGTAGAAAGCAGGCTGGGTGCTGTGGCTCATGCCTGTAATCTCAGCACTTTGGGAGGCTGAGGCAGGTGGATCACCTGAGGTCAGGAGTTCGAGACCAGCCTGGCCAACACGGTGAAACCCCATCTCTACTGAAAAAACAAAAAATTGGCCGGGTGTCTTGGCGGATGTCTGTAATCCCAGCTACTCGGGATGTTGAGGCAGGAGAATAGCTTGGACCCAGGAGGCAGAGGTTGCAGTGAGCTGAGATCACACCACTGCACTCCAGCCTGGCCAACAGGACTGAAACTCCTGTCTCCAAAAAAATAAAAGGAAGTGTAGCAAGCAGTAAGCACCTGTCATCAGAAACCACAGCGATTGCTTTAGGAGGGAGATCAAAGGCAGGATAATTTGGGGCTGAAGGACAATTTAGAGCCATTGGGGTGAACCATGATACTATTGTGTTCCTCACCATTTGATATTCTCAGTCTTACCAAGGAAGAAATGATATCAGGCCAGATAAGCAGTTTGTTTCCAGGCCCACAGAACAATGTTGCAGAGAAACGCAGTCTTTGCCTCTGTCCATCCCTCTTCTCATCTCTGATCTTGCTTTCAACCCTACCTTCCTCTCTGACCTCCTCTCCTGGTCTCTGCCTCTCTCTTTTCTTTTTTTTCCTTGCTTTTTCTCTGCAACTAGCCTCATTTGGGTCTTCAAGCATCAAAACACCTCTTATGCCCTGTGGTACCTTGGCAGCATTGTTCTTCGACAAAAGCCTGAGTCACTGGCCCCCTGTCAGCTACAGTAAAAGGCCGCCCCATCCCCAGCAGTGCCTGTTAATCCTATAATCCAACACCGGCTTCTACAAGACTATACACAATTTTCATTGGTCCACATTTCAAGTAGGTCAGGCAGCTGATGTTCAGCTGATTAGAAGCTCCTAGGGACCCTACAGATTCAGAGGCAGCAGGGTAGCTTGTAACTTCAGAGGCGACATCTTTCTGAATCAGCACAGGCTGCTGAAGAATTCTAATCTTGGTGGCGCTTGAAGCAATTTAGAGTAATGAGCCTCTGTCAATTTGAGAGGAAGACATCCTTTGAATGGCAACCCCCCTCTGCTGAGCCATTTTTGGATACAGTAGGGCTTTTAGTCTTTCTATTAAAGGAAGTTTAACAAAACCTGTTTTCAAGAGAGAAAGTACAATCATCTTTTCCATGGGAAAGTCAAGTTTGTTTAGTAAAAGCTTTTTGGCCAGATCAAAATATAAATTTGCTAGTAGAATCTGACAGTCCATGTCACAAATCGCTGGTTGTGATCGAGGTGGCATCATCCCAGGAGTTCATGTGTGTGTAGTACAGTGAGCTTTCCCAGGAAATGAGATTAGAATTCTGGTGCTCATTGCTACCTAGAATTTCTAGATATACTTGGGTAAGACCCAGTGAAGAATTCCATTGCTCTAGAAGAGGAGAAGCCGTAGATGGTAGCAGACTGCATGGGGCAGTTCCCTTCCCCCACGCAAGTATCCCCAAGTCTCCATTCCCATTGCCACCAGCTTGCACTCGACTGAGAAATAACATTTGATTGTATTAGGGCACTGAACCTGGGAGGTTGTGTATTGTAGCATTTAGCACGCATGGACTACATGAGGTCACAAGACCAAGGTGGGAATGAGGTGGGGGAATTGAGGACCAGGAGACTGCCACGGACTCGCTCAGCACCCACCATATCTATGGGGAAGAACCAGGGAGCTCAGCAGATCTGCCTGAATCTCCTCGAAAGAGACGCAAAATTTGATGAGTAGGGAGAGGGAAACTTCTTAATGTTTGTTTCCGGTTTTCTAAACCAGATGAGCCTTAAAATGATACACATCCTGGTTGGAAGAAAATATCCCTTTAGAAATATCTAAATTCTTTTGGGTATGTAATATGCTAAGAATATCCCAGTTCCTTTTCCCTGGCTAACTGCATGCTGTTTGACTTGATCTCCTCCCACAGGGAGGATCCCTGGGTCCCACTGATCCGGAGTAGTGCATCACCCACAGAAACAAATAAAGTGGAATTCTCATTAACCAATCAGGCTCATGCAAGCTTCCACCCTTGGCCAGCAGCTCCTCAGGCTCCTCCCCTGAGGGAGATCTGTGTGCCACCAGGTGAAGAGCTAGCCTTGGCCCCGGGAAATCACCAAGTTCCTCTCCAATTGACCAGTAGACACCTGCTGGATACCCCTGTGCTGTTTTCTGGGCACCATACCTGGCTAAGAGTAGACAACTGAAAATATTCACAAAAAGTAAGAAAAGAAAGAAATGGAAAAAGAAAAGAAAAAGCACCAAAGAGAGGGAAGGAAAAGGAAGGGAGGAAGGAAAAGAGAAAGATACAGAGGGTACGGGGAAGAGCAACAAACAGACCTGACAGATAGACAAAGAAGTTAAGAAGCTTGGACTCCAGGCACCAGGACAGAATTCTCTTGTCTGAACATCAGAACAATGACACTGCTGGGATAAGTGCGGGGAGGCGCAGATTAAGGACGGCAGCCAGAACGCTGAGACTCTGTCTTCATTTTCCGATGACAGCAAGGAGCGTCCCGGTTCTGGCACTGGTGCTTTGCGCAAGTGCATGATGAACATCGCTTCCCCCAAAGTGACAGAGCCTAGACCACCCCAGGGCTTTCCTTCTTAGCCTAAGATGGGTCCCTCCTCTTTCCCAAGCGTGACAGTTATCAGTCCCTGCCTTTACCAGCCCTGGCAGCTCCATGGCCAGCTCTCCTCCTCCCGCCTTCCTCACCTCTTCTCCTCCCCCCCTTCCTCCTCTCTCCCTTCCAGGGAGGCAGTGCAGGAGCAGGTAAGGGGAACAGGAACTCCGGACTCAACCACTGGGTCTCCTGCTGCCGCCGGGGGAGGCCTGGCCAGGCAGGTTATTAGGTTACTATGGTCTGAATGTTTATGTCCCCCCCCAAATCCATATGATAAAACCTAACCCCCAAGGTGATGGTATTAGGAAGTGGGGTTTTGGAAGGGGACTTGCTCATCAAAGTGGAGCCCTCATGGGGTCAGTGCCCTTATAAGAGGCCAAAGTGACCAGAGTTCTTTCCTTCCACCAGTGAGGACAAGAGAAGATGCTACCTATGGACCTCAGCAGACACCCCATCTGCTGGCGCCTTGATCTTGAACCTCCAGCCTCCAGAAACCCATTCCTGTTGTTGTTAAGCCACCATTTAGTTACAACATCCCGAACAGACTAACACATAGGTCCTGACTAGATATTTATTATCATTGTTATTTGTCAAAATTCCACTCACAATTCACCTCCCTTCATTAGTGGCTTTATATAATCCCAGGCATCGGTGCTGTATTTTAAATGAGCAGACCAAAAAAAATGGAAAGGTAAATATCCCCAGCCTTCTTTTGCTCCAGCCTGCCTGTGTGAGGGGCATATGACTTTGCCTGGGGCCAGGGGAGATTTCCTCAGAGACTTTCTAAAGTAAGCGGTAAGAAGCTGAAGGAAGAGAGAAATAAGGAAAAGGAGGGATATCTTTGCTTTGTGCGGCCCCAGAAGCAGACCCAGATACAAAAATGAAAGTGCAAGTTTACCATGAAGGTGGAAAAAACCCTGATGGGGGTGGGAATGGGAGAGAGAGCAGGGAAGGCTGCCAGGAAGGAGGTGAAGCCGGTTCCTGCCCTGGACACTGGGAACTCAGTCCCTCTGGGATCTCAGGAAGCCAGGGTAGAACACACACCTCTGAGTCCTCCTGCTCTGGGGAGAAGATGCTGGGATATTTTCTAAACGCCGCCACCATTCGGCATGGCTTGGGGGCTGTCCCTTCCAAGCCCCTGCATAGGCTGCAAGGAGAAACCCACTTTCTCAGGTAAAAGAATGTAGCTGCTGCCCTTGAGGTGGTAAGGGATGGGGACGCTAGGAAAGCAACACCATCTGTTACGGATTTTAAGAAAGGAAAGCTGTGATCTTCAATCCTCCTCATGGCAGGTGAGACACTCAAACAAGGAACGTCAGTTCTTTGGAAGTTGCCTCCTGGTTGTCATAGTTTGTGCTTTTTAATGAGCTGCTCCCAAAGCTTGGACCACAGATCTTCACCACCTGGAGGCTGCAATGTCCTTGTGCCCAGCTGAGCACTGCAGGCTCCTGAGCCTGGCTCCATGGCTGGGCTGCAAGCTCCTTAGCGTGGAGCTGCTGTGTGATTTGCTGCTTTTGTGTTTCTGAATCCTCCCTGGGATGTCTTACTGACATGTCCAGAGGAGGAGAGAGAACAGGAGGGCATTGCAAAAGATCCCTTTATCAAGGAAGGGGCTTTCAAAGACCACATTTGTGAGAAGCTTTGCATTGGGGCCAATCACTCTTCTGCTGCATTTCATAAATTTCTTACTGTCCACTGCTAGAGATGGAAATCACAGAACATTTGTTTGGGGCTACTGGCCACATAGCCTGTAACTGCCTGAGCACAATGGTTTCTGAAACACCCATGAGGCCTGAGGATGAAAAGGTGCTTCCTAAGTGATCTTGGCCCAACTGTCACCCAGAGGGTACCCCTGGAGTTTGTTTCTCCCTGTCATTGAGTGTTTATTACACGCCAAGACTAAAAGCTCAGCTTAGACTTGGAGGTGGGGACTTTGTTTCCACCCTGTCCCATCCTGGAGCCATTTGCTCATCTTTAGGAGAATGATCTGTGGTCGCCGCGCTGTGCTAAGGCCCGTGGCTTGATCAGAGAGAATGAGCCTTAACAGATGGGAAGGATGAAAAGGAGCGGCTTGGTTTGGGGGGCTGCTAACCTGGCAGGGTTCTTAGGGATCATCGTGTTTTGTTCCACTTTCTGAATGCCAAATGGGGCCCCAGGGCCCTGGAAGAGTGATTTCAGCTCCAGGGAGCAATGTGCTCTCATCATCTAAAGGATCAGACCAGTGTCTTTATAATCCTGGCTGCCTCCGGGTGAAGGTGCTGGCTGCCTTAGCACCCACTGCATAAATGCCCATAAATATTGATATTGTTTTACATTGCCTATTAAAGAGAATGGCCAACTCCATGAAACCATTTTAAATACATGTAGACTGCCTGACTCCCTGGCCTCTTTTTTTGTCCTCTGATCCTCTGGAGCTTTTTTTTCTAAAACGAGCTCCTTTCCACCCATAGCACAGGAGGCCCCTGAGAGTGGCTTGGGCTCCTGCCCAGCTCCCTCTCTGCAGAGAGGCTCCCGCCTAGTTCTTCCAAATACTTCTCTTCTGAAGCAAGTGGCAAGAAGAATGGGGTCCAGAGGAAAGAGAACTGGAGCAGCTGAGGAAGGGCAAAGATGAGCAAGGAAAAGGAAGATCTGGGATTGAAAGAAAAGGGAAAGATGAAGAGATAACAAGAAGAGGGATGACATTAAACTTGTCCAAAGGACAGGGATGTCATAGCCCAGTGCCACTCCTCACTACCCGGGCTGGCCGAAGCATTCCCCTTCTTTCATCAAGATTTCCTTATGTTTCCAGCTACAAATGAAGCTTCTGTTCTGTGTTCTACTCTACTTCCTCTACCCTTCCCTATGGCATGGATCACTTTCTGTCTAATATTACAGATGTTGTAGACAGACTTGGAGGTCAGAGAGTTGTCATTTATATTTCTGTAAACCTTTCACAGCACAGAATATAACGTTCAAAAAGTCGAAAATGTGATGTCATCTCAATTGCTGCAGTTTAAATGTGTCCTCTCCAAAATTCAGGTGTTGCCAATGTGATTGTATTGGAAGGTGAGGTCTTTAAGAGGTGATTAGACCATGGCAGCTTTTTCCTAATGAGTGAGAATAAGGTCCTCACAAAAGAGGCTCCAGCTGTGCTTGGCTGGCTTGCTCTTCTGCCCCGTAAGAACACGGCATTTGTTCTCTCTTGCCCGTCTACTTCAGCCATGTGAGAACAGAGCAAGAAGGCCCACACCAGATGCCAGTGCTTTGATCTTGGACATCCTAGACCCCCGAAAGGGTAGAAATAAAATTCTGTTTTTTGTAAAGTACTTGCCTTGTCTGTGGTCTTCTGTTACAGCAGCACAAATACATTAAAACACCAATCTAGAATAAATGTCTGTCAAAGATAGATTTCATTGTGAACAAGGGAACATATAACAGTGATGCCAGCTCAAAAGCATTTTTGAGAATTGGGTATTTCTAGGAATTTTTTGAAAGCAGAGTGTTAGAATATGATTGCTAGGTTGTATAGAACACTGGTTAATGTTCCACAGAGCAATGATACCACAGCTTCTCTACTGACAGAAATCTACAGGTAACATTGCAGAGTCTGGGCTCTAATCAGTGAGCAGCAGTGTCAAACAGATCGATTCTCCCAGAGATTTGAAAATCCTGGCAGGCCATGGCATGACAATGGAAAGACATGCTGTCAGTCACCCCTTATTTCCAAGTTTGGGATGATGTTTCTTCACATAAGTGTTCAATAAATATTTAGTGAATGACTACATGAATAATAAAGGAATCTAAAATCAGATCCTATAAGTAAACAGATCTTTTCTGTTTCTAATTCTCATGATCTGTTCAGTGTAACTCTTGGGCCCTTTATTGAACTGTGGAAATTTGAAGGAAGCAGGCCCATTGACATGAGAATGGCTTTTCATATTGTACGATTAAATATGACTTATATTTTAATAAAGTCTCAGGTCACATGTGTGGCATGAAAATACAGCATTTAATGCTCTTGTCAAAGTCACGTGAACATAGTACTATTAAAAGTCAGAGTGTATTTAATGTAATTGCATGCAGGCCTCAGCTTTCCTCCCCACTGCATCTCCTGTTTTATTAAAAATAAAACTTTCTATGTAACCAAAATATGAAATCGGGGCTGTAATATTAGCTGTTATCCAAATCTAAATTGACTCTGGATCATTTTACATGGTTAATGGCTTACAAAAAGCAACGTAGTAAAATCCAGGACTCACATAGACAGTAAAGTCCAATTTAATGGCAACAAGCTAGGAAAGTTTTTAAATGACCGTTTAAGAAACATTTTGCTAAGTCCTGGTTTTACTCCTCCACCTCCAGTTCAGTGCTAAGAGGCCAGAGCTTAGCTCAGCTAAGTGCAGAATGAAAATGTTCAAAAGTCACCCTCACACATCCATTCAGAGGCCTATGCATCTGCCTCCTGGTTGACAATGTGTGCTGGTGAGGGTGGCATGACTACCCTCCTGGCTGCCCTACACTACATCCAGAATCTAGCCTGGTCTCTGGTATTCCATGGGGTGGGGGTCACTGAGCAAGCCTGCTGGGACCTGTGGCCACGGGGTCTTTTTCTCCAGCTCTCTTCCTAGGTGTGGCTCTTTAGTTCCCCAGGATCACTGTCATGCTGCAAGGCTCAGCCAGCCCCAGAATACAGGTTAATTCCTTCTTAACCTTTCAGGGGCACACACATCTTTGAGAATCTGTAGAAAGTTAAGTCTAGGTTCCTTCACCTGCAAGCATGCTTGTATATGCCTCCCTTTTTCAATATAATCTGGAGGTTTGAGGTAATGAAACCCTGTGAGGGTCATTTGGAACCTGTAAAAGCCTTACAAGAGTGACAGATGTTCCTTTCAAGTGTTTGCACACAGACAAGTCTTCCCTGGTCAAAGAAAGTATCTCTCTTTGAAGAACTCTGGATAAACATAAAGAGGTGAGCTTGGAAATGGGGGTAATGACAAGATCAGTTACCCCGCTGGCATGTGAGGCTATCTCTGGGAGCCGCCTCTTCTCCAGGATGGGGCAAGCCCCTAAGAACCTTTCTTTCCAGGGGAGTATTATAACAGCTTATGTGCCAGGTCCCCCCGCCTCCCCGCTTCCGTGTGCCAGGTCCACCAGCTCTCCATCCCATCTCTGATCTTGTGTGCAATGGACCCCACTAGTCAATTAGGCACATGTGTGTTCAGGTGTGATTCCCTCCTGAAGATTGCTCTCTTTTTTTGCCCTCTTAGATGCACACAGTGATTTCATCCAGTCTTTTGTGTATGAATTGAAACTCAAGCCAGTACGAAGCAAGCAGAGACCCAGAGCTAAGGGATCACCAGCTTAGCAGAAGTCCAGGGCTGTTCAGGGTGTGAACAGGGAGATAAGTTTAGAGAGGTAGATTGAGGCACTAAGGCAGTGGCCCTCAAATGCTGAGTCAAGGACTGTAGCTTGTGCTAATGGAGGTAAGATAAGACATCACTTTGTAAAGTGAATTATCACCAATTTTACAACTGTTTTGCATATTCTGATTTTTGTAGATTAGACTCTGCGCCAGACTTTCTCGGCTTCTCTCAAAATAGTAACACCCATATTGTATTGCTGCCCAACCCACAGACATGCCCAGCCTCCCTTGTAGCTACGCATGGCTGTGGATGAATGCTCTAGCTCAGAATATGCATGAGCAATGCCTGTGATGCCCTTACAGTGGAGCCCTCATGCCATTCTCTGAAGAGCTCAGCCAATGCAGCTCAAGCTCCAGCTCTGTTCTGGACTATGAGGATGGGGACTGGGCTGAGTGTGACAGGGTAGGTCCCTGGCAAATTCATAGACCCACCAACACAGCCTTAGGCTGGCTACCTCATCCCCTGCTTGATTTCTTTTATGTGTAAGAGAAATCAGTATCTATCGTGCTGAGGCCACAGTTACTCAGGGTTCTTGATTATGTATGGAATCCTGTAAATACAGCTTATCTGCCTCTCATCTATTTACTTTCTTTCTTTCATCATCATCATCTTTTTTTTTTTTTTTTAGGGTACCGGGTCTTGCCCCATTGCCCAGGCTGGAGTGCAGCAGCATGATCATAGCCCCCTGCAGCCTTGAACTCCTGGGTTCAAGTGACCCTCCTGCCTCAGCCTCCTGCATGGTCCTATTTTGCTTAAATGCCTCTTCTAAAACAATTCATTAGGTTTTGGATTTCTCAACTATATCTTTAAACATCTTCAGTTTCCTTTATTCACTTTCAATTTTTCTTACATTGCACATTGAACATTCTCAATATAGATAAATTAAAGGAACGAATAAGTACTTGTCCTTTGGAGACTGTGGCTGTATTTTCCCTTGTTTAGGAACATGGAGTCTACAAACACAGGAGAGTTGGAAGTGAGAGTTGGAAGACACCACCGCAGAGTTCATTTACTTCACTTTCCACCCAATAAAAGAAAAAAATCTCCATTTACTAACATTTCCCGTCACATTACAGCTCTACCCTTTCTTCCTTGTTTTCACTCCCAGACCCAATAAATATGTCTTTCACAACACCTGGAAAACTTTGCCCCAAACAGCTTAAACCACATCCCCCCTCCCTTCAGATCCACCCGAAGGGGTGATGGCTTCCAGAAGACTTTCCTTTGGCTATAAAACAGAGAAAGGCTAGCATTCCGTACTCATCCCACATCCGCTATTTAGAGTTTTGTGGGAATCAATGTTTCTGCTGCCACCACTCCCAGCAAGGGAGCATGTTGTGAATGTGAATGGTGGCTGCGTGGCCTTAGCAGCTTAGATCCTCTCCCTCTAGGGCCCAGGCCCTTGAGCTGCTCCTCTGACTATGGGTGGGAACATAGAGGACCAGCAGGGAGAGGTACCAGCCTCCTGGAGGGGTTAACTCCATACACATCCCCAGGAAAAATCGGAAGCACCAACTTTAGCACCCTGTCTCGCCCGATTCATTCCTCCACAGCCTCAGTTGGGGTTCCATACCCACCATTCACTGAAACCCATGTCTAGTTCACCATCAATCCCACACTCTAACTTCAGAACATTGCTCCCTTCCCTTCAGACCCCTGGCCTCGTGCAGGGCCCCGCCCCTCGGTCTTTTTGGAAGCCTACCCCAGCACCCCCGCCCCCCGTGCTCCTGACACAGCACACATCACATATTTCTCCTGCATCGGTCACTATTCCTTAGTCTCCTGTGTTGGCCTCTCCTTGACATGACTTTAAAGGTTTTAGGTGGGAGACCCTTGTGGCTGGAACCAGGCCTTTGTTCCTCTAAGGGAGCTCACCCAATTTCCTAGGCTTCAAAGGCATCTATGTTGATAACTCCGAAATTTCTATTCCAATCCCTCCACTGAGCTCCTGGCTGAAATTCCTACCTCCTGCCTGAGTCCAGCTTTGTCCCCTGCCACCACCCAAACCTGCTGCTCCTTTCCATTTAAGGCAGCAGCTCCCATCCTCCCGCGTGGCTCTATGGCCCAGGAGCCCTCTTTTCTTTCTCCTTTCCTCATCTCCTGTCTCTCCTACCTCAGAACCTGTCTCCAGCCTGTCCATGTCCCTCTATCTACTTAATCTCCATTCTCCTTAGACGAAGTCACCCCCTCCCCCTGAATAATCGCGACCACCTCATTCATGCCCCTCCATGTGCCTTTGCTGTCTTTTCTCCATACAGCATCCAAACCGAGGGCCTAAAATGCCAGTCACGTTACATCACACCAACTGAGAGCCAGCATAGCCTTCTTCCTGCTCAGCACCAAACTCCCAAATGCCTCACGATGGCCTCCAGAGGCCCTGCCCCGCGGCACGGATCCTACCTGATCTTCTAGCCCCGCCATCCCACATCCTCTCCTACCCTCCAGCCACACTGACCTCCTTGCTGTCCCCACCAATGTCAAGCCCTCTCCTATTCCTGGAGGTTGCCCCTGCATTTCCTCTTTATCCCAGTCCCCATTCTTCATGGGACTAGTTCGTCCCTATCCCAGCCTCAGATCACACTGACTTCTCAGTGTCACCTCCCCAACCCACTGTGTCAGTGGATGGAATGCCACTGTTCTTTTCATCTCACCACCTTATTTATTTCCTTCACAACCACTCATCACACTTGAGAAAAGTGTGTTGTTCATGTGTCTGCCTCCCTATTTGCTGCCTTCTGCCCTGCAGCGTGTAAGTTCCAGGAGGCAGGGCCTCATGTACCTCCTCCTGGGGCATCTCCTGCATCCCCAGTGCCTAGCAGATGCACATCCTTGTTTGCTTAATAAATGAAAGCCCAGGGGAATATTACCTTTTTTTTGAGACAGGGTCTTGCTCTGTCTCCCAGGCTAGAGTGCAGTGGCACAATCATGGCTCACTGCAGCCTGGACCTGCTGGGCTTGAGCAATCCTCCCACCTCAGCCGCCCAAGTAGCTGGGACTATAGGTGCATGCCACCATGCCAAGCTAATTGTTATTATTACTATTTGTAGAGACAAGGGCTCACCATGTTGCCCAGGCTGGCCTCGAACTCCTGAGCTCAAGTGACCCTCCTTCTTTGGCATCCCAAAGTGCCAGGATTACAGATGTGAGCCACCACACCAGACTGGGATATTATTTCTAAGAGGAGTTTATGAATCACTCACTATGTGCCAACCTCTATACTAGTCCCTTTCAATATACACTATCTCCTTGAATCGCCCAAAGTAGGGTTACTTATCCCCATTCTAGGACTGTGGAAACTGAGGCTTGGAGGTCACTGACTTGCCTCTGCTCACCTAGCTGGCTTCAGGGCAGAAGTGAACTGAGTCCCCGGTTTGTTTTGTTCTGCTACGCTGACTGTCAGCAGTGAGAACAGAGCATTTTAATAGAAACGCTGGGCCTATTTTAGTCTTCCTTATTTTTTAAAAACAGCAGATGATCTAAGACAAAGCCCTCACCTAGAGAGACTCTTCAATGACCTCTTTTCCAGGGCTGCTTTTAGGTGGTTGCAACTGGTCACAAAATCCTGGGGCAGTCCTTGCTCTCAGGACAAGTCTTTTTTGTAGCGGTGTGTTATCCACCTCCAACCAGCAAAAGCTAGTGGAGGACAGGTGGACCCGGGTGTAATGCGTTTGGAGGAGCCTTGAAAGCCAGCACCACTGCCTTCCTTTCATTCTGATGCTGTTGACCAAAGCCTGCCAGGTGGGGAGGGGAGACCCATGGACCAGAGCTCTCCCTCCTTCATGGTCTGTTCCACCCAGTTAGATTTGCATGTGTGAGACCCGAAATGAAAAAAAAAAAAAGGAAGGTGAGTGATCCTGGATCCTAGAAACTGAGCAAATGGATGGATTCTGTGGGAGCTGCAAAGACAGGCACAGCCTACCAGAAACCAAGGGGCTTTTGAAAACTTAGGGTAAGTACAGCTCAAAGGATTTCCAAAACTAAACACACCAGTGTTCATCCAAATCAAGTGACAAACTATCAGTGCTTCCAGAGTCCTGCCTGGGCCCTTCAGTCACCTCGACCCCCAGTCCCTTATGTTCACCACTCCCCTGACCCCTGACCTCTGACCCCAGAGAGTCAGTTTGCCGTTTCTGCGCTTATGTAAATGTAGCCATGTAGACCGTATCCTTTTGTGCCAAGCTTCTTTCATCTATATTCTGAAAGCATTTGTTCACATTGTGAGTTGTCTATTGCATTTCACTGTGGGCAGACACCACAATTTGTCTGTTAGCTGTCTGGTTTTAATACACTTCTGATTAGTGTCACTTTCTAGGCTGGATAGAAACCAAATATAGTTTAATGTAGCCACCTCTTTAAAGATTAGGGCCACTCAATAAATTGCCTTCCATGCAACTAATATCTAGGAAACATTTTCTCTCCTTCTTTATCACTTTCTTTTATGTAGATATATTTATAGAACTATTTAGGCTGTGATCAGCCTTCACCGTGTATGGTTCTGGAAAAGGTACTGGGCCAAGCCCTAGAAAGAGGAGTTTCTGCAGCTGAATGTTATCATGGATGAATCCATTCCAGTGACACGGAATTAGTAAAACCTGCCCTGCCTCCTCCCAGCTTCTCTGAGGATCAAGTAGATATTACAAAACTGTTAACACTGCATGATACAGTTTCATAAAAAGAGACACACATGTATTCTATTTGGGGAAAAAAAAAGACTATAGTAAAATACACCTCTATGAGTAATAATGTTATAATATAATTTTTCTTATTTTTTTGCGTTTGATAAAATCCATATATTCAACAGGGAAAATGCTTTACTTTTAAAATAGGAAATATGCTATCAAAGTCAAATAATATCTCTAGAAGAGCATTGCGATCTATAAATTACAAAATAACTGAAAGCTATTATATATTGCTTGATTAGCTCATAAAGAAGGCTGACTTTTTAAAAAACAGAACTTTTCTTTTTTATAATCTATTTGGCAATGCTAGAACAGAAACAGCTCCTGCTGAAAGATTAAAAGAAAAACAAAGTGCTTCGCAGCTCAGGCTGCCAAGATATAAATGGAGTCTGCAATTCCTCACATTACCTTTCTTAACAAGCGGGTGGTTGTTGAGCATGGGGGTTACCTGTCTGACGAGTGCCTGGGCTGTGCTGTTTTATCCTCTAGGTGGTTCTCGGTGGATACCTGTTCTTAGGCATCATGATGATATGGGAACAAAATAAGGTCTCCTAGGAAAAGCAGAGTGGACAAGAGTCACGCCTTGAATTGGAGGCAAGTACATCTAACAATGGGTGGAAAACTCTTCCCATCTCAGTAGATAACTCAGAACAAAAGAACAGTCTCTCTCTAGGGCTTGACAAGCCCAGTTTCCATTGTCCTTTACTTGGAAAATCCAAGTGAAGTCTGTAAAAAGAGGGGATTTTATTGAACTTTTTATGGCTATTATTTTCAACCTAAGAAGCCCTTTATTATTCCCAAAGGTCCACTTTTAAAATAATCATTGTTTAAACATAGTGTGGCTTGTATGATGGCAGCATGTATGTCATCTGGGAGCTCCTCAGAAACAGAATCTTAGACCCTGCCTCAAACCTCAAATCGACTGGATCAGAATCTGTATTTTAAGAAGATCACCAGTGGATGCATAAAATTTGAAAATCCCTTCCCAATAATAAAATTTAGGAAAAAATAGGAAAGGTAGAGAGAAGGAAAGTTTTTGTGTGTGTATTAGTTCATTATCACACTGCTATAAAGAACTACCTGAGACTAGAAAATTTACAAAGGAAAGGGGTTTAATTGACTCACAGTTCCACATGGATAGGGAGGCCTCAGGAAACTTACAATCATGGCTGAAGGCAAAAGGGGAAGTAAATACATCTTACCATGGCAAAGCAGGAGAGAGAAAGAACTAGCAAAGGGGGAAGTGCCACATTTCTAAACCATCAGATCCAGATCTTATGAGAACTCACTCACTATCATGAGAACAGCATGGGGGAAATCTGCCCCCATGATCCAATCACCTCCCACCAGGATCCTCCCCTGACGCATGGGGATTACAATTTGACATGAGATTTGGGTGGGGACACAAATCCAAACCATATCAGTGTTTGCCTCCTGTTTTTCCCCCATGCATTGAGTTCTTTTTAGGTAGTCATCATCACACTGTTGTACAGTTTTGTAGCTTACTTTTCACTTCACCTCATCATAAGTATCTTTCTGTTATCACATCCATTTTCATAAACATTTCAAATAGTTGCCCAATAGTTCATTAAGCAGATGTTCCCTGGTTAATTACATTTAATTACTTCTAGTGAGATGCTTGGGTGATTTAATTTTTTTATATTGGAAGTAAATTAGCAATAAAAAACTTTGTGTCTAGGAATTTACATATTTAGGATTTCTTTTTTCTTGGAGAGATTCCCAGAATAAAAAGTTTAAAAGTAACGCTTTCTTCTTTATTATAAAACAAATACATTCTTATTACAAAAAGTTATTAAAATCTGAGGCTACAAATTTTTTTATGTGATAAATTTGCATAAAGCTACACAGAGATGAATAGGTGTGTGGAAAAACTGATGAAATCTGAGCAAGGTCTGTAGTCAAGCTAATAGCATTGCACTGATGTCGACCTTCTGGTTTTGATGCTGTACAATGTCATGTTTCTGAACGCATTCATCCATACTGTTGTGGGTAGTTGGAGTGTCCTTGTTCTCATTAGACTGTCTTATTCCATTGTGTGTCTATACCATGCAAGATGTAACTGTTGGAGGATGCTGGGAGAAGTGTACACAGGATTTTTCTGTATTACTTTTCCAAATTACTGTGAGTCCGTGATTATTTTTAAATGAAAGGTTAAAAAAATATGAGAGAGAGCAGAAAAAAAAGCCCATTACTCAAGCACAAACCCTGTTAATGTTTTGGTATATTTCTCTTCAACCTTTTTTTATGCATGGTTAAAATGGTAATTTAAAATAAAAACCATTTTAAAGCTCTTGACCTGTGCTGTACTTCATTGGGCATAGCTTTGAGAAGATACTAAAATAACTAGAAGACAGTGATGAGTTCTGAGAGAACTGTGGCTGCTGTGCAGACAGGCTTGAGGTGGCTGAGGACCCCTCTAAGGAAAACATGCATCACCCATCAACTTTGCAGCTCTGCTCCCTGCAAGCCATTTATTCACTTCCTTCATGGCCGTCCTATTTTTTCATTGGATTGCTCAGAGAAACCTGTGAAAATGCAGGGTTTTTTGACAATGGTGTAATTGCTTTCAGGGAGTGTACACAGAAGCAAAAAAACCCAAAGGTGCTTTAGCTAAATGCCCAGCTCTGGCTCTGAGCTGTATTTGCAGAAAGGATACCAAGAAAATGACTGAGGTGGTTGCATTTAATTAATGTCCTGACTCCTAATGGGAAGCGCTTGAGTCAACAGCAATGGAAAACACTCAAACTCCCTTCAATTCCACATCTTGTGCATGCTTACCTGCCAACCTCATCTCCATGACAACCAAAGAGCATTTTTCAAAAATCAGCTCAAATGGCACTACCTATGAGACCCTGGCTTCAGCAAGCCCCGAGCCATGACATGCCCCTGCCCTGTGCCCCCTGTCCTGTGCTCTTTTATATCTGACCTACTGCTGATGTTCTGTAATTTACATAAGCGCTGGGCTTTCTCCCCATAGGCCCTGGAGGCTTGATGTCATTCTTCCTTGTTAGACACCTTCTGCAGTCTCCCACACATTTAGGAATAGGTTCTCAGCAGGTGTTTGTTGATGCAGGGAAGGAAGAAAAGAAAGAAGGAGGGAATGAAGGAAGGAGAGAGAGAAAGTTGAGAGGAGAGAAGGGATGCTATGGGCATGAAGGCAGCTAAAGCAGCTGCCCCCCCCCCCCCATCTTTTAGAACATCTGCAGCTCTCTTGTGGCCATCACCAACATTCATCTCCCGCTCCCTCTGAACCTGGCATCAACCTGGTGTAATAAGCAGCCTTCTGGTGTTGTCTCTGGAGGCCTCCACTTTGGTTCTTATTCACCCTCTTCTCAGACAAGCTATAGGTAATGCCATCCAGAGAGCAACTGATCTTTCATGGTTTCACCACTGGGCCTGCTCTCGGGCAGAGAGAAGGGCCAACCAAGTTACACCCTCAAGAGAGCATACTGGTTTTGTCCATTTGGGCCATGAGGTTCATTCCTGAGGGATTGCCTAGCGTGAGATGTGGAGACAGGGCTTAGTCTCAGTTCTAGCTTTGGCCATTTTCATGACCATGAACTAGGTGCTTCAGTGACAAGACTGCTTCTGCAACTAGCAATGAGATGGGTCTACAAGGTCCTTCTTGTTTTCCAGCTCTGAGATGGAGGGTGCATTGGCAGCAGGTATAGGGCAGAATCCCAAAGGTGTAAGGACTGGGAGTTAGGGATGCTTGATTTTACCAGAATTTGAGGGCCTAGGACAGGCAGGGCTGAGTCTCTTCAGGCTGACCTTGGCTGGACATGGTCCATTCAAACTGAAGGAAAGAGACCTCTCCAGGCTATTTTGCATCACCAGGACCAGTCTAACCAAGTAGGCCTTCTGTCCTGGATGATTGAAAATGATTATCTACCTTGACTTTGCAAGAGGGTGGCCTGGAGGAGCTTAAGAAAATGTTGAAGGCTGAGTTTACCCCGTAAACTCTGAGTCCTTCTCTGCAGGGCTGACTTACCCACTAGGCACGGTGCCTAGAACCCACAAAAGGATACATTTCACTTGAAATCAAATGAAGAAAACAGACTTTTATGTCAAAGAAGAGGTTTTAATATGCAAAATGAACATATTTGTCTTTATACTAAAGCAGTCATAAAATATCTCAATATATTTTTACAGAAATAGGGGTCCTGGAACTCATACTGTGGCCCTGGCCAGGGATACCCCACTGTGGCATCAGGAGTTTTTAAAGCTTCCCAGGTGGTTCTAATATGTAGCCAGGGTTGCAAACCACTGGTTTAAAGGGTGTCCAGTGGCTTCCTACTCTTAAGTAGTTCTACCTGGCCTCCCCTGAGTCTTGCCAGAAATTTCAATTTTAGAAAAATTAGAATTGAAAGTGAAAAGTTTTAAATTAAGTTGGAAACTGGTCTCTAAAATCCCCGTTCAAATACTTGTCAAATGTTGCAGTTACCAGAGACTGAATAGGCTTTGAAAAAGTGCATTTAATGTGTGAATAGAGGCAGGAGAGATTACTGGTGGTACCATAGGCAGTTGGCGTCCCCAGGCAGCTGGGAGTGTCTGCTCAGGCTAAAAAGGGGGACTGCTGATGGAGAGGGACCCAAGTGGCCACCTGGACAGCTAGCGGGCCCTCCTATGTGGGCTCCGGGGGTTTCCAAAGTTGTCCTTGTTAGAGCTTAAGCAGCCTCAAGGCAGGCAGGGTAATGGGTTGGTCATTATTACCCCACTTTCAAGGTCAAGTTAGGGCCGCACATCACAGCAGGCCGACTGCCCACCAGCCAGGCAGTGTCCTGCAGCACAGGTGACTTTGCTAACTTCAGACCCTGAATTTCAGTCAAAACAAAAGATACTGTCAGACTGTGTTTGGGGAGAAAATGAGAGCATTTTCTCAATCTTCACCAGCTTTTGATGCCCAGCCCAGCAATTGGAAATTGCCATGATTTTCATAATTGTGCGCCAATGCCAGGGCACCCATGTCTGAAATGTTTAGGTAGAAGAAACAACAGGTGATTACTGGCCTTCCCTTTGGGAAGAGGCTCTCTGGCAGGGTCCACAGGGCTCCACCATGGCTACAGGACCACTGCTCCACCTTTTGGACAGAGATGGCACTTGCTGTGGGGCCCAGAGAGTGTAGACACTGCCCTCTGCCTCCTCACTCCCATTGCTCCTACCCCCGGCCCAACAAATAAAAAAGAAAGAGAAGAAGAAGGAAGACAGGCAGCTCTCCAGCTTAGAGATCATCCGTCTTGCCTCTCCTTCCTTGCAAAACTAAATGGCTTGCTTTTGCCATGGTGGAAAATTTTATGGTGTAGTGATGAGAAAATAAATACTTAAACTTTTTTTTTAAATTTAAAGGTGGGCATAACACTAAGAGATTAGTGCAAAGTGTGATGCCATTCACAAAGACCTGAGGGCCTCATTAAAAAAAACGAAAAAAACTGCGTGCATTTGAGAAAACCTCTGTCACAAGAGGAGAATAATCTCAGAATATTGAAAGGAACCAAATATGGTATTTTAGTCAGTCAAGAAGTTACCTCTTTGACCTCTAAAATAGCCATCTCCATTTCATTCTGAACATAATTTTTATCATTAAAAATTTCTGAAACTGTAGGTCCATTATATTTATATATTTCTATATTTCTTTAGAAAATATATCAATGAACTATGGCACACACATCTTGTGTACACTGTAAAGCCTACAAAAGCAGAAACGAGAATGAGAGATTAAAAAGAAATGCAATAGAGTATAACACTAATTTCTGAAGCTGTAGGTCCATTATATGTATATACTTATACATTTCTGTAGAAAGTATATCAATGAACTATGCCACACATGTCTTTTTTGTGGGCTGCAAAGCCTACAAAAACAGAAATGAGAATGCCCACCACAGCCCAGAGGAGAGTCTGGCACCTCACCCAGGGTGTGCCTTTCACGTGGAAACCACAGGGCAATACCACGTGAGTACAGCCAGCCCACGGAGGATGGGGCAGCAGGCCCTCTTGCGTCTCCGCCAGAAATGTGGTACATGTGGATGCACATTTAGCAAGAAGATGTTGCTGGAAGAAAGGCAGCCCAGTCTAGTTTTGCCAATGCCGATGTCCGAGATGTGGGTGCTCACCAAATACCATGCCAGCCCTCAATTTCCCAGCCTGGTGCAGCTGGGCCAGGTCACTGCATCCCCCATGGAAGCGAGGGAAGCACTGGTTACCACAAGGGAGCCTCAGGATTAAGAGTGCACAGAAGGGGCCCCTGCCCTGCATCAGGCTGGATGTGAATGACAACCATTCATTGTACACAAAGACGTGGGGAAGTTAATTGATATTGGAGCAGGGTTACGTCTATTCTGAAAAATACACCCAGCAAGTCTAGCTGATGAGAACTGGAGGCTAAGCTTTGAAAGATCAGTTAAGTCCACTTAGAGCACGTAGGGGTGGCTGGGGACACAAATGAAGTGTCTCTAACCAGAAAGAGGTGGCAAGACACAAACTATCTGCTAGTACAGTGCACCACCAGTCTGGTTATTCACAGGTTAGCATGTCCGCACATAAAAACAACGTCTTCCCTGGATATGAATGTGTTGGTGTTGTTCTGTTCAAAGCATTTCCATGTGAATTGTTTCATTACGGTGGCAAGTATATATATTCGTCCACATGCAAAAATCCGTTTAGACTTGAGAACAAACTGCATGCCACCTCTAATGAAGACTTCTTTAAGGTGGTGACAGGTATATTGGTGACTCCGCCCTTTCACTGCCTCCAGCTCACTTCATGGGGACCACCTTGGGAACTAAAGAAATCCTGCTGATGCTGAAAGCTAGGAAGTGACCCTCAATATCAGTCACATGGAAATCCTTCTGCAGTGATATTGGATTGATCCTGCCAAAGAAACATTCTGGACTTCTGAATTGGAGGTTCCTCTCTTCTAGCTGTAAGCAACACCGCCATAATAATATGCAGTTACATGCCTGGTATTACATGAGCATGCTCCCTAACTTGCAAGAACCCTCTGAGGTAGATGGTATTATCTTTATTTTATAGATGAGAAAACAAGACTCAGAAACAGCAAGTAGTGACATAAACGGTGAGGTTCACTCATGTCCATGAGAGCAAGAGGGTGGTGGGAATGCGGCTGGAAGTCCCATTTGGAGCCCTGAGCGCTGGGTGGCCATACCGCCCCTTTCTCCTCTGTCCCTAGCAAGAGCCTTTCTTTACATAAGTTTCTGGAGAGATGGCGACCTCTGTTCATCCCTCAATGTTGGGATGCCAAAGCTCCCACCACACAGAAGCCCACTGAGTTGCGGACCTGAACGAGCCAGAGCAACAGGAGCTTCCCTGGAGAACGAGATAGGCCCTCCACAGCCCATTTTACCTCCATCTTCAGCTGGTGACTCAATGTGCACAGACAGCAGAGCAAACTAATGCACCTGCCTTTTTATTTTCACTTGTTAGTGTCCTGTACAAAAATGATAACATTTACTTCTGAAAGCTTTCTAAGGCAAATGCTGAGAAGATCAATGCAATAGGCTACCAGGACAAAGTCTCCCTCACTAAGGTGTCTGAGGGATACATTAGTTCTAAAACAGTTTCCAAGTATCTCTTTGGAAGTTTATGTTGCCCTAATGGTTACAGTTTTTTAAAACCATTTAAAAATA
Source organism: Sapajus apella (assembly GCF_009761245.1). NCBI lineage: Eukaryota > Metazoa > Chordata > Mammalia > Primates > Cebidae > Sapajus > Sapajus apella. The sequence goes on from NW_022437074.1 coordinate 432,190, forward strand.
GCATGAAAGGAATTAGAAGACTTCTAAACAAATGATGAAAGTGAGTTAATTGAATGTTGTTACTGTTCACTTAGACTCAAAGAGGAAAGAAAACTAACATGGATTTGTAGGGGGAGGACCACCATGGGCAAGAACTGTGCTGTTCATTCTATGTGCGTGAGCTGATGAAACCACGCTGAGTGTTAGCCATTATCGCCCCCATGCTGCAGATGGGAATCGAAGCTGCCTTACAGGTGGTGGAGGCAGTATTGGAATCCAAAGGCAGGCACTATGGTTTACCAAGAAGCAATTCAGCTGCAGCCCCTTTCACAGCAAAATGCCAGGAGGTGTCATGCAAGCCTGAGTTGTCACTGCCCTTGATGAGTGTATCTCAGACCAAGAGCAAAAGAGCCATGTGAGGAATCAAGGTCTTCCTGGCTCCCTGTGCTGCACGTGGGTTCAGAGGAGAGCGGGGTCGTGTCACTGTGATATTCAGGAGGCTGCTGCATGGGAACAAGTAGAGGCAACTGGCAGACGGATACCTTGTCGTCTCCAGAAGCCCAGGTGGGAGCCCGTGGGCAGGCAGGGGATCAGGATGCCCTGAGGTGTTCTGGGCTCATTCTGAGGACAGGTGCTTTCTTCAAGAGGAAGATAACACACACAAGTGTTAGAAGTGACATTTTCACATTTGCATTCTTGCTCAGGGCACGTGCTAGCTGAGAGGAGCAGAAGCCCAGTGCTCCCACGTTCTGTGGATGCCTTCTTTCCATTGCCAGGTCTGATGCCATTGCCTTTTCTATGCCAGAGAAGTCTTTCCATGGCTCCTGGGAAAGCAAAATCTGAGCTGACCCGACGTGAGGCTATTTCTCATTTTCACTGACCCCACTGGAAGTGAACATGTACACATTTCCCTGAAGCATATTCCTGAGTTTGGGGATGGGTGCCACCCCTCTGCTAGGGAATCATGTAAAATGGCATGTGAAGCTGCTACTCTTCCATAACTGCAATGTTCTCAATTCTGAAAATGCTTAACGCTTTGGGTAAAAGCTTGTGAACCTGGGTAGGAAAGAGGTACCTAAGGCCCCCATTTTACACCCCAGGAAACAACTTCCAGTAAGCTCTTTACTGAGGAAAATCAGGGTCCCTGGCTAGAAAGCTGGCTCTGGCTGGCTCCCTCTCAATGGCGCTGCATCCTCTGGACCTTAGTGTCTAACTTAGAGATGGGGACCTGGGCTCTGAGAAGGGTGGGAAGTTTGCTCAATGTCTCCGGAGAGACTGCGGCAGAAGCAGCCCTAGAACCTGGGTCCTAGCTGGCAACCACGGCTCCTCCCAATCAGATGGATTCCCTTCCATGTCTGGGGTTTTCTTTCAAGATGCTGAGATGTGAATTTGTCCTTCTCTTCACAAAATGCTGGGTTTGTGGCCTGAAGTCAGTCCTCTCCACTCCCTCTCAGGCATCCACCAGGAGGTTGGCAGATGTCCTATATTTTCAGTTCCCTGGGTTGTCACACAGCCTTCGCCCTGCACAAATCGTCATGCTCCAAACAGAGGAACAACCCCTCCAGTCTCTCTAGAGACCCCTGGGCAGGGTTCTAAAGAAAGTGAGCCCTAATAAAGGAGGATGTGGGACATTAAACTGGATTGCGAGGTGTCCCCATCAGGGCACAGGGCTGCAAGCAGGCTGTACCTTCTCAGCCCAGTGGTTAGTGGGCAGTGGGCAGTGGGCAATTCGGAGGCCCCAGGTTCCTGCTTCTCATTTGTCTGGCCTTAATGGGCACTGTAATTATTAACAAAGGTGGTAATTCCAGGATTGCTTTTAATGACAAGAGGACATTCGAAACAACCCAAGTGATCTTCAAGAGGACACAGTGAAATGCATCATGAGACACTCATGAAATGAGAAATGAAGCAGCTATAAAAACATACTAGAGCAGTATGTATCAAATGAGTCCCCCAGGTCTGGAGGTGGGTGGGGATCTTCCAGGCTTGCAGACCATTCTCCCTCTGTGCTCCCCCAAATCCTCCGTCTTTGAAGCTGGAACCACTAGAATTCATGATTAGATCTCTTTGCAGCCATCGAATTCCTACCCTAAGGTCATTAGCTCCCTTTTCCCGGACATTTGAGCTCCTGGCCAACTCTATCCATGCTTAGAATCCTTCTACAATCTGGTCTTTCAGTTTTTGACCTCCTTTCCTCCTGAATTTAAGTTCTCCTCCCACCTCAGCTCATAATTGATGATGACATTACCAAACACTGCAATGCCAAAAACTTAATTTGGGGTGTTCCATTCTTCAGTGACCCCAGCTTATCTTTCCCACGCACTCCTCTCTTTCTCTGATTTCATTAACTTTTTAATCCCTTTCAAGCGTATAACCCACACATACCTTCCACCATTTAGATACCCCTTCGAACCCACGTTCCCACCACTATCTTTTCTCCTTCTCCTCAGCCTCACTTCCCTCTTCCCCAGTGCAGATGGGCCATAGTGCCAATCGCTTTCCCTTTCTTGCGTTAGCCTCCGTCCCTTTGTCTCTTTTTCACTTTGTCTCATTCAGCTAAATCCCAACCCTGCTTAACTCTGACCTCCCACCTCCTCTGTACCTGAGCCCACAAGGTTAAATTCACTGGTCTCTGCCTCTGCCTTGCCTTCCTGCAGTCTGTGGTCACCTGCAGGCACAGCAATCCTTTTAAAGCTGAAGTCAGATCACGCTGTTTCTCTGCTTCGTATTTCCCAGTGGTGCTCCATCTCTCTCAGAGTGAAATACAAGGCTCTTAAAACGCCTCGCCTTTCCTGCCACCCAACACCCTCTGACTCTCTCTTCCTGTTCCTTCCTCTCTGCCTTCTGTGCTCCAGGCACACCATCGTTAATGGTCCTCAGACTCACCAGATGTGTTTCTGCCCCAGGACATTTGCACCTGTAGTTCCCGCTGCTTGGAATGATTTTTTCCCTGGGCATTTACCTGGTTTGTGCCTTCAGGTCATTGCTCAAATGTTACCTTCTTAGTGCTGGCTTTCCTAATCATTCTATTCAAAACTAATCTGCTCTCGCTCTGCCTTTCCTTCCCCTCTCCCTGCTTAATTTCCCCGGAACACTTAGTTCCTTCTAATAGCTTACATAATTTTTCATTTATTAGGCTCATTGCTTTTCTCTCCATATAAGTATGTAAGCTCTATAATGTCTGATTCTTTTGCAATTATATTCCCAGCGTAAGTATCTGCTAAATGAATATTTCAGAATTATATAAACATAGATGCATACACACACATAGAAAAAAAGGCTAGAATATTATACTCTCATGTAAGGATTTATACTTTATATATGTCAACAAACACGTAATATTTCTATGGTCTAAAAAAAATCAAGAAAATAAAAAACGAATATTTTCATGGGCTACGCCAGCTCCCTTGTTCCCTGCAGTGTGAGTAGGGGCTTCCCCAAAGAATGTGGACTTCCACAGGTTATCTTAACGGAGGCCTTCCTCCCCATAAGGGCCTGGGACCTCTGGCCTGCCTAGATCCACAGAGAAGCCCCTGGCTCCTTGTCTGAAGGGTCTGACCTGGAGAGGGAGGGGCAGTTGAATCCAGGATGAGGTCTCCTGGCATGAACAAGCCCCAGAAAAAACCCTCATGTTCCTCTCTGGAGAAATGAATGAAGAACAGAACCTCTTCAGCACCTGTGCCTTGGGAAGAGATTTTTTTTTTTTTTTGAGACGGAATCTCATTCTGTCGCCCAGGCTGGCGTGATGTGGGCTAACCGCAACCTCCTCCTCCCAGGTTCAGGTGATTGTCGTGCCTCAGCCTCCCCAGTTGCTGAGACTACAGGCATACGCCACCACAACCTGCTAATTTTTTGTATTTTTAGTATAGACGGGGTTTCACCATGTCGGCCAGGCTGGTCTCAAACTCCTGAACTCTGGTGAACCTCCCACCTCGGCCTCCCAAAGTGCTGGGATTACAGACATGAGCCACCACGCTCAGCCGGGAAGACTCTTATGGTGCATATTCCCACATAACACTTTGATGCAGGACTAGCCAGGACTTTTGTACTCAAAAGTAAAAAAAGCACACAGTGGGACCACTATCAGGATGGCTCCCTCCAACAATGAGTTGATCCCAAATTAAATTCAGAAGCACAAATCAGACTGCAGAGTTGGGGGTGTGCTGCTGTCATGGTAGAAAATTAGGTATCTATCTAGGTAGGCCTCCCCGCCATGTAAAGTCCACAGAGAGCGTTGTCCTCTGGCAATAAAGTGGAGACAATAGCTTATGGGTATGTTTAAAAGGTGAATTGCTACATTAAAATTATGTGTACAGCATTCACAGGAGGAAGCTGCCTAGCCCCTTGATATTAACAGTGGATCTGTCTGAGATAAGCTCTGAGCAGACTCAAGGACCTGGTGGGGGCCTACTGTGGGGCTTGGCAGTAAGAGCAGGTGTCAGCAATTAGCATGATTGCCACCTGGCCCCCAAGGACCTCCACTATCCCTAGCGTCTTTTGTGTCACCGCGCATGCTGTACCAGTGATGGCATGTCACTTCTGAGTTTAGGTTGCAGAACACACTCCGTTTCTGTCTTGCTCTCACTCTCCCCTGCTCCTTGGAATACCCTCTCTGAAAGACAGCAGCTTCCATTTCATGCTTAGCCCTATAGAGAAGGCTGCGTGGCAAGGAACTGAAGCCTCCTACCAGCAACCACATGGTCCCCAGCCCCAGCCAAGCACACAGATGCTGCAGCCGCAGCTGATAGCTTGATTGCAATCTTACCAGAGACCCTGACCAGCACCACCCACCAGATTTCTGACTCAGAAACCTTGTAACAGAAACATTTGTTATCTCTAGCTGCTCTGTGTTGAGGTTACTCAGCAATACTAATCCTCATGTTGGTGTGCGGAAGTAGGGCACTGCTGCAACACATGTCTAAAACACGAGTGTCTTTTGAACCAGGCAGTGGGCAGTAGTTGGGGGGCCTTACGGAAAGCATTCATGAAAGTCTACATGGCTTGGGACAGGCTGTTGGTAGCATTTGAGGCTACTGGTGGGGCCATAAAGGAAAGTGAGGAAAACTTGACTGGATGCGAGAGGAGCGGCATCTTTGTTATGCAGTGGTAGAAAGGTGAGCGACAGTACTGCACGCAGTAATTCAAGAGTTCGATGATTTAATAAACTAGGTGATCTGGCCAAAGATGTTGTTGAAGGCAGAGTTGAAGGTGCCGCGTGGTGTCTTCTTGTTGCTTATAGTAAAATATGGGAGAAGAGAGATACACTGAAGGAAAAGGAGCCAAAATTTGCTGTCTTTGAAGATTCCCAGCCCCTTCAGATGGCAACTGATGCTAAAATTAAAAAACAGCTTCTGAGCAAAGATCAAACACAGGAAACTCTCAGAAGAGCGTTGTTCAGAGATGAAGCCAAATGTGTGAATAAAAAATCCTTTGTTAAGACCTCAGAAAGATCAAAGATGGTGCCTCTGAATAACATTAAGCCAGACAAAAGGCCCTCTAAATTTTTAAATGTATGTTTCCCAGATACTCTTCACCACACAAGACAGCTTCTACAATGTTTAAGGGGGCTGTTCCTCAGCAGAAATCCAAAGTAGAGAAGGAGTTACATTGAAGAGAATTGTGGGTGTCACTTCTGTCTAATGGAGTAAACGCCAGTGAGATTCACATGAGACCCACAGTGTTAAGAGAATTGCATCAGCAAAAACACCTGTAGCTTGAACTGATACAGATAGTTCACAAAGAAGAGAGAACTTTGACCCCTACTTTCTTGTTAAGAAGCAGCTGAGAAAACCATACATAGTACCTGTCATGAAAAAAATAGATGACTCAGAGGGGGATCCACGAGCCCAGAAAATGGAATTAAGAGCTGCGGAGCTATTTCCGGGCACTGCAGGACTGAGTTCTGAGCACAGGACTCCCACCATTGCCTAGAGGGACTGCTATGGACCATGACTCCCTTGTGCTCCCATGTTCCTTCTTTCGAAACAAGAATGTTTATACAGTTATCCTCTGCCTGTTACACCAATGCCGGGTGTGTGCGGGACAGATAGACATCTTGTCTCTTTATGTCGCAGGTCTTCGGATTGAGAATTCTAAGGAACTACACCTGAGGAACTTCTTTCACACTTGGATCTGATGTTGAGAGTGAGATTCTGGACTTTGAGCTGATTCTGTGATGGGGATAAGATTTGCCTAGGGGAGGAAGGGGAAGATCTGAGGAGGGTTGGTGTGTCTGTCATGTAGAGGATCATGAATTGCTGGTGGCCAAGGCATGGGCTGTGGTTGCCAGTCTCTAGGATGACCCCTCCCACATGTCAGGGTCAGTCTGTGTGACCAGGAGAAGACAACAGAAGTAATGGTATGTTACTTCTTCTTCTTTTTTTTTTTTTTTGAGACTGAGTCTCACTCTGTTGCCCAGGCTGGAGCACAGTGGCACGATCTCGGCTCACTGCAACCTCTACCTCCTGGGTCAAGTGATTCTCCTGCCTCAGCCTCCCAAGTAGCTGTGACTACAGTCATGCACCACCATGCCTGGCTAATTTTTATATTTTTGTAGAGATGGGGTTTCACTCTATTGGCCAGGCTGGTCTCAAACTTCTGACCTCAAGTGATCTGCCCACCTCAGCCTCCCAAAGTGGATGGCATGTTACTGAGAATAGCTCATGATATATAAAGATAGTGAGGCTTCTGACTGGATTGGGCCAGCCCTGCTCCCACATCATTCATTCTGGGGGAAGCCAGCTGCTGTGCTGTGACGGCCTTACAGAAATGTCCACAAGGTAAGAAACTGCTGTCCGTCTGCAAGGCCCCCACCAGTGGGGCCATCATTCCCGGATAAAGCTGTGTCCATCAGACAGTTGGCCTGACTCCTCTGCCTCCTCCTGGAAGTCGCAAGTACTCTCCCTGACTTCTCTTAAACTCACTGGTATCCCCGAAGTGGAAGGGTAAGCCTATGTAAACCTAGCATACCTTTTACCTTCATTAGGCATCTTTTTCCTAACACCACTATTTAACACAGTCATGCCTCGGAAAGTCTCTGTTTCTACTATTTTCTGTCTAACGGTGCTGAAATTCACTGTACTCATTGACTTTTACAAGCCCTGTTTTTGTTAACACTGCCAGTTTACACTTTTCCTTCACGCAATTACAGCCGATATTTTGTGGTTTTATGCCCAGGCGGCCACCCTCAACTCTCTTTCAGAGTGGTTAGATGGTCCTCAGTGGCAAGGAACTTGCCAATTCTTCCACCCCAATGAAGTCCTGTTCTTTTCTTTTCTGCTCACTCTTAATCTCGCTCCCGTTCTCTGCTCATACCCAATCGTGTTAATGAAAGTGAGTGGTTACTTACAGATACCGCACACTTCCTCATACATCATGAAAACAAAAGCTCTCCCTCCGCAGAGTTTGGTAAAACCCCGCTGCAACCTTTAACCACCACAGCCCTTGCTGGTTCCCTTGGCATTTGGGTCCAAAGCCCCAACCCGCTCAGAACACTTTCTCATCTTTTCAGTTGACACTTCCAGTTGTGTCTAAGCCAGGGACTTTTTTCCTCTGTGGTTCTTCTTACATCTGCCTTCCTACCAACGGGACAGGCACTTGTACCCGACTTTTCCTTACTCTCAAAATTCAGTTTGCCAACAGGGATGAAAGCCTCCCTGTTCCCCTTGTGGTCCTGACGTGACACAAGCAGGTCATTCCATTGATCCCCTTACTTGCAGGGTTAGGGATTACTACTGCACTCGGCACAGACATAGCAGGCCTTAGCACGTCAATCATCACCTTCCATAGCCTCTCTAATGATTTCTCTGCTAGCATTGCAGAATTAACTCAATCACTAGCCTTTCTTCAAGCTCAAGTAAATTCCCTAGCTGCAGTTGTCCTCCAAAACGACAGAGGCCTTGATTTACTGACTGTTGAAAAAGGAGATCTTTGTCTATTCCTAAATGAAGAATGTTTTTATGTAAATCAATGCCATCAATAAATGAAGAGAAAGGGCCCGAAATCTCACTAATCAGGTAAATGGTTATTCTGGACCCGGCTGGACTGGCTGGACACTCTCTAACTGGGAGTAATGGCTTCCTCCAATCCTTAGTCCTCTGATACCTATCTTTCTCCTTCTCTTATTTGGACCCTATGTTATCTGACTAATCTCTCAATCTCTACAAAATCGTATACAAGCAATAACCAATCAGTCAATAAGACAAATGCTCCTTCTAACAACCCCACAATATCACCCCTTGTCCCGAGATCTCCCAGCAGTCTAAATTCTTTCCCATTTTAGGTTTCTGTGCCACCCCCAATCGTGCTTGAAGAAGCACCGCCCCATCACCCCTCTGTGCCAGCCTTCCTAACATTCCACTGCCCTCCACTTTTCATTTATTTTTCTTTTATATTACTAATATAAAAAGACAGGAATGTAAGGTCTTTTAGGCTGACGGATGGCCCCATGGACACCATGTTAACCTCTGTGACCTGCACGGACACTCCAGATGAGTTCCTGGAAAATCTAAAGTAACTGGGAGACCACGAAAAGAGGAAGAAATGATCAACCCTTGCAGCGCCTACTTAAGTTTAAGACATTTCTGTTGCTCCTTGGTCCCACCCCAATTGATAAGGCCATTGGACTTTGTAACCAACCTTGGTCAACCTCATGACTTCACACCTTATGGCACCCTCCCAGCTTGCAAACCTACTACCCACTCCCAGTTTGCAAAAACCACCCTAAACTGTAACTCCTGTAACTTTCCACTGCCCACCCCAAACCTATAAAACCAACTCCTATCCCACCACCCTTTGCTGACTCCCTTTTTGGCCTCTTCCCACCTGCACCTGGGTGAATTGCTCACACAAAGCTTGTTTGGGAGTCTCTTTATTCAGAGCATGCATTTTAACAGACTCGAGGAATGGCTTTATGGTAGGCACTCAGGTGCACGCATTGTTTTCCTGACTTATGCTCAGACTGGCGGCATCTGATCATGTTAGCCACCTCTCCACCCGGCTCTGCACCTTGCCCTTAACTAATTTCCAGTGTTTCAGGAAGATCTGTTTTCTTTCTTCTTTCTTTCTTTCTCTCTCTCTCTTCCTTCCTTCCTTCCTTCCTTCCTTCCCTCCCTCCCTCCCTCCCTCCCTCCTTTCTTTCTTTCTTTTTCCTTCTTTCTTTCTTTCTTTCTTTCTTCTTTCTTTCTTTCTTTTTTCTTTCTTTCTTTCTTTTTTCTTTCTTTCTTTTTTCTTTCTTTCTTTCTTTCTTTCCTTTCTCTTTCTTTCTTTCTTCCTTCCTTCCTTCTTTCTTTCTTTCTTTCTTTCTTTCTTTCTTTCTCTTTCTCTTTCTCTTTCTTTTTCTTCTTTTTTTTTAATTTACAGGTATTATTCCTGGAGAAAACCTACCCACTAGCCTTATGAACTCAATTACAGGTCACACTTGTTGGCAATTTAAATTATGCCTGGCACTTGCTAGATTTTCCTGTATTTGCTGAATGAGAAGATGAATAAATAAATGGATCGTGTAAACAAATGACTCAGTTTGCTTCAGACGGTTTGACCGGTTGCTTACTAACCCATATCTAGAAGTAATCACCCATCTGGCTAATTTCAGCATTTATTCAGGTTTCACTACTGAATTGGTGACTAGTGAAGTAAGGCCTAACAGTTGGATATCTTGCTGTCTAAGGTAATTCTTCTTCGTGTATAATAAAGAATTTGATATTTGTCCTGGGTTTCCGGGAGGGAGTGTCTAAAACCTTAGAATTTCCCAGATGATAGGGTGTCTTTGTTATTCCTGGTAAGGCCCTGGGATCACAGTTAAGTTTATGTTAATGAGATGACCCAGGGTAGGGGCTGGTCATGCTAGAAGACCAACCATGTAGTTACAGGGTTAGGTTTTGTACCATGTGATAACAACCTGACCTGCAGAGAACGGACAGGGGCTGGAGATGGAGTTCAGCCACACAACCAGTGAATCAGTCAATCAATCACGTCTACTTAATAAAGCCACAACAAAAACTCTGGACGCTGAAGCCCTGTAGACCTTCCTGAACACATCAATGTGCCAGGAGGGTAGTGCACCTTGAATTCACGGAAGGACATAGAAGCTTCATGTTTGGTATCATCCCAGACGTCATCTTATTAGGTCGTCCTAATTTGTATCCTTTATATTAAATTACAATTAATCTTAAGTATAGAGCTTTCCTGAGTTCTGGGAGTTGTTCTAGTGAATCATCACACTTAAAGAGGTCAGGAGAACTTTCTGGAGTTGTGGCTAATTGATCAGAAGTATGGGTGACCTGAGAACCACAGAACTTGTGGCTGGTGTCTAAAGTGAGGGGAGTCTTTCTGGGGACTGTTTCCTTAGACCTGTGCAGTCTGTGCTAGCTGTGGTTGGTCAGTATCAGAATTGCATTACAGTATTACATGCCTTCTAAAATTGCCTGCCTCCATTGTACCTCTCTTGGGGCAGAGCATGTATATGCAATTTTTCAAATGCAATATTCAAAAGAAAAACATGCTAGTAGTGAATTTATCCAGTCAATCAAAGGCATCCCAATGCAGGGCTACAGAAATCCAGACAAAGTCACACTGTAGATAAAGATGTGGACAAGCTGACATCAATAACATGTGATTATAAAATGCACACTGGTATATAGAAAATGCTAGCTAACTTATAGTTCTAGTAAATTAATTTGTGCTTAATTAAAATTTTACAGTATTGGAATCCCTAAGACAAATTATTTTTTTCCAGTTTATTTGCTGCTTACTTATTTGCTTATTATTTAAGCCATTTAAATTTTAAAATATTCAAGAAGTTATCAAGTTAAATAAGGTTTAAAAATCACAAACAAAAATCGTCAGTCAGCCAGGTGCTGGTGGCTGATGTCTTTAATCTCAGCACTTTGGGAGGCCAAGGTGGGCAGGGATCACTTGAGGAGGTCAAGACCAATCTGGTCAATATGGTGAAACTCCATCTCTAATAAAAATACAAAAATAAGCTGGGCATGGTGACACATGCTTATAATCCCTAATACTTGGAAGGCTGAGGCAGGAAAATCACTTGAACCTGGGAGGTAGAGGTTGCAGTGAGCCAAGATTGTGTCACTGCACTCCAGCCTGGGCAATAGAGCGAGACTCCATCTTCAAAAAAAAAAAAAAAAAGTCAATCAGTCATCATCTGATAGTCTGCTATCCTTGGAGATTTGGAAAGTCTTCATCATTTACTATTAGTGCCCTAGTATTTCAGGCATCGGTTTGATTTTCCCATACTTAACTGAGCAGGGGAACTTCTACGGAAAAGACTGGTCCAAGATCCAGGGATGCCCCCTTTAGTCAAGGGGAGCCCGGGCATTGGAGTGGCCTGGCTTCTTGAGGGCCCATGTTTCCAGGTTGAGTGGCTCCTGCCCCCTCTCATAGGAAAGGCATAGGAGAAATTCAGCCTCACAGTCTTCAGTTTTTGTGTGTGATTTATGGTGTTGCCAGGTGAAATCTCAACCCTGTAATTCATCTATACATGTTAGCCAAGAACAATTTTACACGGAAAGGGCCCAGATGACTGAATTAACAAACATCATGTGACCCACATGGTATACTGTAGAGTTATTTCTGCAGTTTGGGTTTGCTTTTGCTTTTTAGTAACACGGCAAGGAACAAAAGGAACCTCTTCAAAGGACCAGCGAAAAGGCTTTTTAGCTTTGTAAATAATTTGTCAATGGAACTACAGGTGGGAAAATATATCTTGCCTTGCTTAAGTGCCTTGAGAATTGAGAACTCGTATGTGTGGAGGCTTTGAACTCTCCAGGAGATGGTGGGAGAGCAGCACTATCTCATTTTCAAGGCCCTTTAGAGCAGAAAACGCAATCGCCCTGCTCCATGCCCTCCATCTGTCAGGTGAGGAGATTTTCAATCCTGCATTCCTGGAACCCATGGTTCAGCCTTCCCCAGTCTTTGACCTTACCCTCTGCACCCCGCCTGCCATCTCCCCATCACCGAGAATGACAGTTACAAGGGAAAAGGCGAGTTTTCCAGCCATGCTGAGGTTGTGGCAGGTCTTAGGCTTGCCCTGAGCCAGATGCTGGCTCGCTCCTGAGGGCATCTCCTTTCAACTTTCCCAGCCTGTCAGCTCACACATGTTGAATGCATTTCATCGTTCTGTTTTCCACCAATTGCTTATATATTCCTTAGATTTGGGCCAGCCATAAATTCCCACTGACTCTGAAACTCACGTCCATTCTTCTTCTTTGGCCAATCAAGTATCATGGAGGTTAGCATACTTCTTACACCCAGTGCACAACACCCTGGCTGTTCATGCCAAAGAAGTGTGGCTATAGCAAGGCCCTTGGAAAATAATACATATTTCCGCAAATGTAGTAGTATATTTACTCAAAGCAATAAAGACTGATTTGCTACTGCATTTTTGTAAGTATGATACAGTAAGATATTCAACTCCATTGTTCACAAACCATTTTTCTCATTATCACTTTTTAGTGTCTCTTCCATGCTGGGCACTGGGAAGGGAAAGGTGAATAATGACAATACCAGGCCCTCGGGGTCTAATGCTGCCAGAGAGGAGTCTCTGGGGGAGCGCACAGCAGGCAGGGTAGCTGAGGTTCTGAGTGAGAAGCCAGTGCAGTGGGCATGGGGGGGTCCTCTGTCACAGTCTGAGGGAGGAGTCAGGGATGAATTTCTGACACAGAGGTAGGAACGAGTTGGGAGAAAGGGTCAGGAATAGGGAAGGAGCTTCAGGCAGAGCTCAAGGAACCTCTAGTAGTTTCAAGAGGTGATGGCTCAGAGTGACAAGGATCGTGGTCAGCTAGGGTTTGGTCCCTCAGCCATAACCTTGGCTGCTGTGCTAGACAGCTTGGCAATGGCACGCTCTGACAGAGGCGTGTTTCAGGGGCCCTGGGCATCTCTGGGTGTATTTGGAGGTAGGTGCATCTTCTCCTTCCTTTCATCGTTCTCTTCCCCCTTTTTGTCTCATGTTTGCTTTCTCTATTGAAAGAAACCTGTGTCCTCAGACTGGCTACCCACCCTCGAATCCCAGCCCAGCTACTCAAAACCAACACCATCACGAAGCAGTGGGTCACACCCACCAGTGTCCTCACCACAAACCTGTGGGCCAGTGCCCTTGTATCTTCTTTCAGAACAAGTTCCCTGAGCTGTGACATGAGCTGTCACAGCAGAAGACTCAGCTAACACATTCATATGAGAGTGATACAGTAGCTAAAAAGAAATTATTTAGGCAGTTAGTGAGAAACAAAAAGCACGCCCCCCAAATCATTTCTTTTCCAATGAACAGCCTATAAAATTGAGCTGCAGACATAGATAAGCAAGCTGGAAGCTTGCACGGGTGAATGGTGACAGCTATTCCAATAGGAAAAGGCTACCTGGAAGACAGATATGTTCAACATAGAGGCTCGATCTTCTTCTTCTTTGTCACTACATGTACAGTAAAGAAAAAGCAGGCAACATGGCACCAGCCAGGTAAAGAATCCATCTGCATAATGAAAGATTAGCTTGGGGCGGCCAGCTTCTTCCACGCTATATAAAGGGAGCACTTGGTCTAATCAATCTTTAGGACCCTATGTAAATCAGACACCACCTCTTCAAGTTCATCTGTAAAATCCCGTGCATTTCACCATAGAACTGGAAGATCGATTTAGGAACCCCTCTTTCTCTGCAGGAGAGAGAGCTTGTCTCTTTCTTTCTCTTATTCAAACCTCTGCTTTTAACCTCACTCCTTGTGTGTCAGCATTCTTGTTTTCCTTGGCGTGAGACAACAAACCTCAGGTATTATCCCAGGCAAAGGACACCACTTCAACAGTAGTAAAAACCATGTAACTTAATGTATTTACATTTTCACATTGGAAAAGTGTTGAACTGAAAAATAAGTCTCCAAAAGTGAACTTTCATAAGAATTTGGCAATCCGACCACTCCTCTATAATTAAACTCCAATCACTTCTGTCAGCTGGTCACAGTGGCTCATGCCTGTAATCCCAGCCAGCACTTTGGGAGGCCGAGGCGTGTGGATCACAAGGTCAGGAAATTGGTGAAACCCTGTATCTTTTAAAAATACAAAAAAAAAAGGGCCGGGCGCGGTGGCTCAAGCCTGTAATCCCAGCACTTTGGGAGGCCGAGACGGGTGGATCACGAAGTCAAGAGATCGAGACCATCCTGGTCAACACGGTGAAACCCCGTCTCTACTAAAACTACAAAAATTAGCTGGGCGTGGTGGCGCGCGCCTGTAGTCCCAGCTACTCAGGAGGCTGAGGCAGGAGAATTGCCTGAACCCAGGAGGCGGAGGTTGCGGTGAGCCGAGATCGCGCCATTGCACTCCAGCCTGGGTAACAAGAGCGAAACTCCGTCTCCCAAAAAAAAAAAAAAAAAAAAAAAAAAAAGGGCCAGATGCGGTGGCTCATGCCTGTAATCCCAGCACTTTGGGAGGACGAGGCGGGCAGATCACAAGGTCAGGAAATCAGTGAAACCCTGTCTCTATTAAAAACACACACAAAAAATTTGCTGGGCATGGTGGCACGCACTTGTAGTTTCAGCTACTCAGGAGGCTGAAGCAGGAAAATCGCTTGAGCCTGGGAGGCAGAGGTTGCAGTGAGCTGAGATTCCGCCACTGCGCTCCAGCCTGGGTGACAAAATGAGACTCCATCCGAAAAAAAAAAATCACTTCGGTCTATAACTAACTGGATAGTTTTTTAAAAATCTTTTTAAAAAAATTCCTGGCACAATTTTTTATTATAATCTGCTTTCTTTTACTAGCAATAGATGGCAGGAAAAAAAATTTGTTTTGTTTTTGAAAGTCCCAGTTTGTGAGTCTCTGGCTAAGAGAGGTTAGCTGTACCAAACATTATACTGGCAATACACATCTTACAAGCAGTTCTGTGCCTGGGCTGCACAGACACACCCTTCTCCAAGAAGCTTAGGAGAGATATATGTACAGGAGTTTTTATTGAAGCCTTGTCTTAGGCTCCTGGAGAGAAGGTGGGGAGGCTAGCAGAGGTAATCATCTTCTAGTTTTTAGGGGTTAACATGGGCAGAGTGGCTGGTGGAGACCAGACTAATGGTTTGAACCCAGTTGTGGCCACCAGTCTGTTGGGGCACCTGGTGCTGTGCTGTGTGTGTGGGCAGCTGTGCCTCCAATACGGCCTGGGGAGTTACAGAGCAGGCTGGCACCAGCTTTAGCAATATATCATCAGCTTGCAGAGAAGAATAGGAACCTGCTACACGCTAATAGAAATTTATGGCCAATGAAATCTGGAAAATATATAAAAGAACCCAGCATCATGAAGCCAAAATACTTCCTGTGGGATTAAAGCTAATCCTCGACACCTGGTCAGAGAGGTCTAGTTTATTACAGGTTACCTCTGGTATGTGGCATCCTAGCACCAGAAACCCCAGTTAACTAGCAATTCATACAGACAGACTTAGAAGTCTGAAGGATTTTGAAGTGGCTTCAAAATCAGTGGACAGAAAGAGGCAGAAGAGAGCACAAGAAAAACGTGGAATTTGTTCTGTGTTATTTTTTAAATTCTCTGTTTTTAGACTTTTCAATGGTGTTCTAACATTTGAGTTGATGATTTGTACTATGCACTGCTCTGCACTGTAAGGAAAAAGCTTGTTTTTATATTCCCACTGCCTAGCGCAGTGCATGGACACACCAGGGGCTCAGTATTTAGACCCTCCAAGACCAAAAGAGTATAAACTCCATAATACACCCATACATTCACTTTGGCTTTTCTTTTTAGCAATTCAATAAATTTTTATTATTTATTTATTTATTTTTTGAGACAGAGTCTCACTCTGTCACCCAAGCTGAAGTGTGGTGGTATGATCTTGGCTCACTGCAACCTCCATATCCCGGGCTCAAGCAATTCTCCTGCCTCAGCCTCCCGAGTAGCTGGGATTACAGGTGCCCACCCCCACACCCAGCTAATTTTCATATTTTTAGTAGAGACGGGGTTTCACCATGTTTGCCAGGCTAGTCTTGAACTCCTGACCTCAGGTGATCTGCCCTCCTAGGCCTCCCAAAGTGCTGGGATTACAGGTCTGAGACATTGCACCAGGCCAGATGAATTTTAATATATGTATAGAGCTGTGCAAATATAGTCACAATCCATTTTAAAATATTTTCATCACCCCCCAAAGAATTTGCATAACATTAGTAATCACTCCCTGCCAGGCATGGTGGCTCATGCCTGTAATCCCAGCACTTTGGGAGGCCAAGGCTGGTCCCAGCTACTCAAGAGGCTGAGTTGGGAAGATCGTTTGAGCTTGGGAGGCAGAGGTTGCAAAGAGCCAAGATCCTGCCATTGAACTCCAGCCTGGGAGACAGAGTGAGACCCCATCTCAAAAAAATTAAAAAATTTTGATTAATCACTTTCCATTTCACTGCAGTTTTTCCTGCCTCCCTCTGTTTTCACCCTCTATCCCATAGTTCCCCAGCCCCAGGCAACCACTAATCTGCTTTCAATCTCTACGAATTTTCCTATGCTGGAATTCAATAGAAATGAAAGAATACCCTGTGTGGTGTTTTGTAGTTGGCTTCTTTCACTCAACATGGTGTTTTCAAATTTCACTTATTGTAGCATGTGTCAGCAGCACAGGCTTCTTTTTATTGCTGAATAATATTCCATTGTGTAGATAGGCCTCATTTTACTTAGCCATTCATCAGTTGGTGAGCATTTGGGTTGTTTCCACTCTTTGTTATGATTAATGCTTCTAGAAATATTCATGTATGAGTTTCTGTGTGGAAATATGTTTTCATTTCTTTCGTGTATATTTGGGGGGTGGGAAGAATTCAGATAGTGAACTTGCTGGGGGTCATGTGGTGACTCTATGTGTAATTACTAGACTGTTTTCTGTTTTCCAAAGTGGCTGTACTGTTTTATATTCCTATTAGCAGTGTATGAGTGCTATGATTTCTCCACAGCCTTGCCAACACCGGTTACATCTGTCTTTTTGACCATAGCCATTGTAGCGTGTATGAAGAAGTATTTACATGTGTTTAGATTTGTAGGTTCCTGAAGACTAATGATGTTCAGCCTCTTCTTGTGTGTATCAGCCGTTTGTGTATCTTCTCTGGAGAAATGTCTATTTCAATTATTTATCCTTTAAAAAAATAGTTATTTTTCTTTTACTTATCTTTTCTATTTTCTATTTTTTCACCTATTCTGTGTGTTGTCCTTTTACTTTCTCAGTGGTATTCATTTGTCACTCATCTTTTTGGTGTCACATCTAAGAAGGCTTTGCCTATCACAAGGTCATGAAGATTTGCTCTTATATTTTCTCCTAAGGGTTTTGTAGTTTTAACTTTTGCATTTAGATTAACAGTCCATTTTCAGTCTTTTTTATGTGTGTATGAAGTGAAGAAGGGGACCAACTTCATTTGCTGGTATGTGGATATCCAGCTGTCCCTCTACCATTTATTGAAAATATTATGCTTTCTTTATTGAACTGCCTTAGCACACTTGTTGAAAATCAATCAACCATAAACGTGCAGGTTTATTTCCAGATTCCACATTCTATTCCATTGATCTATGTTTCTGCTAGTACGTATACAATATTGATTATGACAGTTTTATAATACGTTTTACAGATGACATGAGTCCTCCAACATATTTTTCCTTTTTCAAAATTCCGTTGGTTATACAGGGTCCCTGAATTTCCACATGAATTTTAGAACCAGCTTGCCAATTTCTGCAAATAAGACAACTGAGATTTTTTTTTTCTTCTTTTTTCTTTTTTGAGATGGAGTTTTGCTCTTGTTGCCCAGGCTGGAGTGCAATAGTACGATCTCGGCTTACTGCAACCTCCACCTCCCAGACTCAAGTGATTCTCTTGCCTCAGCCTCCAAGTAGCTGGGATTACAGGCACCCACCACCATACCTGGCTAAATTTTTTGTTTTATTTTTAGTAGAGACAGGTTTTCACCATGTTGGCCAGGCTTGTCTTGAACACCTGACCTCAGGTGATCCACCTGCCTTGGCCTCTTAAAGGGCTGGGATTACAGGAGAGAACCACTGCACCTGGCCAACAACTGAGCTTTTGATAGAGCTTGTATAGAATCTGTAGATTAATTTGGGGGAGTACTGCCATCTCAATAATAGTAAATCTTCCAGTCCATGAACATGAGGTGTAGTGTCCTTCCATTTATTTAGGTCTTCTTTAGTTTCTTTCAACACTGTTTCATAGTTTTCAGTGTACAAGTGTTACCCTTTTTTCTTTACATTTATTCTTAAGTATTTTATTCTTTTTGATGTTGTTGTAAATAAAATTGCTTTCTTAATTTTATTTTGAAATTGTTAATTGTTAGTGCATAGAAATATTATTAATTTTTATAGACTGATCTCTCCAGCAGTCTTGCTGAAGTTGCTTATTAGCTCTAATAATTTATTAGTCATTTCCTTAAAAATTTCTATATGCAAGATAAAGTCATCTGAAAACAGTGATAGTTTTACTTCTTCCTTTCCAATCTGGATACCTTTTATTTCTTTTTCTTGCTTAATTGTCTTGCCTTGAATTTTTTTTTTTTTTTTTACTGTAAATATATTTATTGAAACTCTGCCCGTGAGCTTCTTATAGACACCAGAAAAAGTTTCAACCTTGCGTTCCACATTGTTCTGCTCTGCTTTGTCCAAATGAACCTTTGTGAGCTGGCTGCCATCCAGTTTCACGCGGATTCTCTTGCCTACAATTTCTCTTGGGAAGACCAGGTCCTCAACGATTGCATCGTGCACAGTTGTCAATGTATGGCTCCTGGGACCCTTTTGCTTATTTTTTCTACGACATTTTGAAGTTGGCTTAGGCAGAATTCTCCTCTGAGCGATAAAGACAACATGCTTCGCACTGAACTTTTTCTCCAATTTGCATAGTAGTCAGACTTGGATTTTCTGGAAAGATTTTAGTTGAGGAACAGGAGCAAAGATTATGATAGCTTTCTGGCCACCACCAACTTCAATTTCCTTGTTTGCCATAATATTCAGCTCCCTGAGCTGAGCCTTGAGGTCCGAGTTCATCTCCGGCTCCAGAAGAGCCTGGGAGATGCCGGACTTGAACTTGTCTGGCTTCTCTCCATTGGGCGTCACGATCTTGGCGCTCGAACTGAACATGGCTTTCTCCTTGGTGAGTGCTGACTTAGGAAAAGACCTAAATCTCGCCTTGAATTTTCAATACAATGTTCAGTAGAAGTAGTGGTGTACATTCTTGCCTTGTTCCCAATCTTAGGGATTAAGTCCGTCTTTCACCATGAAGTTTGTTGTTAGCTGTGGCCTTTTGAAGATGTTCTTTATTGGGTTAAAGAGATTCTTGGCTGGGCACGGTGGCTCAGGCTTGTAATCCTAGCACTTTGGGAGGCCGACGTGGGTGGATCATGAGGTCAGGAGATGAGGCCATTGTGGCCAACATAGTGAAACCCCATCTCTACTAAAAATACAAAATTTAGCTGGGCATGGTGGCACACGCCTGTAGTCCCAGCTACTCGGGAGGCTGAATCAGGAGAATCGCTTGAACCAGGGAGTCAGAGGTTGCAGTGAGCCAAAATGGCGCCACTGCACCCAGCATGGCAACAGAAAAAAAAAAAAAAAAAAAAAAAAAAAAAGAGATTCTCTTCTACTGCTGGTTTGGTGGGAGTTTTTTTAAATCATGAATAAGTACTAAATTTTGTTAGAGGATTTTTCTACATGTATTTTGATCACACATTTTCTTTTCTTTTTTCTATTAATGTGAGGTATTAATTAAGTGATTTTCAAGTGTTAAATAAATCTTGCATTCCTGGGATAAAATCCACTTAATTGCTGTATATAATCCTTTTACTATGCTGCTGGATTCAGTTTACTAAATTTTAAAAATAATTTTACATCTATATCCACGAGGAGCAGAATATGTAGTTGTCTTTCCTTGTTATATCTTTGTCTGGCTTTAGTATGAGATAATACAGTTATCATAAAATGAGCCAGGAAACATTCCCTCCTTCTCTATTTTCTGAGAGAGTTTATGTAGGATTGGTATTATTTCTTCCTTAAATGTTTAGAAGAATTCACCAGTGAAGCCATCTGGACTTGAGCTTTTTTTGTGGAAGATTTTAAATTTCTAACTCAAATCATAGAAGAAATCTAATAATTTTAAAACTTTTTGTAAGATTTATGTCTTTCTAGGAATTTTTCTTTTTTATAAAAATGGTCTAATATGTTAACATCAAGTTATTCTTACTCATCTCTTCTAATCTTTTTAATTACCATAAGGTCTGTAGTGAGGTTTCCTCTATCATTCTTGATTTGGTCAATTCATGTCTTCTTTCTTTTTGTTGCTCAGGTTAGCTCAGAGTTAGCTAACTATGACCCATAAGCCTAATCTGGCTTCCAGCCTGGGAGTTAAAACTGTTTTTACATTTTTAAAGAGTTGTAAAAAACAACAAACAAGCAAACAAAAGACACAAAGAAGAATATGTGATAGAGACCATTCATGGCCTGCAGGGCCTGTAGTATTTACTCTCTGGCCCTTTACAAAAAAAAAAAAAAAAAAAATCTGCCAACTCATAGTTAATCCCACGTGCATTTGAGAAGAATGTGTATACTCTTCTGTTCAGTGGAGCAGTATAATGTGCCAGTTGGTCAGTTTGTTTTTCAGTGTTGTTATATACTTAACTTATTTTTCTGTTTAAATGTTTTATCAGTTATTGAGAGGGGAGTATTAGAATCTCCAATATAAGTGTTGAATTTATTCTTTCTTCAATTATTTAGATTTTGCTTCATATAATTTCAGACTCTGTTGTCAAGTGCATACACGTTGGTCATTGTTATATTTTTTTGATGCCTTGACTCTTTTATCATGATGAAATGTTCCTTTTTCCTCTAAAAATATGCCTTTTCTTGAATTCGATTTTGTCTGATATTAATATAGCCATTTCAGCTCTCTGATGATGACTGTTTCCATGGGATACTTTTTTCTATCCTGTGTTTAAATATAAAATGTGCCTCTTGAAGAGAGCATATCATTGGATCTTCATTGTTTATTCATTCTGACAATCTTTGTCTTTTGACAAGAGTGCTTAGTCTATGCACAGTAAATATTTTAATGATGAGATAGGATTTACCCTTATTATTTTATTTGTTCTCCATATAGCTCATGTCAGTTTTGCTTCTCTGCTTCTCTTTTAAAATGAACTTTTGTGTGTGTGAGAATAGTTTGAAATTTTCAGAAAAGTTGCAAAGGTAGTACAGAACATCTGTTTCTTTTTATTGTCTTCTTTTGTGTTAAATATTTTTAGGTGTTCATTTTAATTATTTTATTTTTAGTTATGTTTTTGGTTCTTTTTTTCTTTACAGTCACTGTACTTAAAATTACAATTTGCATCTTCAATGTATCACAATCTTCTTCAGGTTACTACTGATTTAATTTCAATGATATATATAGCAACTTTGCTGCAGTGTAACTCAATTTTCTCTGTTTACTTTTGTACTGTAATCATCATAAAGATTTATTTATGTATGCTGTAAACTCAGCAATAAAATATCAGAATTATTGCTTTAAATAATCTTACAATTATCAAAGAAATAAAAAAATAAAGTCTTATATTTGGCCATCTTTTTACCATTCTTGTGTTCTTTATGCATTCCTTTGGATCTAATTTATTTTATCATGAAGAACTTCTTTTCGTGTTTCTTAAAAAACAGGTTTGCCAGCAAGAGTTAATTCAATTTTTGTTTATCTGGGAATGCCTCACTTTCACTTTCATGTTTGAAGAAGAATCACACTGAATGTAGAATTCTTGGTTGACCGATGAGTTTTAGCATGTTGGATATGCAATTTCATGGCCTTCAGGCCTCATTGTTTCTAATGAGAAAACAGTCGTTAATCTTATTGATTGTCAACTATATGTGAGGAGTCATTTTCTTTTGCTGCTTTCAATATTTTCTTTTTTTGGCTTACAACTATATGACTATCTGTCTAGCTGGGGATCTCTATGTTTTTCCAACCTAAGGATTCTTGAGCATCTTGAATATATAATGTTTATAATCAAATTGTGCAGTTTTAAGTAATTATTTTTTCAAATATTTTTCTGCTGCTTTCTCCCACTTTTCTCCTGGTATACTTGATGTTTTCCTATAGATATCTGAGGCTCTGTTTATTCTTCTTTGGTATTTTTTCCTCTCTGTTCTTCAGACAGGGTAGTTTCTATTGATTAATCTTTAAATTTATTGATTTATTCTTCTGTTATCTGCAATTTGCAGTTGAGTCCATCTAAGTGGTTTTTTCTTCAATTTTGGTTATTATTTTCAACATTAGAATTAACTTTTATTTATACTTTCTATTTCACTATTGAGATTCTCTGTTGAGTCATTGTGATATTTTCCTTTAATTCTTTGAATATGTTTATAAAAGATACTTTGAAACCTTTGTCTATGAAATCCAAAATCTATGCTCATCCAGAGTCAGTGTTTTTGACTACTTTTTCTTCCTGAATATGAGTCACACATTTTTGAGCTTTTTTTTTCAGTCTAGTAATTTTTAAACTAAAATTGGACATTTTGTATATTGTAGCAACTGTAGATTTTGTTTTATTTTTCTTAAGGTTGCTGTTGTTCATCATTGCTTGGATTTACACTCTGAAGTCTGTCTCCCCTATAATGTGCCAGATATGGGTCTGCTAATGTTTTTATGTTTCTTCATATTTTTTGGCCTTACCTAAGGGCTGCCCCATATCTGCATAGTTCTAAAGTCAGCCAATGTTTTAAGTGGTACTTAAATACTTTGAGTCTATGAGGCTTACACCCTCTGCTGAGGGATCTGTGTGTAGATTGAAGAATGCATCATAATTTGTGGTCATATCTTAAGTGTTCCTAGACTTTCACTTTTTGTCAAGCTTTCTGGAGTCTCCCTCCTCCATGCTGAATAGTTTTCCAGTTGCCCAGGACCATGTAAAGGGGTTATCTTAGTTCTTCTATGGCTCTCTTATTTCTAAGACTTTCTTGTTAAATTGCTAGTTGGCTCATTGCTTGCTTTAATCAGGTCCCCAGTCTTAGGCTACTGAAACTGCAGGCTTTCCTTTGTAAAAGAAACCAGAGCTGGACATTAACCCAAGCAGCAAAACAGATTTTATTAAGGAACTATTGCAATAGGGGACAAGAGACCTCAGTATAGAATATGTTCAATTCCAAATACAGCAAAGAGAATTGAGAATTTGTAACCAAGGAGGGGGATGTTGTACAGATACGGTTGATGAAAAATTGCTAAGAGGAGACATCAAGATAGTGAAAATTCTTACTAAACTAACGTAAAAGTTTCCTGCTAAAGGTAGGTTATATGGTTTGGCTGTGTCCTCACCCAAATCTCATCTTGAATTGCAGCTCCCATAATTCCCACTTGCTGTGGGAGAAAGCTGGTGGGGGGAAATTGAATCATGGGGGTGAGTCTTTCCTGTGTTGTTCTCATGATGCTGAATAAGTCTAATGAGATCTGATGGTTTTATAAAGGGCAGTTTCCCATGCACACACTCTCTTGCCTGTTGCCATAGTAAGGTGTGCTTTTGCTCCTCCTTCACTTCTGCCATGATTGTGCAGCCTCCCCAGTCATGTGCAACTGTGAGTCAATTAAACCTCTTACCCAATTACCCGGTCTTGGGTATGTCTTTATTAGTAGTGTGAGAACAGATTAATACAGTAAATTGGTACTGGTACAGTAGGGTACTGCTGTAAAGATACCCAAAAATGTGGAAGCGATTTCGGGACTGCAAAACTCACAGAGCTCGGACAGTTTGGAAGGCTCAGGAAACGATGGGAAGATGTGAGAAAATTTGGAACTTCCTAGAGACTTGTTGAATAGTTTTGCCCAAAATGCTAATAGCAATATGGACAATAAGATCCAGGCTGAGGTGGTCACAGATGGAGATGAGGAACTTGCTGAGAACTGAAGTAAAGTTCACTCCTGCTGTGCTTAAGCAAAGAGACAGGAGGCATTTTACCCCTTCCCTGTAGATCTGTGGAACTTTGAATGCGTGCAAGAGAGATGATTTAGGGTATCTTGTGGGAAAAAAATTCTAGGTAGTAAAGTGTTCAAGAGGAAGTAGAACATAAAAGTTTGGAAAATTTGTAGGCTGACAATGCAATAGAAAAGAAAATCTCATTTTCTGGGGTGAAATTCAGGCCTGCTGCAGAAATTTCCATAAGTAACAAGGAACCGAATGTTAATCACTAAGACAATGGGAAAGTGTCTCCAGGATGTGTCAGATACCTTTGCGATGGCCCTCTCATCAAAGGTCTAGAGGACTAGGAGGAAAAAAATGGTTTTGTGGGCCAGAACCAGGCCCCCCGATGTGTGTCACCTAGGGACTTGGTGCCCTGTGTCTCAGCTGCTCCAGCCATGACCAAAAGGGGCCAAGGCATAGCTCAAGACTGTGGTTGCTTTGGCTCCACAAGCCCCAGGCCTTGGCAGCTTCCACATAGTATTGATCCTGTGGGTGCACATAAGTCAAGAATTGAGGTTTGGGAACCTCTACCTAGATTTCAGAGGATGCATAGAAACACCTGATGTCCAGGCAGAAGTTTGCTGCAGGGGTGGGGCCCTCATGGAGACCCTCTGCTAGGGCAGTGCAGAAGGGAAATGTGGGGTTGAAGCCCCCACACAGAGTCTCTACTGGGGCACTGCCTAGTGGAGCTGTGAGAAGAGAGCCACCATCCTCCAGACCCAAGTATGGTAGATCCACCGACAGCTTCTACCATGCACCCAGAAAAGCCACAGAGACCCAATACCAGCTGGTGAAAGCAGCCTGGAGGAAGGGTGCACCATGCAAGGCCAGAAGGGCAGAGCTCCCTGAGGCCAAGGGAGCCCACCTCTTGCATCAGCATGACCTGGATCTGAGATATGGAGTCAAAGGAGATCATTTTAGAGCTTTAAGATTTGGCTGTCCTGCTGCACTTCAGACTTGCATAGGGCCCTTCATTTTGGCTACTTTATCACATTTAGAATGGGTCTATTTACCCAATGCTTATACCCTTACTGTATCTAGGAAGTAACCAACTTGTTTTTTGATTTTACAGGCTCACAGGTGGAAGGGACTTGCCTTGTCTCAGATGAGAATTTGGATTGTGGACTTTGGAGTTAATGCTGAAATAAGTTAAGACTTTGGGGGACTGTTGGGAAGGCATGACTGGTTTTGAAATGTGAGGACATGAAATTTGGGAGGGGGCAGGGGTGGAATGATATGGTTTGGCTGTGTCACCACCCAAATCTCATCTTAATTTGTAGCATTCATTATTCCCATGTGTTGTGAGAAGGACCCAGTGGGAAGTAATTGAATCATGAAAGCAGGTCTTTCCCATGTTGTTCTCATGAAAGTAAATAAATCTCACAAGATTTGATGGTTTCATAAAGGGGAATTCTTCTGGAGATGCTCTTTTCCCTGCCACCATGTAAGATGTGCCTTTGCTCCTCATTTGCTTCCACCGTGATTGTGAGACATCCCCAGCCATGTGGAAATGTGAATCAGTTAAAGCTCTTTCTTTATAAATTACCCAGTTTTGGGTATGTCTTTATTAGCAGTGTGAGAACAGACTAATATAGCAGGCCAGAGGGATCAGGCATCAAAATGACATAGGATTGTCACTGGTTGAGGGTTGTGACTGAAACTTGTCCAGGTTCTTGGCATTTTAACAAAGAATTGGACAAAACACCCAGCAAAGAAATGAAACAATTAAGCAACAAAAAGAATGAAAGCAGGGATTTATTGAAAATGAAAGTACACTCCACAGTGTGGGAGCGGATCCGAGCAGTGGCTCAAGGGCCCAGATACAGAATCTTCTTGGGTCCAAACACCCACTAGAAGTTTCCCATTGGCCACTTCTTGCTCACCTCATGTAAGTGAAGTGGTAGCCTGCAATCAGTCTGATCAGTTGCAAAAAGCAACCAATCCGAGGCTAGGGTGAAGTTACACAGTTACAAACAAATACTCTACCTGCAATTAGTCTGATGTGTGATGGACAGTCAATTTCCCATTTGCCCCACAGAAAAGGTCAAAGGGAGTAGCCTCTGGTCCTTTTGTTACTTAGGTGTGGAATGCTAGGGGGTTTTCTTTCAATTTAGTCCTTGGAAGTTGGCATGAAACAGCCTTAGGTTCCCTGCCTCCAGACTCTATTCTCCTGCCTCAGGTTGAGGAATTTGATCAGATATTGAGAGTGATCAGATACTGAGGTGGGGAATTCTTGCTAAACCGATTTAGTAGGCTTCTCACTAAAATTGAGTTGTTCAGTCAGGAGGAGAAGGAACAACAATGAGGGCTAGATGAGGCATAGAAGAGTTGACTAAATTTTGGTGAGAGAGTCTTTGTCACCTTCTTCTTTCTCAATCAAGTTCATCACTCTTTGCCAACAAAATCATAGGCAGTTTTCAACCCACCTCTAGCTCCCCGAAGGAATATTTATTCTGGCAACAAACCTGCTAATTTTTGCAGCCACTTTTGCTAACAAAGCTATGGACAAGGGGGTAGGGAAGCAGCCCCAGGCAACAAGGCCACAGACTCTCACACAAACTCTAGTGCTTTTATTAAGAATGTGTCTTCAGGCTAGGCACAGTGGATTACACCTGTAATCCCAGCACTTTGGGAGGATGAGGCAGGTGGATCATTTGAGGTCAGGAGTTCAAGACCAACCTGGCCAACATGGAGAAACCCCCTCTCTACTAAAATACAAAAAATTAGCTGGGCGTGCACCTGTAATCCCAACTACCTGGGAGACTGAGGCAGGAGAATTGCTTGAACCCAGAAGACAGACGTTGCAGTGAGCCAAGGCCATGCCACTGCCGTCTAGCCTGGGTGATAGAGTAAGACTCTGTCTCGACAAAAAAAAAAAAAAAAAGAAAGAAAAAAGAAAGAAAGAAAGAGTGAGTCTTCGTTCCACCTTTGTTTCACTTTTAGTACCCAGAGGTTGTTATTTCAGACAATCCTGTTCAGTGTTATATGCATTTTTCCAGACAGGAATTGCTGACCTCTTCATGCTGCCATGATTATTGGAAGACCCTCTAAAGGCTCTTAGTCAGACTCTTTTACATATCAAAGCATGTTGTGAATAACCAAATGGGCAACACAGAATTCAGTGTTTTTTAATTTAACCTCATTGTCAGTGGAACTCTGCCCACCAACTTTTTTCCAGGAGCATCTGATTTATTTCTTAAAGTTTAATGCAGAAGACTTACAGGGAGAGGTTCGTAAAATGTTGATTACTGAGCTCCTACACCAGAGGTCCAGGTTGTATAGATGTGGGGTGCATACTATACATGACTTTAGACAGGTTGTCTGAAGGCCACACCTTCCCCGTTGTTCCATAGAGTGCATCTGTTTATAAGGCCCCAGACCTCTCAATAAAAAGGCATTCACTTCTTTTCACTTAGTATCTTAAAAGGCTGATATAGAAGAGACAGTGCTATATGTTCACCAAGTCTGTTTTATATTCTTCCTTGATGGGAACATGTAAAACTACACTTACTCACCCCTGTAGCTGACTGGGACCACATGACTAGATTTGGCCAAAGATGTGTGAATGAGACAGCCAAGTGTAAAGGGGTTTCTGGAACAACTCCAAGTGGCCTGCAGACTGGGAGGAGTGTGCACTGGGGTGGGGCCACAGAAGTTCCACCATTTGCAGGGGAGAGGAACCTGGCCCCTCCTCTTCCTGGAGGGAACCTGGAATTCAATCTGCAAGGCAGAAAGCATGTACTAGCAGGACTCTTGCTCTGCTGAGAGTTCCTGTTTCCCTTTTTCACCTTTTTGCCCATTAAATCCCATTTTTCTCAGCCTTCAAATTGTCCGCGAGCCTAATTTTTCATGGTCGTTTGACAAGGACCTCGTCTTTAGCTGAACTAAGGAAAACTCCTACAACATGAGCAGGAGCAATGAGTGGATCACTTCCCAGCCATGGCAGTGGGGAGCCCGTGTGCAGTTCTTCAATCTCTTGCTTTCTATTTGGTGTCAAGGGTGGTGGCCTCATCATATAAAGATGGCAGAGTTACAGATTTGATGAAAGTCTGGATCCTGAAGACTCATATAGTCAACAGCTGCCTGTGGAGGGTAAAGAGCTTTGGGGGAGCAAGAAATAAGCTTTTAGTGCTAAGCCATTGAGATTTGGAGTTGTGTGTTACCACATCATGAATCTAGCCTATTTTGAGTTAGGGGTTATAGAAAGGGCAACAGTGAAATTACCTTCTGAAGCAGCTCAAAGGATTGAGGGAAGAAAATGTGATTAACAGGAAACCTAGGATCTCAAAAATGGAAGCTTGGCTTACCCCAGCATCATTTGATCCTGCTCCTTCCATGGTGAGGCAATAGTCGCAATCCACAGGCTTTTCTTGCAGTTGTTAAGGTCTGACCTTTTAAGTGGAAAACAATGCCTTAGGCCTAATCTAAAGGACAGATGCAAAAAAAAATTTCAATTAACTCAGCCCATCTATCCAGAACCTGCATTTGTAAACGGTTTTATTTTTAAGACAAAGATAAAAAAGGAGTCTTTCTTTCCATTTTAATCTTCAGTTAACCAGCATATTTTGTTAATTATAATCTATAGCCTACCCCTTGAGTCTTTTATTATTTGAGGTTTTACCTTATATGCAATGATTTTAACAATAAATAAATGCCAAGGAGGGAGAAAATAAGTGGTGTACTTCATAATACAAAAAATAAATAAACAAAATTAGTAAAATTGCTTTCAGCAGGGAAACATTTTAAGCTCTCTTTCTGTCTAGAAAAAACATTAGTTCAATTAAATATAGCTGGCTGTGTTTTATGTTTAAACAGTGAATGTGAATCAAAGATTCACGGCTTCCTCAAGCTTGCTTCACACTACTTGCCCGTCCCCCACCCATATCGAGCACCAGTCTGTCCTTGGCCCACCCAGCAGAAAAGAAGTGTGATGTGTGTGTGTTTCATCATGGAATTAATCAGCAGAGAGCATGTCCAGGTTAGGTTGGAGAAAATCAAAGGCACACTTGCAGCTCATAGAAAATACTGTGAACCCATTTGATGAGAGTAGCAAACATGCTATGAAAGTGAAATGGCCAACCTTTCCTTCCTTTGCCTTTATTAACTTTGACATTTGCATGAAAATTGAATCCTGGTTTACTGGGGGCTCACCTGCTTCTACAGCTTCCCCTTACCTGAAGGTTTACTCTTCTGTTGGTGACATGATAATCAGTTCTCCAGCAAGCAATTATGATGTCACAAAGAGGCAATTATCACTTCAGGTGAGAAAATAAACAGCCCACACAGATGGTGGCTTGAAATCTTTACGATCATCTTAATGTAATTTTTCTTTTAAAAGATTTCATATGAGAAAATGACTATAAGCCTAAATAAAGAACCCACAAGGCAATGGTAGAAGGGTTCATTCTAGGCCCAAAGTCAAATGTTAGTACATGTTTCCCAAATCCTTACTGAACATTTCTGGGGTGGCTTCTCCCTTCCTCCACCCTGTTTTGTCCTCTGCAAACTGTGGCAATTCTGACTTCCATGGAGACCCATCTGTTGGTCCTCAATGCCCTTCCTCTTTCAAAGCAAAGTGAACAAAAGTGGATCTAACTGAAATAATATCATGGAATGGTACCATTAATTAGGAGAAAAAGAGATTCCATTGCACAAAATTTGGAGAATGTATACAAGTAAAAAGAAATAACTAAAAATGGCTTATAACTCTACAACCCAGAGAAAACCATAGTATCTTAGTTCCAGTCTTTTCTTTCTTCATTGTGTTGGGGTGTGTGTGCATGTGGTTTGTTTCATAATAATTAAATCCCAAAGTATACCCTGTTTTGTCATCTGCTTTTTCATTTGACCGTTTGTTGTGAACACCTTTGCATCATACTATTATGTTTTTAAATAAAGGAAAACAGTAGTCTTAGGATAAGAAGCTCTCTAGGCAGGTCATTTCTTTTTCTTTTTAAAAAATGTATTATTTTATTAATTTTTTCAGCTTTATGGAGATCATTGACAATTTTTGTCAATGATCTCCATAGAAACTGATATATGTATACATTGTGAAATGATTATCACGATCTAGCTAATTAGAATATGCATCATCTCACACAGTTACTTTTGTGTGTGTGGTGAGAGTGTTAGAAGTGTTTGAACCAGAGCAACTCCATCTTGAACAGGGGCTAGATAAAATAAGGCTGAGACCTACTAGGCTGCATTCCCCAGAGGGTAGGCATTCTTAGTCACAGGATGAGACAGGAGGCTGGCACGAGATACAGTACACAAAGACCTAGCTGATAAAACAGCAAGCAGCAAGGAAGCCAGCCAAAACCCATCAAAACCAAGATGGCAATGAGAGTGACCTCTGGTTATCCTCACTGCTCATTATAATCTAATTATAATGCATTTGTTATTTGAGTCCAATAGTACTGAATATTAAACGCATTTAATAAAGAGATCTTCTAAACAGGCTTTGTGTGAGCAACAGGGCTGTTTATTCACCTGGGTGCAGGTGGGCTGAGGCCGAAAAGGGCATCAGTGAAGGGTGGTGGGATAGGAGTTGGTTTTATAGGTTTGGGGTGGGCAGTGGAAAGTTACAGAGTAAGATCAGTTACAGTGGTGGGGGTAGGGGCAAGGAGCATACATTACCATAAGTTCAGTTACAATGGTGGGTGGAGTAAGGCGTAAGAGTGGTTAAGTTGGTAGGGTGGAGTGGAGAGATATTCACACAGCAAGAACAGTTAAGATGGCAGGGTGGGGTGAGGAGTATTTACATTATTGTAAGAACAGTTAAGATGGCAGGGTGGGGTGAGGAGTATTTACATTATTGTAAGAACAGTTAAGATGGCAGGGTGGGGTGAGGAGTATTTACATTATCGTAAGAACAGTTAAGATGGCAGGGTAGAAAGAGAAGCTTAATGTCCTGGGGAAGCTCCACTGGGCAATAAGGGATAATGGCGAACGCAGGTGCTAGGCGGGGGTGGGGGGTAGTGGTAGGGGGTAGGGGGCCATCAGCAAAGGCAGGCAGGACTTCAGACTTTCTGGGTCCATTCTTGCACGTGGAGGCCTGACAGTATTAGCATATTAAAAGACACTTTATCCTATGTGGTATAAAAAGGAAAGAAACTCTCAGTTCTGGGAAATCCGCGCCCCTTTCCCAGAAAACTCATGAATAATCCACCCCTTGTTTAGCATATAATCAGGAAATGACTATAAGTATACTCAGGTGATCAGCCCATGCTGCTGCCTGCCTATGGAGTAGACATTTTTTTTTTTTTTTTTTTTTTTTGAGACAGAGCATTGCTGTGTCACCCAGGCTGAAGTGCAGTGGTGCAATCTCAGCTCACTGCAGCCTCTGCCTCTTGGGTTGATGTGATTCCCCTGCCTCAACCTCCCGAGTAGCTGGGATTACAGGCACCCGCACAACACCTGGCTAATTTTTGTATTTTTAGTAGAGATGGAGTTTTGCCATATTGGCCAGACTGGTCTCAAACCCCTGGCTTTATGTGATCCACCCATGTAGCCTCCCAAAGTGCTGGGATTACAGGCATGCACCACTGTGCCCAGCCAGAGTAGCTATTCTTTTATTCCTTTACTTTCTTATAAACTTGCTGTCACTTTATAGACTTGTCCTGAATTCTTTTAGTGTGAGCCTCAAGAACCCTCTCTTGGGGTCTAGATAGGGACCCCTTTATGGCAAGAAGAATAATTGAGATCTATTCTCTTAGCATATTTCTAATATTCAATATATTCTTGTTAGCTATGGTTACCATGCTGTATATTAGGTCTCCAAAATCATTCATAACTGCATGTTTGCACCCTGTGACCAAAATCTCCCCATTTCCTCTCCCTTCCTGGACCACAGTAACACGCTTCTACTCTCTGCATCTGTGCTTTCAGCTTTTATAGATTCCACATATGAGTGAGATCATGCAGTGTTTTTCTTCTTGTGTTCTTGTGCCTGGCTTGTTTCACTTAGCACGAGGTCCTCCAGGTTCATCCATGTTGTCACAAATGGCAGGATCTCTTTGGTATTCCGTAGTGTGTGTGTATATAAGGTGCATATGTATGTATGTGTGGTATGATTATATATCTAATCAGAATTTCTTTACTAAAATACCTGTCAATGGACTGTTAGGTCATTTCCATTCTTGACCATTGTGAATAATGCTGCAATGAACATGGAAGCATGCATTAGCGAGGCCATTTTCAATGTGGCTAAAGAGACAGTGTTATTTGGCTAACGACTGGCAATTGCGTCAAGGCAGAGGTATCCAATGGTGAATACCTATTAAGAAGGACAGAATTCGAGTAAACAGAGCCACCTAGGCCAATAGTGATTGTGCTGTGACTTCGACCATTGCAGTCCCAGCAGTAAGCTCTGTTCTCATGAGCACAGGTTCCTGTCCTCCATGAGTGCTCTGTTTTCTAATACACGATCATGATGTTTTCACTGTTAACCTTTGTTTTTCTTTTCTTTATTTTTTTTTCTGAGACGAAGTCTTGCTCTGTTGCCCAGGCGGGAGTGCAGTGACGCGATCTCAGTTCACTGCAATCTCCACCTCCCAGGTTCAAACCGTTCTCCTGCATCAGCCTCCCGAGCAACTGAGACTACAGTTGTGCCACCACGCCCAGCTAATCTTTATATTTTTAGTACAGATGGGGTCTCACCATATTGACCAGGCTGGTCTCGAATCCTGACCTCATGATCCACCCACCTCGACTCCCCAAAGAGCTGGGATTACAGGCATGAGCCACCGCACCCGGCCTAATTGTTAACCTTAAAAAGGCTTCTACCCATGTTGACTTCCCTTTAGAATATAATACCATAAAGAAAAGAGACTCCTCTGCAAAACTATCTACAGATTCTCAAGAGGTAGTGTAAAGAAGTAGAGAATCCGGCCTGTAAGGGATTATCCTGTTGGCTCTTCCCGAGCTTTTTACCATCCAAAGCTGCCTGACACAGTGCAATTGGAGAAGTCTCAATACCAACTATAGGCAGGACTATGAGACACAGAAGGAGGAGGAAAGAGAAGAGCCCACTAGGCCTGGTTTCTGAGAGAGCCAGTCATAGGACATTACGGGGAAATACTTAGGGAGTGAGAAACCGTGGGGCAGCTTCGGTATTCAGGGGCAGGAAAACTGCAGAAGAAAGGAAATTTATAAAATTGCTGTTGTGCAGAATAAGTTGTGTCACTTAAAAAAATTTTTTTTGAGGAAGCAAGGGAAAACTGAAATTACTTTTAATATATGCCAGGTCCAAAGTATTTCTTTAAATCTAATGCTCAGAGGAGACTGGGCCATGTGGGACCTTGGTTTAAATCTAGGCTTCTCGAATAGAGAAACAAATGCCAAATTGCTAAAATGGGTCACTACTTGCCCATCATGGTTCTATTACAGCATATTTCACATTTTCTTATTTTCTTACAATTTTATTACTTCCACTCAACATTAACCTTTTCCAGAACAAGGCCTTTTTTGTTACTAATGAACCCCTCTTCCTTTCCCCATTCAGCACCTGTATTAATTAGGATAGTTCAGTTGGCTGGAATAAGGACTTCCCAAAATACAGCATGTTAAACAAGTTAGAAGTTTGTTTCACTTTCACATATTTGTGAGGAGGACGGCAATCCAGGGATGGTTGGGTGGCCCTGCCATGCTCAAAATAGAGTTCTCTCTGGGTTCAAAGTAGTTATTTCAGCTCTTACCATCATATAACATATCTGAGCCAGCAGGAGGGAGAAAAAGTTGTGTCCTTACTTTAAGACACTCCACTTCCAGCATACGCTCCCTCACTCTAGCTAGCTCTATTTCACATGTAAGGGTTTCATCCCTAACTTCTGTGTTGTCATTGTATATCATAACTTGCTTTAAAGTCCCTAATATCATTTACTGTATCATTGTCTCTTTTGGTCTTTATCAGTACCTAGCACCGTGCTCAGTACCCACAGGCACACAGAAGGTACTTGCTGACTGAGACATTGGGCTATTTGCAGAATGTCTATACAACATAGAGTTCTTGGAAGAAACTGGTTGAATCACAAATGATCCTGGCTTAACAATTGTTCCAGTTTCCAATGGTGCAAAAGCAGTATGCATTCGGTAGAAACCATACTTCTTTTGGATTTTGAATTTTGATCTTGTCCTGGGCTAGTGATATGTGGCACAATACTCTTATATGAGATACCCAGCACTTTACTATAAAACAGGCTTTGTGTTAGATGAGTTTGCCCAGCTGTAGGCTAATGTATGTGTTCTGACATGTTGAGGGTAGGCTAGGCTGAGCTATGATGTTCAGTAGCATAGGTGTATGAAGTGCTTTTTCAACTTAATGATATTTTCCACTTACAGTAGGCTTATTGGGTGGGATGCAGCCCCATCATCGTCAGGTGAGGAGCATCTGTACACTCAGACATTTATGTTCTGTGTTTTTCCGTCTTCTCTGAGGTGGTGCCTTTTTGGTTCAGTTGAAGATGTGGCGCTTTAGATTTAAGGCATGTGCTCTATGGTAATTGTTTTAGCTCTGGGAATGATATCTGGTGGTCAGGCATTAAGAGACTAATCCAATTATGTTTCCAGATATGAAGATATGTACCTGCCCGTGTAATACTTGCCACAGGAATTAGCTACTTATTTTTCCAAATAGATAAACTCTGGGGCAGATCTTTCTAAATTTAGGTTTTGTATTTTGGGGCCACAGGGAAATTATTTTTACATGTGTTTTATTCTTTAAAAGCAGAGAAGAAATACACCACTTTGATTTTTTCAGATCTCCTGCATAAGCCTCTTCTATATTTGGTGAGAGTTTCTGTTGAGTGGATGGTATCTCCTTTCCAATAATCCATTTGAGATGATAATGTTCTTTCTTTCTTTCACTTTCTTTCTTCTTTCTTTCTCTTTTTCTTTCTTTCCTTCCTTCCTTTTCCTTCCTTCCTTCCTTTCCCTCCCTCCTTCCCCTCTTTCTTTCTTTCTTTTCTTTCTTTCTTTCCTTACCTTCCTTCCTTCCTTCCTTTCTTTCCTTCCTTTCTTTCTTTCCCTCCTTCCTTCCTTTTTTCTCTTTCTTTCTTTCCTTCCTTCCTTCTTTCTTTCCCTCCTTCCTTCCTTCCTTCATTCCTTTTTTCTTTCTTTCCCTCCTTCCTTCCTTTTTTCTTCTCTTTTCTTTTCTATTCTTTTCTTTCTTTCACAGAGTCTCATTCCTGTTGCCCAGGCTGGAGTGCAATGGTGCAATCTCGGATCACTGCAACCTCTACCTCCCAGGTTTTGCCTCCTGAGTTGCTGGGACTACAGGTGCGTGTCACCACGTCTGGCTAATTTTTAATGTTCTTGAATTTAACCATAATTATTCAACAGAGGACCGTTGGAAGTAAAATTTGTCCTGCAGACCAGATTCAATATGCCAGCTGAGGCCACATGTTGGGAAGATATTGTGAAGTGACATCAGCATGGGCTTTGGAATTAAAGACAACTGGTTAGTAATTCGAATAACATCTTCACTAGGAGGGGAACTTGGGAAAGTCACTTAACCTCTTTGAGCCTCAGTTTCTCCCCTATAAAATTTTGACAGTAATATCTACCTTATTTTGTAGATTAATTATGATGAAGTATGTGTAATCAGAACACAATCATAAAATGAGCTTTCCAATCACTACCCCAAGTTACGTGACATCAAATCTTTTTCTCCAGCTGGGTCATGTCTCCGTTTACAACATCTTGGGCAGATTCTATAATTTGAGGGTCACTTCCTGTTACAAAAATTTAGTTAACTTTGAAGTAGCACCTCAGTCTCATACCTGATTCAAAGCTCTCCTCCCCCATTACAGGTCTGACCTGCGTCTCCAGAACTCAGGGCAAGGAGGGGAGTGGGCTTTGTTCTTCCACTTTCTGGTCTGAGGAGAGGGAGCAGCCACACTGCGGCTCCAGTGTAACCTGGGGCTGTCTCTGCTCCCTACTAATGAGTGTGTTTTCCTTGGGGACTGTCTTTAGCATCATTTCAGCCCCCTGAGGGTCCCTACAGGACTTCCTTTGACACCTGATCCAAGGAAGTCCTGTAGGGACCCTCAGGGGGCTGAAATGGCTCATCCACGAGCCCCTCTCCAGGCAGAGCATCCCGTTATTTAGTCACTACTTGTGGTGCCCACTTCCTGTGTCCCTGCGGTCACCACATCCTCCCTCCCACAGTCTGGCTCTGACGCTCCTCTTCTCTGCATCTTACTCCCTTTGAAGTTAACTTATCTTCCATCACCTGGGAGAGGGGACATCTTTTGACCTATGACTCAAAATATGGAAGCAATATAGAAAAATATTTATATATTTGATCATATATGATTTTTAAAGACAAAATCTGTATGACAAGAAACACCTCAAGCAAAGAAAAAAGACAAACGGCAAACTGGCAGTCAATAGCGGCTCACACCTGGAGGGATCTATAGCTCTAGTAAAGAAAAACATCTGAAAATAGAGACCAACAATTATATAGAAAAGTGGGCCAGAGAAAAGAAATTCAAATAAAAACTATCCTGAGTTACCAAGTCTTGCTATCAGATTAACCAAATTGCAAAGCTGAGTAGTACACAGTGAGGGTGGGCTTGGAGAAACGGAAGCTCTCATGCGGGGAGGGTTTATGAAAGTGAAATGGGGCTTTGACAGTGGCTAACAAAATTCCCTACGCGTTCACCCTTTGATTTTGCAATGTTCTTTCCAGGAACCTATTTAAAAATTGGCAAGACCCCCTAAAAGAATATGCAAAGGAGTATTCACAGCAACACTATTTGTGATGGCCCCAAATGTCCACCAATCAGGGACTGGCAGAGTTGTGTGCAGCTTTCAAAACAAAGTAGGAAGATCTCTAGATCCTACTATGCTGGGGTCTCCAGGATATATTGTTAATTGAAAGAAGCAAGTAGAGAAAAGGTAAATATAGGCCAGGTGCGGTGGCTCATGCCTGTAATCCCAGCACTTTGGGAAGCCGAAGTGGGTGGATCACTTGAGGTCAGGTGTTCAAGAACAGCCTGGTCAACGTGGCAAAACCCATTCTCTACTAAATATACAAAAATTAGCTGAGCATGGTGGCAAACACCTGCAATCCCAGCTACTCCAGAGGCTGAGGTAGGAAAATAGCTTGAGCCAAGGAGGCAGAAGTTGCAGTGAGCTGAGATCACGCCACTGCACCACTCTATCCTGGGCAAGAAAGAGTGAATGAGACTCTGTTTCAAAAAAAAAAAAAAAAAAAAAGAAAGAAAGAAAGAAAAGAAAAGAAAATATAATATGCTGCTGTTTGTCTACAAAAGAAGGGATATAAATATGTATATTAATAACACAGAAGGATCGATTATATAATGAATAGCATCCTTATCTTTAAGAGGAAGGAGGAAATGGTGGAGAAAGCAAAGGTGAAACTAGACTCCTCTCAATTTACCTTATAATTCTATTTAATAGAAGGTATGTGAATAAAAAAAAAGAAGTAAAAATTCTATAATCCTAGTTTTGTTTTTTTCTAAAAATACAAAGAAAGAAACGTATTTCCCGCATCCTTTTAAAACTGACTTTAATGGGTACCTAGTAATTCATTACAAAGGTGTCCCATGAGTTACTTAACAAACCTAACTTTGTTTTAGAAGTATCTCAGCCTAACGGAAAAACATTCCATGGAGAGTCAGAAATCTCAGATTCTGAGCCAGCTTCCATCAGGCTGAGCCATAAGATATTACTGCTGTTGGATTCTTTTTGCCCTGCCAAAACAGCAATGCATAAGATCCAACCTTGTGGCTATTGCTCCGGTGACCCCGGGCCAGTGACTTCTCTTTCCTCTCCTGAAAACTCCAGAGGAGTCCTGCCAGGCTCAGGCAGGGTTGTGAGGGTCAAAAGAAATGCTGGGCAGCAGGTTTTAGGTGAGATATTGTTAGAATCAAGAGGAGGCGGATCTGTCTGGTGCAAGGAGAAGGTACGGGTGTGAATCCTTTTATAACTCCTTGCAGAGCAATTCTAAAAATAAGGCATAGATTCATTAACAAACTGCACCAGGGCTGCAGGCACATTCTAAATTATACCAGTTATACAGACAGAACTCTTGCAGTGCAAATTTGCAATTAAAGGGCATTTGCATGGAATGAGATTTTAGAGTATTTTTTTTCAGTGCTGTTCCAAGAGGATCCTTCAGTTGTATTCTTAATTTGTGCCGTCTTTTTCCCCTTTAAGATGGTCTGTGCACTTCTCACATTTGAGAGGCACTGGCTGGAAGATACTGCAGCAGCCCAGACCTGATTTCAGCCGAAGTTTCTCAGGGCCTCCACACGAATGGCTGGGAAACTGCCTTTTGGGATCTCTGCCAGGACCCCTGGGAAATGGGAGCAGTAATACTCCAGTGTAGATGTGGCTGTTCAGTGACCCAGGGTATCCGAAATAAGCAGAGAGAAAGAGCCCTCACTTCTCTTCCAAGTGAGGCCGTGTTGTTTGCACTCGGCTCTGTAATTAGGAGCTACTGGCGAGATGCTTTTTGGAAGTGAGTGAGCCGTTTCAATTTGGCCATTTGTGGTCCTGAATTACAGCTGACTGGAAATTAAAGCTGTAAGCGCAGCCTCAAACCACAGGGATTGGGGCTGAGGGCCTACCGGCCACCTGGCACAGTTCTGGAAATGCTTACAGCGCTTGATAACGCTTGCTAGGGGCAAGACAAGGGCAATAAAATGTGAATTAGATGGAGATGAACATGCCATCAGGGGCAGGAGGAAATCCTCAAGCAGATGTGTGTGGAAATCAATGGCGTGGTGATAACAAATGTGGAAGCACTGCACAGTGACCATACTGGGGACTCGGCCCCCCGACAGCAGTTTGTTTTATGAAGGGCAGGGCCTCCTGTGGATGGAAGGAAAACGTAGGAGGTAAAGGCTCTTGAATTTGGTGCACTTGATGCATATTAAGGAGATCTTTCAGTCTGTTTCAGGTTTGCATTTCAATCTGTGCTGCCAAAATCTTTGTTAGCCAGAGTCAATATTTGAATTTTTTTTTTAAAGGCTCATTCTCTTTCCTCTTTTTTCATTTGCTCCTTCTCCAGATAAAGAACGAGCGTAACTAATGCAGAGCATAAATAACCACCCTCAACCGGGAGGCCACACTGCAGAATCCATCTCCCTGCGTTGTCTCCTGACCTTGGGCTGGGTCTGGAAGTTCAGAGCAGGGTTTTAGCAGGCATGCTTTGGAGCTCAAGAACAGAGGTCCCCAGTCCAGGCTGCAGATTGGTACCAATCTGTGCCCTGTTAGGAACTCGGATGCGTAGCAAGAGGTGAGTGTCAGGTGAGTGAGCCGGCGTTACTGCCTGAGCCCTGCCTCCTGTCAGATCAGCCAGCATTCGATTCTTAAAGGAGCATGAACCTGATTGTGAACTGCGCATGTGAGGGATCTAGGTTGCACACTCCTTATGAGAATCTAATGCCTGATGATCTGAGCTGCAACAGTTTCATCCCAAAACCACCCTTTCGCATCCCCATACTCCCCCTAACCCGTATCCGTGGAAAAACCGTCTTCCGTGAAACTGGTCCCTGGTGCCCTAAAGGATGGGGAATGCTACTCAAGAACATAAAAGAAGCTCAGACCCTAATCCTGGATGCTCGGGTAGGCTGGGGATGGGCTTTTCAAAAGCTTTATTTCTATTAAAGGAGAAGAAAATAAAATAAGAATGCTACCACTTTGATGACCGCAACAAAATTCTAGTATTTAAAAGTGATACCAAAATATAGATTCTGTAAAGTAGAGAGCAGATTTTGTGGTGGGAAAAACAGGGCAGTGAAGCAGAAATAATTGCTGCGTTTGACATTTGAAGACCTGGGTTTGGCTCCTAGCTGGGCTGCTTTTTAGTGGTCGCCATGATCCTTGAGTACTTCCAGGCTCACCTTATACTTTTCCTGTTCAACACCTAAATCAGCTGTTTACCAAGGAATCCTGGTAGAGAATGATACTCAGATTGGGGTGAAAGAAACCAGGACCTGGGGCCTAGATGTGCTCATTGCTACGAGGGCATCCGTGTGTCTCCCTTTTAGTGGAAAGAGCTAAGGAGTGTATTTTTGGAGTCATGGATTTACACTGATACCTTCAATTCAAAGACAATTCAAAACGAATACACTGCTGAGCTCTTCCTCAGTACCCTCCACCCCTATTTGTATCTCTCTTCTATACTCATCGCTTTATTCTAGGACAAAATTCAAAATATTCCAGAATCACGACATCAATACCAGCACTGACAACAAAACTTCTAAGATCAAGATCTTTGTACTCTTAGAACGAGTCCCACTATATGTGTATGCTTGGAGCTCTGCTTTTAAGTTACTTAATTCTTTTTTTCTATGTACTTATGTTACCGGTTTGGTAGATGGTATGATCATTCTGTTGTGTTTATCCAAGTTCAGACTGTTTCTAAAAAACTTTTTGATTTAATTTTATTTTTTTTATTTCTGAAGATGTAAAACATGTAATTCAAAAGTCAAAACTGGCCAGGCACAGTGGCTCGCACCTGTAATCCCAGCATTTCCGGAAGCCATGGCAGGAAGATTGCTTGAGTCCGGTGTCTGAGACCAGCCTGGGCAACATGGCACAACCCCATCTCTACAAAAAACATAAACATTAGCCCAACGTGGTGGCGCACACCTATAGTCCTAGCTACTCAGGAGGCTGAGGTGTGAGGAATGGATTACTTGAGCCCAGGAGACTCAGGCTGCAGTGAGCTGCGAGTGGACCACTGCGTTCCAGCCTGGGCAACAGAGCAAGACCCTGTCTCAAAAGAAAAGAAAAAAGTCAAAACTACATAAAAAGTGGTAGTCATTCCTGTTCTTTATCCCTTACATTCTGAGCCTCTCTCACCCCCTAAATTTCACTGGTTTACGATTTAATCTTTCTGCATCACTGGGCTAGAATCACGGTGTTAGCAGTGTTGTCTTCTCTCCAGGGGATGATCTGTTTCCTTGCCTCTTCCAGCCTCTCGAGGCCACCCGCATTCCTTGACTGTAGACCCTTCTTCCACCTTCAGAGCCCAGGAAGATCAGGCTGAATCCTCTTCGTGATACATTTCCCTGGTTCTCTCTCTTCTGCCTCCCTCTTGCATGTATAAATACCCTTGCAACTACATTGGGCCCACCTGCGTATCCAAGACAGCCAGCTGATTAGCTGTTTTAATTCCATCTGCAACCTTGATAGTTCTTTGACATGTAGCCTAATATATTCACAGGTTCTAGGGATTAGGATATGGACACCTTTGGGGACCGTTATTACACCTGCCATAGATTTCTGCCATCACATTGGCTAACTACTATTGTTTTGCTTCTTGCAGCTACATCAGTGGAGGCAGGAAACACTCGCAGAGAAAGTCTGAGTGTTCTCCCTAGCCCCGGGAACTGGTATCAGGAAGGTTTTTGCTCATTCTTAGTATATCTGATGAAGCCTGAAATCCTACAGGACTTAACTGGTCTTGGAAGAAAAATGGCACCATCGTCAGGGCTGGAAGACTCTTTGTGCCTGAGCCGGCGTCTGAGCGGCTGCAAGCATCCTTGTTGCACACTCTGCCCCTTGAGGAATGAGGACAAGGCAGCACCCGCAGGTGTCCTCATTCAAAGCTGGGTTATTCTTTTACCCAGCTCAACTCACTCAAGTTGCAAATCTTGAGTGAATGCAAACTTGGAATCGTGATTTAAATTATGATTTTCGATGAACACGAGGTTGCTCTTTCCTGTCCAAAATTTAAAACCTGCCTGCATTCCTGGCTAGAATAAAACTTCTGACATTTTTCTGCAAGGTAAAATGTAGCTGTAAGAAGTGTGTGAGGAGATGTGTTCCCCTCCTACCCTCCACCTACGCCAGCAGCTCAAGGAGTCCCCTGGGTTCGTTTGCCTCAATCCCTGCCCTGGGCTGTTCTGCACCTCAGGCAGGGCTTTGGGGTCTGTGAAATCAGGAGCCCTAGGAGCATCTAGCAGGTGGCCTGGCTGAGGGTGTGGAGTCAAGAGGGACTTGCTGGTCAAGGTTGGCTCATGGAACCCTAATTTAGCTCATAATGGTCCTTCACTAAGCTCTTCTGAGTTGATGCTCTGTTTCTAGATGTATCCTCCCCTTTCTGTATTCTCTGTCACTTTCTGGGATGTGGGCTGAGATTGGGGTATTAGTACAGACACTGTGGCGGGAGAGATCTCTCTTACTTTTTCAGTTATGTTCTCTCTCTGTCTCTCTCCCTCTCTCTCTGTCTCTGTCTTTCTCTCTCTGTCTCTCTTTCCTCTTTGTCTCTGTCTTTTTCCTTCTCTCTCTCGCCTTCCATGTGTTTTTCTCTTTCTCCTCCTCTCTGTCTCTCTGTCCATTTGCTGTCCCTCTCTGCCTGTTCCTCGGTCTTTATCTCTTTCTGCTTCTCTCTCTCCTCTTTTCTTGTTTTCTTTCTTTCTCAACCTCTTCTGGCTACAAATGAGCTCTAAACCATTTTAAATCCTGCCTTTAACTTTGTGATAAACCACTATTCACTGCTTTGAATTTTCAATAATTGGAAATACTAAGCATATGTCCCCCTAGGCACCAGGGAAAAGCATTTTCTTGTTCACAGAGGTGTCACCTCTTTTTCCTTGTAAAATTCTGCCCTGGAGCAGATCTCATGTGTGGGCCTGAACAGAAAAGTGACTAGTAAGTAATAATGTGGTCAACTTTTTTTTTCCTGAGAAATGAGTGTGGGTTCCTTCAGAAAGGTGCTCTGAGAGCCTGAACATTTATTCCAGTCCACTCCTTTTGGGACATTGAGTTTAGGCTCTGCCTCACATTTTGGGGGCCAAGTCCCAATATTCACAAATAATCGTCCTTTGGAAACTTTTCATTTTTGGAACCAAACAAAAGCTCTTTAGAGCCCTGATAAAGGTGGGTGATCTGGCAGGACAATGGCACATTTGGGTCAGAAAGATGAAGATGTGACTCTAGCACTTCTCAGCGGAGGCCACACCCTACAGGTGGAGGGAGGATGTGGAGGAGGATGTACCGTATTCTAACTTTATATTTGAAAAAAATGCTTCTTGGAAACTTGGAATAGCATTAAAAGGAGGCATACGAATTTTGGGTATGTGAAAAGGGGAATATCGTTTTAAATATTTGAGAAACTGCTTTAAGAAAATAAAGGAAATGTTTCTGTGTAGCCAGAAAAAGAACTGTGGACGCAGGTTTCTGCAAGGGTTCAAGTGCATTGTAGCAGCAGATGGTGGTGAAGCTGTCCCCACTCTGAAGCCTGGTATCAGACACATAGGGTCAGGCATGCTGGAAATACCAGGACTGCCCACATCCCCTCACACGAGGTCTCATCAGGCTGAGTCTCACCAGGAATTTTTTTTTTTTTGAAAGACTAGTCAAGTGCAATAGTGAGAAGGGAGGAAAGAGTAGAACAAGGAGTTCGATCTGTAACTGACCGTGAACAATCAATTGAGATAACTCACTACCTTCGGACCAGCCTCCCTCCAGGAATTTGAATGGAGCTCATTAGCTAACCATGGACGCCCTGGAGGAGGCCAGCCTGCAATGGAGAAGAATCTGGAAACCTTCTAGTCTGTGGAAGAACCGAACGCATTC
The DNA here is from genome assembly GCF_009761245.1 of Sapajus apella. Taxonomy (NCBI): domain Eukaryota; kingdom Metazoa; phylum Chordata; class Mammalia; order Primates; family Cebidae; genus Sapajus; species Sapajus apella. The sequence continues at coordinate 475,683 of NW_022437074.1, forward strand.
ACAATGTGTGTCTTCAGGAGAGAAGGCCCATGGTATACTGACCAGCTGCCTTCAAATATTTGATGGGCTGATCTGGAAAAAGAGCTTTGACTTCTTCTGTGTATCTTATGGGGGCATTTTCTTTCTTTTTCTTTTCCTTTAACTTGTTTTATTTCAAAAAGTATCGACAACAACTTACAAAGATTGATATGACCCAATAAGAAAAAACGAAATCCCAGCATCTAGGTAATAAATCAGGGTAAAGAGAAAAGAAAGGCTGGAAAAAGATATGAAAGAGAAAGGCAATTAAGACACAGAAGGATGTGGTTAAGTGGGTACAGGCGGAGCTCCAATGTTTTATGATATCAGAACGAAGTCAACGATTTAAAGAGGGTTGGGCTTGGGGATAAAACTAGGAGAAATTTCCAAATTATTATTGTCTAGCCATGGGAGAGGTCACCCTGGGTGTGGAAAAGTCCTCAACATTGGAAGAGGACCTGACTGAGCCTCGAATTCTGACTATCAGCACATTGGGTTGGGAATCCCACCCTGGAAAGAAGAGGAGATGGGCGACATGAACTCCCAAGTTCCACAAAAATCGGTGGTTTAGGAATCGGTCTCATTACTGTGTACATTGCGATGGGTTCACAGCCACGGTCAACTTACCATATATGGGTCATTTGAGTGCTGTTGAGGCAGAAAAGATGTTGTATTCCTCAGAGGACCTCTCCTCAATTCCTTTCTGAAACCCATAATCCCCAAAGCCAAGTACTTTAATTCCCTGAAGAGAGATAAGAATGAAATGCTAGACCTAGGGACTAACAACACATTTTTGAAAGTTACACCAAGTTGGCAGTAACTGACACTGAGACTTTCCAAAGAGCAGAGTCCATGGGAAATGGAAGAGGCACGTGGCCGCTGGGCATCAAAGGAAAATCCTTCAGAGGTGTTCCACTTTGAGCTCCCATGCCACCAGGATACTTCTCGTACCTGATCACAGGGACCCTGTTTTTATTTATTTATTGTTACAGACAGCGTCTCACTATGTGGCCCAGGCTGGAGTGCAGTGGGTATTCACAGGTGTGATCCCACTACAGAGCAGCACAGGAGTTTTGACCTGCTCCGCTTCCAACCTGGGCCTGTTCACCCCTTCTTAGGCAACCTGGTGGTCTCCCACTCCCGGGAGGTCACCATATTGATGCCGAACTTAGTGCAGATACCCGATCGGCATAGCACACTACAGCCCAGAACTCCTGGACTCAAGAGATCCTCCAGCCTCAGCCTCCCGAGTAGCTGGGACTACAGGCACATGCTGCTGTGCCCGGCATGGGGACCCTGTTTTTATGAGAAAATATATTTCCCACAGTATGGAGATTCCCCAAAGAACTAAAAATAGAACTACCATTCAATCCAGCCATCCCACTGCTAGGTATCTGCCCAAAGGAAAAGATATTACATCAAAAAGGCACCTGCAATCATACATTTATTGCAGTACTATTCACAACAACAAACCATGGAAGCAACCTAAGCATCTGACAATGGATGACCACATAAAGAAAATGTGGTATAGGCCAGGCACAGTGGCTCACGCCTGTAATCCCAGCACTTTGGGAGGGTGAGGTAGGCAGATCACCTGAGGTCAGGAGTTGGAGACCAGCCTGGCCAACATAGTGAAACCCCATCTCTACTAAAAATACAAAAAATAGCTGGGTGTGGTGGCCTGTGACTGTAGTCCCATTTACTAGGGAGGCTGAGGCAGGAAAATCGCTTGAACCCAGGAGATGGAGGTTGCAATGAGCTGAGACTTCAACATTGCACTCCAGCCTGGGCAACAGAGCAAGACTTTGTCTCACAAAACAAAGTAAAACCAAACAAATCAAAAGAAAAGAAAAAGAAAATGTGATATTTATACACCGTGGAATACTACGAAACCATAAAAAGAATAAAATCTTGTCTTTTGCAGCAACATGAATGGAGCTAAAGGCCATTATCCTAAGTAAAATAACTCAGAGACAGAAAATCAAATTCTTCTTGGTCTCACTTATAAGTGGGGGCTAAACAATGGTACACATGGATACACAGAGTGGAATAAGAGGCACTAGAGACTCCAAAAGTGGGAGGGTCAGAGGGGTGAGGGTTAAAAACCACCCATTGACTACAAGGTTCACTGTCTGGAGGATGGGTACACTAGAAGTTCAAACCTCAGCATCACACAATATATTCATGTAACAAAACTGCACTTGTACTCCCTGAATCTTATTAAAATAAAAATAAATAAATAAATACGCATTTTTAAAAAAGAAAATATGTTTTTAGTGTTAGACCAAAGTATATGCCCCATGGGTCACTGGATGTGACTAGCGTTTCTTTCCTTAGGGTACTACTCAGGAAGGCTAAACATGGCCACCTTCACCATCTGGATCTCTCCAACAACACACTGCAAGGTTTTTTCCTTGTCTGTCCTGGTCTAAAGAGGAGGCATGGATCTCCTTGAAGGTGTGACTTGGACCTCGGCTCCCACCATTTTTTGTGCCTCCATTGTCATGTGGTCTCTAGGCTTGCCAGACAAGAAGATAGAAGGCATGAGTCCCTGTGGCCACACCTCTGAAATCTGTTTCCTGCCATAAAAGTTATTATCTCACCAGCTGGCTCCAGCCTTCTTGGAGATCCAGCTCTCCTGGTTAACTGCTAAGGGAAGGTGAGGTACAGAGGGAGTGGGTGTTGGTGGGAGACAAGGCAGACACAGAGGTGGCCCCAGCGCTCTGGCTGGAGACAATGAGAGAAATTTTGCCTTGCTCTGAAAGTGAGGCAAGGTGAAAGGAGCTGGCCTGATCTGGTGAGCCTGGGGCCTTTTCAGGGCAAGGTGAGGGTGCATGATGGAGGTGAAGTGCCTGGTGGAGCTTCCAAAAGGGTTTGAGGGCATGGGCATCTCAGGTTCGATGGAAACTTGCTTGTTTGCCTTGATGTGATATCAGCAATCCTGTTTCCCTCAAATCTTCATTAGGGTTCATTACACACAAAATTACCACCATCCTGCCAGGTTCCAAGTTGTAAGCAACAGAAACCTATTCTGGCTAGTTGAGGAGAAAATGCATTTGGTAAAGGATATTAGCTGGCTCAAAGAACCCCTGGGGACCAGAGAACTGGGCTGGAGATCTTCTGATAAAGGGTCATGCCCAGATCACCCCAGAATAGGCCCACTGGGGCCAACACTATGGTCATTTCTGGCATAGATGCCACAGTATGCACCACCATCTCCTCGGAAGCGGGCCTCCAAGGCCACCTCCATGGCTGCCTGGTCTCCTACCAACACCCATGCCCTCCGTACTTTCCCTTCCCTTAGCGGTTAACCAGGTGAGCTCCTTCTCTAAGAGGTCCAGAGCCAGCTGGTGAGATAACCTTTACGGCAAGAAATAGGCCACCTTGTCTAGGGCCCTGTTACTGCTGTCTCTGAAACCTGCGCGTAGCTGCCACCACCTTTCCCAGTGTCACTATGCCCAGTTCAGGGTCTCTGGTGAGTTCATCTCTCTGTTCTCCTGGGAGACTTGCCTGAGCCCTGGAGGTAAGAGAGGCTGGCACAGCAAACCAGCTCCACAGGGACTCCCAGGTGTTGGAGGATTCTAATCTAGGAAGGCTGGATTAAAGTGCGTGATAAATATGCACTCTGTGACTCCACGTGGAAATCAAGAAAGATGCTATATTTTTTTTGGGGGGCGGATCTAGGAAGAACAGACATTAGAGACCTTATAGTATATGAAAAGGAGAAGGAGCAAATCCTGACATACCCCACCACTCCAGTTTTCGTAGCAAAAATCTTGGGCAGGGTGTGGACATCCACAGATTGTAGAATTCAATGTTTAGCATACTCTGACCTACATTGGATGGAATAGATGGGTCCAAGGGTTGTAATCTGATCAACCCTTTCCAATAAGAAAATGCCTTAAAACTTCCCTTGAAAATAGGAAAACTACCTATATAGAAGAAATTATCCCAGCTGTAGACAAATAGTATATTCTGTTGCCTCTTATCAGAGTCTGGCCCTAACTGGCTGTGTGTCTGCAAGCAAGCCATTTAGCCTCTCTGGGCTTCAGTTCAGCAGAGGGTTCTAGGGGATTTCTATCTATGATTTTGCACTCAGTGTTCACAGTTCAGTCCATTCACTTCAGGAAAACTTTTTCCTCTACTTTTTTGAGATATAATTTATGTAAGTGCACAATGTAGCATACAGCTTGACTTTTTAGGTGCACACACACACACCCCTCATGTAACCACAACCCTGATCAAGATATGAAACATTTCCTACATCCAGAATGTGCCTTTGTGTTTCTTCCAGCCAAAACCCCACACTCCAGGTTTAACCACTGTTCTGACTTCTATCACCATGGCTTAGTTCTGTCTGTTCTTGAACTTCATATAAAATAGAACCATATAGTATACTTTTGAACATCTGATTTCTTTCATATAACATGATACTTTGAGATCCATCCATGTCATTTTACGTAGATTTTAAAAACTGGAATTGAAAATTCTGGAACAGAAAATTATTCCTGGCTTTTAAAAATAGACACACCATGTACAGGAGAGGACGGGGAGATTTTCTAGGTCAGCAGAGGGTGCAGCGGTGTCTCCCCCGAGACCAGAGATCTTGATTCAAGCTGCAGAATGTGACTCTGTGGCTGATCCAAAGATTTTATAAACAGTGAGTAAAGGAAAGGAGGAAGGGGAGAGGGGAAAGAGTGGGAAGAAGAGGGTGGGCGAGGAAGAAGGCAGGGGCGCTGGAGAGCTGCGGGAGCTCGCGCTTCCTTTTCTGGCATCTACTGTTCTCTCAGATGAAGTACAGTTGTGTAAACACATCTGTGCCTGGAATGTAAGGAAGGAGGGAAGCGAGCCAAGTAAGTCAGGACTGCTGGAAAACAGGAAGAACTTGCCTGAAATAGACTAGCTCGTGCCTTCAGGATGGGACTCCTGGAGAAGCCATCAGGCCTGAGAATCAGGCACAGCAAAGTGGAAGCAGTGCCTGGCACTGTGCTGTCCGGGCCTAGGGTGTCACTGTCCCTGTCCTGGCCTCCTTGCTAAATAGTTGAGTATTAACCAGCTGGTGGAGCAACTAGCCAAGCAGAGGCCCCTGTGGCTTAGAGGCTCGTCCTTACTCAGCAAAGTGAGTGTGGGTTGGCGGGGCCGTCCCTTCCGATCCCCACTGGTCTTCCCCTCCCACTGCACCCCCAGCCAGCTGCTGTCAGCATCAGGGCGTTGAAAACTTGTATCACACTGCAGGGAGCGTTGTATTCATGAAATAGTTCATGAGAGATGGAGGGTAGACTTTTACCTTTGAATCTTTGTTCACAAACAAATGTTGCTGTACTCAGTGGAAAGTCCACACCATCTCCCAATGCATCCCATCAGTAACAGGTTTTTGCCTCTTTATTTGAATTTCTCTCAACTGTGATTATTATTTTTTTGAGATAGGGTTTCACTCTGTCACCCAGGCTACAGTGCAATGGCATGATCTCGGCTCACTGTGACCTCTCCCTCCCGGGCTCAAACAATACTCCTGCCTGAGCCTCCTAGGTAGCTGGAATGACAGGTATGTGCCAGCATGCCCTGCTAATTTTTGTATTTTTGTAGAGACAGGGTTTCATCATGTCCAGGGTGGACTGAAACTCCTGGGCTCAAACAATCCATTTGCCTCAGCCTCCCAACATGCTAGGATTACAGGCATGAGCCCCTGTGCTTGGCCTACTTATTTTAATGAAGTATTAAAAAATTATTTTTTGCTCTGACCAGAGCTGATCTTGTGTTCTCCATTCACTTTATTATTTCCTTGCAGGCCATAGGTAAGCAGACACTCTGTTTACATACTAATAAAGTCCACAGGTTCAGGTACACTGAGGAATCAGTTGCTGCTGTTTCCAAGAAGACTTTTGGCCTTGAAAAAATAACTTAAAAAATAATTTAGACTTTTATTTTAAATTCAGGGGTATATGTACAGGTGGTTACATGGATGTACACGTGATCCCATCATCCAGGTACTGAGCATAGTACCTAATATTTTTTCAACCCTTGCTCTTTCACTTCCCGCCCCAGTTTCTTTTTTTTTTTTTCCTAAAAAAAATAAAAGAAGAAGAAAGAAAGAAAGAAAAAAAAAGAATGAAAGGGAGGAAGAAAGAGAAAGAGGAAGAGGGAGAGAGAACAGGGTGTTGCTTTATTGCCCGGGTTAGAATGCAGTCTAAAAATGGGTATGCCTATAATTGTGCTTAATAATAGAGACATGAAAAAAAAATGAGGGAAGAAAATAACAAACAAGCAGCCAACCAATATTTCATTGAAACCTGTAAATAGATGTGATGTGGTACTGATAAGAGTGTATCTTTTGTGTATTTAAAGTGGAGAGTTCTATAAATGTTAATTAAGTTTACTTGTTCCTGATCTGAGTTCAAATCCTGGATATCGTTGTCAATTTTCTGTCTCACTGATCTGTCTAACATTGATGTTGAAGTCTCCCACTATTATTGTGTGGGAGTCTAAGTCTCTTTATGAGTCATATATCTGGGTATTCCTGTATTGGGTGCGTATATATTTAGGATCTTTAGCTCTTCTTGTTGCATTGATCCTTTTATCATTATGTAATATCCTTCCTTATTTGCTTCTTTTGATCTTTGTTGCTTTAAAGCAACTCCTGCTTTTTATTTCTTTATTTATTTTTGCTCTCCATTTGGTTGGTAAATCTTTCTCCATCCCTTTGTTTGAGTCTGTGTATCCTTGCATGCAAGATGGGTCTGGATGCAGCATACCGATGGGTTTTGGCTTTTTTTGCCTGTCTGTGTCTTTGGATTGGGGGATTTAGTCGATTTAAATTTAGAATTAATAATAATATATGTGAGTTTAATACTGCCATTTAATGTTGGCTGGCTGTTTTGCCTATTAGTTTATGTAAATTCTTGATTATGTTGATGCTCTTTACTTTTTGGTACCTTTTAGAAAGGCTGATACTGGTTGTTCCTTTCTATGTGTAGCGGTTCTTTCAGAAGCTCTTGTAAAGCAGGCCTGGTGGTGATGAAATCTCTGAGTGCTTGCTTGTTCACAAAAGATTTTATTTTTCCTTCGCTTATGAAGCTTAGTTTGGCTGGATGTAAAATTCTGGGTTGAAAGTTCTTTTCTTTAAGGATGTTGAATATTGGCCCCCTCTCTCTTCTAGCTTGTAGGGTTTCTGCTGAGACATCTTTTTTTTTTTCCTGCTCCAGTTTCTATTGTTGCCATCCTTGTATCTATGAGTACCCAAGGTTTAGCTCCCACTTAGAAGAAAGAACATGTGGTGTTTTGACTTTCTGTTCCTGCATTAATTCACTTAGGATAATGGCCTCCAGCTGCATCCATGTTGTTGCAAAGAACCCGTAAAATCTTATCTTTAAAAAACAATGTCGGCCAGGCCCGCTGGTTCACTTCTGTAATCCCAGCACTTTGGGAGGCGGAGGCAGGTGGATCACCTGAGGTCAGGAGTTCGAGACTAGCCTGGCCAACATGGTGAAACCCCATCTCTACTAAAAATACAAAAAATTAGCCGGGCATTGTGGCACGCACCTGTAATCCCAGCTACTTGGGAGGCTGAGGTAAGAGAATTGCTTGAGCCCAGGAGGCAGAGGTTGCAGTGAGCCAAGATCACACGCCACTGCACTCCAGCCTGGACAACAAGAGTGAAACTCCATCTCAAAAATAAATAAATAAATAAAAATAACAACAACGTCAAATCCAGGGCCAGTGTAAAATTGTTTCCAAATTGGCCATGCTCCAACTTGGAGTTTTAAAAGTAGAATGAACAACAATGGGACACAAATATACACCTACTAGAATGGCAAGAATCCAAAAAGCTGACAGTAGCAATTTCTGGTGAGGATGTGAAGCAACAGGAAGTCTCAGTCGCTGCTGGTGGGAGAGCAAAATGGTACAGCCACTTTAGAAGACAGTCTGACAGTTTCTACAAAGCTAAGCATACTCTCACTATATAATGCAGCAATTGCACTCGAAGGTATTTACCCGACTGATGTGAAAACTTAGGTATACACAACAACTTGCACTCAAATGTTTATAGCAGCTTTATTGATAATTACCAAAACATGGAAGCAACTGAGAGGTCCTTTAATAGATGGATGAATAAACAATCTATGGTATATCCATGCAATGGAATATTATTTAACAATTAAAAAGGAATGGACCCTCAGTTGAAGCAATAACATGGATGAATCTTGAATGCTTATTGCTAAGTGAAAGGAGGCAGCATGAAAAGACGGCACACTGTATGGTGTCATTTTACGATATTCTGGTAAAGAAAGAATTATAAAGATAGAAAACAGATTCATGTTCATCAGGGGATTGAGGAAGAAGAGAGGAGGAATAGGGAAAGCACAAAGAATTGTTGTAGGACCATGAAATTATTTCACAAGGCACTGTGGTGGTGGAGACATGACACTATGGATTTGCCAATTAGGAGAGTGGTAATGCCAGGATGGAATCCAGCCTGTGGCAAAAGAATCTAACTGCATTACAAATACACAGCATAACCTCAGTCAGGGAGGCAGGAGAAAAGGTGCCAACTTAAGTTACTTTGGAAATGAGTAGAGTCTGCAGGACTAAAGATAAAAGAGACCATACCGAAGTACTGTGCTCCAGCTGATAAAGTTGTTTCTGATGTGCTACGAGTTAACAATGTTGATACTTCTCGCTGGGCGTGGTGGCTCACGCCTGTAATCCAAGCACTTTGGAGGCCAAGGTGGGCAGATCACCTGAGGTCGGGAGTTCAAGACAATGTTGATACTTCTCTACATGTATATGTGCATTAAGATTATTAGTAAAAGATGATGCATGTTGGGAGGCAGGTTTCTCTCCGTTGGAGTAAGTGGTTACAGAAAGCCAAGGGAATGCCTAGAATGAACCATGTGGTGCTCTGTGAGAGGCAGTATGAGACATTAGTCTAGACTCATGTTTAGCTTAACCTCGATACAGATGGATAATTGTGGAAATAATTCTGGATATGTGTACACACACAGGTAGATGCACCCTCAGATATTTCCAAACTCTGTCTGCTGAGAGGGCCTAGAATCAATGAATCCTGGTAGCAACAAGCACACTCAGCACCCTGATTTTGGTTTCTAATGCCATTAAAGGAACAGAGCTCCTTGGAGAAATGGCTGACTTTAAGGCTGAGGTGGGAAATACACCTGGAGATGACCCTGGAACCTCTTATAATGCCAGAAGATAAGGAGAAACTCACAAAACAAAAGCATGTGGCTGGGTGCAGTGGCTCGGGCCTGTAATCCCAGCACTTTGAGAGGCCAAGGCAAGTGGATCACTAAGGTCAAGAGTTCAAGACCAGCCTGATCAAACTGATGAAACTCCATCTCTACTAAATACAAAAAAATTAGCCAGGTGTGGTGGCAGGTGCCTGTAATCACAGCTACATGGGAGGCTGAGGTGGGAAAATTGCTTGAGCCTGGAAGGTGGAGTTTGCAGTGAGCTGAGATTGTGCCATTGCAAAAAGAAAAAAAAAAAAAAAAAAAAACACACACACACACAAAAGCATGGGGTTACATCATCAAAAGAACACAGGAGCCAACAGAAAGGGCTCCAAATGGCCAAACCCAGAACAATGTGAGCAACAAAGTAAGTAATTTGGATTATAACCCAAAGTATAAAATAATAACCGTGTGTCTATAGTTAGATAAATCAGTGATTGAATAGCTAAATACTCAGGGTAGAATAGACAAATCTTCTTTTCAGAATTTCAAATAATTTATGTAGATACTTGCTTCTCCAAGAGGTGGGACATAACTCCCCACAACTAAGCATAGGCTGTGCCGAGTGACTTCCTTCCAATGAGTACGGTGTGGAAAATGTTGGGGTGGGGGGCGGAGACTGCATCTGCCAAGTGATGAAGGCCAGCATCAACAGTGATGTGATGGGGCAGGAATGGCATGTTACTTCTGAGATCTTCCTCCCAAAATCCTAACCCCAGTCTAATTGTAAGAAACATGTCAGATAAAAGTAAATTGAAGAACTTTCTGCAAAATACCTGACCAGCACTCTTTAAAACTGAAGAGGTCACCAAATACAAGCAAAGTCTAAGAAACCGTCAGAGCCAAGAGGAGCTGAAGGAGACACGGCGACTTAATATATCTTGGATGGGATCCTGGGACAGAAGACAGACATTACATAAAAATGAAGGGGACTGGGCGCGGTGGCTCACACTTATAATCCCAGCACTTTGGGAGGCTGAGGCAGGCAGATCACTTGAGGTCAGGTGGCCAACATGGTGAAACTCTGTCTCTACTAAAAATACAAAAATTAGCTGGGCATGGTGGCAGGCACCTGTAATCCCAGCTATTTGGGAGGCTGAGGCAGGAGAACTGCTTGAACACAGGAGGCGGAGGTTGCTGTGAACTGAGATCATACCATTGCATTTCAGCCTGGGCAACAGAGCAAAATTCTGTCGACAAAAATATGTAAGAAGGGAATCTGAAGGCCGGGCGCGGTGGCTCACGCCTGTAATCCCAGCACTTTGGGAGGCCGAGACGGGTGGATCACGAGGTCAAGAGATCGAGACCATCCTGGTCAACACGGTGAAACCCCGTCTCTACTAAAACTACAAAAATTAGCTGGGCGTGGTGGCGCGCGCCTGTAGTCCCAGCTACTCAGGAGGCTGAGGCAGGAGAATTGCCTGAACCCAGGAGGCGGAGGTTGCGGTGAGCCGAGATCGTGCCATTGCACTCCAGCCTGGGTAACAAGAGCGAAACTCCATCTCAAAAAACAAAAACAAAAACAAAAAAAAAAAAAGGGAATCTGAGTAAAGCCTGGACTTAATTAATAATAACTACACGTCAGTGTTAGTTCATTAATTGTGATAAATGTGCCATAGGAATGTAAGATATTAATAACAGGAGAAACCGAGTGTGGGGCTATAAAAACTTTGTGTTTGCTTTGCAGCTTCCTGTACATCTAAAATGATTCTAAAATATAAAGTTTATTTAAAGTGGAATGGGTAAATACAGCTAACATTTATACCAAAGTAAAGAAAAATTTTGTTCACCAGAAATTCTCTGAATTGTGTCAAAAATCTAACAATGAATTTAGAAGATGTGCTTTGATGAGTGCTTCTGGAATCCAGGCTGAGCCTCCATGCTCCCTACTACAAAAGGCAAATCCTCATCCCTTAGACATGAGGTAAGAAGAGGGAATGTTTTGTACAAGGATAAGTTTTGCTAGCAAGAGGAATGCAAATAAGAAGTGGGAGAGGGAAGGCCCAGGAAGTCAAGGGGAGAGTGGTAAGAAAATTGTGATGAGATGTAAGAAAGCTTTCTTCTTCAGCAAAGCCTCCTTAATCAATCAAACTCTTGGTGGGTGTGAATTTTTAAAATTTTAGTAGAAAACTGGCAAAGAGGCTGAGTTTTGCATTGGGGTAAAGAAAGAGGAATCTAAGAAGTTAAAGCTTTTAAGCCATTTTACTTAATAAAGACCTACAAGGTTCATTCTTTGGGAATTAACAGGAATCCTCAGTAGGGCAACTCAGTCCCAATCCTGGGATGGATGATTTCAAGGCAATGGGACCTACCTGTCAAGGGGCGGAGAGGACCATCAGATGACGTCTGGATAGATGATTTAAACTGTTGGTTCGAGCTGAAAATGATCTTAATAATGAAAAGTTGAATGCTGTCTTACAACATTGGGGAGTTATTCACTAAATCAAGAGTATCATGTGGAATCACCATCACTGCTTCTCTCCTTCTTCCCCTGTCCCCTGAAACCAGGGTCAGGCACTGGCAAAGCTGTCAAGCAGACTAGGGCCACTTCTGGTTTTTTATCCCCAGCCCACCTATTTCCAACGTCCTTCTCCCTTCGCTTCCCCCTCAAGCTCCATCTCTACAAGATTTCTTACATCTTTAAGTCATGAAAACCATAATATCAATAGCTAAGTTCCAATGGGATTTGCCCTAAAAAGCAAAACCAGGGGAAAGAAGCAAATCAAGTAATTTCTAAGGCTTTTAGTATCTGTGGTTTTAACTTGGGCTGGGAAAGGTATTCTGAGTAGGCTGTTGATATTAAAATCATGCATGATGTTCTCACTCATAAGTGGGAGTTGAACAATGAGAACACATGGACATCACCACCGGGACCTGTCAGGGAGTGGGGCTCTAGGGGAGGGCTAGCATTAGGAGAAATACCTAACGTAGATGATGGGTTGATGGGTATAGCAAACTACCACGGCATATGTATACCTATGTAACAAACCTGCACGTTCTGCACACGTACCCGAGAACTTAAAGTATAAAAAAAAAATTCATGCATGAATGTGATGTCCCTCTAAGTGTGGCTTCTGGACCAAAAGCATCAGGATCACCCCGAAACATGTTATAAATGCCAAGTCTCAGGCCCTACCCCAGAGCGACTACATGAGTGACTCAGGGTGGGCCTCAGAATCTGTATCTGAAACTTTCCAGGTGATTCTGATGCTGTCCTAAGTTTAAGAAACACTGATTTAGTGAGTCCCAATTCTTCCCCACAAGGCCGAAGAGTGGGGTGGGGGTTGTGCACCATGAGTGGCTCTGAAAGCAGATTGCAGGTAAGAATCACCTGGGAACTTAAAAAAAAAAACTTTTCTTGCCTGGGCCCCATCCCCAGATGCTCTGATTCATGCACTATTTTTCAAAAGCCGCCCCCCACCAGTTGTTAGACTCTGCAGCCAGCACTGAGAACCCCTGCTCCAGGATCCAATCCCAAGCCTTATCTTTTCCTCTAGGGACCCTTGCTCAAACTTGAGCTACCAAGGGCCAGCATCAGAATCCCCCGAGGCCTTTTTAAACCACCTCTGAGTCTCCAATCCAGGAGACTGGGGTGGAGTCCAAAATTCTGCATTTCTAACAAGTTCCCAGGGGATGCTGAGGCTGACAGTCCAGTGACTCCACTTTTGGAAGCATTGGCGTAAGGTTCAGACCTGAGAATCTGGCTGTCAGCCCCACTGCTGTCTGGCCTGCCCCAACATATACACAGAGGGACTTTGAATGAGCATCAGTTGGATTTGCTTGGAAATATGAAAAAGCTGGAAGGGACTCTGTGCACTTCCTTATGAACACAGGAGCCTGTCCCCTTCCAATCTCCACATAGGCTCCTCCCCTCACCTCTCCCGTGTTGCAGTGCATGCATGGCAGGGTTGGCTAAATAATGGTCCCCAGAGGTGCATGTTCTAGTCCCCGGATCCTGTGAATGTGCCATTATATGGCAAAAGAGACTGCAGATGTGATTCAGGATCTTGAGATGGGGAGATGATCTTGAATTATTTGGGGGCCCCTAAATGCAATTACAGGTACTGATTGACTTACCACCTATGCAACTTACGACCATTCAACTTTACGACCACAATCACTAGCCACGACTGCTCTGCATCTGGTAGCGCAAACGTTGCCCAGCTGGGTGTACGATAGTGCGGACCAGCTTCCGGCAGCACTACCATCTCCATGTGCACCATTTCAACTGTACATATAGCCTACTCAACTTACGACCAAATCGTGTTACGACAGGTCCACGGTCCCGACCGTGGTCGTAAGTCGAGCACTAGCTGTACAAGGGTCCTTATAACAGGGAGGCAGAGGGACATTTGACACAGAAGGTGACGATATCATCACTGACACAGGATGCTCCACTGCTGGGTTAGAGGACGGAGGTTGAGCCATGGGCTTCTTTCTGTAGAAGCTGGAAAAGACATAGCAGGCTCTCCCAGTCTCCTGAGGGAGCACAGCAGGGCCCACTCCTTGATTTCGACTCAGGAAACTGATTCAGACTCCTTACCTTCAGAATTGTGTAAAGAGATGTTTTATGCTACTAAGTTTGTGGTAATTTGTTAGCAGACACAGGAAGCTCTCTCTCTTTCTCTCTCTCTCTCTCTCACACACACATACCCCTATCCATATACCCACAAACACGCATACTCTCTCACACACACAGCAAAAGAAGCAAGAGGCCATGGGAGAAATCAGAAATCATATACGAGTTTGTCCAACATGTTTTCCTATATCTCACTTTCTCTCTACAATCCTGTTAAATAAGCAAGGAAGTAGCAGTAATAGCAGTCCACCCATTTTACAGATGAGGAAGCAGTTTTGGCCACTGTCCATTGCTAGCGGGTAGGCAGTTTGGGACTTAAATCCAGAATCTGAGGTCCTGTCTACTGTTTTCTCAAGCTCCACCCCTCCGCTGTCTTAGCATATCCCAGAGTCCATTTCCTTTGCTGAGAATAACGATTCACTCTCTGCTGAACACCTGTGAGGAATTACTCCAGTGCCTCCCTCGCTAACCTGTTGTTCATCACTCCAACAGTTGGCAGGAATTAAATCACTGCTGCTCAGAAATTGCCAGGGCATCTGCTTACCATCACTGGCCCCAGGGAGACAGGCTCTCTGACATTGCGGCCACCTCTCTCCTTAGCCAGGGCCCTGGCTAAGATAAACTGCCTTTCAGAAGACTTCACCATTCAAGCCTGTTGAACCTAAGGGTTTCAAGAACGTCTCCCCCACTCGCCATCATTGCTTGTCCTGATTCAGAAAGACTTGAGTCTATCCAAGGAGTTGGATAGAGAGCAACTTGTCGTGGGTCAGACATGGTCTTTTTTGCAGGCCAGGCACTGGGAGAGAAGCCCACAAGCAAACTGATCTCAAAGGTAAAGTGGTAACATATGGGTTTTCTAGGGTGATGTGTGTCTCAAACACTCACAGAGTTGCCCACATTCTGCAAAGCAGAGGACAAAATCTATTTGCCATAACAGACTGTTAGAGGTGTTGGTTGAGTCACCTGGACTCACCCACCTTGCAGATGGAGGCTTTTTACCTGATTATGGGAACTTGGCCTGTTAAGAGTCTACCCAGATCTGGCTGGGCGCAGTGGCTCACGCCTGTAATCCCAGCACTTTGGGAGGCCAAGGCGGGTGGATCACAAGGTCAGGAGTTCAACACAAGACTGACCAACATGGTGAAACCTCGTCTCTACTAAAAATACAAAAATTAGCTGGGCGTGGTGGCACACGCCTGTAATCCCAGCTACTCAGGAGGCTGAGGCAGGAGAATTGCCTGAACCTGGGAGGCGGAGGTTGCAGTGAGCCAAGATCATGCCACTGCACTCCAGCCTGGGCGACAGAGTGAGACTCTGTCTCAAAAAAAAAAAAAAAAAAAAGAAAAGAAAAAAAGAAAGGAGTCTAACAAGATCTAAGTGATTGGAGAAGCATCTTAAGAGCAAGAAAGGCAAAAACAGCTTATTGGGGTGGGAGTGAGGGCAAGACTGCTTCATGGCACATCTTGGGGAATGTTTGCTTGTGGGTGGCCCTGTGCCCAGCTCTGGCTTCTTTCTGAGGAGCAGCAAGGGGAATAGCATTAGAAATTGTCTATTAGAAGGGAAATAGAAAAGTTCTTGCAGTTAAAGTTCATATTTAGGAAGCATTTCTGTTTAAATAACGTGGTATTTTATAGGCTCTATGCTATTCAGTCAACATTTGAAACAGGTCCTAGAACGTCATGGCTCCTGCACCTGGGGAAGAGACGTGTGAAAGAGAAGGATGCGTGTCTATTCTAGTGCACTTTGGGATGGGATGAACACAGTTGTGCTGTGTGCACCAGCCTTGCTTTAATCATAGACAGCTCTGATCACAGGTCACCCTCACCAGCAGCAGACATAGATGTGAAATCAACATCACATCTGTCACTTCATATGATCTCACAGCAACTCTATGAGGAAGGCCAATTTCCCTCATTTTGTGAAAGAGGAAACAGTTTTTAAGAAACTTGCCCAAGATCAGCAGTTAGAAAATGGCAGAGCTGGGATTTGAACCCAAAGCCTTGGCCAGAGCTCCCATCTACTCTAACATACACGTCCATAACAAGCACAGGCTTCCCTCTTGCTCTCTTCTGATCTTTACCATCTCCATCTGAGAGTCAGGGAAGGAATCTACACTCTCTGCCCTCAGCCCCACCACTCACATTCCACTTTATTTTCATCAGAAGCTATTTGACCCTTAGAAAACGTGGAAGAGATGAAGCAATGAAAAGTTGCAGAACTCACCCAACGCCATCCAACTACACAGACTCAGTGGTTTGGCTCCAAGGCCCAGACTCTTAACTGTTATGCTAAATTGGGGATAAAAATAGACCTACTATTTGGGTTATTTTTCACTTTTAATGAGGAAAATCTATTCCAAGTTTAACACCTGCCACATAATAGGCTGTCAATAAACACCATCTATTATTATTGCTACCATTAAATATCAATGAACACAAGATTGCCATGCTGACCACTATTGGATTTTTCCTCTCTTCTATTTCTTCTATAACATGTCACTTTTTATTGCTTTCTCTGTGTTCATACATTTTAAGATTTGACTGTATTTTACCCACAATTCAAAGGCCTCATAGAGAAGACACGTCTTGAGTTGTCTGCTGCAGGCCATGTTTGTACCTAGTAACCCAGTGTACTAGGACTAGGGGTTGACCCATGACTCAGTCACAAATCAGGTTGAGCTAATCAGATTCTCTCTCTCAGGAGTTTGGAATGGAGGGTATGAGATACTGAGAGAACATGGTTGCTTGACCTGAGGTCTTCTAGAACTGGGTAAATCAAAGCCACCTTTACCCCAGAGCTACAGTGGATCAGAGAACCCACCACTTTGCCAGGAGAGATGTAGAAGAATGAAGCAGATGTGGGCAGAGGAGAGAAGCCATGTGATTTCATTCAAGGTGAGCGAGTAGCTTCAATCTCAGAGTTCAGCTCCAGCCTACAGATGGCCTATTTCTCATGTCCCTGTATTCTGAGAGCTTGCCTGGAGTAAACTTCACCTAACTTCTATTTTGTCTGTGCTAGTTTGAGTTTGAGTGCATCCTTGCAATAAACTTGAGATTAGATCTGCCTCTCCTGCAGGGTAAATGCCTGGAGCCCCGTGAGGGCTCTTTGACAGGATCTTGGCACTTTAAGTTAGGAGGATATCTAGTGCAGTGGTCCTCACAGAAAGATCTGCAGCCCCCCACAGAGATGCACAGACACTTGGAGATCTGCAAAAACTGAGCTTTTCTTATACTAAGCACGATGTTACCAAATCATGAGTGGGTAAAAGACCTACTCAAAGTTTGAGGGGGATTTATGGATTTAATATGATATGTGAAAATCTATTGATACAATTTGGATTTCTCATTCCAACTAACATTTAAGAAATTATCACTTTTAAGCTTTGGTGTAGTATCAGAGAATATCCACAATTATCTGGAAAGGAGTATCTAAAATACTCTTCCCTATACCAACTACATAGCTAGTGAGGATGGATTTTTTTCAGGCACATCAGCTAAAACAACAGATGGAATGTGGAAAAAGATGTAAGAATCCACTTGGCTTCTGTTGAACCAGATGTTCAAGATACTTTATTGCTTTAAATGAATTCACGAATACTTTAATAATATCTCAGTTTTGGGCTGGACATGGTGGCTCATGCCTGTAATCCCAGCACTTTGGGAGGCCAAGGTGTGTGGGTCACATAAAGCCAGGAGTTCAAGACCAGTCTGGCCAAGATGGTGAAACCCTGTCTCTACTAAAATACAAAAATTAGCTGGATGAGGTGGCACATGGCTATAATCCCAGCTACTCAGGAGGCTGAGATATGATAATTGCTCGAACTCAAGAGGCAGAGGTTCTAATGAGCCAAGATCACACTATTGCACTCCAGCCTGAGTGACAGAGCGAGACTGTTTCTAAAAAAAAAAAGAAAAAACAACTCAGTTTGAATTTTGAATATGGTAAGTAGAGAAAGATAAAAGGCTCTTTGGGTTTCTCGAAAATTAAGACACTAAAGAGGTCCGCAAACCAAAAATTTTAATAATGACCAATCTAGTCCAGCCACCCCCACGGCTCAGGAGAACCTTCTGCAGCATTCCAGAGAGTGGTCACCTAGTCTCAGCACAATCTTTTTCTGGAATAGGAAGTTCATTCTTTTTCCAGTGATTCCATTTTACACATTGACATGAAGTCTGTGTCCTTGTGGCCGTCTCCTAGTAGTCCCACTTCTAGCCACAGAAATTGGGCAGAGTGATGTCTTCCAGGCATCTTCACCTGTTTTAGAGAAAGCTGCCCAGCTCCTTTGGCCTCTCTCCTCTAACTTGGTTAGTGAATCCTTCATCATCTACTTGCCCATATTTGTACTAATTCCAGGTTTTCGGGTCCCAGCGTCTTTCTTTTTTATTCCTTCCAAGGTTAAGGGTATTTTTTAGATAGCGATGTTTTTATAAACCTGGCCTGAGAAGGGTTGAGAACCTCCGCAGTAAATGTTAACCAGATTCAGCCATGCAGTTCTGGGTTCTGTTACTTCTTGGTATACCTCCATGAGCTTCTGTGAGCACCCTCCCGTTTCCTGCAATGATACACTTGTGACCTCCTTTCCCCTCCCTTGCCTCTCCTGGGAAGGGGAAGACTTCTCCAGACCCACATGAAGCAGGCCTGTACTTGCCAATGAAGCCTATGACAGGGGAGTGAGGCCCCCCTCCCAGGGTTTCAGGATTAGCAGCCCACTGGTTGCCCCCACCCCTCTTCTACAACTTTGCATTTCTCTGTAATGAGGATGATATTTTGATCTCCGTATGTCTGTTTCCTATGTCCATCTCCCATACCATCTCATACCCACACAAGGAAAAGGATGTTACTTATCGGTTTCTCTGAAATTCAGATTTTCTTTCTTAAATTATTTCTTAAACAATTTCCTTAAATTATAGGCTTAAAATACTAATCTAAATCTTGGAATTAGCAAACTTTGAATGATCATAAACTCACAAAGACACACTCTGGCATCAGCCTTGACCACTGATGGACTCCTTGGGACAGATGTTAGAGAGCTAGTTCTCATGGAAATGAGAGTGCTTTAAAAAGAAAATGCATTTGGTAAGATGAGAAGCAAACTGTCCTGAGAGTGGGGGAGAGGGAGCTGGGGGCGGAGGACAAGAGCTCTCCCTGCTCGCTGAGAACAAGGCCTGTGACACATGTCCACATACAGACAGCCATCTGGAGGCAGCTGAATATAAGCTCTCTATTACTTGACATTCAGTCCTGCCTTCTTTACGCTGAGAGACTGCCTTTTTACCTTCGAAAACTTCCATCCCTGATATGCTGCAAGGGTGATTTTATGCATTCTTTTTTATTGTCATTTTTTTTTAACTTTTATGATTCCTGAGATTATAGCAGCCACTTGAATCTCCTATGCTGAGGCCGAGCCATCTAAGCTTGATCCAAGATACTGACCTGGAAACAGCCTGGCACTTGGATACAGAGACAGAGGGCAGATTCATGAATATCGGGCACTTTAAAAAGCATGAATATGTAAAATCACAGGTTGTCACGCAAGACTGAAAAGGAAGAGTGAGAAGAGAGGGCAGTCAGGACAAACCCTATTGTACAAAAATCAAGTGAGGTGGAAACAAGATGAAAGTCAATTGTGGCAACAATAACCGCAGATAAATAGGAAGGGAGAATATAAAGGGAATCCAGCCTATACCGTGAAATCTCTTATTCCCATTTATCATCTGAGGAGATTCCAGGGGCACCCAGTTAATGAATTTTTGCAATTTGTGCTCTATCTTGATTTTAACTGATTTCCTAGAAACCTTTGGTAGACTAGCATATCATTTGCTCTCAATGAGTCTTCCAGAACAAACACAGCTCCAACTAGCGTTCTGTACAATCAACTAAAGATAGTTGTGTGACTCTTTGAGAGGCACACGTGGCTCTCCAGCAGTCATGGGGGTTTTCCATGCAAAAGCTACAAAAATGATTTAGCACAGTGTTAGCAGTAGCTTGACATTTTCCTCACCAGCGATTGCAATGTGACCTTTCGGGAGGCTGTGCTTGCCTGAGGGAGGGAAGTCTCCTGGGACTTCACAGAGATTGCAATAGATTGATTATTGTTGGGGACAGTGATGCTCGCCTCATAATAAACTTATTAATCTCTCCCCATCTCCACTGTACTTCCCTGGTACAATTTCCTTCCAGGCTTCAGGAAGGTATTAAAAAGGTTTAATGAAATTCAGAGTAGGTTCAAAAGTATTTCAAAGTTCAAACGGAACTATTTGAAAGCAAAATTCCTTATGCAACAGCAGAAAAATGCAGGTTTGGTGTTGGAAGGCCTGGCGGTCATTTATATGCATCCCCTACTGTGCGGCTCTGGGACAAAGGCCCTTCCTGGGTCAAACAGAAATAATCACGCCTGCTTCACATAATGACCATAGAAAGTAAACTAGAAAATACGGTTTTGCATGCCTGGGACAGGCTGGGCACTTAGAAGACCCTCAGTTCTTTTGTCCACCTCTCTCATGCCTTCTCCCTCCCTCTGGCTCACTGATGATCCAATGAATTATTCAGCCAGATTAAGCTGACCCTTCATTTAATCAAACAAATGTTTGGCATCTCTGCTTTACACAAAGTATCATAATAACAACAATTAATGTTTATAGCCTGCCATGTACTTTAGCATATGCCTTCCAATACATGATCTACGACTGAGCATTTTGCCTACACTAAACAAGCTAAAGCTTAGTGCCATCGCGTGTTACACCCCCCTTAGGAACTCAGATATGTGGAATGAAGCCATCCCTAATTTTGCCAGCTCATCTTGTCAATGCGACTTAGCTGGTGAGAATGCCAAATATGCCAGTAAAGGAGGGGTGTGGCTTACCTGGGAGTTAGCCCATTTGACAATGTGGTGTCTTCCTGGCACAGTGTTGAATTACAGCTGCTGACTCTGGCCGCAGGACAGCGAGATTGGAATCTGTCTCTGGGGTCCTCCTCACTCTACTCCTTCATGGAGCTCTCCATCTTAGTAATTACGGTGTTCATGCTTTTTCCTCTCAGGAAAACAGTGATGGACACTTTTATGCTGAAGACTTAGAAACTTAATGATTCATCCTTCCCAGGACTAGAACCAAGCCCTCTTCATCTTCATCCCATTTCTAGGGTTCCGTAAATGTCAACGTTTGTCTAGGTTCTGTTCTAGACACAAGACTTGCCACCATCTCCCTGGGAAACATCTCCGCATCTGGAGTCGGAGATCTCCTCAGATCACCTCTGGCCAACTCTTTGTCCTGAGCTTCAGGCCTACCAATAGATATTCAATGGCCTGCAGCTCCTCTTGGGTGTCACTAGCCCTGCAAATTCATTGAGCCATCACGTCTAGCTCCACTCCTGTCACTTTCTGCTGTGTGAATGTGGCACCATCCACCCAGATGCTAAACCAGAAACCTAGACACCATCTCACTCCACCCTCTGTCTCATTTTCTACAGCCAGTCACCAAGTCTTGTCCATTCTACCTCCAGAGTGTCTCTTGAGCTCTGTTCACCTCTCTCCATCCCTGCCAACACTACCCTAGTCAAACTTCCATCATCTCTCCCTGGAATATTACAGTGACTTCCAGTTAATCTCATTGCTTCCTGTCCAGGCAATTCAAAACAAAATTGGAGCGGGGCATGGTGGCTCACACCTATAATCTCAGCATTTTGGCAGGGTGACGCTGGTGGATTGCTTGAGCTCAGGAGTTCGAGACCAGCCTGAGCGAAATGGTGAAATCACGTCTCTACGAAAAGTACAAAAATTAGCCAGGTTTAGTGGTGCGTGCCTCTAGTCCCAGCTACTGGGGGGCTGCGGTGAAAGGATTCCTTGAGGAGGTCACAGCTGCAGTAAGACCTGTTTGCACCACTGCACTCCAGCCTTGGGGACAGAATGAGACCCTGTCTCAAATAATAATCATCATCGTAGCAATAATGATAATAATCACAGTGATTCCCCCTGCCCCATACCTTTTATCTTTTTATCCCTTTGTACTACATTTTGAGAAGGTTCCTTGGCCTGACTCTAGCACATGAATTTACTACTCAGCAGTTTATTTCCAATAAATCTAATTAGTTCTTATTGGAAACCTTCCTTTATTACTCTGAGGCTATAAATTGTATTTATTTTAAAGCACTGTTCTATTTGTTCTATTGACTCAGTTTCCCTAGGTGTAAGTTTTCTATTAAGTTCGCTCTCTGTCATGGTGACGGTCCCTTTCAAATTGTTTATGATTCTTGGTTGTGGGCTCAACTTTACCCTTGAAGTCCCTGCTAGATTGGTCACCCCTCTGTGCCCAGCAGGGAGGGGAAGCAGAATCCGCTGTGGTTTATGCTACACACTGTTTTCAGGGAGAGCAGAAGAAAGCCAGGCCAGGTCACTGGGCTCGGGTGACCTATTCATTGCAGTCTATTTCAGACACCGGATACTGCCTCGTTTGTCTGACCCAGGCAATGCTGGATGTGGTAACAAGCACTCTTTGCCAAAGCCTAGCTCCTGTCGGGATGTATGATGTTGGAGTGAACCCGTTTGGCAGTTCTGGCTGTGGAACCCCACAGACTCTCCCGGGGCCTCCTCCTGGCTTCTACCGGCCTAGACCACTCTTGTGGCTTCTGCCTTCTGTGTTTATATTTTTTTGTGGCAGCCAGTGCTGTCTTAATCCAATATCCTTCACTCCTAATCTTGGAGCCTTTTCGATACCTTAATATCTTGAGGAATAGGCATTTTTATTTAAATGGAATTCAGTGTGTCATTATTTTTACTCTTATGGTTAATGCTTTTTGTCTCCCATGAAATATTTTTCCTGCCCAAAAGTCCTGAAGATTTTCTCCTACTTTTATTTCTGAAAAATTTAAATTTTTTTCTTTTTAATTTAACCTCTTATCCAATTCGTGATAACTTTTGTGCTGATTGTTTTCCCATCTGAATAACTAATTTTTGTAAAGCCATTTGTTGAAAAATGATTCTTTCCCCTACTAAATTATCTTGGCCCCTTTGCTGAAATCTACGTCTATGTGTTGGTGTATTTCTGGACACTCATTCTGTTCCATTGATCTACATGTCTATTCTTACAGCAGTACCACACCGTCTTGTTTATAGAGATTTGTAATGCATCCTGAACTCAGCTAGGAGTTCCAACTTCCTTAT
The DNA here is from genome assembly GCF_009761245.1 of Sapajus apella. NCBI lineage: Eukaryota > Metazoa > Chordata > Mammalia > Primates > Cebidae > Sapajus > Sapajus apella. The sequence continues at coordinate 498,685 of NW_022437074.1, forward strand.
TTGTTTTTCTTTTCTTTTCTTTTCTTTCCTTTCTTTTTCTTTCTTTCTTTTTTTCTTTTTCTTTTTTTTTTTGAGACAGAGTCTCTCTTTGTTGCCCAGCCAGAGTGCAGTGGCACTATCTCAGCTCACTGCAACGTTCAGCTCCCAGGTTCAAGTGACTCTCGGGCCTCACCCTCCTGAGTAGCTGGGATTACAGGCACATGCCATCACAGCCAGCTAGTTTTTGTATTGTTAGTGGAGACAGTGTTTTATCATGTTGGCCAGGCAGGTCTCGAACTCCTGACTTCAGGTGATCCACCCCCCTCGGCCTCCCAAAGTGCTGGAATTACAGACACGAGCCACCACACTCAGACCATCTTCTTCTTTTTTAAATTTTGTTGGTTATTTTGGATTAGTTGCATTATGTTATCAAGTTTAGAATTATGCTGTCAACTGTACACAAAACTTACAAACCTACAGAGTTTTGATTGGGATGGTGCTGACTCTATTCACCACTTCACAAGGAGTATGAGAATCTTTCAGCAATACACTTTCATTTCCCCTCCCACTGTTTGCACTATGATTGTCAAACATTTTATTTCTACGTGTAAGCCCCATGATATCGTCATTTTCATATTAAACTGAACATTTTCTTGTGAGAAAGTTTTTTAAAGAGAAAAAAAGCATATCTATAATTTCTGCTGCTTCCCATTCCTGTTTAATAATCTGAGTTTCCCTCTGCAATCATTTTTTAATAACCCTGAAGAACTTATTTTAATATTGCTTATAGTATTTTTTCCTGCTTATAGTATTTTTTCCTGCTGGCAAAGAATTATCTCAGTTTTTGTTGGCTGTGCTGTTGAATGTCTGGGTTTTGTTGTCTTCCTTTGAAGAGCATTGAGTTCTGTTTTGGCAAGCCGTTAAGTTACTTGCAGATCTGTTTGACAAAAGAATCCTCAAAACAAAGCCTTCTTTTTAAAGATTGTTATTGTGAGTCTAGAGTGGCCTTTATGCAAGTTTAGTTCTACTAACTGCCCTGACCAATCTGGGTCACTGTTGTGTGTTCCTAATATTCAGTGATTTCTCCATTTTGACTGACCAGAGCAGATGTTTCTAAGCCTTGTGCAAAGTTTGGGTGTATCTCAGCTTATATCTCCCTGGTAGCTCTCTGCACAGCCCCATGGAGACTCACCTTCCATGTGCATTCTCAGTATTCAGCAACAGACTCAAGGGGACTCCTATGCAGCATTCTTGAAATCTTTCATTCTGTAGCTCCCTCTTCTGCAGTCCTTAGTTCCGAAAATCCTAACTACTTCATCCTCCCGAACTCCAAGCTCCATCTCTTCACGTCAGTAAGATTGCTGCCCTCGTTTTGCATTTCCTTCCCTGGTCCACAGTCTGAAAAATGCCTCCAAGCAGCAAATGAGAGGGATGTGGGTCTCCCTCATTTGTTTCCTTTCTGTCGGGGAGCAGTCCCACACTGGTCATTGTCCAATGTCTGGAAACAGTTGTCTTCCATGTTATGTCCAGTTTTCTAGTTCTTTATGACAGAAGAGCTTGTCTGGTACCAGTTACTTCATCATGCCTGGAAGCAGAGGTACCTGTACTATTACTATCTCACGTAAGCGCCATAGCTTGAACAGTATCTGCAGTTCTATGATCTGATTCCTAAAGACAGAGAAATACTTGAGATCCTACCCCCTGGAAAGCACAATGCCATTCTCAATGGGGGCATTAAATATTGTGAATTAGTTGTAATGTATAAGCACATAAATGTGCAAAATAATTTCTTTGACTGTTATAATTTTGTTAAAATCTTTAAGACGTGATGGGATGATCATCTCTACGTTATAGTTAGAGCTACTTCCCAACACTATAGTTTTAATTTCTGTCACATAAGATTTTCTCATTAAGGTTTTGTCGTTGTTTTGTATGTGTGTGTGTTTGCTTATAATAGAATTTTGATTGTGTGCCAGTGCAGTACACTTTCTACACAAAATCTGCACAATAATGGGTTGCGTGTGGTGGCTCACACCTGTAATACCAGCACTTTGGGAGGCAGATGCAGGCAGATGACCTAACATCAGGAGTTTGAGACCAGCCTGGCCAACATGACAGAAACTTGTCTCTACTAAAAATACAAAAATTAGCCAGGTGTGGTGGTGCACACCTGTAGTCCCAGCTACTTGGGAGGCTGAGGCAGGAAATTTGCTTGAACCTGGGAGGCAGAGGTTGCAGTGGCCTGAGATTGTGCCACTGCACTCCAGCCTGGGTGACAGAGTGAGATTCTGTCTCAAAAAAAAAAAAAAAAAAAAGAAGAAATTCACACAATAAGATTCTGGCTGAGGTTGGTTACCCCACCCTCACCATACTAGGACCTGTGCCCATGCAGGGGATGTCAGCGTGTTTGCCATCCAGTTCTGGTTCTTTTCATAGCTGAGAGTTGGATGACCTGCCTCTTGCCACCTCATGCTTATTTCCTATTTACTGATTAAATTTCTGTCCCACATTTTCCTTCCATTGGGCTTCTGCTTTGGTTTTTGGGGGTTTTGTTGTTTTTGTTTTTTTTGCCTGTTTGGCTGGTTGGATTTTTTGGTTTTGCCTTTTGGCTCCCAATACTACCTTGTTCCATCACACTTTCTCTAGTTTAAAACTGATGAGGGTTGGGGTTGGCTGTATTTACTTACTTGTTTTTCAAAATATTATTTATTTTAGAGGGAGGATCTCTGTCGCTCAGGCTGGAGGGCAGTGGTGCAATCATAGCCCACTGCGGCCTTAGCCTCTTTAGTAGATGGGACTACAGGCATATGCCACCATGCCCAGCTAATTTTTTTAAAAAAATTTGTAGACACAGATCACTATGTTGCTCAGGCTGGTCTCAAGCAATCCTCCTGCCTCGGCTTCCTAAGGTGCTGGGATTACAGGCATGAGGCACTGCACCTGGCCTGATGTTTATTTGTTTATTGATCGTCACCTGCGTCTTCTTGTGCTTCAGCTGCATCTCACCAGGGCTGGTCCTGGAGAGAAGAAAAGAGCAGGTGGTGCCCTCCCCCACACTCATCTCAGCCTTCTCCCTCTGACAATCTTCTTTCTGCATTTCCCTGTTGCCAGGATCCAGCTCCCCAGTTCTACACAGAGGGTCAGACCTCCCCACACGGCTTATAACTGAGCCTGGCAATGTCCTTTCTTTCCAACCTTTCTCATCTCCTCTTCAGCAAAACTGAGCTACTCTCTATGCCAGTTGTTCCCAGCTGCAGCCTCACCCTTAGAAAACTGGACTGATCTTAAGGATAATTGATGGATAGTGGCCCCCAGCACACTTAGTTCCTTAGGGGAGGAGAAACCCAATGAAATGGCTTCCTGTCAGCATGTCAGGCACAGGAATGAAGAAGCTAAGAAAATCATTCTGGGACTGCCCTTCATGGGAGGTTCTTTGTTCCCATCTCCATCTCTGCCAGTTTCAGCTTGGTACTGAATTCAGAGTAGAACCACTGAATTTATCACAGACTTTACCAAAAGACACACGCCCTCTATGAATGAAAGTGGCAACTCTAACAGTACATTTGAAGGCTCAAAATCATAGTCTTGGAAACGCTATAGATTTTGCCATTCCTGTTTGATATGGAAGTTGATTATATCAATAAACAAGCTTTAAATTCACTCTTTTCTAGAGGCACAGAGCTGGGGTGAGGGATTTGTCTATACAACATAGCCTGGATAGCTTTAATAATTGATATTTAAATAATCTCCCAACTATTTGAATGTCTAATGTCTGTGGGGAAATTGAAAGGCCTTGTTTTGTTGGCAGTAATAATAATTGGATTTGCAGCAACAGGGTATGAATGACTAAAGTCTACTCTGGGCTCTGCATTTTTGCCATCATCAGGAATTTTGATGAAAAAACAAAAGCTATTCTGGAAAAACAATTTGTACCAAAGCTTTATATAAATGATGGATTTCACCCAAATTCATAGTCAGTGGTATTTAATCAGTCCTTTTCATCGAGATGTTGGACAATTAATCTTGGCCAACTAAACATTCATTTGATTTAGATGTTAGACTTTCATGAAGCTGAAGCTGATTCTTTCAAACAGAGCAAATTCTAGCCAATGTCTTCTTCTCTAAAATTCTCCCGAAGATATTTATTTTAAGTTTCTCTCAATACCAGAGGCAGGAGTGACTAATTGAGCTACTTGGGCTTGTAAAGAAGCATTTATCCTCTGGAATTTTATTCTATTCTCATGGAGTATCTAAATGCTTATGGCTCTTTTTCATGCTGTGTAAAATATGACGTGCTCCATATAAAGTTCATATAAGGAATCAAAATGCTTGGTATAATCAACCGGAGCTGCTTAGATGTAAGCTCTTGAAGGAGACAGCACTTCTTGTTGGATCCAAGTCTGATCTTAAGTTTGACAATGCAGGTCTGTGTGTGGTGAGGAGTGGAAGGACAGTTGGTGGAAGGAGAGCCCCTTGATGTGCACAAAGGGCCTTAATGTTAAGATTAGCCAGAGTCCCTGGCCATTTAATGAGGAGGCTTATGGCTTCTTCTTGATGGAAATGAATGTTCTTACTTCTCCCAGTCATGTTCCAGCATTGCTGTCCATGTGCTATTTGAAGTATTTGAACCTCCCAGATGCCAGTCTCTGCGGGTGTAAGACAGGAAATGCAAAGTGGGTTTGGCCCAAGTACAAAAATGTGAACTGTAACACAGAAAGCTCTGTGGGATGGCCCCTATTATTTTTATACTGTTTCAGGCTAGGTGTTGAATGGTGAGTAGCCCGGCTCTGGAAACGGAGCATCAGGCCACTTTGGTTCTTAAGTGACAAAGTCCTAATTTAAGGACTAAAATTGAACTAATTTGTGCAACTGATTTAAGCAAGCAACTACTTTAATTCATTGGGAAGATTTTGGGATATCTCACACAGGATCATGAAAGGCACAAGAAGGGCCCAACAGGTCCCTAGGATGCCCACTCTCATTTCTCCGCTTCCTCTGTGACTTCGTCCTTCTCCCTTCCTGCAGACTGTGTTCTCCACAATATACCACCAGCAGGCCCTGGACTCTCCTTGCACAGCTTCAGCTACACTGAGCGATGCTCTCACTGGCACGGGTCCGAGTGTCCTCAGGAAGGGACTTGGATAAGCTGTGCACTCCTGGGTGGCTCCATGGAGGCTGGAGAGCAGGTCATCTGGGAGGGGGAAGCATGAGTTGGAAGAGAAGGCAGTCTCTGGTGGAAGCAGATAGGAAGGGGAGCCCCAGTGGGCATGTGCAAGGCAGACAAAATAGCCCTCCAACACACAGGGCAAGATGGGCACTTATCTCACTCCGCGCCGTTAATCCAATGGAGATTGGCCACAGGTTTTCTACGGTCTTTTAACCAATATCACTCTGACATGGTTGTCATTTAATGGTTTAAAACCAAAAAACAGCAAGCAATGTCCTAACCCACCTATAGCTTTCCATAATACAACCATGGAAAGAGACAGAATTTGGTGGTTTGGTTATATGGTTGTGCATCATAGTGTAAAGCAAAGACATAGTGAAACACATAATTAAAATAGACTATACATTTGTTGAGGGCAGAGAGCATGTCCTATTCATCTTGGATTCTCTAACAGTGCTTCAAAAACATAAACACTCTATAAACGCATACGAAATTAAATTTGGGGCGGGGGGGAAATGCTCTAGCAACATTGAGGCAGGAAATCAAAAGCAATGGCTATGGACGCAGTGTTCTTAGTAGAAATAGAAACAAGCACTTTGATGCTAGAACAAAGCCAGATTCACCAAAGCACCCCCATAACATAACAACATGAATTTCGCCATGCGGAAGGACCAGAGCACCTCAGGCAGGGAGGAGCCTGATGGCATTTCTTTTAGGGACTGATCATTGTGACTTTCCTAGGAGTCTGCAGCCACCAGCATGCCCAGACGACCAGGCCTCCTGTAGGAGGCCAGAATGTGTTTGAGGTTGAGATTACTATAAAGGTAAGATGTTACCCTTATGGCAAAATTTTCCCTATCCTGGAAGCTAAAAGTGCCTGTTAACCTGTGTTGTCCAGTTTCACGTATTGTAAAAAATCCCGCCATCAGTACCGAAGCATGGATCGCTGCACTCTGCTGCAGGTCACAGCTAAGGCTTCCCCTAGTGCGGCCATTCTGCTCGTGGTGCATTCCCGTCCATATGGCCACACAGGCCTGAGGCCTTAATTCATTCAGCAAACACTTTTCCCTCCTGCTGCTTTTCTTCCCCATCCCCCTGCTTAGTAGCCTCTTTTCTCTCCAGGGGGTCTTCTCAGACTCACCCCTGCCTCCCCTCTCTGGTCCTCTGTGTGTCTGCTTCCCAGGACTCTGCCTCACAGATCTCCTGAACCCCTGGCCCCCAGGGCCCAGACACTGCTTAGCCCTACCGTGGTGCTCAGATTAGAAAAGACTGCTGCTGTTGGGTCACTGACAGCTGCATAACAAGCCACCCAAACCAGTGGCTTGACAACAACAGCTCATTATTTCTCACAATTTCTGTGAGCTGGGCAGCTCAGCTGGAGGACTGTGCAGCTGGTCTCTCCTGGATTCAGCGCTAAGAAGGGGCTCTGAGGATCATGGGCTGCGTGGAAAAGGTTAGGCTTGCTCCAGACAGCGCTGCCAGCTGAGAGTAACATCAGCCCACTCTGGGGAAGAGCTTCTTTCCAGTAACAGAGCGGTGCCCCGGTGGGGAGGCTTCCTGTGGCGTGGTGAGCCTCTGACAGGAGCGCACACGCGGAGGAAGGATGGCTCCTGTTCTGAGAAGCCTGAACGTCATGGGTTCTAAGAGCCCAATCTGCTCACTCTCTGCCCCATCAGGAGTTGGCACTCTTTTCTGTGAAATGGGCTCCCTGCTAACTGTCAGCCCCATGAAGGCAGACATAAATTGGCTTCGAGTTCCTCGTGCCTTCCTTGGCACAAGTTGCTCAGTGCACACGCAGGCAATGAATTTGTGGTCTTGCACATCCTCATTATCTCGATGGAGGTTAAACAATGTAGATCCACACAAGCTACCACACTGCTCAACTATCATCCTCCCACGGACCTACCAAAGAGACAAGAAAAGGTACCCACACAAAGACATGGATACAAATGTTTATAGCAGCTTTATTTGTAATGGCCCCCCCAAATGGACACAGCACACATATACATAAGTTGGTAAACACATCAATAAATGGCCTATGATGGGATGGGATAGTTCCCTTGATGCCCTTCACAGCAGGAAATAGAGTGGTTCATTTCATTCAGACCACAGAGGGCCACTCCTTGTGGAGGGAGCATGGGGGTCAGCGAGTGCAGGAACCAGAGCAAATGAACTCTGCAAAGGGCCTGTTGCTCCTCTCCGGTGGGAGCAGGCTCTTTGCAGGCCCCACAGCAGTGTCCAAGCATGTTACAACCCATGCTCTTTCAGCTCTGCCATTCAGGGTTGGCTAAGTGCCAATCAGCTCAGTGGAGGGTCAGCATGGCAGCCCCTAGCCTCTTGGCACTCAGGTTCTTGTCTGGCATCCAGGAAGAATCAGGTGACACGATCTCTTTGAAAGATGATGAATGCGGAAGACTTTATTGAGCCGTGGGTGGCTGTCAGCAGAAAAGGAGGCTGGAAAGGGAGGTGCTCTTTCCCTGATACCCAAGCGGGCTCCTCTTGGAAGCCACATCAGATGAAGTTAGTTGTGTTTATCCACAGTGTGGATGCCAAGTTGCTTCTCTGCTTGCGGCTCAGCAAGCCGTATCCTCAACGCTCAGTTGCTTGTGTTGCTCTCCCAGCTGAAGTCTTTTGTGGGTACAGGATAGGAGTGGGGCAGGCCAAAAAGGCAACATCTGGGCACTGTTTTCACTTAGGGCTGCGGTTCCAGGCTTAAGGGCGGAGTTTAGCTGGGAGCCCAGCCCTTCTGTATCAAACAATGAAACCATCAATAAAACTCATTAATAAAAGAAATACCCTCCTGATACACACCGCAATGTGAATTTAAAAACACTGTGCTAAGTGAAAGAAGCCAGATATAAAAAAGCTCATTCTTACGATTCCATCCATATGAAATTCTGGAAAAGGCAAAACTATAGTTGGTAGAGAAAGTATGATAGTGGTTGCCAGAGCCTGAGGGGATGGAGGAGGGAAGGGAGGAACATTTTGGGGTGATGGAAGTGCCAGGTTTGTGTGGTACTTATGCAACTGCAGACATTTGTTAAAACTTGTCCAATGACAGAATTTAAATATGAGCGATTTATTGTGCTTCAATTATACCTCAATCAAGTCACTAGAAATGTGATTAGACTCAGTTGTCAAGCTTGAGAAATTTGGGAAAAGTCATATTTAAGCACCTTGGCAGACTGCATGATGGGAAGTGGGGCCCCGATCAATTCTCTTTAGGGCTGGGGTCCCCAGACTGTGTTTCCAGGGACTGGTGCCCAGGGTCCATCAGATGGAGGGAAGAAGGATGACAGCACCCACCACAATGGCGGCAGGGGGACGGGATGTGGCCGTGCCTCAGCAGCTGTCGTTCCAGCCTCGAGGCAGGAGCTTCTTCACTCCTCAGACCCTTAAAGTGAGACAAGACTAATGGAACGGCTCTGCAAGAGACACCTCCGTGACAAACCCGTCCACCACTGCACCTGGCATCTCTCCAGCAACCAGGGCTACTCCACCCTTTCCTGCACCACCAGACAACTCTCCAATGATGAAACACACCCGTCAGGTGGTAAACATGACTCAGGACTGTATACCCAAAGTCAGAGGCTCTAACTAATGCAGTATGAAAAATGACTTAAAAATACCTGCCCCGCAACACACTCGGGGGAAACAGAGCAAAAACTAACTCTCACAAATGAAATACCTCAATTATTTCACACTAATATTCTAATATGATACAAATGGCATTATGACCACCAAACAGGAAAGAAATCCTGGAGCAGAATCTCAAGCCAAAGAGGCATGTTTAGGCAGAGGAATGACCTCATCCCAGAACTATGAGTTTGAGATAATGAACTCTCTGTGTAAGGAATTTTGTAACCTGTCAATCACATGTATGAATCTTTATCATTCTTGTTTCTGATAATACTAACCTTGATTGATTTTGATCCTTAAAAATACCAGTTCTGCAATGAGAACACATGGACACAGGGAGGTGAACATCACACACTGGGGCCTGCCGGGGGGTGGAGGTAAGGGAGGGATAGCATTAGGAGAAATACCTAATGTAGATGACGGGTTGATGGGTACAGCAAACCGTCATGGCACGTGTATACCTATGTAGCAAACCTGCATGTTCTGCACATGTATCCCAGAACTTAAAGTATAAATGTATATGTATATATATTTTATAAATAGATAATACCAGTTCTGAGACAGCTTTCAAACAGCTTGCAAAATCAAATTACAGTCACCGATGCTCATCATGTTAGAGTCTGTGTGCTGTCTGCCCAACTAGACAGACAGCTTCCTGAGGGCTGGGATTTGGCCTTACAACCTCCCAGGCACAGCACCCAGCACAGCTTGTCCTCTGGAAGCCCCAAAGATGCAGACTTGATGGCTGGAGCAGAGGTTAAGAGCCCAGAACTGAAAGTCAGAAAACCTAGATGTTGGTGCAAACTGCTGATTGGCAATCGTATCTCCCGGACCTCGGGTTCTTTATCTGTAAATGGAGGCTCCATTCCTGCCCACTCTGCAGGACCCAGGGAGGTCAATGTGGAAATCATAAAATGCCATTTATACCAGAGGCTTTAGATGAGTGGGCAGAGTCATCATATCTCATGGGTGCCTAGACAGTTGTTGGATAAGATGCTTAATATAAGCCGGGCATGGTGGCTCAAGCCTGTAGTCCCAGCACTTTGGGAGGCCGAGGCGGGTGGATCATAAGGTCAAGAGATCGAGACCATCCTGGTCAACATGGTGAAACCCCGTCTCTACTAAAAATACAAAAATCAGCTGGGCATGGTGGCGCGTGCCTGTACTCCCAGCTACTCAGGAGGCTGAGGCAGGAGAATTGCCTGAACCCAGGAGGCGGAGGTTGCGGTGAGCTGAGATCGCGCCATTGCACTCCAGCCTGGGTAACAAGAGCGAAACTCCGTCTCAAAAAAAAAAAAAAAAAAAAAAAAGATGCTTAATATAGATAAGGTTGCCTTTGCTGCTTTCTCCTTTTTGTAAAGACTGGTGGCTGTTTTATTGTTACTACGGTATCAAGCTTTCATATAAACAAAGTGTCTTGGTGATATAATGTCTTAACAGAAGGACTGAATCTCTAATGCTGACGTGGGCTTGCGGGGAGCTGGCTGTAACTGCATGTTCACCGGAACACAGGATCACTATACATTCACACTTGCATTTAAAGTTGGATTTACATCGGCAGCCTAATCCTGTGCACAATAGACATAAATATGTAAATAAACAACATAAACAAAACTAAACATGTCACAAAACAATACCCAAAAAAAAACATTTTTTAAAAGGATGAAAAACAAACAAAATCTATCTGGGGGAGGCTCTGTGGCTTGTTGTGGGTATAGTCTGCACTTAGCTGGAGAACTAGCTCTAATGACTTGGCCCTGCATAGAGCTGAAAAGGGCCCCAGAAATGATTCTCCAAGACCATCAGGAGAAGTGCGTCTACAAGACCTCTTTCCTACTACTTGGGGATTCAAGAAGAGACTGGTTTGGTTATTCAATAGGCGAGAAGTCACTTAGGTGGCCAGGCGCGTGGCTCACGCCTGTAATCCCAGCACTTTGGGAGGCCGACGCAGGTGGATCACAAGGTCAGGAGTTTGAGACCAGCCTGACCAACATGGTGAAACCCCATCTGTACTAAAAATACAAAATTCCCCAGGCACGGTGGGGCATGCCTATAATCCCAGGTACTCAGGAGGCTGAGGCAGGAGAATTGCTTGAACCCGAGAGGTGGAGGTTGCAGTGAGCTGAGATTGCACCACTGCACTCTAGCCTAGGTGACAGAGCAAGTTTCCATCTCAGAAAAAAAAAAAAAAAAAAAAAAAAAAAAGAAAAAGAAATCACTTAGGTGACCCCTATGGGGTCTTTTTCCCTCTGACTGCTCCACTGGTGCCAGGTGGCAGGCTGATCTTGCCCAGTTCCTGGCTAACCAGACTGCAGGCTGGTGAATCATGGGACCTATCTTTGACATCTGGCTTTTGGTCTTGGTGCCCAAAGGCTGATGCCCACCACTCACGGAGCTACAAGCTCCTGCTATGAACCTATGATTTGTGTCCAGTTGGCTGAATGCTGCTCTGAGTTTTAGATGAAGGAGTCCACCATGGGCCTCTAGCCCACAAGGCAAAGGAAATTAGGAAATGTATGTGGGGAGTCTCTTAATGAGGCAATCCATGCTACCATTCAACCATGGCAGGCTAGATAATGTCTTCCTAGTCTCCTCAGATTTTCAGTAGCTTTTTGGTTAAAAGGCTGAAAATTAAAGTTTGAAAGAGCCAGGAAACTGGCCTCATTCCATGTGTTAATCTGTTTTAATAATGCCGTCTCATTTGACCAGAGCTTCCTTACAGGTGCAGTGGCCATCTATCTCACAACTTCTTTGGCTGTGTCCAGGTCCTCTGGCTGGTAATTTACGTTCATTCTCACTCACGGGCCACGCCTCCCCATGAGGTCCTGGGCACTCAGAGGCCACGTCTACCGGTGGGGTCCTGGGCGTCTCTTTGCCAACCCTACTCACAGAACCCTTCTGTGAACTAGAGCCTTGCATAATAAGAACTTTGTTCTTCTCAATTTTTTTTTTTTTTTGACTGAAAGGAAACATTCCCCTTTCCCTGACTTTGGCTTCAGTTAGTTATTTCAAATGGCAAAAGTTATTAAAATTCCAACATGGAAACTTGCTTAATAAACAGGAAAGGAGTTTTGAGGACCCACCACTGAGCATGAATGTTAACCCTGTGGTTACCGGTCCGTAGTTTAGGCAGTTTTCAGGCTGGCCTTGGGCAGGGTTCTCCCTCCATGGTAGGCCTTCCTTGCCACTGTTCCTGGCTGCTGCTGTGAGCTGTTGTTATATGTACCACATACTTTTCTAATATCAAACTTAAGAAAACAAAAGCAGGGTCATATGAAATGATCTCATTTATACATGATCTGTGTAATCAGAGATCCATTTTTAGATGACATTTATTCCCTCATCAACTAAATACAGGGTGTTTGGTTCAGTGAGGTAATTCAAAAAGAGAACAAACAAATCGAGGAGCCCAAACATTAAAATCCAAGGGAGAAAAGAGAAATAAGTCACCAAACACATCTAAGGTAGAACAGGAAAATGTTCAGGGGGAGCAGAAGGTTTTTGCGTCACAGCCACACTTTATTTTGGAAGAGGGAGGAAAAAAAGAAAGAAAGAAAGAAGAAAGAAAGAAAAAAAGAAAGAGAAAGAAAGAGAGAAAGAAAGAGAGAGAGGGAGGGAGGGAGGGAGGGAGGGAAGAAAGGGAAAGAAAGAAAAAGAGAGAGAAAATGTGAAAATGTGGTCTGGGCTCGAACGGCGAAGCAGGGAAAGCCCCTGAAGGAGGTAGCATCAGAGCTTGGCCTTAAAAGGTGGGTAAATGTGGCGGATGAATGATGTGCATAAATCCTTTGATGTCCTCCTCTTGAGAAATAGGATCTACTGTATACCCCTCCTCCTGAATGCCTGTAGGTTTTGTGAATGCTTTGACCAATAAAATTCAATGGCATTGATTTGTGTCACTTACCAGGCCAAGACCTAAAGATACTGGCAGCTTCCTCTTCTTATCTTTTGGAATACCTGATCTTGGATCTTAGATCTTAGGATCTCCCTGGGATCCTAAGCCATCATGCTGGAGAGGCCACATGGAGGCACTTCAGTTGACAATCTCAGCTGAGTCAAGCCTTCCAGCCATCCTGCCCAAGGTGCCACACAGGTGAGTGGAGCTGTCTGGGACTCTCTAGTCCAGCCCATTTGCCAGCTGAGTATCATTGATGATCTCCATCAATACCACATGGGGAAGAAGAACCGCTCACTTGAGCCCTTCTTAAATTCCTGATCTCCGGGATTGCACGCATAATAAAGTGGTGATTGTTCTTTAAGCCTCTAATCTGGGGTCAGTTTTGAAGCAGTGATTGGCAACTGGAATAGTTGGGTTTTGACTAGCAGCAATAAGGACCCAATGGCATCCCAGAGAATGTTGTAGGTAAAGCCATGATGCTGTGAAGATGCAGAGAATGAATGCATGTGTTTTGAGTTTTGGGAGACTGGGAAAAGTATAGGAAGCATAAGAAAAAAATCACTATTGTACATGTTTAAGGGCTAGAGAGTCTGAAGGTCTCTGTGTACGTTATGTATTCTTACTTACGTATAGTTAACACAGCGCCGCTAACATTCTATAGGGCTTTATTATGAAAATGTATAACTATATATAAACAGAGAATAGCCTAACAGTCCCCTGTTGTCTCAGTCTGTTCGGGCTTCTATAACAAAATGCCGTGATAAGGTGCCTTATAAACAACAGAAATGGATCTCCCACAATTGTGGAGACTGGAAGTCCAAGCTGGAGGCACCAGCAGATTCGGCGTCTGGTGGGGGCTCACTTCCGGGTTCATAGACGGCGCCTTCTCACTGTGTTCTCAGATGTTGGAAGGAATGAGGGAGCTCTCTAGGGGACCTTTTTAAAATGGCACTAATCCCATTCATGAAGCCTCTGCCCTTAACAACCTTATCACTTCCCAAGCACCCCATCTCTAACACCATCACCTTGGGGCTAGGATTTCAACACACGAATTTTGGGAGGACAGAAACTTTCAGACGGTAGCTCCTGAACATAACATAATTGGGGGTCAAGGACTGCATAAGCGGTTTCCTGGCAAAAGAATGAACTCTATTTTCCACTTTGTTCTGAACTATTTTAAGTGAAATCCCATACATTGTATCATTTTACCCATAAATACTTCAGTATATAGTTCTAACAGACAGGGCTTTAAAATTATAACTACAATACCATTTCACACCTAAAACATTTAGCAATATTAAAATGAAGCCCACTCAAATGTCGAGTCTCTCTTACTGCTGGCTCCTTGGAGGCAGGGTCAAGCCAGACCCGGCCCTGCTGTGGCTGGTCTCTCTGAGGTCTCTCATAATCTCTTAGACCCTGCCCTCTTCCTCAGTATGCATTTGGCTCATGGCACACTCGCAGGGTGATGGCACTTCCCATGATCCTCTATCCACTATTGCCAGATAACTGTGAACTAGAAGCCACTGAGGGAGGACCACTGAGGCCCCTGAGGCACATTGAAGGGTTTGGGGTGCCGTGTCTGGACTGCGTTTGAGAAGGTCAGTCTGACAATATGTGGAGTGGATTGGGATCATCCAAAATGAGAGCTCCAGGCCAGGGGAAGGGAGGAGCACAGAGGTGGAGAGAGGTGGAAGAGCACTGGGTAGGGAGCTCAGAGGCAGAGGGCATTTTGGTACTAACAATAATACATTCGCTGAGTGTTTACTGTACACCAGACTCTGTGCATCTGATCTCTTAACCCAGTGTGATATATAATATTGCCCCCATACTACCTTTGGTTTAGAGACGACAGGTGATTTACTTACACAGTTTGTGCCCAATGCAGAAAGAGCTGGAACCCAAAGCCCGTGTCCTTAGCTACTGTGTCACATGGCAGAAACAAAGGCTCTGGGGTTCATTTGGCATGGTATATCAAGGAAGAGAAAATGTGCACTGTTAAACTGCGTGAGGCCAGGTGGAGACTTTGGGAAGCAGGGGAGTTTTGGTGGAGCGCTGAATGAGCTGAGTTACTTAAAGTGCAGTCTGAGAACTACTGATATCAGCATCCTCAAGGAACCATTACAAACAAAATGGAGACACCTGGGCCCCGCCCAAGGCCTACAAAATTCCAGGGGATGTGACCCAGAAATCTGCACTAACAAGCCACTGGAGATTTTTCAGACTAAGTTTGAGAAACACTGGGATAAAAAATCAGACCAGCTTTAGCAGAGGGAGACAGGAGGGTCTCGTACATGAGAGGGATGACAAATTTAAGTGACTAGGAAGAAAAGGACTTTTCATAGTGTCTCATGTAATTAGCATTTTATAAATGCTACAAACTGAGTGTTTGTGTCTCCCATAAATTCATACATTAAATCCTAACTCGTAAAGTGAGGTGTTAAGAGGTGGGGACTTTGGGAGATGATCAAGCAATGAGGATGGATCCCTCATGAGTAGGATTAGTGACTTCATAAAAGAGGCCCCAGAGAGCTCCCTCACCCCTGCCACCATATCAGGACACAGCAGGAAGATGCAATCTAGGAACCAGGAAGCAGGGCCTTGCCAGACACCAAATCTGCTGGGGACTTCATCTTGGACTTCCAGCCTCCTGAACTGTGCGAAAGCCATTTCTATTGTTTATAAGCTACCTGGTTTACAGTATTTTGTTTAGCAGCCCAAATGGACTGACAGTAAGTAAATATCGTTGAACAAATAGACAAATGAAAAGGAACTTAGATATCAGCTCAAGAACTGACATAGTGTCTCCAGGCTGAACACATGAGTTTAGCAGCCCCTCTGAAGGCAGACTGAGAAGCTCCCGGCTACAGAACATTCTCTGATCATAACCCGATTAAGTGAAGATAATTTTTTTTTTTTTTTTTTTTTTTTTTTAGATGGTGTCATGCTTTGCAGAGACAGAGTTTCATCCTGTTGGCCAGGCTGGTCTCGAACACCTGAGCTCAAGTGATCTGCCCACCTCAGCCTCCCAAAGTGCTGGGATTATAGGCATGAGCCACCGCACCCCACCTTAAGTGAAGAGAATTTAAATGTCATATTAGAACCATATATTGGTGGCAATTTGGGGTAAGGAGAATGATCTCTGCAAGATAAATAAGAGATTATAGCCATTATGTTTAATGTATGTTCTAAACCAATCCAAACAGAATATTGGCTTTTTTTTTTTTTTTTTTTTTTTTATGAGAAGGAGTTTCACTCATTTTACCCAGGCTGGAGTGCAATGGCGTGATCTCGGCTCACCGCAACCTCCGCCTCCTGGGTTCAGGCAATTCTCCTGCCTCAGCCTCCTGAGTAGCTGGGATTACAGGCACGCACCACCATGCCCAGCTAATTTTTTGTATTTTTAGTAGAGACGGGGTTTCACCATGTTGACCAGGATGGTCTCGATCTCTTGACCTCGTGATCCACCCGCCTCGGCCTCCCAAAGTGCTGGGATTACAGGCGTGAGCCACCGCGCCCGGCCTGAATATTGGCTTTTTATGTGCTTTGTTTTTCTTTGTAACAATAAATTTCTTGTTCCGGCACATGCCTAGTTACTTTTAAAACTCCTATCCCCTATTCTACAGTTTCCTCAAGGGTTTAGAAGCATTTCCCCAAGATAATCCATGTGTAATATTATCCGACATCCTGGGCAGTACTGTTATTTAACTCTCAGACCCACTTCGCACTTGTTTCTTTGGTCTGCCACCATCTGCCTTTGCTAACTCAATGTCAGAAGACTTCTTTCTCCTGCCTGCTGGTGAAATTCAACTGCACTTCATGGAGAGCTAATTATATGGAAGCATGGTAAGTGGTTACCCCTGGAAAGTATAAAAAGAACCAGCTGGGCACAGTGGCTCACACCTGTAATCCCAACATTTTGGGAGGCTGAGGTGAGTGGATCACCTGAGGTCAGGAGTTCGAGACCAGCCTGGTCAACATGGTAATACTCCATCTCTACTAAAAATACAAAATTAGCCGGGCTCCATGGCACATGCCTGTAATCCCAGCTACTCAGGAGGCTGAGGCAGGAGAATCGCTTGAGCCTAGGAGGCGGAGGTTGCAGTGACCCGAGATCACACCAATGCACTCCAGCCTAGGCGACAGGTGAGACTAAAAAAAAAAAAAAAAAAAAAAAGTGAGAACCTTGATGAAGGAAAGAGTTAATCAACTCAGTTCAAGGCAGATCTGAGATGGGAAGACAGGAAAGGTAATCTCACATCATCATCCTTTTGTAGCCCAGGCCTAGAGAGAGTAATAGGTGACCCGCTCAGAGTCCCTTGGGGTAAGGTAGTTCTAGTTTCTGTTCACCACCCCGCCTTTCACGTGTCCTCTACATTCGAACAGGCCGGTTACTGGGATGCAGTTCTGCGTCTCCCTTGGGCCTCACCTTAACATCGCTGAAGTGTGCCGGATTACACAGCTGGCAACAAGAAGCAGTGGTTTTGCTCACAGCTGTCGGCCACCAGGTTCCTGGTTTCTCAAAGGCTTTTCTATTGGAGAAGTTTGGGTGAGCCGATTTCCTGGACTGCAGTTCTGAACCCAGACTGTGGAGTCTTTCAAAACATCCCAGAACACAGCACCGCCTAAGGCATCCTTAAGAACAGCTCTGAACTAAGGAAATTCCAAAGCCCACTATATAAACCAGGCAGAAGCAATGCCGCCAAGCAGTGAGGGAGGGAGATGGGGAAGGAATGGGCGAGGTATCAGGGGCGAGTAGGGGGAAGAGGCGCAGCTGGAGTGGGCAGAGAAACTGGGGGAACCAGGGAGAGACCCTGGCGCTGGGATCCGGCAAGTCCTCCCTCTGAGTGACCAGGGGGCCTCGTCCCTTCTCCGGATGCCTTCTGCCCTTCCCTGGGTCTCCGGAACCCAGCCTGTCCTCACCGCTTATCGCGTTCGCGGCGGGCGGCGCTGGCCACGCGGCATCCCGCGGCCGGTGGTTCTCCGCGGCCGCGCCCCGCGGTTCTCCGCGGCCGCGCCCCGCGATCATCCCTGACCATGGAGCCCGGGGGGCGCGTTCCTCGTGGGGCCAGGGCTGGAGCGGTGACCTCGGCGGTGCTCTCCCTGGCGCCGGGCGCAGCCCTTGGCCCACAGCCCTTTGGCGCGGCGCCGACCCGCCAGGTCCCGCCCAAGCAGCCACGCAGTAATAACCCGCGGCCGCGCCGGCCCGCTCGCACCAGTCTCCCGCGCCCAGTCCTCCCGCGCAGCAGCTCCAAGTGCGCCCCTCGCCCTCCTGCTCGCGCCCCGCCGCCATGGTCGCCTCCCCCGCGCGGCCCGCGGTCCTGGCCGTGACTGGGCTGGTGCTGCTCCTGCTCCTGTGCTGGGGCCCAGGTGAGCGGGACGATGCCAGGCTGATTGATAGCGGCACCAGGGATTCGTCCCGCGTGGCGCTTCCAGGGTGCCTGGGGAGAGCGATCGGTGATGGGGTGGCGGCGTAGGGACCCATCCCTAGCGCAGGCAGGGCCAATGGGGTGGGATGGGCACCGGGTCTAGGGTTTTGCGCTTGCACGAGTTCAGGTGGAGAGAGTACCGGGGTCAAGGGCGGGGAGGCTTTCAGATCTGCGGGGCAACCTTGGGAAAGGAGGGCCAGGCTTCCGAAGGGTGGGAAGGTAGTGTTTTGGGGCTTAACATAAAGAGCAAAGGGGTTGTGGGGGGCTTTACGCAGCTGGTAACCCAGGGTAGGCAAATGGCACCATCACCGCGATTCCCTTCCAGGCAGTCGCTTGGCAACAAGTTGACTTGAGCTTCCCGGCTGGGTCAAGTTGCAGTTTGCAAAGCTGGGCACAGGCCTCACACCCCAGACAGGGGAAAGGCTCTTAAAGGAATCATGCTTAATCCATTCTGCTTTGTGGAGCTCCCAGCTAATCCCTCTGGCTCTCTGTAAAACGTCCATTCACACGCACACCCAGAATGATGGGTGCTCCAACACCTGAACGCTGGGGTCCACAGGCCCCACTTTAGGAACCATAATCTGAAACCGTGGTTTGTCCTGAGTTACCACCTTCAATGAGTAAGAGGAGGCTTTATGGTTCACAAGTGGCCTCAAGGACACATGACTGCCTTTGAAGCTTACACCTTGTGGAGGCAGGGATTGTGGCCTCAGAGTTACTGGTGTGTAAAGTGGCTTGCCCAAGATCCTGAGCCTGACGCTGACCTGCTGCAAAGCAGCTGGGCACTGCCTAATGTAAAAGGAAGTCTCACTCGATTGCTTAGTTTCTGTGTTTTGCTCATTCAGAACAGGTATGAAAACTGAACTCCAGGTGAGAAGAGGCAGGGGACATTCAATAGGAGCCCTGGGGTGGAGCCCCAGGGTTGCTAGAACAGCAAGGGAGGTGGCCAGTTCTGTCCAAGCAGGGAAGATTACTGTTCCACATTAGAACCACCAGCGAAGCTAGTCAGTTATTTCCCACTGTATAGTTTACCTGCCCCCAACTCTGTTCTTGGCATTTTAAGAAGCACATCTGGGCCAGGCACAGTGGCTCACCCCTGTAATCCCAGCACTTTGGGAAACTGAGGCAGGCCTGAGTTCGAGACCAGCCTGATCAACATGGAGAAACCCCTGTCTCTACTAAAAATTCAAAATAAGCCAGGCGTGGTGGCACATGCCTGTAATCTCAGCTACTCGGGAGGCTGGGGCAGGAAAATCCCTTGAACCCGGGAGGTGGAAGTTGCAGTGAGCTGAGATGGTGCTATTGCATTCCAGCCTGGGCAACAAGAATGAAACTCTGTCTCAAGAAAAAAAAAAAAAAAAAAAAAAAGGAGAAGAAAAAGCACATCTGAATAAGTTGAGTGAGCACTGGCTGGTATTTTATTTAGTTTTTATCAATAACTCAGTGATAGAAGTCAGTTAAAATCTCATCACTGACCTGGGAGGTGAAAGTTCTTATGCAAAGAAAATCTTGATGTAGAATCCCAAAGGTGACTCTTTATGCTACCTACAAACTTTTTTTTTTTTTTTGAGACAGGGTCTCATGCTATTGCCCAGGCAGGAATACAGTTGTGCTGTCATAGCTCACTGCAGCCTAGCCTTGATCTCCTGGGCTCAAGCAGTCCTCCCACCTCAGCCTCCCAAGCAGCTGGGACTACAGGTGCATGCCACCACACCTGACTACCTTTTTTTTTTTTCTTTTAATTTTTAGTAGAAATGAGGTCTCACTATGTAGCCCAAGTCGGTCTCAAACTCCTGGGCTCAAGTGATCCTTCTGACTCGGCTTCCCAAAGTCCTGGGATTATAGGCTTGAACCACCACTCCCTTTCTCACAAACATTTAATAAAGAAAATGACCGTGGCCCCTACTTGATCAATTTATTAATATTTAGCACCTCCAAAGGAGCAACTTGCAGTTCTGAATTTGCTGGTAGAGCTAATACTGGGTAACTGGATTGGATAAATTCAGGAGTGATTATTATTGCAGCCTAGAATGAACAGCTGATGATATTGGGTGAAAAATCCATAATACAGAAAAAAAATCACAGCCATTCTATTTTTCCTTATTCTTTTCTTCAAACAAATTTAGTGTAGTGTCCAATTATATGTACCAATATGTAGTTCAGTGTGTACTACCTGGCACAGTATCAACGTTCATAATTCATAATTTTGGATTTATTTGTGCTTTTCAGTCTATAGCTAAGGTTTGGCGAAGTTCTTGTTTCTGGAGTAATAGTGACATACATTTGCTGCAAGAAATTGCAGCCTCATTGCAAATGCCTAAACTAGTGTCTATTTCAACATCAGACCACATTTCATTCATTAATTGTTAAGCGCTTTTACAGAAGGCAAACAGATGGAGGGGCCATACTTAATTCTGTATGCACTACCCTGTGAGCTATTAGAGACTGACAAATGTTAAGACATTAATGAATGCTATTATTAGTGCCAAGGAACATATCTGTCTGCCTTGGCAAATATTTTCATAGATTTCTTCATTGAACGTAAGTTTGGAAGGGAAGTAGAATGTTTAACAGCAGTCCCACCCCCATCTAACTAGAAAATCCCCTCTACAGTAGCCTGGTCAAGTGCTCACCTTTGTTTATGCTCAGACACCTCCAGCAACTCTTAATCTCAACCTCCCCATCCCCCAGGGCCATTTGTCCTATCTTGGGTGGCTGTCCGTCTGGGTGTTGGAAATCTTACTTTATGCCCTAACCCATGGCCCAGTGGTCCCTCAAAGCTGTTGTTCTCCTCCCACGAGCTTCGTTTTTTCCCTCCCTCCCTCCCTCCTTCCTTCCTTTCCTTCCCTCCTTCCCTCCTTTCTTTCTTTCTTCTTTTTCTTCTTTCTTTCCTTCCTTCCTTCCTTCTTTCTTCTCTTTCTTTCTTTCTTTCTTTCTTTTCTTTTCTTTTCTTTTCTTTTCTTTTCTTTTCTTTTCTTTCTCTGTTTCTTTCTTTTTTCTTTCTTTTCTTCTCTCACTCTGTCACCCAGGATGGAGTGCAGTAATGCTATCTTGGCTCACTGTAACTTCGGCCTCCTAGGTTCAAGCGATTCTCCTGCCTCAGCCTCCTAAGTAGCTGGGAGTACAGGAATGTGCTACCACATCAGCTAATTTTTTGCATTTTTAGCAGAGTCAGGGTTTCACAAAGTTGGCCAGGCTGGTCTCGAACTCCTGTCCTCAAGCGATCCACCCACCTCAGCCTCCCAAAGTGCTTGGATTATAGGCTTGAGTCACCACACCCAGCCCCAGAAGTTTTATTTCTCTAAGTTAAACACCTAAATTCCTTTAATTTCTTCTCATATAACACATGTTTGGGCCCTAGTCCTCCCTGGACACTCCTTTGACCACAACTCCAGATTTTCTATGATCTTCTTCAAGTCAGACGATGTGAACTGAACTAAATAGTAGAGAAGAGGTCTGCTCAGAGCCGTGATGGTACAGAGACAGGACAGTTACTGTCTTTTTTTAAATTATCCTTTACTAAACAGCCTAAGATTGCAATTGCTTTTTAAACAACGACGTCACTGTAGACCGACCTGAGCATAGGTAACAAAAACCACTGCAGCTCTCCCACACGCTGCTGTGCACTATGCTGATATCTTAGCTCGCCACCCAGCAGACTCCCAGCCCTCCTAGGGAAGGTGTGAGGGCAACCACCGCCTCTCTTTCCTGGCCCTTCAGGGTGTCCCCAGAGATCTTACGAAGCCATTTCCATGCCATTAAACCTCGAAATATTGGATGGCCATGTAATTATCATCCAAGCTGGAACACTTTTGAGCGCAAAATTCATTTACAAGGACAGCGGTATGTACTGGGGCTCTCCCTGAACGGCTAGAAATTGTGTCCACCATACCCGTGAATTACGAGGGAGGCACTTAGCAGGAAGTAGACTTAGTAAGTTCTAGCAGGTTCCCTGTCCCGTCCCAGAGGACAGGCCAGCAGCCTCCCTGGATGGCCCAATGACTCTGCAGGCAGGTAGGCAGCACCTTAATCCAGATGCTACAGGAGGCTAGTAGGTTAGGTGGCTGCTTATGGACTATGGATGTGCTGAGTGACTTGGCTCAGAGGTCTTCAAATTGAAAATTTGTAAACATTGGGTATGCTAATAAAATGCATCCCCACGTAGGGCAGCCAGTTTGTAATTCTTAGCTGTGGATATTTTTTTCTCCCCAACTCCTTCATGCAGAGGTTCTCTTTTAAAACATTTATTTCTTTTCTCCCAGCTTTATTGATGGAATTCACAAACAAAGCAGGGGTTTTTAATTTTATTGGGGTCACAGATACTTTTGAGAGTCTGGCAAAAGCTACAGTTCCTATTCCCAGAAAATTGTGCCTTTGCAGATGCAAACACAATTTTCCATACCTTTCTAGACCCCCTGGAGCCTGCCCACGGAAGGAGAGGCTAAGAACCCTGCTGAGAAAGTGGTCACCATTACCTCCAATCTGGGGCCAGACTCCGGTTCCTTACACCTGAAGATGCTCTGTTCACTACCTACAAAGTCAGCATGTCTGCATGCAACAGTTAAGAGTCAGGGGCGTCTATAGGTCCGCAAGCCAGTTCACTGGGTGGAGGGGAGTGTTCTATCAGGGCAGACAAGGTATTTTATATTAAAAATGATTGAGCTGATCAGAAATACTTTTAAAATTGAATACAAATAACAGCAAGTGGTACAAATCATGCTTGGTTTTAGGGTGATGGGCAAGCTACAAAAGTGGGCTGCACTTTTAGAGAGCGAAAGCAAGTTCTCCAGTATGTGGGGGCCCGACTCCCATTTCTGCCTGCCTCTATCTTCACATGGGCGACCTCTCTGGATCCTCACTTTTTATATGAACACTGGTCACTGGATTTCTGTTCGTCTAAATCCTGTATAACTTCTTGAGACTCTCTCAGTGATGAGTCAGGCTGTTAAAAAAAATTTTTTTAAAGAAAAATCTTGAGATCCTTAATGGATTATATCTGAAAAGATCTCATTTCCAAATAAGCTCACATTCAGGGGTTTCTGGTGGTTAGGAATTTCAGGAGGACACTATTCAATGTATTACACCATGAAGCGAAAGTTTGCAGGAAGATGCGCATGACAGATGGTTGCCCCTCATAGTAAGACACAGGGCTAAAAGAACAGCATCACTCTGACTAGCTCAAATCATAATGCTCTTGGTCAGCTGTGGTCCTTATCACCAATATTAGCCATGGGCCGCCTGAATTGTTCATCCTGCTGGACAGGGAATACTACAAGCATTGAATGCGGTGATATTACCAAGTTGCCAAATCAGGGTGGAGGCCTGCAGTTCTTTTTTTCCCCACTCTGATTTCTGCATTTGATAAACTGAAGGGTACAGTGTAACTCTGATATGGATTTCAATTTTCATTCCTTTAGGTGGCATAAGTGGAAATAAACTCAAGCTGATGCTTCAAAAACGAGAAGGTAAATATTTCCCAAATGGATAAGGGATGCATTCTTAACTGGATGGAAATGAAATGGCAATATGGAATGTGCTCACTGGAGTCTTGTATTTGGAAAATCAAAAGTGCTTACTCCATAGAAGGTTAGCAGATATGAAGGGCTTATTCTGTGGATATGTGGTGTGGTCTTTCATTAGATAAATATTAGTGCCAGTAAATGTCTGAAGGTTATTTTTCTGAAAGCTGTCAGTGTGGACTCAAAAATAAAAGAAACAGTGGTACAGTGTTAATTGCATGCTGTTTATTTTAGAACCATGAAGCACTTTAGAGACTATCTTTGGAACACATAAGCCTCAGTTGGTGGGGCAGGCGTGGAACGGCATTGTTACGGTAGTCCCTGTATCCAATGAACTCTCGGGGAAAGGTTTCAAACAGAAAAGCCTTTCTTGTTATTAGCCTCTGTTTTGAAAAATGTATTCAAGATAAATGTGACAGCAGCAAAATGTCATAGAAATTGAAGAGTCTGGGGGTCACAACACACAGGTTCCGGACCTGCCGTAATCAGATCAGGTGGATCAATTGTGGGGTCTTGTGAATGTCATTTTCCCTCTCCCAGCTTTCATCTCCATCTGTAAAACGGAAAATCCTTTAGAAATGAAAAAGTGTTACCATATTTCCGACGTGACCATTTAGTCACTTATTCTTTCCTTCCTAGTTTACAGGGGATTCTAGCAGGCTGAACTTCCTCCCTCAAGTGGGTTCCTAGTCATTCTTTCCATACTCCCCAGTTGCTACTCAGGGACCCCCCAGCAGATGGCTGGAGAACAGGCGGACCCTCTTGAGGGCAAGGAGTTCCTTGGAGGTGGTCCCAGCATCTTTCCCTGGGTTTCCAGCCACCCATGAAACCCTGTTCCATCCCCAATCTCTGAGGCAGCTCAGAGGGTCCCCCCGCCGTGCTGTGGGGTTGCAGGAGCCTCTCCTCACGGATGCCCAGGGGTGAACAACGTACTCACAGAGCCAGCTTGTCATAGGTGAGCAAGCTGCTGAGACAGTCACAACTCCTACATGTGCATCCCGCAGCCTTTACTCAGTTCAGACCAAGAAACACATATTGAGCACCTACTGTGTATAAAACAGCGTAACAGTCCCTGAAGGGATTGTAAAAAACAAACAAACAAAAAACCCTGCTGCTACTTATCCATATGACCAACAAACACATCAGGCCTGCATTTCCATAAGCCTGTGCATTTTTCCTAATGTCATCAAGAGGAACTGTCCATCTGCTTTTATAGACGAAGGGACAGAGGCTCAAAATAACAGCAGGGCAGAACACCTAACGGCACAGTGGCTTCCCCGAGCACACCTGCAGAAGTGGTTCCGTTTCAACAATTGAGACTGTGATAGAAAAACGTTAGCAGCAGCAATGTGAGGGTGCGGGTCAGTACCCTGCATCAATGGTCAGACTGTGAGGTATAGAGAGGCAATGGCTTAAGGGGACTTTGTGTCCCAGCAGCCTGGTAAGAGAATCAGCTCTACTGTTGGGCAGGGGCTGGTACCTGCTCACCCGGGTCTCATCTTTCCGGTTCCTTTTTCTTACATAATCTCCTGAGCCAAGCACAACCCTCTTGTGTTTGCATATGCAATGGACATGCCAGTATACCTGTGTGGCACCAGATATCCAGTCTGTTTCCTGAATGTGGAGCCTGAGGGGTGGGCCACTTGCCCCTGGGAAAGGCCTGGGTCCCGGGAGCGAGAGGGCTGCAGGGGATGAGCTGAATTTCATTTCTACCCTGAGGACCTAGAGGCTGAAGTTTAGTTCATGCCCCTTTATAGGGCTGTAACAAATAGAATTCACAGGAGGCGTGGTGACTGATGCTACCAGGCTGTGTCACATTGTCCCATGCAAGTAAGAATGAAATTGAGAGTCGAAACCATGGTGGTGTGGAATGGGATGTATAACAGGATTCACTGCGAGTGAGGAAGGTAATAATCATTCTTTGTGTTTTGGGGATGGGGATTGATGATTTCAGCACCTGTTCCAACTAAGACTAGCGTGGCCATTGATGAGAACAAAGCCAAAGAATTCCTCGGCAGCCTGAAACGCCAGAAGCGGCAGCTGTGGGACCGGACTCGGCCCGAGGTGCAGCAGTGGTACCAGCAGTTTCTCTACCTGGGCTTTGACGAAGCGGTGAGTGTTGCCTCTGTCTTCAGGCCTGGCTTCCACAGGGCAGAGTGGCAGGGAGGAGGCCTGGCTCAGGGAAATAGGAAGCAGAAAATTCAGCTTTGCTGTTCATTCCTAAAATAAGAGCACTGATGCTGAGTGCTGTCAGCCACTGGATCACATTACCTATAGCGTAAGGGTGATGGCTGGAAGCTTCCACCAGGGCACGTTCAGGAGGCAGAACGCAGGGCAGTCATGGACCAAAATGGCTGGGACGTAGATTCATTGGTAATCTGACTTTCCTGGGAACGCTTTTAACTTGGCTGGACAGTTTTGTCCGGGTATTCTTAAAATAACTCACAATCCCCCAAAACCTTTTCACTTTTACCTTGAAGACTGTCAGAAACAACAGGGACGACAGATCTATGATGATAAGAAAAAGAGATGAAAAAGGACTTGTAAAGAGAGGATGGGTCTTTGTAGAAGTTTTGGGGAAAATTTGACAATGTGCTTATAGGAAAAGATGGTTTACAGTTCATGCACCTAGATGTATTCATTGAATGAAGTACAAAGAGTTTATAATCTCAGGCTCCCAGCTGGGGTGCATGCACAGGTGAGACGGCAGCCCGTAGAAGTCATAGATGTGGCCGTGTGGGCATCCATCCACAGTGACTGAGGGGGCTGAGCTCTTTGTGTGAGATGTAGAGGGAGGACCCGTGGCCTGTGCAGCCCCACCAGGGAGCAAATAGGCTTTTCATGGGCAGCACCTCCAACTGGGCAGTTGGAAGTGTTTTTCAAAACGGGCACATGATTCATTTAGACGGTGCATACACAATACTGCAGTAGGTGAAGGAAAAACTAAGACCCTTAGACATATCATTTTTAATGGCTGCGTAAAATGAAATCATGTGGCTATACCATAATTTCCTTCGAATTTCCAGCCATTGGACATATGACTTGTTCCCAAAGTATCTTTTTGGTTTTTTTCCTTTGCTGTGCAAACAGCTAAACACATATAGCCAAACTCTGAGCCTGGAATGATCCTCAGTATTCAGAGGTATGAACTTACTTCACATTCACAACAACCCAAAAGGCAGGTGCTATTATTTGCATCTCTGTGGAGTTTGTCCTTTACTTAGACCACATTCTTCCCAGTGAGGTTCCTGGGGCAAGGGTGGAATCAGGTTTAACCATCTCGGAGTATTTGCAAATTGCACGTTCCTGTGAGTCACATGTAAGAGCAACAGTTTCCTAGAATCTTCAGCAATATCTGGTGTTCTCATTGGAAATTAAAAATATATGTTTACTTATTTGAAGAATGCAAATGCTATATCCTCTTTTAGTAATCTGCATTTCTTTGATGACCATGATTAAAATGGGCATTAAGAGTTTAACATGCAGGGCACAATGCTCATGCCTGTAATCCCATCACTTTGGGAGGCCAAAGCAGGTGGATCACCTGAGGTCAGGAGTTTGAGACCAGCCTGGTCAACAGGGTGAAACCCCGTCTCTACTAAAAATACAAAAAATTAGCTGGGTATGGTGGCTCACGCCTGTAGTCTCAGCTACTCAGGGGAATTACACAGGAGAATCCCTTGAATTTGGGGGGTGGAGGTTGCTGTGAGCTGAGATCGCACCACTGCACTCCAGCCTGGATGACAGAGTAAGACTCCATCTCAAAAAAAAAAAAGAGTTTAGCACGCAGCAACTGCTCAAATAATCTCTGTGACAAAACCAGAATAAAGATTAGGATCCAATAAGATTACAATAAATCAACATGCACTAAAGAGACTACAATG
Organism: Sapajus apella; assembly: GCF_009761245.1. Lineage (NCBI taxonomy): Eukaryota > Metazoa > Chordata > Mammalia > Primates > Cebidae > Sapajus > Sapajus apella. Next base: position 526,197 of record NW_022437074.1, read on the forward strand.
AATACGTCCAAGTCTCACTAGTGGTGGTTTCTGGCAAAGGAATATATATGATCTTCTTTTTCTATGCTCTTTTCTTACATACAGATTTTAAAATCTGAGTCTACATTATTTCTGTATTCATCAAACATTTTAAAAATTTTTTGAAAATACATATTTAAGCTAAAACCTCAAATTTCTAAAATGAGAGGCCGGGCATGGTGGCTCACACCTGTAATCCTAGCATTTTGGGAGGCCAACGTGGGTGGATCACCTGAAGTCAGGAGTTAAGAGACCAGCCTAGCCGACATGGTGAAACCCTGTCTCTACTAAAAACACAAAAAAAAACATTAGCCAGGCGTGGTGGCGGATGGCTATAACCCCAGCTATTTGGGAGGCTGAGGCAGGAGAATCGCTTGGACATGGGTGGGGGCAAAGGTTGCGGTGAGCTGAAATTGCACCACTTCTCCAGCCTCGGTGAAAGAGTAAAACTCCCTCTTAAAAAAATAACATAAAGTGAGAAAAACCAAGAAGCAAGAATGTTTCACCATGGCCAAAAATGTTGTATAATGGGAGAAGCAAAACTAGAGATGGAGCCAAAGAAGTCAGTGTCCTCCTTCCCAAGGCAGAGGCTGAGGTGTGCTCAGATGATTCAGACCCCAGCTGTAGAGAATGACAGTGAGACACTGGAATCATGCTCCTTAGCCCAGCACTAGTTGGCCCACTAGCCACCAAGAGTGGATGACCACTGAGCCCCAGAGACCACAGTCATGGGCTAGGCTGGGGATTTCAGCCTCACAAAATTCTCATATGTCAATTAATGTTCACTGGCAGTTTTGATAAAATAAAAACAGGTTGCCGAGACCCAGACACCAGAAAGTTCCATGCAGGAGGCATGGAGCGGCTGGTGCCTGACAACCTGCATGTGTGATTTGGATGTAGGGGGTGCATGGGCCACGCACGGAGAAAAACTCCCCTGTACCCCACACTGCATGACCCGTTCACCCAGCCCATCTGTCATCTCCCTGCCTTTTTGCTCTCACACGAAATCTCTTGCCACGTCCTGAGCATCATGTGAGTCCTAGTCTAAATTAATCTTGCACCTTCACCATCACCAAAGAAAATTTAGCCTCTCCTTTAAAAAAAAAAAAATGTATGAATAGCAAAGATCAGTCGCCCAAACCAAAAACCTGAGCATCACTCTACACTTCTTACTTGGCTTTAGCTCCTCCATCCCTTTTATTAGCTGCAACTGTCTCTTCTCGTATCTGTCTCTCAGGAACAGTAGGCTTTTTGAAGGCAGATATCCTGTTTTTGGCAGTCCCCCCAGTGCCCAGCACAGGGCCAGGCCTGACACACGGTGCCCATCTCATAGTGTTTGTGGAATGAATAAGGACATCTGTATATACTCTAACCAACCACATACGTATAAGAGTCACCATCAACTATACCCCCAGTTCTCTGCCCTGGCACTGTAATAGGCCAGTGCGGTGGTTGATCTAACTTGGGCAACATTTATTAAGCATCTACTACATGCAATATAAAGAACCAGGCACAGGAATGGGGTAGGAAGATAAAACAGTATTTGCCACAATGAGATGTGGCCTGAGGGTCAGGCCAAGTTGTTACTCTATTTGGGCAGCTGTCCATTTGATTTACCAAGAAAGAAAAGTTTAAGTCTGGAGTATATTTAGCAAATATTTTACAAAACGTTGCAAAGGTATGCGCCTGTGCTCCTTTGGAAAAAGATAGCTTTTATCAGAGTGAATACTGCTGGCCATGTTGGCCACTGAGCACAAGAATACGGTAATGGAGAGTTATTCTCACTAAGGGTTGTTAATTATTGAAGAAAAACCACCATGGAGAAAAGCATAGGTAAGATTAGGTCTTAGGGGACTGTGTGTGCTTAAATCCGTCCTCTATCATTCTCTCTCTTTTTCTCCAGAAATTTGAAGATGATATCACCTATTGGCTTAACAGAGATCGAAATGGACATGAGTACTATGGTGATTACTACCAACGTCACTATGATGAAGACTCTGCAATTGGTCCCCGGAGCCCCTACAGTTTTAGGCATGGGGCCAGCGTCAACTATGATGACTACTAACCATGACCTGCCACATGCTGTACAAGAAGCCAATATTGATTCTCTTCATGTATCTCCTAATGCCTTACACTACTTGGTTTCTGGTTTGTTCTATTTCAGCAGATCTTTTCTACCTACTTTGTGTGATCAAAAAAGAAGAGTTAAAACGACACATGTAAATGCCTTTTGATATTTCATGGGAATGCCTAACAATGTATCTCATTTAAAGATAGAAATAAAGCATTTTGTTAAAAAGAAAAGTCTCAGAATTCATTTGGGTGCAAATTAAGCTGGTGACATTTCTTGTTCCCTTGATGTTTTGAAGTTTCATTTGAGAGGCATCTCTCTGTTACCACCCTGAGATTCTTCACCGCTACCCAGGCAGACCACGGGCCTGGTGAGAGGTCTTAGTTTGTTAAAATGCAGCCTATGTGAAATGCCAGACATACAATCAGCAAGAAAGGCTAGTTGAAAATGATTTGTGGTTACGGAACATGGTTTGGAGGATTCCAGTCATTCGACAGAGAACCTTTCTGGTTCTGAGCTAGAGCTGGACCTGTTTAACATTTCCATCGAGGAAATGAAGGGCAATAGAAAAAACCCCTGAAATGTGGTTGATTTCAGAGCCACAGTTATCTAAAAAATAAAAAATAAAACCTTGTTCCAGGAATTTAAGCATATTAAAGAATATTCTTTGCATTGTAAACAACCTGAGTGAATGAAAGAAAGGTGGCATTTGGGTGAGAAGAGGGAGAAGAGGAAGTGGGGGGGTGGGGGGTGCAGCTAAGTGAAGGATCTGAGCCTCTGCTGATAGGAGGGGGTCTGGTCTCAGCCTATGCAGAATTGCAGGGAATGAGATGGGGGAGGAGATTAACAGCATTAGAGGGGCCACTCGGAATGGGTCTTAGACTTTTGTGTGTCACAGACTCCTCTGACAGTCTGATGAAAGCTTTATGCTCTTTCCCTCGGAAAAATTACATGCAATTTTGCAGATAGCCTCTGAAACACCCTCCCATTCACAAACCCTATGTGATCAATAATCCTGCACCCAGTAGGAAGCACTGGATTGAGAGCAGCAGTGTTTACGGACAATCATAAACAAAGGCCATTCTTTTTTTCCTTGAGGATCCAAACAAATTAAAACTGTAGTAAAATATACACAAAAGTTACCATTTTAAGCATTTTTAGGTGTACAATTCAGTGGCTAAGTATATTCACATTGTTGTGCAACAATCACCAGCATCCATCTCTGGAACTTTTTTATCTTCCGAAATTGATATTGTATCTTTTAAACACTAACTGCTCATTCCTACCCCCAACTCCTAGCAACTCCCATTCTGCTATCTGTCTCTCCAGGAGAGACACTGAATGTCCACTTTAGGACTTCATATAAGTAGTCTAATACAGTATTTGCCTTTTTGTGTCTGGCGTATTTCACTTAGCATAATGACCTCCAGGTTCATCCATGTTGTAGCATGTGTCAGAATTTCCTTCCTATTTAAGGCAGAATAATATTCTATTGTATGGATTCACCACTTTTGCTTGTCCATTCAACCACCAATGGATACCTGGGCTGCTTCTCGGCTACTGTGAATAACACTGCTGTGAACGAGGGTGTGCAGGTATCTTTTTGTATCCCTGCTTTCAATTATCTTTGGAAATGCTGGATTATATATTAATCCTATATTTAATTTTTGAGGAATCGAGCCAGGCATGGTGGCTTATGCTTGTAATCCCAGCACTTTGGGAGGCCAAGGTGGACTAAAATACAAATATTGGCTGGGCATGGTGGCTGGCACCTGTAATCTCAGCTGCTAGGGAGGTTGAGGCAGGAGAATCGCTTGAACCCAGGAAGTAGAGGTTGCAGTAAGCCAAGATCATGCCACTGCACTCCAGCCTGGGCAACAGAGTGGGACTCTCTGTCTCAAAAAAAAAAAAAAAATTGAGGAACCCTCCATACTGTTTTCTACAGCAGCGTGCCATTTTACATTTCCACTCTTAAAATTTTTGTTTCTTTTTTTTTTTTTTTTTTTTGACTATACAGAGCTGGCTCAAATCCCAATGCAATCTTAAAGAGGAGTGAAGTGGATGATGGAGGACATCTTTGCTTCATTCCTTATCTTAAAGGGACTGCTTTCTATGTTTCTACTTAACTTCCTTAACTATGCTTGCTGGATTTTTTTTTTTTTTTTTTGTAGATCTCCTTTTTCAAGTTAAAAAAATTTCCTTCTAAAAATATGCTTAAACTTTTAAAAATGTCATACAGTATATGGATATTTAATTCTATTTTTTTTTCTTTATTGAGATGTTTTCCTTTTAAATCTGTTACTAAGGTGAATTTTATCGATAACAATTCTAATAGTAGTCAAGTCGCTGGAATAAACCTAACTTGATCATGATGTATCATCTTTTATTATTCATTGCTGGATCTGGGTTGGTGACTTTTGCTCAGAATTTTGCATCTTCATGTTCATAAAGATTGAATTGGCCTGTACTCCTCTTTCTGGTTGTGTTCTTACAGTTTGGCTGTCGAGATTATATTGGCCTCATAAATGAATTGAGAGTGTTTTGTTTTCTAGTCTCTGTGTAAGAATGGTGAGAATGAAACTGTTGTTTCCTGAATGTTTAGCAGCATTCAGATAGAGCTATTTCGACTTGGTTTCTTTATGGGAAAAATTTTGACTGTTGGTTGTATTTCTTTTACAGCAAAGGATGACTCTGATTTTGTGTTTCTCTTTGAGTTGGTTTTGCTAAGTTCTGTCTTTCTAGGAAGTCATCCACGATATTAAAGTTCTGAAGTGTGTTGAGAGCAGTTCTTATTCCCTCGTCTTTCTCTGCAGCATCTGCACTTACACTTTTTTGTTCCATTTGTGTGTGTTTTTTTAAACGAATCATGCCTTTTCAAATATATAGCTTTTGTCTTTTGTTTTGTTGATTTCTTCTTTTGTGTTTCTTTCACTAATTTCTGTCCTTTTAATTTCCTTCCTTCTACTTCTGTGGGTCTTTGATTCAATTAGAGCTTAGCTCCATTTTGAGCTTTTTTTTTTTAAGGCAAACACTTAGTGCTCTATATTTCCTTCCATGTATTGTATTCCACGTGTCTGATGTAAAAAACTAGATGGTGAAATCTTTTAATTTCAATTATGATTTCTCCTTTGACCCATACGTTGATGTGTTATTAAATTTCCAAGTGAGTGAACTTTTCTAATTATCTTACACGCTTTGTTTCCCAACTTAATTGCATTGCAGTAAGAAGTGTGGTCAGGAGTATTTCAATCCTTTGAAGTGTATTGGTCAAGCCTTATGATTAGGGTGTGTCAATCCCAGCAACGGTTCCACGTGTGTTTGAAAGAAGCATGTCTTTTCCAAATGTCAAAGGCAGTAAAAGCCCATTAATGTCAAAGGCAGTAAAAGCCCATTAATTCAAGCTCTGTAGTGTTACCGTTCACATTTTCTACTTTCTTACTGATTTTTGGCCTGTTTGATCTACTAATAACTGAGACGTGTGTTAAAATCTTCTACTGTGATGATGGATTTAAAATTTTTCCTTTTAATTCTGTCAGTCTAGTCTTATATATCATGAGGTTATACACACTTCATATATACGGACATTTAGAATCAATACCTTTTCCTAGTAAGTGGAATTATCATTATGTAGGAAATTTCTTGTAATATTTTTTGCCTAAATTATCCTTTACTATTAATATGACTATACTTGCCTGCTTTGGGTTATTTTCCTGGTTGATCTTTTCCATTGTTTGACTTTTAATCTTTCTGTATTTTAGGTGTTTCTGTTTAATAAGCACATAGCTGAATTTTGTTTTGTTTCTAAAATATAACAAAACCTTAACTGGAGAATTTAGTCCATTTACGCTTATTGTGATTAGTGACTTGGTTTTATTTATGACATCACATTTTGAGCATTTGATTTGCTCTAGTTTACTTGTTTTTTTCCCTTCTCTTCCTTCATTTGTACTCTTTTATTTTCTTTTGCTTATTGACTCTTTTCTCTCTACTTCTACTGACGATATACACTGAATCTATCCTATTAGTGTTTGCCTTATTTCATACATATTAATAAGTTAATATTGGGCCTTGCATTCCCCCTTCAAACTTATATGTGACTGAAACTTGGCATTTTACATCTAGCCTGCTTTATTTTTCCCCACAAATTATCTTTGTTTCATAATCAACGGTTTCTTTAGATTGTCACATAATTATCTTAGTTCACTGTTTCTCCTTATAACTCAGACCATGCGTCTGAGATTATTTTCCTTCGGTCTGAATCACATCTTTCAGAATCCATTTAGTGAGGGCCATTTGGTGATAAATTCTCAAGTTTGTTTGGCACTTTCCCTTGTTTTACTTGGCATAGAATTCTTTGTTATTTAATCAATACTTTGAATTATTTTACTGTCTCTGGTTTCCATTGCTGATGTTAAGAATTTCATTATTCATTTAATAGCCACTTCTGTAAGTGATACTGTCCTCTCCAATGGTTTTGATAGGTACTTTTTTTTTGTTATCTATATCTACGTCTATAAATATTAATATGTTTGAGGTTTGTTGGGCTTTATCTGAATATTGGAGTCTTTCAAACAATTTGGAAAACTCTCCATTTTTTCTTTGAATGGTGTCTCTTCCTCATTCTATTAGTTCTTTCTGGAATGTTTTATTCAAATATGTAAATTTCAATTATATTTTTCCTTTCTTATTAAAATATGCTTGATTCTATCTCTTGTTCCCTATACAGATTTTCAAGTTTCTTTTTTTAAAAATGTATAAAATACTTTTATATTTTTGTCACTTCCAGGATCTGAGGTCTTTGTGAATCTCTTTCAGCCTACCATCCATGGTTTCTCTCTCATAGTGATTGTCTCCTTGATTTTATGTAATTCCTAACGATGACTTGCTCATTCTCTTTGGAATGTTGTTTCTAAGAAACACTTGAAGGCTGAATTAAGTTGAATTTCTCCAGACAGCACTTGCATTTTCTTTTGCTAGTGGCTTGGGGTGCAATGGGTCTACCTAACTGGGACCACCTTAAATTCTGTGCTTGTGGATTTACAGACCACACCTTTTTTTACAGGGACACCTTGTACTTAAGGGTTCTCAGTCCACTCCCACCAAACTGAAATGTGAAATAAAGCATCCTCACTGCCCGCTTCTGTGTGATGGATTTATTTCTCATCGGCCCCTACACCAAGGTAGAGCCTTTTGGGAGCTCAGTGTGATGTAGAGTAATCTGACCTAAACTTTATTTCCTGTGCTGAGCCCTCTGCAGCCTTCAAAGATTCTCAAGCTCTGCATGATTCTGCAGACATTTTCAAGCAATAGTTGGTTTTCCCTGCCTTTTGGGACTCTGCAGATTCTTTATCATCTAAGGAAAGTGTATATAAAATCATATTCAGCATTTCATTTGCTCTCATTAGGGGATTTATTTACACTAATCTGTCATACTGCTGGAGATGAAACTCCTATTTGGTCATTTATTTCAAACCAAACATTCTTTACATTTTTTGTCTCTATTAAGAATAACATTTTTAAATGCATAAAATCAAGTACACAGGATTACAAAGAAAATAAATTATACTGAAAACGTTTCCAACCTTTTAAAAGACAAATGTATGAGATAGTAATAAATATGTTTCTTCATGCTGTAAGTAACAAGACTTACTGGTAGGTCTACAGCGATTGTGATTTCAAAGTAAATGACATTTTGAGACATCTATAACAACTATAATGTGATGATATATCTGATTTCTATATGTGGCAGAATCACAGCTAAGAGATGTTTCCATCACAGTTTGTTGCCTACATTTATAATTGAAGAAAAGGCTAAATTTGAGTTAGGGTTAGCAGAAACAAATAGGTCCATTTTTTTTCCCCTATTTAAGTTCATGAGATCTCTCATTTAAAGGGATATCCATTCCAGTTCCTGTAATACATCCAGAGTGAAAGTTTCCAGTTATTCTTAGGATTAAGATGAAAACCCTTCATGTGTTTTACGAGACCTGGCCCGCTCCCTACCTCTTAATATTCCTGTTTTCAATCTCCCTTGCTCTGCACTTATGCCAACCCTGCCAGACTGTGAACCCCAGGAAAAGCTCACACCTGTTTTTGCTCACTATAAAACCTTCAGAGCCTAGCACAGAGCCTGTCAGAGTGAGTGCACTTTAATACGTGTTGAATGGATCCTGACTACACAAAGGTAGGGAAAAATGGATCTCTTATTTTTACAAATGAAAAAGACGATGGCCAGAGAGGTTGAATGACAAACATCTCCTGGGATACAGGGTGAGTTAGGAACACAGCAGGGATCATGACTCCGATGTGGACGTCTTTCCCACACCACATTATTCCTCTCCCTTGTCCCCACCACCCATAAGCTTATTTATGCCCCATCACAGCAGGGTCTCAGCTCCTTCCTCCAAAGTATGCCTCTTGGACCTGGAGTTTCCTGAGCCTAAACTTGGCTTGGCAACAGCAAATTAACATTCTCCCACTCAACCACTGCCCTTGCAGCTAGCTGCCTCAGAACAGGAGTAAGCTGTGGCCACAGGAGAGATTTCAAGCCTGTCAGGTGTGAAGCTTGTTTCTGTTTGTTTTTTTTTTGACAGGGTGTCACTCTGTCACATAGGCTGAACAGACTGAAGTGCAGTGGTGCGATCATAATTCACTGGAGGCTCAAACGCCTGGGCTCGAGCCATCCTCTCACCTCAGTCTCCTGAGCAGCTGAGACGACAGGTGTGAGCCACCATCGCAGATAATTTATTTTTTGTAGAGACAGGATCTAGCTATGTTGACCTGGCTGGTCTTGAACTACTGGTCTCAAGTGATCCTCCTGCCTCAACCTCCACAGTGCTGGGATCACAGGTGTTAGCCATGGTGACTGGTAGTAGTTTAAGCTTGGCCAGAAACCCTTGGCCGTCAGCTTTTCAAATTATATCATCTGCTCCCCTAAGGGTCTATTTTCAACAAGCAGCACTGTCTTATTCTGTGGATCAGAATTACTCTCCAGGAGTTTATAAGCCAGACATTTTCTATAAAGCTGATTCTTCAAGAGGACAAAAGCCCCTACTGTAATATACTGACCAAGAGCTACAGATTAAAGACAGAAGGACGGTGTGTGGACAGGCATTGCTATCCCTACCCCCATCTTTTTAAAGAGAAGACTGAGTCCCGGGGAACCCATGCTGGGGACGTCATGCCTAGGAGAGCACAGTCCAAGGACTGGCCTGACTGCTCATCTTCAAACATCTGAAGGGCTGTCAAGAGGAAAGTCTTTGTCTCGTGCTTGCAGAGCCCCAAGGGCACAGCCAGGCCCCAGGAGTGGCTGCTCAGTGAGGCCAGTTTTTGCGCAGAATTCTGAAAATGGAATGGGCGACTTCACAAAGCTAAGTGCTTCCAGCAGGGTGAGTGAACAGTTGTAAAAACTGTTTATAGAAATTCCTGCATTTGAAGATGAAAGTTGCTTAAAGTCTGAAGCCTTGGGATGCCCAATGGTGATTTTAAAGTACAACAGCAACTCACTTTTCCATCCCTGCTGAGCCTTTATGAAGAGATCTAACCCCCGATTCCTCTGAAACTTTCATTAAAATAAAACTAGTAGTGTACAAACATAAGGAGCGGTGGCAAGGCTAGATACAGGAAGACCCACCCCCCCGCCTCAGGTTACAGACAAGTAAACAAAAGCTCCGGGAAGGCAGCTGACTTGCCTGTAAACCAGGCCAACACTTTCCTAGCAGTTTCCTGATATACCCTGCTTCTTCTGTCAGGTTACTGTGGCAAACAGGGAAACAGGTAAGTATAATTGGGAAATGGGATTTATAAAGAGTGTGTCTTTCCAATGAAGTACATTTTTTTCTGCCCGTGCCTAACACAGCTAACATAAGATGACCTGGAGAGAGAAAAACACAATACTATGTCATTGCACCTCCATCAGGGTTAAAGTGGAACAAGATGAAGCAGAGGTAGTATCTATGAAGAAAGCGTGGCGCAGACTCCACCGTAAATGACGTGTCATACCTTTGATGTGATTTGAGGCTTTGCTACTTACCGTTTCTGTTGTTTTTAAACTGAGTTCTCTCATTCTACTCTTTTCTGTTTTCAAGTTCCTTTTCTCTTCTTGCTGAGAAACAAATTTTGTGAAAATAAACTGGGACACAGTAAGCATCTGTTATTGAAGAAGCCCAAATGCACACAGGAACACCATTGAGTGGGTCCTTCCTGCACAGACAACAGATGGATTTTATCTCTTGCCGTTGTGGGAATAAAGAGCTTGGTTAACTGTCCAGGGTGGGTGACTTCTCCAGTTGCCCAGCATGCTCAGACACAGTTGTTCTGGGAAGTAGTGAAGAAACACCAAATCACTATTTCTGCCCCACATTTGCATATTATATCACTGCAACCTATCACCTGTCAAATGGGGAAAAGTCAGGTGTTCTCACCTTTACCTATATATTTGCATTTTCAATGACAAGCTTTTATTTCATTAACACTTAATGAACAAAATTCCATTTTTAGTGATTACTGATTCCTTAGTCCTTTTCAATGCCTTTTAAGTTTTCCTCCCTTTATTTAAACAAAATCTTTCAAATTCAAGCTTTGTCAGATAGACAACAGGTATAAAGCACAGACCATGATATAGGTGAAATAGTTAACATGATTTGATTTTTCAGCATCCCTTGCTATGATCATGAGATTTTTTTCTTTAGCCTATTAAAATGATGGATTATACTGATAAATGTTTTCAAATATTAAGCTAGTCCTTGCATCCCTTGAATAGTCCCCACTTGGTAATAATATATAATTATTTTTACATATTGCTGTATTCAATTTGCTAACTTATTAAAACTTTTTGCATCTGTATGGATTTGGGATACTGGTCTGTACTCTCTTATACTATTTGGTTTTAGTATCAGGGTGATATTGGCTTTATAAAGAGAGTTGGGTAATGTTCCTTTCTCGTCTAGTTTCTGAAAGGGAATGTATAAAGTTGGTGTGAATTCTTTTTTAAATGTTTGGCAAAATTCTCCAGTCAATCTTTCAGGGCCTGGAAATTTTTTTCTTCAGATTTTAAATTACGATTCCAATCTGATATAAGGCTATTCAAATTACAAATTTCATACTGGGAATTTCCCCTAGGAATGTTTCCCCTAGGATGTTCCCTAGGAATTTATCCATTTCATCTGAGTTGTCAAATTTATGTACATAGAGTTGTAGCTAGTATTTCCTAGTTATCCTTTCAATATCTATTGTGACATCCCTTGTTTCATTCTCATTAATGGTGTTTTCCGTTTTGCTCATTAGAGGTTTGTGGGTTTCATTGTTTAAGAAACCACTAATTTGTTTCATTGATATTCTCTATTGCTTTTTGTTTTCAATATTGATTTCTGCACTTATTTTCTTCCTTCTGCTTGCTTTGGGCTTACTTGGCTCTTCTTTTAAATTTCTTGAAGTAGCAGCTCAAATTACTGAGTTTTTTTTCCTCTACTGATAGAATTTTAGTCCTTCAAGTTTTCCTCTCAGCACAACTTTAGCTGCATCTCACAAATTTTGATTTTTTTTTTTTTTTTTTTGAGATGGAGTCTGTAGTGCTTTTCACGTGGTATGTGGCTACAGTAGAGCCATCTTTGTTGCCCAGGCTGGAGTGCAATGATGTGCTCTTGGCTCACTGCAACCTCCACCTCCCAGGTTCAAGTGATTCTCCTGCCTCAGCCTCCTGAGTAGCTTGGATTACAAGCGCCTGCCACCATGCCTGGCTAATTTTTGTATTTTTAGTAGAGATGGGGTTTCACCATGTTGGCCAGGCTAGTCTTGAACTCCCGAACTTGTGATTCGCCCACCTTGACCTCCCAAAGTGTTGGGATTTTATGAGCCACCACGCCTGGCAAATTTTGACATGTTTATTCAGTACAAGATATTTTCAACAATTATTATTCTTGAAACTCCCTCTTTGGCTCATGGCTTATTTAGAAGTGTGTTGCACTGTTTCCAAGTGTTAGGAGATTTTCCTGTTATCTTTCTGTTACTGATTTCAAGTTTGACCCCATAGTGGCCCCTTAGTATTATTCCAGTTCTTTTAAATGTGTTGAAGTTTGTTTTATGGCCAGAATAGAGTCTACCTTGGTATGTGTTCAGTGGGCACTTGCAAAGAATGTGTATTCTGCTACTGTTCTGTGGAAGAAGTGCTCTATCAATGCAAATTAGATCTTGTTGGTGGATGTTGAGTTCCATGTCCTTGCTGATTTACTGTCTACTTACCCTATACATTGTTAAGAATGGTGCTTAAGTCTCCACATATTATTTTGGATTATCCGTTTCTCTTCTAAGGTCTAACAGTTTTGCAGCTGTGTTACTTGCTGCACACGCCTTTATGATTGCTGGGTCTTTTTGGTGGACTATCCTTTTACTATAATGTCATGTTCCTCTCTGACCTTGGCGATTTTTTTCTTTTTGCTTATTTATCTTATTTAATATTAGTCACTCCTGCTTTCCTCTAATTTTTGCACAGTATATTATTTTCTATCCTTTTACTTTCAACCTACATATATTGTTTTAATGAAATTTCTCAGAGACAGCATATTGTTGGACAACCATTTAAAAAATATACCCTGCCAATCTTTTTTTTTTTTTTTTTGGAGACAGAATTTTGCTCTTGTTGCCCAGGCTGGAGTGCAATGGTACAATCTTGGCTCACTGTAACCTCCGCCTCCTGAGTAGCTGGGATTATAGGCATGTACCACCATGCTTGGCTAATTTTGTATTTTTAGTAGAGATGGGGTTTCTCCATGTTGGTCAGGGTGGTCTTGAACTCCCAACCTCAGGTGATCTGCCTGCCTCAGCCTCCTAAAGTGCTGGGATTACAGGCGTAAGCCACCCACACCTGGCCCTTTGCCAATCTCTTAATTGGTGCTGAGATCATTTACATTTAATGCAATTATTGTTAAGTTTAAATCTGCCATTTTACTTTGTTTTATATTTTTTATTTCCTCTTCCCTGCCTTCCTGCAAGTTATACTTTTTTTTTTTTTTTTTAACCATTCTGTGCATTTGAATACATTTCTTTCTATAGCTTTTTCGTGGTTGGTCTAGGTATTACATTACATATAGCTTATCAAAAATCTACTGTGTCAACTTTTGCCCATTTGGGTGAGGTGCAGAAATGTCACCTCCCTTTAACTTCTGGTACTTATAATATAGTTTACTATTTCCTCTACATAGATAATCACATGAGAATGTTACAATTTTTTGCTTCAAACATCAAACATAATTTGGAAAACTTACAAGGAGAAGGAAAGCCTATTGCTTTTGATATTTTCATTCCAAGTTCTTTCCTCCTGCTTGACGCTACAAGATTCCTTTATTGTTTCCTATTTAGATAATTGTCATTAGAGGTCTGCTCATTTAAATTCTAATAATTTTCCTTCATCTGAGAATGTCTTGATTTCCTCTTCATTCTTGAAGGACATTTTTGCTGGATATAGAATTCTGAGTTGACAGTTTTATTTCAGCACTTGTGTCACTTATTTCTGGTCTCTGTGGTTTCCACTGAGAAACCTGCTACCACTCTAATTGCTTTGCCCCTAGGGGTATGGTGTCATTCTCCTCTGGCTGCCTTAGGGACCATGTCTTTGCCTTAAATTTTCAGTTTAACCATGATACATCTGGGTGTAGATTTCTTTGGGTTTATCTTATTTGGTGTTTACTCAGCACTTTTTTTTTTTTTTTTTGTCAAATTTGGGAAATTGTCAGCCCTTCTTCCTTAAATTTTCTTCAACTCCGCCTTCTTTCTTCTTTCAAAGACCCCAACGAACAGGACAGTTGCTTTGTTCCACATATATCCAGGATTCTGTTCATTCTCTTTGTCAGTCTGTTTTCTATTTGTTAGACTGTGTAATTTTGATTGTTCTGTTTTCTGCTCTGTCCACTCTGCTGTTGAACTCATCCACAGAGCTTTATTTTTTCAGTTCTAAAAATTCCATTTAGTTCTTCTTATGTTCTCTTTGCTGAAATTTTCTATTTTTTCGTTTCAAACATGTTTATAATTGCAAATTGAAGTATTTTTACAATGGCTGCTTTAAAACTTAATTTGTCTGATAATTCTAATGTCTATGTGATCTTGGTGCTGGCAACTGTTATCTTTTCTCATTTACCTTGAGATCTTCTTGGTTTCTGGTGTGATGCATAATTTTTTATTTAAACCTCATCAGTTTTGAGTGCTTTAAAGACTCTGGGTCTGATTTAAATCTTGCATTTTAGCAGGCCTACTCTGACTGCCCCACGGAGTGAAGTGGGAAGCCTGCCTTCTTACTACCAGGTAGCAGGTGGAAGCCCAGGTTTCCCTCCAGGTCTCCACTGGTAACATTCAGGCTGTGCGTGGTGGGGAGCTTGTTACTGATCCCCATGTGGCCTTCACTGAGGTTGCCTTATTATTGCTGATTATTGTAAGTGCCCAAAGCCCTGACTCTCCACTAGGTAGCTGATGCCATGGGGGTGGGGTCATTACTACCCAGTGGAGATGCAAATCTCAGCTCAGGCCTTCTAGTACCAATCCCCTACAGGCCTTTGCTGACAGCACCAGAGCAAAGAGTGGGGCTGTGGGGGGAGGCTGAAGCTCCAGGCCTCACTTGGTCTTTGCTGAAAGGGATGGGGTGAGGCTGTAGTGTTTTTCACGTGGTGTTTGGCTAGAGCCATTTCTGTTTAAAAGAAGTTTTCCTTTTTACTAGGTTGCCCTTTCCCTTGCATGCTGGCAACAGCGAATAGGCTTCTACTGGGGTTTTTGACTGTCTGTTAGCACTCTTGGGTTAATGGCTTATTCAGCTCCAAGGCTGGTGTATAGAAGGCAAAAAGAAAATCCAGGGAACTCACGACTTGTATTAGTTTGCTAGGAGTGCCATGACCAAATACCACAGAGTAGGTGGCTTAAACAACAGAAATTCCTTTTTCTCACAGTTCTGGAAGCTAGAAGTCCAAGATCAATAGATGTCGACAGGTTTGGTTTCTCCGGCGGCCTCTCTTGTGGGCTAGGAGATGGCTGTTTTCTTGCTGTGTTCTCACATGGTCTCTCTGTGCATGCATACCTCTGGTGTCTAAATTTCCTCTTCTTATAAGGACACCAGTCAGACTGGATTAGGGCTTACCCTAAAAACCTTCTTTTAATGTATTCACCTTCAGAGGCCTAATCTCTACAGTTACAGTGTGTTAAGACGTCGACATAAATTTTAAGGCAACATGGTTCAGCCCATATCAGCACTGCATTCTTCCTCAGGTCCTGAGGTCCCTGGCTGATCTATTTTTTTCTATCTACTTTTAGCATCTTATGCTTGTTTTATATATAATGTCCAGAATTTTTTATTGTACTTAATAGGAAGATGAGGGAAAGTATGTCTATTCCATCTTCTAAAAATGATAATCTCTTCCTGGCATTTTTCTTTATATTTATTGAAAAACTGACCTTCCCTCATTAGGACATGGTAGAGCCCCTATATTGACTCTTATATTCTGAAATTCTATACCACATCACATTAGTTTAACTTCAAGTAAAATGTATATAAGATACAGACAATACTGCTAGGATTTCTCTTTAAAATTCAACAGCACCAAAATAACAAGACTTCTTAAAAACAGTGATGTTCTTGATAATAACATCTTTACTTTTTTCCTTCCCACAACACAGCTGTAGGTAAAAATGACTCTTGTTTTCCAAAGTGGCCAAGGTACAAGCAGCACACAATCAGGCAGGGCTTTTTAATATGGAGAAAACACGTGGGTTAGCCCTGGTGATTAGAACCAAGTGTTGCTGCTAACTCTGAAGCACAGTGCATTACAACCCAGATACTGTGGCATCGGTTCTCAGGGTAATATAACCTTTCAATTTCCTATCAAAGGTAACAACCAACCGCTGAGAAAAATCTGCATAAACAAACCACTTAAACAGACAAACTGAAATGTTGAAACTCACAACTCTTCTGCCTTAGGAAACTGCTGAGGATGTTCTAGATTTCCCAGTCGTAAGATACCAAACTATAGCTTCACAGTTATTACCGGACCAGCATTTCACTCAATACACCTTTTGGGTTGAAAACAAAGTCACATAACTAAGAACCATGAACCAGAACGGTGGCCCAGGCAGTGCCAGAGCTGTCATCAAAAACACCGTCAGGGCTGGCAGAGGCAATGCCACAAGTCACAAGAGTCTACCTGGGCCAGTGGGCTGGGCTCAGTGTCTAAGAGGGTGTAGTGGAAATCCAGTGTATTCACTCTCTAATTTGCACCTTGCTTAAGCCCACTATGACTGTCACTGAAGTTCATAAGAGCAGTTGTACCAGTCTCATCCCTGCAAGCAATAGCAGTGACGCCTCAACCGGAAGCCAATCCTGAGATGCAGGAGCACCACTGTGTTAGTCCGTTCAGGCTGCTGTAACAAATACTTCAGATTGGCAATTTATAAACAGCAGATATTTATTGCTGACAATTCTGGAAGCTGGTAAGCCCAGGATGTAAGTACTGGCAGATTTAGTGTCTGGTGAGGGCCTGCTCCTCATAGATGGCACGTTCTTGCTGTGTCCTTACACGGCAGAAAATGCAAAAAAAAGCTCCTTTGGGCTCCTTTTGTAGGCACTAAAGGGCTCTGCCCTCTTGGCCTAATCCTCTTAAAAACCCCAACTCTTAATGCTATTGCATTGGGAATTGGGTTTTAGCTCATGAATTATGGGGGGACACAAACATTCAGACCACAGTAACCATGCTCTGTCTACCCATTCATCCTTTCCAGGCCCCTCAACTCCACTTCCCTCTCTTCCCAGGACATTCATGGGAATCAACCTTACACTATATCCTTGACACATTACTTCTTTCTTTAGGGTGAATAAGATATAACTCCTCTTTCCCTTCCCCCTCCCTCCTCTGAAAATATTTTATGAAAATCACAGGGAAGAAAATCAAAAGAATGAATCCCATGGAAGAATTCCACATACTAACTAGCAAGTAACAAGGTAAGAGAATTCTGGACCCTGGTGCCTTTAGGTTCTCCCAAATTGCACTGCACAGCCTAGCCCCCCAAGATTCCCAGCTTTCCCGGTCTACACGCCTTCTTTGACACCTTGGCCACCATTAGCAGTTCCCGAATAAGCTTCCCAGCTCTGTTCATCCTATCTCAGTAAATGGCATATCACTTACTTCTGGCCAAAATAATTAAAATTATAAATAAGAAACTACCTTTGATTTCTCTTTCTCTCTCATACCACATCCAATCTAGCACTGGCCCTAGTTCCAGAATCTTCTAGAGAATTTAGCATGACAAAGAAACAAAACCACATCCTCTTCTGCCCTGTCCGAGATTGTGATTCCAGAAATATGTCTAAAGAAGAATCCCAAGGTGGGGATTCACAACCGTGAGGGACAAGCAAATCTAGCTTACACTGGTCCGGTATCTTAGGATCTCTCATTTGATACATAGAAACCTTTATCCTCTCAGTGCCTGCTCAGGTTTGTGCTGCTCTCAGGCAGAGCCAAGCTACTTGGAAAATGCGGAGCTTTAACTTATCGCATTGTCCTTCCCACTTATTAAAAAGAAAAAAAAAAATGCTAACACTAAACCTTGAAAGCGTTCTTATTGAAAACAAAAGCTCTCAAAAGTTTTCATTCAAGAAGCCTAGTTCACAAATCTCTCCAGGGAAGACAATTTGTATCTCTTTTTCTCCAGCTGGTCTATGTTGTCAAAGGACACAAAAATGATTCTAACCCGGGCTAAGACCTGAAAACTTCACATGGCAGTTAATACTGTATGCGTACACTCAGCCCAAGCAGCATAAAAATGTTTTCAATAGCCACATATCAAATTACATAGTGCACAAACCTGGATGTTTTCAGAATTTTCTTTTAAACAAAATTCCCCAATATTTTCCTTAGAAATCCAACAAGTCCTATGCAAAGCAGAAAGACAACCTTTAAAACTGAAAGTCCATGACTGGTGAGTTTCAATATTTTATTAAAATAGCATATTTAACCATGGTTAACCAAGAATATGTTAACTTTGTCCCCCCACCCCAACCTGCCCCAAATACGCAGCACAACACAGTAGTGATTTCAAATATCCTTGATCATGATAACCAACAGAAATATTTCAAAGTCAAGTCGGCAACTAAAAAGTAGGCCTTGGAAAAACTCTGAATTAAAAGAGAAACATAAAGCTCTCAAACAGAACTCTTTTATCTGCCCTAAAATCAATGCCGGTGCACCACCTACCTGACAATACTGCTGGGATTTCTCTTTATGCGTAGTATAATGACTCATTTATTAAGTACCCACTTTTATAAATAAAATCACCATTTTTCGTCCTGTTTAATGTTCCTTTTCAGCTTCACAAAGAAACCAGTAAATAAAACTGTCAACGACAGTCACAACATATGCTCTCACAGCAAGATAAAAAACTTGAAAATACGCAGAGATGCATTTACGCTATTTTACATAAAAAGAGAGATTCAAAAAGTGCAAGGCAAAATCTGCAGTTTTTTGAAGGGAGCTTTTAGGCACATCCATTTCATTAAAGCAAGCTTCAGAATGAAATTCCAGTTTGTTCTTCATGACACCTGTTAAAGTCTTTCTTTAAACAACAAAAAAAGCCAGAAATACATCCCATCAAGTGTACAATGGTAGTCTTGTGTCCTGAAAGTGAGGAGTTCAGTTGTGGCGAGTCCGTCCTTTCTTTATTCTGGCAGGCTTTGGTTTGGGGATGTACTGATTATTTGCCTGGTACTCAAGTTCTTTACGGAAGTAGTGAATTGCTTTGTTTAAACCTTCCTCCAGCGGGACCTGTTTAAAGGGAAGGTGAGAAAGAGACATGGTCATACTGACAGAAGGGCATCGCAGGAAGGAAGTGCCAACTTGCAGCCAGTCAGGTCTCCTTCAGGGGAACACTCACAGAACCACGTTTTGGTCGTGACAGAATCCAGCATCACCACCCATCGAGAGAAGCCAGAGGTCTTTCAGGGCTGCTTTCAGAATGTGCTGTGTGACTTATCAAGGGTGACTCTAACTGACGTAAAGTGAGCTTCACCCCACAAAAGACCCCAACTACCTCTTGCTGGTACAATGTCTACTCCAGTTTGAATCGACTGCCAAGATTGTTTTTCAGATAATGCCCATGTGCCCCATTCTTTCAGAAGAAATCCACCTTGGAGTAGAGGGAAGATGCTTTGGGAAGGTGATCTGCATCTGATCAACATGCCTGATTCTCCCACGTGACATCAACCCTTTGTACTGCCCAGCAGATCATGGCCCAATTGCACCCCCACCATCCTAAGAGGCTGAGTCTGAGAGGGCACCCAACACAGCCCAAGCCACAGAAAGCAATCTTCATCTGGAGCTGCCTTGCAGCCAACAGGAAACAAGTCAGATCAACTGCTGATTAAGAGCAGACAGAGCAAGGGTGAAGGGAGGCACTGCCAAGGGGTACTGGGGAACGCTGGGGAGGTCTGTCTGTCAGCTTGACTGTGGCGATGGTTTCACAGGTGTCAAAACAGATGAAAACTTATCAAACTGTATGTTCTAAATATGGGCCGTTTGCAGTATGCCAATTATATCTCAACAAGCTGTTAAACACACACACTTGGGACAATTAAGATGGATAATGCCTGTAAGTTTCTTTGGATCATATCCCTCAAAATGTATTATAAATTAAAACTACTACTAGAAAAGAAACCAGTGGTAGATGGCTCACATTCCAAGAATGTTAGAATATTGTAGGTCAAAATTCCAGAAAAATAAAGATACTGAGCATACACACACCTCACAAAAAAAGCAATAGTTAATACATAGTGAATGCACATTTAACTCTTCAAAAAATATTTTGTTTAAAATATAGGTTCTCGTTACAAAGGGACCAACAGCCCCTTACAAAGCTTCAAAAAACAAGAAACTACCTATGCTGCTGTAACTTGTTTTACACAGTTTGTGATTATTAGATTTTGTGAAGTCTGGGTCTAACTGTATTTTAATTTCATTCGACAAATTTCTGTGGCTTTTTAGCAGATCACTTAGACTTGTACATCACAGAATAAAATAAGGATCAGGCTGGAACTCTCATGTCCTTTTAAAGTTCAATATTCGAGGATCCTACTCAGCTCTTACTATGCACATTTCTTAAATGTACACTGAGCTCTCCACTGCATCCCTGCCTCTCTGACTGCGCCGCAACCCACCGGTCATGCCAAGATATTCCTACATTTGTTGAGCACCCAGTGTGTGTGTCAGGCTTGACAGCCACGGGGCTCCTGCTATGCACAGGAACACACGTTGTGCCTGAGGGGAGCCTGAGTTTCAGCGGCACACCTGAGGGTGGGAGAAGACAGAACGGCCAGGCAGAGCAGACAGTAAGCGAGGTGGGCTTGCTTCTGTAGATGCGGCCGGCCCAGCTGACCTCCCTACACAGGTGGTCTTCAAAGCACACAGACAGCCCTGGGGGTGAGCGTTCTCCAGCAGGGAGGAGCATACAGTCACCTGAGGCAGGAAGGGCGCCGCAGGCGCAGAGCAGAGGCGGGTGGGGATCAGGCTCAGCCCCGGAGAGAGTGAGGCAGCCCCGCCCCCTGCACAGGCCAGGCCAGGGTCTTTGTCTACAACAGGAAGGAACGCATGCAGTTTCCCTTCCTCCACACCCTTCAGCCTCACACACTTCCAACCAGGGGCTCTACTGCAGGGCTCATGTGAGCCACTCGCCCCTGACTTGGCCCCACACACTGAAGAGGCAGGCAGCTGGGGCTACACAGGGTTGTGAGCATGCGCTGCCAGTGCCCTCGGCACAGCGTTCACGGAGTCAGCTGTATATCTGTGTGTGTGTGTATGTGAGGAAGTCTATGTATATGGGGGCAGAAGTGTATGTGTGTGTGTGTATGAGTTTGCGTGTACACATGTGAGAGTGTATGAATGTGAGAATGTGTATGATAGTGTGAATGTGTATGTGTGAAAATGAGCATACATGTGTAAGTGTGTTTGTATGACAGTGTGTATATGATTGTGTGTGAGAGAGACTGTGTGTGTATGAGTGTTTGTATGACAGTATATGTGTATGAGAGAGTATAAGAATGTGTGTGACAGAGATTTTACAAAACCAGAGCCCAGAGCAGGGGCTTCCAGCTGCTTCCCAGGTAACATTCTCTGAGCTTCCTGATACAGGAGAAGCTATTTACCACTTAGAGAAACCCTTCTATCTGCCTGGATGCCAAGCCCGCCTTGCTTCCCCGGGAACTACCTGACAAGGGTCAGTGCCTACAGGACAGCTGACATGGGACACGGGAGGCCCCTCCCCACGAGGCAGCATTAACTCCCCACACTTACCACGGGCTCCCACCCCAGCATCAGCTTTGCTTTTTTGATGTCTGGTTTTCTTTTCTGTGGGTCATCCTGGGCTTCAGAGAGAAACTGAATTTCACTTCCGCTACCTGAGATGTTTAAAGAAAAAAAAGGTAAGAGAATCACAAAGCACAGGGAAGCATGGCCTTACCATCCACATCAAAGTCAAACCCATCTGCCATGTGAATAGGGTGCAGGCGGTAGAAATGCAGCTCCTAAGAAGCCCCAGATCTCCTGAGGGGCTCTCCTGCGTGCACGTACAGGAGCACTCCTGCAACTGCTTGGTGGGGGGTACGTTACTCTGCCTCAAGAGGCCTGAGTTACTGCCCCAGGCAGTAACTGTACCTGAGTACTGCTCCTAGATAGCCCACCCACACCAGGTAACAAGTACAGACGTCCCCACCAAGCATGACCCCAGTGTGAGACCACAAATGTATTGTGGGGCTGTCCCTGAGGTGGATGCCCCAAGTAGGCCACACCTGGGTGCACGGAGCCTAGACAGCCCGAGACTCAAGATGTGCAGCCACCCAGCTGGAGGGACCTCTCGGAGGACGGCAAAGCCTGGCCTGTTCTACATCTTTGCTGGGCCCAGGCCCCACTGGCCAGCAGAATACAGCCTCACCTGCGACTGTGGGCCAGATTGGCAGACGAAAGCCTGTGGAGGCTTTCCCTGCCTCCCTGTCCCTGAGGCCACATCACAGACTCTGCAGTGAATCACCACCATGGATGGTTTGGGATGCTGTGTCACAAAGCTACACACAGAAGCACAGCAGGGAAGCTGCGCCCCCACTTAGGTTTCAAACGAGTTTCTCATGCATCAGCATGCAAAGATCAACTGAAGAGCCTGTCAACATGCAGACCCTGATGTGGGGGACTGGGCTAGGGTGTGAGAGTATGAATTTCTAACACATGTCCTGATGATGCGGCCATGTTGGCCCATGCGCTTCACTCTGGGCAGTGAGGGTGTAAGGAGTAGATCTCACAGAACTGTGATCTGAGCCTGCCCCTTCCTCACACGGAAGGAACACGGATTCAGGATGGAAAGGCTGGGAAGTACATGGAAGTGGCTATGGGAACCACAGATGCTGAAGGCTACGTTTGAGGAAGACCACCGCCTCTACTGCCACAAGCAGTAGAGGATTCCAGCCATCATAGTTATTAGACCAATGCCAGTCAATGGCAGCCTGATGCCAGCAATTAACCCAGCCAAGTGGGATCTGAATGGTCACCTCAGGACACACTGTGGCAATGTTCCTCCCTGGCCTAGCCCTCCAGTCCAGTCAGGATATGTCTTCACTCCAATTTCTGGATCAACCCCAGACAACAGACATCCTCCAAAAGCCTGATGCTTCAGAGCCAGGATGAGGCCAAGGGCTCACCCACTCTATGTCTGCAATCCAGGGCTGGTCTGGAAGACCTGACCTTCCCATGGCCTAAGAGTCCACATTGATGGGGTGCTTCCAATGCTACACTGCCCCCAGTGGCTGGTGACCAGGATGGCCAGAACTGCAAACAATTTCAAACTTGCCTAAAGCACACAGCTGGTGGTTGCTGCCTCTTGCTGTCCGAAATTCTATGCCTGACATGCATGACCAATTTGGAAATCCAATAGCTGTCACCTGTGTAGGATGATCTAACACAATCCTGCCTCAAATACTGGAACAAATCTCCTCCTCCCTCCCACTCCATGCAAACCTGCAATGAAAAGTGTGAACGAAACCAGTCTTGCCCTCCTTTATCTTTTCATTACTTAAAGAATTAGAAAACACTTAAGTGTTCCTGATAAAAAGTTCTGCTTTGATCCAATTCAATTGGCTTGGATTAATTACCCACTTTCTAGTTAAGGTATTATCAACAGACAGGGCAGGCGCAGCCGATTCCACTCAAGAAGTGATTTATCCTACTTACCAACAAGGTTTTTAATTAACTGAGCAAATTCTAGGATTGTGTGTTCTTCTGGGTTCCCCTAAGGAAGAAATGGTTTCGGTTATAAGCGTCATGACAACAGCAGCGACCCGCCACACAGACCACATGCCTGTGTGCAGAGACGTCTGCTGGCCAAGTCTCACCTCCCTGCACTGCTTCAGCAAAGCTCCGTGTGCCAGCAGGTACTCTACTTCCAAGATGCCAGTTACTCACCTGGCAGTGCTAAACTGCACCATTTATACCTTCAGCTCCTAGGCTGCTGTGTACAAGGCTGGGCTTTGGCTAGGTCAAGAGTCTCAGATGAAGGCACACATTCACTCGCTGAGTATCAGGCAATTTCCGTATCTAACCCAACTTCAATGTCACTTTTACAAAAGCTTGGGTTTACAGAATTAGCTCTTCTAACACCATCCATTTCCCTCTGGGTGCGCTGTGTTAACCATGCCAACGATGAAGGACTTGCAATCTCACATCTGAAAGCTAAGGCAGAAATGGCGAGTGTCCTGGGCAAGCCAGAGGACAAACTCGATGCATTTCATCAAGTGGGAATATGTGTGGGGACTTTAAGGAAAACCACTTGCTCTTTTTCTCCCTTCCATCACATATCAGAGCACCTGTTACTCTTAATCTGCCGCCACTGCCCCCAAACATAAGAGACCACCATAAAGTCTGATAATTCTATATCCTAAAGCCTCTTCATACCCAGGTCTGAAGTTAGATGGTAAATGTGAAGGGAGGGGCCCTAGAACTCACTTGAGCACAGAGGGGACTGACTAGCAAAGTGGAGCAATGGGAATTTGGAAGAAAAGTGATTCTACTTTTATCGGGGCTCCTGGCAGACACACAATTCCAATTTTAGGAACTGTCCCTGTGCAAAGGCCTTCCACAAAGATGGTATCTTCAGAGAAGAGCCTGGCTGCCCAGGGAAGTCACAGACAACGCCCCTGCTAAAGGGCCTGCAGCAAAAACAGAGAGAGAAGGGGCGGCTCCCGCCTCTCCAGCTTACGCAGGAAAATACTGCAGGCAAAGTGAGGCTTTAAGTGAATGTTTTTTCAAAAGTGGCACACTGTATCTCTGAATTAGCAACAGTCCCAGGATAGAGTCAGAACTCCATGGCCCATTCTTTCCTATGTGATGAGACCTCCCTCTCACCCCAGGGAAAAATGTATGGTCTCCAGTGTCCTTGAGATGGCTGGTTACAAAGACATTCATAAGCAAAAGTGACAAGGTTTGCAAGACATAGGTCACATGGCCAACATTTTAGAGTTCCTCAAACTTTAAAATGTTGTGTAGAAAGCAGGAGAGGTACAGTTTGAGAGAAGCACCTGAAATGACCCCCAGGCTTCATCGAGGTGGGGTTATGGGAGCTCTCTAGTGAGCTAAGGGGTTCTTGTGTCCACTGCCATTGACAGAAGCAGAACATCTTGAATGCTGGACAGTCCACATTGGACACCCTACATTTTAAATGAGATGGAACAAAACTGTTCACAAAATCACTCAGTGATAGAAAGGGTAAGAGATCCTAGCATAACCCAGCCAAGGAGGAGAAGGCTTTGTTGGGAAGTAGGACCATGTCCTTCAAATCCTTGGAGAGCTACCACAAAGTAGAGGCATCACACTAGCCATGAATAGCCCCCAGGTGGAGAAGTGAGGTCAGTGGGTAGGCGTGCAGAAAGTGAGATTTTTCGTCCAATATAAGGAAGTGCTTTCTGCCAGCCAGAACTGTCCAAAGATAGAATGAACTGCTCTGAGCAAAAGCAAGTTCAACAGCACTGAAACTGCTCAAGGCTGGATGAACCCTCCAACTGGGAGGTTCTGGGGCCGTGGGCAGGCATGCAGGGAAGGCAAGAAGCCATGAAGATGGTCTGTCCGGCTAAATGGCAGACTTCATCAGCAACTAGAAAACTTTCTCTCTGAACAACCTCCATCTTCTAAAAAGTCAATCAGGTCTTAAATGAGGACCTGCCCGTTAAATAGAGAACAAGATACATCCACATGTCCACCTACTACCACAAAAAGACTTCACACATTTTTAGTCCTGGGCCCTTCAGAGGGTGGAGGGGCTGATTACATCACTCATCCATGTCTTGCAGATGCTTTACTTCTTTGTATACTGTTACTTTGTGTGTGTGTGTTTTTTTTCCTGAAGTATTTAGCAAGCAACAAACATGAATGCCTTATGTGTGCTGACAGCAAATGAAGCAAAGCCTGGTGCTGCTCATGGTTTCACAAATGAACAAAAGTCTGAGCTGTCCTGCAGAGTGGAGGGAGAGGAACACTCACCAGGTTGACTGGGCTGCTGACATTGCTGTTCATGAGAGCCACGAGGCCGTTCACCAGATCACTGGAAAAAAAGGGGAGGCGGGTGAGGCTCAGCCTGCTGGAACATGCTAGTGCCACGTGCCACGCGGAAGCCCTCCCAGAAGAAAAATTACCACCCCCAGAAGAAAATAAAAACCCAAATGGAAAACTGAATGTCAAAATAAAATCCTACAAACTAAGATGGTGTTTATAATGCGAAACTTTTATGGATGAAATGATATATTTGACGTCTGGGATTTGCTTTTTGTGGGTGTGGTGGAGATGATTAAATAGGATGGAAGCTGAGAGATGGGGTTGAGTTCGGCACAGTATTTCTGAAGTCCTTTAACAATTAAAAACTAAGCATAATTAAAACACGCACACACTAAAAAAAGATGGAGTTTACATAAGTTTCCAAAGAAAATTCATGTTTAATGTGAACCCAGTAGTTGACCTGTACGAAAGCACATGATTACTTTTAAAAACAAGATCCACAGAAATGAAGGAACTCCAGTATGTGATCCCCATACTGGCAAATCACAGATAAAGCCAAACAATACCGAGGGTTAAAATAAACGGAAACGTCACTCCCTATTCCCCCAACCTGGAATTTACCACCCCGAAAAACACCTCATATGAAACGGTCAGGGATATTTGGATGTTTCAAATGGATTGTGACCAGCTGGGCCATGAAGGTGAAGATAAGTAAGCAAACTTCCGCTTACCAAGGTTTGGTTCTTATTTTCAGAAGCTTTAAAGTGTGGCTCTGTTAAAAAAAAGTTACTTCGTAAAAATGACACCTCACTGCTAAGCACAAGTACTTTTTCTAAGCTGATTTTTCATGAGCTATAATTCTTAGAAGACTTTTAAAGCCCTGACCCTCCTCCTCCTCCTCTGTCAATACCAGTGAGAAGCAGGTCACTCTGGGTCAGGGTAAACTTCCAAAAGAAAACCCCAGATAGGTTTTGCTTTCCTTTCAATTGAAAAAAACTATTGGGGGTAGGGTATTTAGTTAATAAGATATTTCTGCGTTTTCCTTTACGACAAATGAATATTTCATATGAACATGCTTAAAATGTTCTATTCTCAAGGATCAAGCATAAATGCAAATCTCTGCTGACCTTGGATGATTTCTCTTTTATATAAACTGGCAAAAAGTCACTTCATCACTATGGCAGTATAGTTACAATTGTGCACTCATGACATACATCTGTGCATGTTTATAGAAAGACATTAAAAGCTGCCATTCCATTGCATCCACAATAGGTTTTAATATTGAAACTGGGGGTTGGGGTCTATTTGAGTTGGAAAAAGGCTGACTCTCAAGCAGTCATCCTCAGTGGGGCAGGTAGGAGTGCCATGCGCCTTTTACATGACAAACTGGCAACTTTTAAGGTCAAAATTGCATAGATCACACTCATTTAACCTGAAGTTCTTTAAGAGTGTCATTTTGACAAAGTGACTTTTAAAGAAAATATAGCATGCCTTTGTTATGTAAATGAGGACAAAACCCGGCCATGAGAATATTAAACACAGTCATGCCAAAATGTCGATGCAGATGGCCACCTAGACCTCAGAATCCCTGCAATGTTGTTTCGAGGCAATCGTGGATTTGGGGAGCGGTTAATTTGGTTCAGTAATGATGGATCCAGACATTGTGCATTACTAAAAGATGCTCAGTTCCTAAAAAATTGCTTCAGAAAAACATCAAACGAATGTTAATGAACTCGGCTGAGTCCTCAACAATGAAAATGTTTAAGTCGGGAAACCCTTGCCCAAGTGTGGCAAAGTCCCTGAAGCCTTGTCATCTCAGATTCTGCTAACGTGAAACCAGAGAGGATCACCAGAATGGGGAGTAAATACTACAAAAGTGTTACAAAACAGGGTTTTCTAAAAGGGTTAACAACCATGCGCCTAGGGGAACTGCTCAAGCCCTCTTTCCAAGTAGTCAAGTGGTATGGGAGAGGATGGCAGCTAGGCACGTGAGCCACGATAATCAAAGCAGGCATGGGACAGTGACCAGGACACGGAGAGAGCGACGGGGCAGAGACCCTTGCCCACCAGAGCGGGCCAGGCACCCTGGGCGCATTTTGTCCTGAGATGGGACAGCACATAGCACAGGCATCATCGAATGCTCAAAATATTTTAGTCCCTAGCAAAAAGAAAAATCTCTGAGGCTACGTAAAATGAATTTTGCAAGCAATGCCCTTGAGATAATCACAGCAGGAAGAAGAGTGGGCTCTGCCTGGTTTCCTTTTCATCGCATAACATCTCATCGATATTCCATGTGGTGTGGGTCTGGAGAAGCCTGGGGGTCACTGGTGAGGCAGCGCAAGGCAGGCCCACATAACCCAGGACAGCAAGCCTCCCTCGGGAAAGGGCACAGCTGGGTGGGTGGAGGATGGGATGAGAGTGAGTCACTATGGAAAGACGGTACTCAATCCACGGGAGGCCCACAATTTGGTCCCCATACAGAAGTGTGCCATGACGGTTTCCCCCTGGGACATAGTGCCTATGTTAAGTGCTTTGAAATGAACACGGTCCTGAAGTGGGGGCAAATGTCGTTTCCCTGTTAAATCGCTTTTTAGAATACGCATGCCTATTTGGGCAATGATGTTGGCTATAGTACACTTCTGGGCTTTTTGCCCCTTGTGGTTAAGATATTAATGGGTGGGGAGGGAAAAAAACCACTGACTGTATAAATGTTTACTCACAGCTTTCTTTTAGAGTAAATGGAAATTCACAAATACTTTCAGCAAAAATCTATAGTGGTTGTTTTGGATTCTTTTTAAAATTTTATTTTACTCCCAGTTCCATTTCTCCAAGGGACTCCTACTCTTACCTAAGGGTCCTGGGTAGACAGAAGTTGATGTGGTTGCTTTGGCTGAAGTGGGACTGGGGGGGGGGGGGCTTCCCTGACCTGCACCACAACAGCCACCATCTCACCCTAGTGCCCCTGGGATGGCCCCAAGACAGCAAGAACAGCACTTCCTGACTGACAGGCATACTGGGGTCTTTGCAATGAAGACTGAAAATATATGGGGTCAAAATTGAGAATTGGAGGATACAAGAAACTTTCAGAAAATGTACAATAGCCACATACTGTAGATACATTTTGGCATATGCAACTGCTTCTATCCTAACTACTCTCAGAACTCATACTGCCTTGTAAAATTAATCACCGATGGAATGGAACAACAGAACAGTGGATTTATAAGGATTGCCGAGAAAACAATAAATATCACCCCGTGAATCTATTAAAAAATATATTTTAATCTGCATTTAGTTTCAGCATGAAATTCAACATGCGAACACTATCTACCTTGTGACCTTCACAAGGGCTGTCTCCTCCAACCCATAAGCCATGCTTGCCATGGGTCAGATTCTGGCATTCGCAGGTTTGCTGGATACATATGGCCATCTAAACTCAGCAGGTTTGCTGGATTCATACGGCCATCTCAACTCAGCCTGCACTGAAGTCACCCAAGTCACTCTCTGAGCTGGGCAACTTCACCCACCCACCACTAGGTGGCAGTAAAAGATTAGCACATGAGTCACAACAGTCATGGAGATGAATGCAAATTTTAACTTTTAAACAGAGAACAGCAAGTTTTCCCATCGTAAAATTAAAAAATTGTAATCAATATATAGTGTTAGTGTTGTGGAAATGGTTAACATATACAAGACGCTGAACTGTCAAGTCTGCATGACCCCTACTCCAAAGCACTACTAAGTTTGGGGTCAGGCAGTAGTGGAATGCCCTTACCTGACGTACTGGAATGCCCTTGTCTGAGATCCGGATCCGTACACCTGGAAGAAAACCAACAGTTAGGCATCCTGAGAAAACCACATCAGAACTGGGTAGGTAGCTGTCCTTGAAATTACAGGGGACCCAGACTGGTCTTAAAACTGATTCCAGCGGGCAGTGACGCTGACTCAAAGCATCTAGTGCCACATCCCACACTCTATTTCGAGACCATGCCCCGACAGTGAGTCAGTGGCAGCAATACCTAAAGTATGCACCTGGAATACATGTGTAAAGTTTTCCCTCAAAAGACAGTGCCTGAAGGAATTAATTTCTGCTAGAGTTGTATGATGTGTCAGGCATCATGTGAGGCTCTGGGGACTGTGACCTCAGAGTCCAGCTGGGTGACTGATCTACACATAAACAGTAATGCATGTATTTAACTTGGGTTCCCCACTCTGACTGCCCAACAGCAGAGCTAGGAATGCAGCCCAGGCTGGTCCACAGGCTCTTTGGGATGAGGCTGGTATTGTTACAGCTAGCTCCTCAGGAGAGTCTAATGTAAGGCCAAGGTTGAGAATCACGCAGGAGACTCTTAAAGTGATGCAGAAGTGGCAGGAGGGAGGGTCACACTCCCCTTTCTGTCCACTGCGCATCTGCTCCACACTTCCATAGCTTGGCTTGTGTTCTTTGCTCTGCTGGCCAAGACCCTCTTGTCTACTTTCCACCTGGCAGAGGGCTACTCATCCTTTAGGGACAAGCTCTGGTGCTGTCTCCTGAGGAAGCTTCATCTGGCTCAGTCCCTAGAGAAAGCCCTTTGCCAACTCTTCCCAACTGTGAACTCCCCAGAAGGACTGGTGTCCAGCCCTCTGTGGCCCTGCTGGAGCCCAGCACAATGCATGGTGCAATACTAGTGTAGGATGAGGATCTGCAGAGCGCCACGGATCATGCCACTCACTGAGGAGGAGATGGCAACAGAGGCACTTGAGGAGATGCCCTTGGAGGTTTTGTTTGCTTGGATGCCTCCCTGTGGTGGAACTCAGGCAGCTGGGAGGAAGGGACTGCTTTTGGGAACAAGCCTGATTATAATAACCCTGGGGCCTCCTCCCACCTGACAGCAAAAAGGAGCCCCTGCCAGCAGCTCTGTGAACAGTCCCAACGGTCCCAGACACTCAGCATGGATTCCCTGAAGCTCTTCCCACAAGCTCTGAGAAGGAAAAGGAGAAGGAGCAGGTAGGGAAAAAAAAGCACATGCTTCAAACCCCCTGAATGCCTTTTTTTAAAGCAGGTTCAAATGCTATCTCTGTTTTCTTAATAAGCATTTACATATGCCAATTTCACAGGTATATTAGTTCCAACTACGTGGGTTCTGTTCTTGGAGGGAAGGCTTTCCACTGAGAAAAGGCTGGGGATACTGAGGAATAGAAATTTCTGTCAATATAGAAACTACAGCTGTAACAAATCTCAGTAAAGTAACATTAAGGAAAGATGGCAGTGGGCCTCTTGGAAGCACAGGGCAGTCCCTTGACAGTTTTGCCTGAACCAGATTCTCTGGCCTGGCTGATACTTCTGATACATGGGAGGAAGACAGGAAGCACTGGGCCTGATTTGGTAGGAAAGGAAGTCCACTCACGGCCAGCTCCGTCAGCGGGAAACTCCCCTCCACTCTAGTGCTATAGGTATATCTCTGTTTTTTGTTTTTGTTTGCTTTAAACAACCTTATTTTGGAGATGAGGTGATGGAAGGTCAAACCGCTGGAGTGACCTACACCCAGCAGAGTGAAATTTGTCTTGACCCCAAGTTCAGGATTCTTCCCCCCCCCCATTGTGTTCATAATTTCAGAACTGTATGTTCTGAAATTTTTTTGCACCCCCAAACTGTGGCTCTCAGACTGGCACCAGACCATTCTCCAATCTCGCCGTAGTGAGTACTGGATTTAGTCAAGTCCCACGTCACAGACGCTCCTCCACAGGTGGGTTTGGGGCTGTGCTGCTGTCCTGCCCGTTGCCTCTGCCTGCATCTGGGGCTCTGCCCTCAAAGCTGAGCACACAGACGCACCTCTGCTACTTGTTTTGCACCTTCCCACTGCACTCAGTCAGGGTCACTGTGATGGGCTCATTGGTCTGCTGGTGCATTCCAGCCACGTTCACAGAAATCCCACCTCTGTGCAGAGTGGCAATGGCCTTCAACAAGCTGGCTGAAGCCAGTCGTCAGTAATCTAGAGCCCAGGCTTGCCCATCAGAGCTGCAGTCTCTCAGAGGGGAGCCATGGAAACGTGCAGAAGTAGCTTTTGATTCCACCCAAACATGCTGACCCCAAGCCCTGGAGGGAACACAATCCAGGGCACTGCATGCTGGGTGAGTCCCCAGACCTAGACAGGTTAATCCAGGCTGCCAGCATCAGGATGTGAAGAACCACGCCAAGCACCTGCTCTGCCAAACTACAAGGGACTTATGATGGAGACACTCAGCAGCTTGAATGTCACTTAAGCCCAAAGGGAACCTTAGGGCTGCAGCCTGGGAAGTCCAAAAAGGCTCCTGAAATAACCTGCAGTCTGCTGGGTACTTTCCACTGTTGCCTCATTCAAAGCACACTGGACGGAGAGAGTTACGACTGTGGATGCATTTCCCTGCATGACTCGCCAGGGGCAGCTCCCCACCCAGCCAGCACCGACACAAGGTTCATCTGGAGGCACCATGGTCACCAGGTAAGCTCTGCTCCCTTCAGGTCTGGTGACACAAGCCCCTCAGCAGCACCCACCCTGAGGTCCCACCTGATGTCCACAAAGCAACCAGGCCTCAAGGAAATAGTCCCCAGGACAGGAGGAGGTACTTCTGCCTGGGCTGCAGTGGAAAGGTGTGGATGTCATGGGACGCCCACTGCACACCCCCACAGGCCTTGCTGATACAATCTTGAAGGTGTGTATGCTCCATTGGGTGCATCAGGCTAAGCTGCAATGTGAGTGGAGCCTGGAACCCTTCCTTCCTGGTATCTTTAACAGTCCTGCTGGATTTCAGTTTCTACGGCACATCACATCCATCATCTATACTTTGGTTTAAACTAGTCTCCTAGTACTGTGCAATATGGGGACTTATAATTCATATGTGTAATATTCACTGTGTGCTAATGTAAAAATGTAAAGTAAAAGAAAGGAGTGTGTGTGCAAGAGAGAAGATGCTACGTAATTATACCCCATCTAAAAACATCTGTCTTCCTTGGGCTCTAGCATGCACCCTGTGTACAGCCCTTACAGTGTGGTCTGAGGCCCTCCATCTCCCCCACTCTAAGATAAGGCCTGCAGGGACTTGTAACAAATTGGGTGTGCAGCAAAATCCAGGGCATGAGTATCACAGGGATCTGGTGTGGACACCTGGCATCAGCAGAGCTCCCTCAGCCTCCTCATTGTTCTCCTTACAGAAGACAGTGTGAGATTCGGTCCCTCCAGCTTCATTTCACAGAATAGGAGAGATGCAGGGAGATTCATGCAAGAGTGAAGACTGCTACTGGGGGCCGGGGAACAAAGGGCTGTGTGCAGGTCAAAGAAGCATGATGATCAAGGAGTCACCAACAGGGGAGAGGACCAGCCGGGGGTCAGGGGCAGCAAGGAGCTCTCTGATGATCACTTGGCAATGTCTCCAGCCACTGTGCTCTATGTGTTTAAGATGTAACAAAGATTCTTTGCTTGGCTGTACTTCACTCAGGCTCCTGTACCTTCTCCTAGGCCCATTTGTGCGCTTCCTTGTAAAATGTTCTTGTTCTTTTAACAAGAACCCTGTTAAGTCAGTTTAGCAAGAAACCCGTACCCTGGGTATCTGTTCACTGACATTCCTTACCCCCCACATCACCCTGGCCTGTCTTCAGGAAGAACCCTGTTAGGTTGATTTAGCTAGACTCCTCCTTATCCCTGATGCTTCCCTTAATGAATTTCCATTCACTCACGTCCTCCCTGCTCCTTGGCTATAAATTCTGCTTGCCTGTGCTGTATGTATTTGGAGTTGATCCCAGTCTCTCTCCCCCTGTGAAATCCCATTGCAGTGATCCGTATTCCTGTCATGATGGTCCTGAATAAAGTCTTCCCCACCATACTTTAACCAATACCATTGAATAACTGTTTAACAGATCCTGAGGCTTCCTGCCACAAACGAAGGCCCAATGCAAGGATCACTTAACACACCACAGTATCAGTAAAAGGGCTAAACATCATACTAGTTTTGAATTGGTCTTAGAAGTATAGTTTCCAAAATTTCCCTTTGGAAGAATAGCAACGCTTTAAAAATGACATAGAACTGGATTGAAGCCCCAATTCTGCCACGTCTGAACTGTCCTGGGCAAATTCCTCCTGGTGAAGTTGTTTTCCCCTCTGTAACCTGCGATAAATCATACGGGGTGGAAAGCAGAATGAACCCCTCCTGTGAATGTACATGCTGTAACTGAACTGAGAGCCGAAGCCTCTTCAAAAATAAACTTACCACACTAGCTCTACCTGAACCATACTCGTCTATTTTCTAAACTGAGACGCAAAATTTGCTGAACTCCTACGTGATTCCACTTAAAATACAACTTTGATGTATGATACACTTAACCCAGCGACATCCTCCATGAGCCTTCATCACAGGAAATCTGGTACAGCAGCGAGTGAGATGCTAAGACACGCATCAGCAATCTGCTCAAAAACACAGCTGCAAGGTAAGCAATCACACCCACCCAGCCTGGAAAGGGAGGACAAGACACTGAGCTGTTCCTGACCACCCTGGAAGAGGTCTTCATTTCGGAAGTGACTTCTTGGAAATGTGGCAGAAAAGGAACAAGATGGACACGCCTCCTTATTTCCCTTCCTCAGTAAGCCAAGTGTTTCTAAAGGTAGGCTGGCGGAAGCAGGCCTGCGAGTTTCTCTCCAGACCGCTCCACAGAGTCATCTGATGAGCAAAGGATGGTATCTCAATTGGACAGAAAAGAATGAAGTTAGCGACTTTATCAAATTCTTGCTGGGAAATAGAATTCTGTGTGACAAAGGTAACAAAACACATTCTGAAAGGCTTCCCTTGGGACTTCTGCCTCCCGCCACCAGAAGGCGCCTACAGAGAATGAAGTCCGCCATGTTCTGGATTAACTGCAGAGATCTTCTCCCTTCCATCTCTGGCACAAAAGCTTGCTCAGTGTGAAGGCAACACATGAGTTATCACCTCTGCCAACAATGCATGCATTCTTGGGGAGGGCAGCTAGGGGACAGCGGGGGCCCTGGCTGCTGCCAAGGAGGCACTAAATCAAGCTCCTTCTTGGAGGCTTTCACAGTTTATTCTGCAAACAAAGCAGCTCTCATCTCACAGCATGAGGGACTTTCTGAACACACTGGCTAAAAAGGCACTAGGCTGTCCCCAGATGTGGAATTCTCAACTGAGCAGGTGGACTGAGCTTGTTCGCAGGGCATGGCACGAGTTCCTCCGAACCCCAAGTAGCAGCAAGAGGGGAACATGGGATGACAGTTTCACTACTTTCACTTACTGTAAAGGAAAGTGGCCACTACAAACCCAATCATTAGTCCACCCAGCATCTCTCTCCTGCCACCCATGTGCCTAGGGGTCTTCTTTCTGGAAGCCAGGGACACAACCATGAATGAAATAAAGTTCCTTGTTTTGAAGAGCATACACTGTACTAACAGGGATTGGGGGCTGGAAAATTCGTATTTCAGTTGGTTGCAAGGGCAGTGAAGACAATTAACATGGTTATGGTAACCAGCCTGGTACCATGATGCAGAGAAGCGTCAAGAAGGTTCTCTTATGTAGAGGAAGAATGAATGAGGAGAATGCCCGGAAGAAAAGCAAGACGCTCCTGGAGCAGGCAGGAGCAAGGGAGCGAGGAAGCCTGGCCTGAGGGAGAGCACAGAGGCAAGAAGGCCATGTCCCGTGCTCTGCTGGGGCTGCAGAGCCACTCGAGTTTCTGACCTCTCTTTACAAGGCTCCCTCCAGCTGTGGGGGTGAGAGTACACAGGACAGGAGGAATGAGAGTGGCTCCAAGGCTACAGTAACAAATAGTGGTGGGGCAGTGGCAGTGTAGACCAGGGACTAGAGAATGGACCTACCTAGGTAAGGCAAGATCATTAGGATGTGCTGGTAGATCTGTGCATGAAGGAAGGAGAACAACCATGTGTGGCCACAGAGCCTCCATCCAAAGGCATCAACAAGACACCACTTAGTGACAAGGGGAGGCGGGAGAGCTGGCATGGGCTGTTGAGAGCCTAGAGCTGGGGTTTGAACTCACCTCTCCCCTGGAATGCGTTCGGCAAAACTCAGCTATACAGTGCAGCTGCTCCCGGGGAGTCATCTTACTGTGTAACAGGCTGAGCTTTTGGTTCTACACTGGTAGTGGAGCAGCTAATACAGACAAGGAGACACACACACCATGAAGAATGCTTACGAAGAGCAGGGGCTCTGGGTTCAAAATCAGGCTACACTGTGTGGCCACCTAAGCCTGGGCAACTCATATAACCTCTGTGCTCCAGCATCCTCACCCGAAAAAGGAGGGGAATAATGTCACCTGCAGATCATAGGAGAAGAGTGAGCTAACGTTATCAACTGATCAATGGGTAGGTGTATACGTACTACACAGATATACACATAGCTGTAACTTTTCCCCCTGGTATATACTCAATTGATAATAAACCATCTTGCAGGATTTTCAGAGCAACAGGATGCTTATCGACTCTTAAGTCCCGCCAAACACCATGCTGGAAAGGGCTCTAGGAGGCTATGGATCAGAAGAGCAAAGCAGCCTGGGCAGATGACCATGAAGAGGAGTGGTAAGAGAGGAGCAGGTGGGAGGATTAGCAAAACCAAAGATGCGGGCAGAGCCTCTCACCAGGCAGGCTTGGGGCGCTCCTCCCCAGGGAGGCCAGAGGGCTGTGGGGACAGGTAAGGAACGAGCAGCCCGCCCTGACCCGAGATGATATCTGAGGGTGTCAAGCAGTTAGCGTCAGCACAGACATCCCTGCCACACACTTGGACCACTGACCAAAGGTCACTGGGACCTCTGTTGGCTCCAATAAGTTTCCCTGGGTTGAGGGTGGCCAGTGGAGGACATCACTGAGGGCCTGCCAGCATTGTCAAGGTGACGGCCCAGCTTGAGCAGATGTGGCTCACCTCCCCACCATACCTGTCCAGGCTTCTTGGCACCCCCAAGGACAATGAATACAGGCACATCCCTGGCTACAGCCAGCAGGCCAAAAATGTCAGGGAAGGTCTTCACAGGCCAGCTGGCACAGGCAGGCAGACCAGGAGGCATGGGCAGGGGCCTCAGTGGCCATGGGGGGCAAGGTGACTCGAGTCAGGTGCAGCAGCTACTCGTCTGGGTTCTGTCCCCGTGGCTTGTCTTCCCCTTAGTGGAGGGCAGCAAGTATGTACACAAACACTACATGGCAGCTTCAGAAGTGTCACTCCCCAAGCCGAGATGCACTCATCCCTCATCCCTTGTGGGCAGACTCCAATTTGGTTTGCAAGGTGTTCCCTGCGCCGAGGCCAGCACCTACCGTGAGCGGCTCCCCCTGGAGTGCCTGCAGGATGAAGTTGCTGACCACCCGCCCATCATTCATGTGCATGCGTGGTCCGAAGGTGTTGAAGATTCTGGCCACTCGCACTTCCACGCCTTCCTGGAACAGAGAGAAGAGGAGGTCAGGCGTGCTCCCCGGCATGGTCCACGCGTCCACTTTGCATTTCCAGTGCCCTGCATGCAAAGTGTGTCAGGAAATGTTCTGCTTTCCATTCCAAAATAGAAATGGCTTTTTGTTCTGATTCCATAATGTGCTCATTATAAACCCATCAGGAGACTACACAGAGCTATACCAAAGAGAGTCAAAGCTGTCCCAGGTCTTGCCACTGAAAGGCCACCAGCATTAATATTTTGGCAGAAAACCAGCTAGATTAACAGTGCAAGGAGAAAAAAAAGTATGCTTATATAAAGTTTTTCCCAGTTGAATATGTATTTTCCAAATGTGATTATGTTATGAATATGCTTTTCTAATCTTTTTCACATAATATATTGTGCAAGTTTATCACTTAACAGAGATTTAAATGTCAATGAATATTTGATAGCTAGAGAGACATACAAGGAAAATCTCTATTTTGGGAAAAGGAGACATAGACATGTTCTTACTGAGTGACCCCGCACCTACACTCCCAATCTGTTTTACTGAAAAACATCTGTTTTAGTGAAAAACTAAATACAACTTAGTGCCCAGTTAATGGTTATTAGCTAATGGCCTGGAAAGAGAAACAGACTGACGCTGTTTAAAGCAGTCATTCCTCCTGTTCATTTTCATCTCTATGATCATTTTCTTCTATGTATTTTTTAATGCTTCTATTTTTACTACAATAAACATGTATTACTTTTGTAATCCAGAAAAGCCTGTTTTCAAATATGCAATCAGGGAAGTGCATATTTGAATCACAAAAGCCTTCTCTAAATGATCTTGTTTAATTATTAATTTCACACACTGCTTTGCCATGGATGGAAAAGTTAAATGTTTTTATCAGAAACTCTGAATTAGTGGGCATTTACAGTGTACATGTATCTAATGTTTGATCCGTTACAGAACAAATATGCACTTTCTGGGCATCTGAGGGCAGTGAGGACCTGGGGCTCGCACCTCTCACTGCGCCCACATGTCGTGTCTGCTGTTCCTGCCCCACCATTCATTGCCCAGGCCAGCCACTGGCTCAGTTGCAGCGAGACTGGGAAAGGAGCGCTACTTACCTGATCGCCTCAGTGTTCTAAGACCGAAGCACAGGCCCAGTGGCTGTATTGAGTGCCAGTTACCACTATCAGCTGAAACAGGTCTTTTTTCAATTTCTACCAACACCTTAGGCTGGCAAGGGCTGGGAATAGGAATCCAATGGATCCTTAGCTAACAAGGCTTACTTAGCACAGAATTTCTCCACGAGTATAGTGAGTCAAAGGGCATGAGCTGCGAGCTCCAGAAGCCCCATCAGCCCTCTCAGTAGCTGGAGTGACACAGCTGCCACCTCTGCCCACAGCAGCCCCGTCAATTTTCCCCAGTGTTCCACAAACCCGGGCGGGTTTTTATGTGTGCTGTGATATGACAAGAGGTGGGGGGCATAGAAGCGCACAGTTATCTTTTAGAAGCCAGAGTGCTTTATTTGTGCTAATTCTTCCCAGCAATACACTATAATGTTCTCACATGAGCCATTCAGACACTCACGACAAAGATATGCGCTAAGTCCAAGAATAAATCAACTCTTTTCTCTATTGAACTAATGAGTGTATTAAAAAGGGTAGGGGAACAAAGATGCTGTTCTCAACAGGAAATAACTCAGAAGTACCCACTTGCATTTAATTGATAAGAGGAGGAAGGAATCAAAGTGAATGGATGTGGCTTTATTCTAGGAAGAGTCGGGAAAAACCTCAACAAATTTACAATAATCAACCCAATGAGCCTGGTAGGGAAAAAGCTGAATGGGTTAGGCAAAGTTTGCAGCAAATCAAATGCTTTTATCTTGACCTTCCCTTTCCACAAAACAACATTCCAGAACATGGCCTCATTAGGACCAGCAAACATTAACTGGCCAGCCCATCAACAAGCTTGCTTGCTATAGCTTTTCTATTTGAGTCTGTAATGGTTCAGCAACAGAGGGCAGCCCTTCTACACAGGTGCAACAGCTGTGAATGCAACAACACTTTCAAGGATGCGAGCTCTCAAGGCCAGTCTACACCAGTAAGATGAGCTACTCGTGAAGCCTAAACTTACATGACATAGAAACTCGGGACTCAGTCCAGTTAAGACCTGCTCTCCTCTGGGATGATGGTGTTTTCTGGAGTTTGTATGCCCATCTATCCCTTTCTAGATAGCATTAGGAAACACTTGGTCTTCACACAAAGGCGACCTCTAGTCAATATGTATAGTCCACTGGCTGCTGGATCCTTATCCCACTGGTCCTCACGGTGAGACAACATGGACAGGAGGGAGGACAGTCAGTGGGTATGGACACCACTATTTATGGTGGCAGCTCAGTCACCACCCACATGGCATGGCTTACAGGAAGTTATAGTTATTCCTCAGAGGTCCAGGGACTGACCCAAAGTCACCTCCCTAAGAAGGGAAGAGCCAGGCTAAAAACCCAGGAAGTGCATACCAGGCAACACTGTCTCATTTAAGGGAGAGCCCACTTCTGAAGGACCAAGAAGCAAACACATTAATGAACTCCTGACTCCCACGCAATGTTCTGCCTGTGAGTGGTCAGGCCCTGCTGACACTGAGCTGGTGCCCTGGAGCATAGACAAGGCTGTCAGTCAGAACACTAACTGTTGACTCATCCTAGGCATGGCTGGGTTTCACTTTATGCTCTGTGGTTCTGTCCCTTGTGGTGACCCATGAGTCATGGACAGCTCCAAGCATCAGGAAAGTCAAGACAACTCCTACAAGCTGAGCTGCACCAGCGTAGAACCAACAAAAACTTAGAGAGGATGGATGCTGAAGACCTTGCACAGGGTGGAGGCCGGAATACCTGGATGGCCTCACTATGCCAAGAAAGTCACTTCAGTTTCTAAGGCTTAAGATCCTAATCTTTGAGATGAGGACAATAATATCTACTCTACCTACAACACTGGGATTAAAAGAAAACACTGAAACTGTTTTGAAAACTGCCATCATTATTATCTACCTCCAAGGAATGGTTCTCAACCCAGTAATTGTCCTTGACCACTCTCCTCAGTGTTCTGATGACACTAACTTACCTTGAAGTAACGGTGACCACGTTGGGAATAGTTCACACACACTATCACCAGGACACTAAGATTGCAAGGCACAGGCTGAGGCTCCCAAAGGCCTTTGGAAATACCAACTAGGCTGGAACAGTGTGAGCTGGCTTCAAATGCCTCCTTGCCCCATTCGTAGCAGCTGAGAGACGGGTGAGGGCTTGGGTGTGCAGGTCCTGAGACCTGGAGCCAGCTCACAGCAGGCCTGACAGGCAAGATGTGATCCAAGAGGAATAATGAAGGGACAGGGATTCCTCCCTTCCCAAATATCTCCCAGGGACAGAAACATTACCAGCAGGGATTACACGGTGTACAGAGCACCTCTGACATCAGTGATTTTATCTTAGAAAATGACTCCATTTCACATTTCAAAAGGCATCAGCCAATACGGTCCAGAAGTTTGCGTAATCAAGAGAGACAATGCCCAACTAGATTAAGGGCAGAACCCTTACTGCTAGTCCTCACCAGAGGGCTCAAGGGTCATAATGAGGAAGACTTCTACAGCTCAAGATGGCCATCTTGACAGACCCTGCCCTGCTGTCACTCATGGTCAGCACCCAGCATCTGCCACCAAACACTGCCCAAATCAAGGGCTCTTCCATGCAAAATGTTGCTGTGTGTCCAGATCAGTCCAGGACCCTCTCCTTGTCCATATCACTGTCCTTGGACTGGTTCATCAACTCCTTTTCCTCTCGATGTTAAATGTTACTGTTTGATGTGGAATGTTTAATCTAAACATTTACATATTAAGTATACTACTAGGTATGGTTTGCAGTGCTGACTGACCTGTGGAGTGGCTTGAGCCTATGTGCCCACAGCTCTGACTACCGAGTGAATGGAAAATACTAAGAAATCCCTCCTTGGAAACTCCATGGAGCAAGTGGATTTTATGACTGAAACAGCATCAGTAAAAGCCTGACCCTGTAGAAAGACACAAACATTCATAAACCTGATTATGTCTGACTTTGTCCTACTCACGACACGTGGGTTCTCCCTCAAAATTTCTTTAAAATGAGTTCATTCAGTGGAGAGTACAACAGGTCCCCCAGATAATATCATTTCATTATAACACTGATGAGATAAAAATCACTTCCTGGCTGGGGCTACTGTCTGCATGCAGGTGGCATGTTCTCCTCTCTCGTCTGCGTGGGTTTTCTCTGGGTATTCTGGTTTTCTCTCACATCCCAAAGCTGTGCATGTCAGACCAGACAAGTGGGCTGTGGTCCCAGTGTGAGTGAGCGTCGGTGTGTGTGAGTGTGCCCTGTGAGAGGGTGGCACCCTGTCCACGGTAGGCTCATGTCTGGAACCCGGAACTGCTGGGATAGGCTCTGGCCACCTGAGGTCCCATAAATAACTATCTTGTTCTTATTAATCTTCCTTAAGTGTACAGCTCACGTTTGTTTCAAATGCTTAATACTAGAAGTGTTTTAGTCTTTATTTAGAATTTTGGTGATGTTTTTGTGACCAGAAATATGCCTAGGAACTTAACTCTTGTTTATAGCAATTAGCCTATGGTACTGCTGATTTTGTTCTATGTCCGTCTGCTTAAAGTCACAGTTTCCAAGAACAGACTGATGATGTTAAGAAATAATTTACTGTGCTACAGCAAGCCACTGAACACTGTGACATAATCACTATCTTCACTGACGGAAGGCACTATTGATAGAAAGTGGAGGAACAAAGCCCTGCATAGTGGGAGCAGGTTCTGAAGTGCACCCAGGTACAGCAGCCCAGGCTCTGATGCTTCCCTCAGAAGTATGTGCACATCCCTAAGGCAACAGGGTCAGGCTGTGAGGGCCGAACCTTTTAACTCCCCTAGGGCCTCTCATGCATAAATCTCAATGGGTTCTGCTCCCTACTTGGGGATAAGACTAAGGCCACTGCAGAATGCAGAACTCACTGTGCTGAAGCAAGATTCTTAAAGGTGCCAAAAGGTTCAAGTTCACTCTAGGGGCTGACCGAGGAAGGGGGTCCGGAAGGGATGTGTCTGCATCTGCCTGGCCATCTTCCTCAGCAGTCCTGCTTCGCATCAACACTCAGCTGACCTTCTGAAGGTTTGTTCTGCAGCAGACCAGGAGAGGCGGGTATCACTCTGCCACTGTCCAGGTGGGACACATGGAATGTGGCCACTGGGTACTCTGAGCGAGTCACAGGGCCAGGAAGCCAAGCTGCTATTGGGCAGGTCCAGAGGACAGGACAGGCCCCCTGGGGTGTGAGTCCTACCCATGGAACACTGCACCTGGTTTGGCTGCTTATTCAATTTTTATTTTTTCAACTCAGGTAGAATATACATACCAACTCTCTGACTTTTTCAAAAATACTCTGATGCCAGGAACGAAAACAAAACCATACCTTCAGGGCCATTAGACTAGGTGACTTCTGAGTTTCCTTTTTTCCACTATGCCATTTGCTGGCTTTATGAATGATGGCCTGTTTTGCAGATCCAACCCAGCGGGTGGGCCGCAGACTTCAGAGTCAGACTCATGAGGGGGCGATGAACTCAAAGGCCCAGTAAGCGCTGACCACAGCCTACGGGGGAGGCCCCACATTTATCAAGCCATCGCGTCCAAATGCACGCGGAAGCAGCAATTTAATTCCTCCCTAGCAAGTTCAAACTATTTGGGAGAGGCTCTGTCCTTTGATCCCCAACCTCCCTTGCATTCCATCCCACGAAAAAAAATTCCAGGGAGCTTCTCTTTTTCTAAGGGATGTGTGGTAGATTTTTCTGGAAAATAAAACTCCATTTTGAATACATTAGGACATTTCATTCATTAAAAGAAACTCAGATGAGAATCCTTGGGAAAACGAAAATTTTTCTATAAAAAATTATTCATACCTCTATCTTGTTTATATTTTCAATCTTTACATATTATTCAGAGTAAGATCCACATACTATATAGGATCTTGCGAACAAAATGACAATTCATACTTAAGAGGGGATATGTTATTATGTATAAGAAATTAATTAAAGTTGTTAAAATAATGAATTTTAAATATGCCAGACGTACTAGTCCACCTGGTTCATCCTCCTTGATTTTTTCGTTTGTTTCCAGATAGCAAAACAATCTCAAAAGGTTGCACATGTAGAGCTATAAACTGACAACATCACAGTGCAGCTCCTGCTGCTGAATCTCCCAGCTGGGAGGAGCAAGGGTGACACTGGCGCAAGGTGTGTGAACCACTGGTTCCGGGCACTGTCCCACGACTATGCAAGCTGCAAAGGAGCCTTGGCGCCCTTGGACTTGGAGCTGCGTGGTCTCCTCTTGCTCACTCATGCTTCCTTACCTGCTTCAGCCTGCAGGGACAGCCAGGGGGTGTGGGGAGGAGCAGGCCCCACAGGCAGCCAGCTGAGGGTTCCAGGCCCACTTATGGTCTGTGGAGCTGGAAACCCGTTTTGGAGCCCATCCTCCCATCTGTGAGATGGGCTGAACACTCCCACCTCACAGTGGGCTACAGGGAATTAACTGAGATTAAATGGACTGACCCCTAACAGAGGCTGAGCACACAGCAAGCACTCCAGCCCCCAGTTCCTGCTCTTTCGCAACACCCACAGCAGGCACACAGAGCATCCTCAAACAATATCACCTCCAGACAGCAGCACATTCAGAAAGGCACAACACAACACCCTGCAGGGTCACTGTGCTCAGAACACAGTCACGGTCCCAGAAAATAACAATCACTTTGGAGTTGGGGGCCCCAAAGGGGTCCAGTGATTTGCCCCAGATCGGGTCACGGACAGAGGGCAGACCCAACATGGTAGGAGGTGCTTGCGCCCACCCTTGCTGCCAGCTGTCACAAAATCCTGAGTTAAAGAATCATCTCAACGTCTTCATCTCAGCATTTTATATCCCGTACAATCTTTACATAGTAGCATTTGTTTTATTTTATTTTTAGCAATTTTTCTTTCTTCTTGCTAAATCAGTGTTTTCTTATTTTTCAATACCTGACAAAATATCCTGCGGTAACAGGAACCCAAACCTGTCTCAGCTGTGAGGTGTCTGCTCCTATGGGGAGAGAGGAAAGGCACCATTTTCCTCCCTCCTCAGCACCCATTCAGACAAAAGTGGTAGTAAGTATTCGAGTACCAATCTTAGGTCCCAGAGGGGCTTGTGGCCGTGGACCCGTGGTTCTTCCTTACAAGTGAGCACAATATTCACAACATGAACGACAGGATGGGAGGTGGAAAGAACACACTGTGCCTTCTTCAGAGGCCTCCTGGAACTCAGTCAAGACCATAGTGACCCTTGCAGGCCACGTCGTTCCTTCCTCATCAGAAAACTACAACCTCCACCTGTCTGCCTCTCAGCCACCAGAACTGGACAGGGCCCTAGCACCCCTAGGGTCAAGGGCACAGTCACCCCCTGACATAATGACCACACAGTGGGAACGGGCAGGGGCCACGGGGAAGGGTGGCAACATCACACCTGCTTACATGCCCCCTGCAATGTGCCACCAGAGGTGGGCCTTCCTCAGTGCCATTTCTCACCTGGGCAGATGCAAGCCCTCAGCACATGTGCTAGAGGCCCCAAGTTCCACAGTCTCCTTCCCAGAAAGTGCAGCACT
The DNA here is from genome assembly GCF_009761245.1 of Sapajus apella. Taxonomy (NCBI): domain Eukaryota; kingdom Metazoa; phylum Chordata; class Mammalia; order Primates; family Cebidae; genus Sapajus; species Sapajus apella. Next base: position 570,910 of record NW_022437074.1, read on the forward strand.
TGTCTTCCACGGGGCAATTCTCAAGCATCCCAGTGTGATGGAAAGCAGCAAGCGTGGTTCCCACATGCAGAACCCATGGCACGCCTGTGTGAAGTACACTGTGAACTTGGCCACAGAAATGACTCTTGCAGCCATTCTGCAACTGTTTGTTGGGGACTCCAGGGTCGGAGGCACATGCCTGGTGACTCCATACAAGGCACATCATGCCAAGTGAGTGACAGGGACACCCTCCCAACAAGGTTCACGTCAGAGATGCTACCTTGGGCAGGAGGAACCAGCTGACCACATGGGGGCTTCTAACAGGTGCATTATTCATAGTTTTCAGGGCAACACTGCCCATGCCATCAAGCTCCTGAGACCTATGTGAGCAGGAATTTAAATGCTGATGTTCCAGAGTTACTAGGTGCTACCTTTCTGAACCCCCAGGCACGGAAGACAAGAACAGATTCAATGTTAGCATGTGTGCGAAATGCAGACCCTGGCTGGAGTCCAGGCCCCTAGAACTGTGCCTGGCATACAGTCAAGGTTCAAGAAATGCTCCCTCTATTATTACCAAATAGCAGAACTATCATGAGCATATACTTAAGGTAATATGTATACTCACAAAGTTATCAACCACATTAGCCAAATAATCATTTAATTCAAACTAAAAGCTCAATCAAAATGTCCCATTTGCCCACCAATTTTACCTATATAAAAATTCACTAGGTAAGAAATACAAGCATAGGACTGAAAGCAAAAAGACTTGAGAATCATGTCACTGCTGAAAACATATTCTAGAATAAAATGCAATTATGTGCTCCTGACACTCTAGTCAGTACTCCTAAGTACCCATGCACACAGAGGTGGTCCTGTGTATCTGGGAGATCATCTGAAACTTTTGAGTCAAGATATTCTGGGCCCCAAAATGATGAAAGCATGTTCCTACTAAAACTGATCAGCATTTCTTAGAGTAAGTAAATAATAATATGCCAATAGACTAAAGTAGCTTAGAAGGCAATTAGTTCTGCTTCTGGCTAAGAAATAAAGCAGAAAAGTTTAAATATCTACAACAGCTAAGGTTAACTTATGGGTCTTTAATGCTGGCATTTCATTAAGCACATGATAAGAAAGAGAGTCCTCGGCATTCTCTTCAACCCCTCAGAGAGCCTACGTGGCTTCACACTGCCCTGTCCTCTGTGATACCATGGGAAGGGGAGGCAATTTAAGTCTCAACCAGAGGTCAGAAGCAGGCGACTTGGCCCTTGGCACATGTCTGACTGGGGGCTCTGCCGAGGCCTGAGGCAGATGGTCAGGAAGACTCCTGGACACGGGCATGCTGACAACACTATGCCCTCCCAAAGAGCACACAGCCGACTGTTCCCTGAGCTCACCTGCAGACTGGACCCTGGGCCTGAGAGTACTGCTCCCGGGGACAGACACTGCATCTACCAACAGCCTGTCCTGGACCAATGTTCCACAGCCACGTTGATTTACCTGCATGTCCCACTATACCAGAGGGCATTTTCATGAGGATGTAGAAGTTCAGACTCAAGTCCAAGGACACATTCAGTGAGCATGAATGGGATATCCTGCGCCCTGGTCTATACCCTTGGGGCCCCTCTCTGCACAGTTCATTGGCTCCTGCACTGCAGGGCAAGCTACACGAACTCTGTGTCAGAGATAAGAACAGAGAGACTGACGGGTCATGTCTTGAAGTCACACGGCAGCATAGCCAGTGTGGCAACCTCGGCCTCTTGGTCTGTGAGCAATTTCTGCTACATGTGGGTGACCAAATCTGTGACATAAAATATCCTGGCAAAAGCACCTCAGCACAATGAATAATGAAGACAGCATAAAATAACAGTAAATAAATATCAATAATAATTCCTAAAGAGGTTCAAATTACAGCAATAACGAATCCATTTTTACACTTAATTCATAGAAAAGTAAAAAAAGAAGATCCATTGATTTGAAGGCTTTAGGAAAAGAGGCACTTCTTAGCTGCTGGTGAGCAACTAGCAACAAAGAAGCATTCTGTTCACTGTCATAAAACAGTATTCCAAACCCAAGAATTCACCTCCAGGAAATCATTTTTTAAATAAGGAGACAAATGGAAAAAGCGGTTGATAATACCATTAACTTAAACTATTGGGAAACTGGGCTTCCCAAACACCCATGCCCGGACAAAATCAGTCATGGCATTCATTCCTTTACAGCACTTTACATCTTAGGGTGGAGTGCTCTGCATGTCTAAACCACAAGCCCAGCCCCTGGTGAAATACCTGCTTCATGTAGGCATAGCACATGGTCTCTGCGACACGTTTGCCTTCATCATAGCAGGCCCGAGGTCCTATTGGATTCACGTGGCCCCAGTAATCTTCACTTTGAGGGTGGACTTCAGGATCTAAGATGGGAGAAAAGTGAGACTGTTTTCATCTTTCCTTTTTCCAGTTCACATCAACGATGCATATTTATGATGCAAAAGGGAACTTTGGAAGGACCCATTTAGAGATGGAGCAATGTATTCAAGAGGCAACCTCAGGTTTCCAGTCCATTCTCTGAATTCCAGTAGGACATGATGGTCTTACTTCTGATATTAAGCAATGACAACATTTTACTTACAGGAAAAAAAAAGATCAAGTCTCCCAATTTTAAGTCTTCCCTCTCTTCCGCAAATTGTTTTTAACTTTTAGAGTGCTACACAAATTACAATGAAATAGAATCTATGTGAAGAGCTACACGGTTTTGTTTTATACTTATAAAACTGGTAACTGGAGCAAAACATGTATTTATTGAAAAAATAAAAAACGCAGCATCTCTGGAACACTATGACTTTCACATGTGCCATCAGCAGAACAAATCTGGGACCCGTGATGAGACAACGTGGAGGCTCTTGTAGGGCAGGTGGAGGGATGGGGTGTCCCCTGGCAAATGGCTGCCTGTTCTTCTAGCACACATTTTACACTTCCAATTCCTGTTTCTCCAGCTTGTACATCAATCACACTTTAAGAAGTACCAGGGGAACACACTATTGAAAGAAAACACGTAACAAATTCTTTTTTTCACACAAGTATATTTCTGGAATGTGAATAAACACCTAATTATATTTAGTAACCAAGAATTTTATACATACTTGAGTACAACTATGATACAAAATGTTTAAGTCTTTGCCATGAAATCTGGACCAAAAAAAAGAAAGCATTGTTACAAATTCCCATCTTGTTTATCTTACCCCTGAGGTCTGACTTGGGACTCAGTGGGCCTGAGCAGGTGCAGGGAGGTAAACAGACAGGTATCCTGCCAGATATCTGCTCGGCCAATCCTTCCAGGTCAGCATAGCCTCTGTGGCAATGCAGAAGCGTGCTGCAAAGAAAGGGCTCTGTATCTGCTGCTGTGGTTTAAAATTCCCTTTAGAAAGGCAAACTTCTCACTGCTCAGTGAGAGAAGAGTTCTAAGGAAAATACTTTCTGAGAGAAGGGAACCATTGACTTAAATGCACAGAGATGTATCAGATGATTGATCTCAGACCTTTTTCTGAGGATCTTTGACAAGAGCTGGGCAAGCTACACTCCAAAAGAGACAGTCATAAATTTGTCAAAGGACAAGAAAGAAAAGGCTGGGTACGCCCATCTGTCCCTGGACTGGCACCGTCTGGACTGAAATGCCCAGGATGCCAAGCTTCTAAATAAGCTCCCTCACAAATCATTGTGGAGAAAAAACAGGGAAAACTTACATTGTTAATACAAAAATAATTTTCGATCATCTCCCCTTTCTAGCATTCTGTGAGGCTAAGACATTAAGCAAATGCTCCATGAAAGTTTACTTTGGTTATTCAAGGTCAGAGGAGAACACCTGTGACTTCCACAAATTACACTCTACAATTATTTAGGAAGCCTAAGGAACACAGGCTCCTGTCAGACATGCAGATAATAAATGAGACAAGTAGGGGAAGCAGTGTGGGAAATGTCACTGTGCCCCTCTCAACAGATACCACAAGTAGGGAGGGGCACACTCTGCTTTTTTATTAACAACTGCCCAGGACTTCAAAAAAGTAGACTATGATATAAAATATATAATCTCTATGTAACCTTTTCATAGAGATTACAAAGAATATAGCAGAATTTTTCTGTTGCTATGATTTTTTTATTCAGTTTTCTTAAAATACATATACACACACAGACACACACACACACACACACACACACACACACACACACACACACACACCCTCTTCCAATTTTACCCTCTTATTTCCTTCTCTTGTCCACAACAATAATGTAAAATAGAAAAATTACACCATGCCAGGATTTGGCTTCCACTGCATCAGCTAAGCAGTTCTACTAACCTTGCACACCCAGCTGGTTTGGGGCTGAAGAGAAATCAGTACAAATTGAAAATATAGCCCCTGGTCCCCACTCCTCAACTTCTTTCCAGGCAGTGGGAGAGAGGAAGGCTGCATCATGGTAAAACAAGCTCATGAGTTTTCTGACACTACCTGCTTAAAGTTCTTCCACAACTCGTTATACAACAGGGGAGGCAGTCAGTGCATGTCTCTTCTCCCAGGAAGCTTTAAAGGTCAGTCTAAAGGCTGGCCCATGAGCTCTCAGGAGGTCAGGCATACAGCATGCATGACTTACACAAAAGAAAGACGTGCTAGCCAAACAGGTAAAAAGATCCGCAGAGAGAATGATTTCTGGGGTGCTTTCAGAGCAGAGTGGCAGAAACGCTTCTGTAGAGTCATTAAATGGTGGGTCTTTATTGGCCAGGTGACAGGGTACAGTCCTCCAACAGTGTGTGATCAAACAAGAGAAGTTGTCTCACCCAGAGGAGGAGCTCAGCGACCCAGGAGGCTGACAGGCAGCCTCTTGAGCACAGGAGGAGGATGGGCAGGCTGGGCCTCCTCAGAAATGAACCTTAGACTCATCTGAGACAGGATGAGAACAGTCCAAGGGCTGGAGTGTGCATCCCCTGAGAGAGCCCCCACTCACCTCCATACACCTCAGATGTGGAAGCCAGGAGCAGGCGGGCGCCGACTCGTTTTGCCAGCCCTATAGAAAGCAAAGACAAGATAAAAGAGACTCAATTTACATGTGCAGGCACATTTTTTGCTGGCCAATTTAACCAATGTTTTAGTATTAAAGACATTTAATTATCTATCCAATTATCTGCTCTTATTGCATCTGCTTTGGCACCAAAATAAAAAACAAATGCAGTAAGAAAAACACAAATGGATTCTCAGAAGGCTAGTATTTTGTTGAATACTTGTTGTAAGCGAGGCCAGATACAGAATCTGTTAGTTTCATAAAGTGTGATTTGAGGAGTTTTGTAAAGACTCCTCTGCCACAGAATATTACCCAATATATTATTGGGTAACTTTACCTTGGTTGGCAGAGGCAAGGCCCTTCTCTCCTTAACTTCCACAATGGTCCACCTGCCACTTCCTGAACATGTCCTGGGCTCTTGTAACTGCCCATGCCACCCTGTCTGGGTAACTCTCCACCCATTCCCCTTCCTCCTTTGAGGTTCAGCTTAAACAGCACCTTCTCCAAAGCAATTGCCACATTCCTGAATGCTGCTCTGAGCCCCTTTCCTGGACTGACAACTCACATATAACTGACTAGAACATCCTTATCTATGGTGGTCAAGTAAGTACACAAAGTCTTCCAAACTCATTCACAGAGTCCCAGTATGCAGTGGTTCATTTGAGGCTCCAAGAGGCCCCCTGACCTTCACTAACCCTGTACAGGGGGACATACTCCTTTCCCAATTGCCACTACACTACAGGGGGGCTGTGCTGGACACCCCTCGGCTCTGCCCCCTACACAAAGCAGGGGCCAACACATGCCCACAAAGCACTGCTAGGAGAGCAAGATGAGGCAGGCAGATGCAACCAATACGCACTTCTAGGTGAGGCTGGGTGGGGTGGAACAATTCTAGTGTGAGGGCACCAGGGGTATTAGCATGTCTGACAATGTGGTAACAACAAAATGAAGGATGCTGAAATCTTTTTTCCTGATTGAATTCTTTATTTTGAGATATTTGTACATTCAAATTTAACTGTACAAAGTAATACAGGGACCTCATGTATCTTTTATACAGTTTCCCCCAATGATAGAACTTGCGAAACTAGATTATGTCACAACCAGGACATTGACGTAGATCTGATCAGAGAATATTTCCACTGAAACAGACATCCCACTGATACAAGTGATAGAGCATTTCCATCTCCACCAGGATCTCTCACATAGCCCTTCTATAGCCTCTCCTCTCTGCCTCCCCGCCGTCACTGACCCCTGGCAACCACTAATCCATTCTCCATGTCTATAATGTCATTTCAAGAATGATACATAATTGGAACATGACCTCTTGGGACTGAATTTTTTCACTGGGCACATTCCTCTCAAAATCTATCCAAGCTGTAGTGTCTATCAACAGTTCCTTCCTAATCCCTTGCTGTGTAAAATTCCAGAGGATATATGCACTGCTATGAACCATTCACCTAATACAGGACATTCTGGTTGTTACTAGTTTTTGACCACTACAAATAAAGCTGCTATGAACATTCATACAGGTTTCTGTGTGAACATAAATTTTCATTTCTCTGGGAGAAATGCCCAAAAATACAATTACTGAGTCATATGATAAGTGTGTAGTTTTTTTAAGAAAGTGTCAAACGGTTTTCCAGAGTAACTGTGCATTTTATATTCCTCTACCTGAGGTCTTCCTAGTTGTCTTCTCTGAACTTTGGTCAAATGCACACATCACAAATGCAATGTATTGTATTTCAAAAACAACTGAGTTTAAAGATTTTGAAACCAGGAATATTTCTGTATCATTTTCATAGAATGATTTAGGCAGGATCCAAGGAGGCAACTGTCAGAGAGTGAAGCCAAGGAAGCTATCCTGCTGCTGTAGTATCTGTGTGTTACGAAAAGCTTTTATTAGAGGAAGAAGTCCAGCACAGGGTCTGCGAGATGGGCAAGTTACATAGGGGAAAGAAGAAGCCAGGCAAAGTTCATGGCATCACAAGATGGTTAATGAAAGCTCCTCTCAGTTCCGAATACAAAGTCCCATTTGGATTTCTTTCCAGCCTACCAATGGTCTCCCTTCACCTTTTGTCAACATCATTCCTGGAAGACTCTTTACCACTCCTGTGAGGCCTCCACATTCAATCTCAGTTATAGTTCAAGCCGTAGCTCGAGTCATGTTTGCCTTTAATAGCATTTTGCTGAGGCCTCTCTTTGGAAGCCTTTCCTACCAGGTATCACTGATGCCTGTGCCCATTCAGCAGTCCCTGTCTCCATGGGGCGCCGAGTGCAGAACAGCCTGAGTGTAACCCCATCTGAATCTGCCCCACAGTGACAAGACCCACGGGAACAGTGACTGCATCCCCTAAATCGGAAGAATAAATGGAATCTCTTTAAACACCAAGTGCATGATGGGCTTTTCCTCTATGGTCTAGTTTTGGTATGATGGAGGGGGGCAGGGCAGAGAGTGTAGGGAGGGGTGGGCACTTGTGATGGCAAGAAGAAGGCATCACACTTCTGAGCAGAAGCAGCAGCACCCTGTTCTGTCTAGTGACCAGATCAGGGGACAGTAACAAAAAAGATAAAGCTCTTTCCAGATTGGAAGAATGAATCATCTTACTCCAAACATTCTTGTGACCCATGTGATGGTTCATTTTATGTGTCAACTGAGGCCATGGGATGCCCAGATAGCTGGCTGAACATTATGTCTGGGGGCGTCTGTGAGGGTGTTTCTGGAAGAGATGAGCATTTGAATCTGTAGATTGTGAAGAACAGACAGCCCTCCAGAATGTGGGTGCATCATACAGTCCCTTTGAGGCTTGACTAGAACACAAAGATGGAGGAAGGCCAACTACTTATGTAGACCATCGATCTTCTGTCCTTGGCTCTCCACTTCTCAGGCCTTTGATCTACACCCCCAGCTTTCCAGGGTCTCCAGCTTGCAGAAGGAAGATGGCGGGACTTCTCGACCTCCATCTTCATGTGAGCCAATCCCTTGTAACAAATCTCTTTAAATCTCTACACATCCCATCGGTTCTGTTCTTCTGTGGAACCTTGACTAGTACAACACCCTAAAATATTTGGCCTAAGAGATAAACCAATCTCTGGCTGTCCTTTCACTCCCTTGACTCCATGCTTTGTTCAAATTAAACTTTAGTGCTGTCTTTCCCAAGTCTATTTGTAGAACCTGTATTAAATGTTTCTATACTTAAATCTATCATTTACTTGCCATTTTAAAAAGTGGTTCCTTTCTTCCACTTTGCAAATAATCAGAACCCCTAGATTTTTTTTTTAATAAACTGTGCCAAATTTAAGCACACCTCTAATTTTAAACATTAATATGTGCATATTACCCACAGCTATAAATCTAAGGTATGTCATTTGTGAATATACACATATGGCCACCCTTAACAATGCTCTCTCTTCTATCTTTCATGAATGCGAAACCTGAGGTCCAATCTAGGACAGGTACTCAGTCTTGATAACACCCCATACAGACATCTCCACCCACTTCTTCAAGGAGCGCTACTGAATCACCCCTGTGTGTAAGGTCATGCCAACCCAACCTCGGGATCAGAGTCACCAGTGCCTCTTTCCAGCATGAGGCATGCCACTTATCCTCGGCATTCAACTGGTTTCAGAGGCGAGGAGTGGGGAAGGCTGGGTGGTTGGTCACATGAAGAGCCTGTGGTCACTCCCAGGGGATCTACACCAGGGTGCTGCAGCCTGATTACTACAATGCATGAAAGTTAGACCATCTCTTTTATGGCATATTCTGCTGACAAATAAAGTCACACTGAAATAACACTGCAAAACTGCCAATACCACAGGCAGGGTAATAAGGGAGGGGGGCAACACCCAGATCAAACTCTAGTAGAACATTCAATGGCCTATGCTTGCAATCGTCTAAAATATCTCCAACAAGAGCCAAAAAACAAGAAAATGACAACTTACCCAACATGTTTAATGTCCCAATCGTATTGGTCTTTAATGTCTTGATAGGATTATACATGTAGTTTGGTGGGGAGGCTGGAGACGCCAGATGGTATATCTGGTCAACTAAAGGAGACAAAACAGAAGGCTATTACCTAAAAGAAAAAAGTGCTAAAAAGAATTCTGACCTCCTAGGAGTTATACTGTATAATAAAGTTATTAGTATATCTTTCACTGACATCAAGTTATCTTATTCTTTATATAAACTAATTTACATTTGTAATTAGAAACGTGTTAAACAAAAATAGTCTAATTATCTGGAAACAAAAACATGTGCTGGGTCAGTCATTTCAGTATGTTCTCATGTAATCAGAGTCAATTCAATTACTGAGTTGATTGTTTTCTGAAATATTTGTCCCAGATAAAACATTCAAATCAGAAGGAAGACTGTTTTTTTCAGACACAGAATTAAGCATGATTTTTTTTTTTTAGGTCTGTGAGGCAAATATGACTTAAAAGCAAAGACACAAAACAATGGGAGAAAGTAGCCTTTCCTTTTGTTTTTATGCATCCTATATATATAAAACCAGACCCTTCGACGAATGGGGAGGTAGGGAAGGAGGTGTTTAAAGTCATGCATGGCAAAGCAATTCAGATTCCACACAAGCCCTAGCCCCTCCTGCACAGGCATTCACTTTAATGTCACTATCCACAGCCCTCCAGCACTGATCCAGGTCAGGTTAACACTTGCACACAGCAGAGAAATCCTCAGGGACCAACCTTTCATTGTGGAATGGCAGCAACAGACAAACACACAGAAGGAATGCCATCCTTCCAGACAAAGTCCACATCATGCCATCCTACTTTAGCCACAGGTGGGGAAACAGATCCACCATCCATAGGAGAGTAAGGAACAGGGATCTGAAAGCTCTGCTGCCAAAATGAGTCCTCCCTTGCACATGGATGTGTAAGAAGACCTGCAGGTGCCCCTCTGCCGGGCCTTCCGGGCTCCTCCTGACCAGCGGACTGCTGCTGTCCTCCCTTTCCCAGTCCTGGGAATGCAAGAGCTGAACGTCAAGCCCTTGAGCCACAGCAGGTCAGTCTGGAGGTTCTCAATCAATCCTGATTGTGCACTAGTCACCCAGTGAGGCAATGCCTGGGTCCTCAACACCCTGAAGCAGGCTGGGAGACACTGGACCTTCATGTACATATTACATATATATATATATATATATAAACATTTGAAAGCCAAGTCTGAAAACTAGTGAGTTTATTTAAAAATAGAACCAATGCGTATGGAAAGAAAAATCTTTTTGTAAAGAGAACCAAGAAAACACAAAATCTTTAAAATTATTGATGGTCTGTCAAGATTCAAGTTCACTGAAAGGATCTGTCCAAGTAAAAGGAAATCCTGTGACTGCTGTTCTTACCCCCACAAGTTATTCTGAGCTAATAAACAGCTAAAAATAAAAGATAAACTAACATTCTACTATACAAATTGTAATTTAACATGATAGTTTTTAAAAATCGGTTCTCACAAAATCCCATAATTCTAAAGCCAAGCTATCTTTTGCAGCTTCCAGCTAGGACCAGCACAGACCGGGTCAGTTTCCATACACCTGCTTCCAAGCTCAAGGGCTGCAGGTATAAGCAGCAGACCATTAACCCCAGAAACACCTTCATCTGAAGATGCCTTCTCACACCCACTGCCACCCTGGAGCAGGACCGTGCCAAATTCAAAACCAAATGAGGGCCGGGTGCGGTGGGTCATGCCTGTAATCTTAGCACTTTGGGAGGCTTAGGCAGGTGGATCACTTGAGGTCAGGAGTTTGAAACCAGCCTGGCCAACATGGTGAAACCCCGTATCTACTAAAAATATATATAAAAAAAGCTGGGCGTGGTAGTGGCTGCCTATAATCTCAGCTACTTGGGAGGCTGAGCCAGGAGAATCACTTGAACCTGGGAGGTGGAGGCTGCAGTGAGTCAATACTGCGCCACTGCAGGGCAGCCTGAGCAACAAGAGCGAAACTCCATCTCAAACAAACAAAACAAAAGAGCCTAGCCAGACCTTTGGAATTGAGTATGATACCACGGAGCCCACTCAGGTGTGCTAGACCTGGGGCCTGCTGCCACCTGACTCATACTCACAGACATTTCTGCTTACATAGACGGGGTCATCCTACGTTCCTCAGAGAGAGTGTAAACAACTCTGTATGGGTTCTGATCTTATAAAACAAACTATTCATCACTATTTTTATTCTTGAGGTGACAAGGGATGCAGGGAAAGACAGGAAACAGCATTAAAGGCTAGGAGGGAAAAAGTGTGCCTTGAGAGTACAGGATACCTCCCTGACATCAAACAGAAAGCCACTACCATTAACCCTGCACTCTTCCATCCTCCTCACTTGCTCCAGTCCTGGCTTTCTTCTTCAAAGCTCAATGCAGAGGAGGGGGGAAGGCTGTCTGTGGGAAACCTTCTCCCTGTCCCTGGTCAGAAAAAATCCCTTGTCTGCACCGCTAGTCCTCCATGGCTCAGCGCTGCCTTGTCTGGAGATTCACACATGCCTTTCTCACTAGACGATGAGCTGGCTGAGCACAAGACACAGGCCTTTCCCTTCCTAACGCTCTCCACACAGTGTGGCCTCTGCAGGGAGGGGAGGCCCCCTCGGTCACCTTGGGCACCCACAAATAGAGACTTCTGAGCCCACTGCAGGTCTCACGCTTCAGGATTTCCAGGAGGGCCTGGAAACCTTCCATTTATAACAAACATCCCTCCACAGTGCTCTGGCCCAGGCCAGTCTGGGAACAGGGCTCCACAAAAGTTAGCTGAGAGAAGAGTAAACAGGGGTTTTTCCATCCTCATTGGACAGGTCGGCCCCACTGCTGCTCTGGAAGGCTGAGGGCTGCCCTATTAAACTGTCGAGATGTTCAGTTAAGTAGCGGCATTGCTGCATCCTCCCATTTGAGAGTAACCTGAAAACCCTATGAAAATCAGTTTCCCACCACCACTCTCTCCTCTGAGAACGCATTTGTCCTATAACATTAACAATAACTCCAGTTCCTATCCTAAAAAGGGCACTGCATGAGAGTCTTTTGGTTAAATAATCTGGAGAGAAATTCTGACAGGCAGAGAAAAGGGGAAATTCAGAGCAGGGACAAACAACCGGCAATGAGAGGTGCCAGGTAAACACTAAGTAACATTAATAACAACCGGCTTTGGAATGTAAATAAAGCAGCAAAGTTAACCCTCACAGCCCAGGACAAAGGCCCTCAGAACGTTATCAGCTGTGCAGTTCAGAGTACACCAAGAATGAACTTGACGTTTCAAAATCCAAGCTGAGGTGGGGAGAGGAAGTCAAAGGGGGACAGAATGGCAGCCCATTAATGGATGCCTACACAGCCGCTCCATGCTGACCGCTAAGAGACCCTGCCACAACCTTTCACACATTTACAAGGCCATGTGCCAGGAGCTCAGCTAGAAAAATAGAAGTCTCAAGAAATGAGGCTAAAAGAGCTCCAATTAATGATGAGCAGCATTCCTACCAGAATTCTATGTTGGGAAGAGGCCGGGTGAGGGGACAGCTGTGACTTACTCCACCCTTCTGTGAATTCTGACCAGAAAAACCCAGCCAGTCAAACCACAAATGAACTCCCTTATAGGGTCTTAGGTTGAATTTCACTGTGCTTGAAACCCACATAAATGACACATAAATAGGGAAGAAAAAAAATCACTGTAGGACGAGAACAACTCAGGATAACCCAAAACCGCTGTTCAGAATGCATCGGAGAAATCAAGCATTTTCTTCTACCAAAGGGGACAAAGGGGAAATCCACATAAAAACTGACTGCAGCTTCCACTCCTTTGCTGATTTGCTTTTTAAATTTTGTCTTAAGTTTGTGACATAGTCTGTGTCAAGCCTCCTTCTGTACAGCGCCCACGCTCTACGAAACTGCCAAGGGCCAGTTAAGGATTTACACCGTGAAACTCAAGACTGTGGAAACACTAAAATGCAAAACAACGGGTTAGTTCTTTCTGTGAACTCACTTGATTATTTAGCATATATTAAATTCCCAACATAAAAGACACTTGCAGTAGAATTCTCTTTTGCTACACTCCGAGACAGAGGCCTTGCAGAAATTCTCCCCAACAAGATGTCCCCCTCTGCAATGTGAAGTCCCACAGCATGGCCCTAGCCTTTGTCTCCAGCAGCAGTATTTAGGATGGAAAACAGGAATGAAGAAGACACAGAACTTCTCAAAGTATAAAGACCAAATTTCTCTCAGCACAAAGAAGCAAAAGAGCAAGATTTTGCCTTGAGTTCATGTCAAATGTATTTACTTAGGACAAAGGCTGCACACGCTAGAGACTGGCTCAGCCCCCGGGAGCTGGGGTTGCCTGCCAGTGCTGCTGGCTTCTGACAGAGGGACTCACCTTCCCTGTGAAGCCACAGCAGGGGAAAGCATTTCCAGCATCCTGGGCTGCTCCATAGGCAGCCGCCACAGGTCCAAATTAAACAGAGGGCGGTCTCCAAGAGACACCACTGCCGTTTTATTTACGTTTGCAATATAAACTGAAAGTTGAGAAAAAAAAAAATTCTAAATGATACTTCAACAAAAATATTCTAATCAGAGCTGCATGCTTTAAATGTGTACATCAACACTGACTCAATCCCCTTGGCAAACCCTGTTTCTACCCCACCTCTCTAGGGTGGGTGCCCAGGGTTGATGGCTCAGCTCTCCTGTCTTCCCTCTCCTGGTGCCCCCTCACCCTCTACAGGAACTGAGCATCCAGGTAAAACGCAGGTAATGGAAAGGGCTCCATGCACTGGTTCCCTCACCTATAAAATGAGGAAAACAGCTGCTTATCTCACACCAGTACTGAGATAATTAAACTTCCGAACCATAAACAGGGATTAGAATAGCACTTGGAATATAGTTAAGTGTTAGCTATAGTCACTTTCTTTTATTTTCCTGGACCTCTTCACCAGAGATACCACAAGTTCCCAGTACTGGTCTTCCCATGACACAATGCACATTTCTGCCTTTTCCTGTTCCCCATGGAAATGCTGCTCTCAGGATCCCCGTTTACACAGATGGTAGAAAAGTAAATTGCGACAGCATTTCAGGGAACCACAGGTGCTCTACAGCAGGACCCTGGGAAAGCCAGTGTCCTATGAAAATGATGACAGAGACACAGATGTGTGGCTTTCTGAAGCATGGTTTACGATGACTCCAAACTGCAATCAACCTAGAGATCCAACAGCACGGGACTAAGGAAATTACAATGTATTCATAAGAAGGCAACTTGCTAACAAGTAATGCTGAGGGGGAAAAATCCGTGTGTTTGCAAAGAGGTCTAGCTAGCATAGCAACAAAACAGAACACTAAGCAGCTGCCAAAAAAGCTCTCTGTAAGATATAGAAAGATCACCAGGACACAGTAAGTGGGAGAAAATAAGACGAAGGACAATATATAATAAATTTATAAAAAGGGAGAACTACAAATACCTATCTGTATTAGCTGGGTCACATACAGACCCTGCATATGAATACAAAGAAAGGACCAACAGCTGTGTCCTGAGGACAGCTGAGAACTGGCAAGAGGGAGACTTTACAGTTTTATCTTTTCCATGATTATGTTTATCATTTATGTATTGATTTTTGAGACAAGGTCTTCCTTTGCCCAGGCTGGAATGCAGTGCAGTCATGGTTCAGTGCAGTCATGGCTCACCGGGCTCAAGTGATCTTCCCATCTCAGCCCCCTGGGTAGCTGAGACTACAGGTGCACGCCACCATGCCTGGCTAATTTTTGTAGAGACAGAGTTTTGCCATGTTGCCCAGGCTGGTCTGGAACTCCTGGGCTGAAGCAATCTGCCTGCCTCAGCCTCCCAAGGTACTCGGATTACAGACATGAGCCACCACGCCTGGCCATCTCTTATTTATTTTTTAAAATAATGGAACCATATAACCATATTGCCTAGCAAGCATGTTTTTAATTTGAAAAATATCACATTTAGGAAAACAACTGGATGTTAGCTTCAACAGTTTTTTGTTTTTCTTTTTTGAGATGAGGTCTTATTCTGTCACCCAGGCTGGAGTACAATGGCACTATCTTGGCTCACTGCAACCTCCTCTTCCTGGGTTCAAGTAATTTTCATGCCTCAGCCTCCTGAATAGCTGGGACCACAGGTATGCACAACCACACCTGGCTAACTTTTTGGAGTTTTGGCAAAGACCGGGTTTCACTGTGTTGCCCAGGCTGGACTCAAACTCCTGAGATCAAGTGATCTACGTGCCTCAGCCTCCCAACGAGCTGGGACTATAGGTGTGAGCCACCGTGCCCACCCAACTTCCTCAACAGTTTATAGAAAAATTAAAAATAATTTTCTATTTGCTTTGCAAAATAGTTTTCTACATTTTCTTTAACATGTATGTATTATTTTCTTCAATAGGAAAAAAGATTCTTTTGAAAAGAGAAAAATATTTCAGATTCTCTTCCATCTTATTCTTTATCAAATATATAAACAAGAAACATAATTCTTTCATTTAGTTCAAAGTATTTTTAATTTCTCTTGAGATTTCTCCTTTGTCCCATATGGTACGTAGAAGTCTGTTGCTTTGTCACTAAATATTTTTGTAATTTTCCAGATATCTTTCTGTTACTAATTTCTAGTGTAAGTCCACCCTGGTCTGAGAGGACACTTTATAGGATTCTATTCTTTCAAGTTGGTTGAGATGTATTTTATAGCTCAGAATGTGATCAATCTTGAAGAATGTTCCATATGAGCTTAAAAGGAAGGTACCTTCTGGCATTGTTGGATGAAGTGGGCATTGTGGGGGGGGGGGCAGGAAGAGTGAAGAGATGGAGGGGGAGCAAGGGGAAATTATCAAGCACACAGAAGACCTGATGCTACGGTTGAGGACCCACTGAAGGAGAAAGTAAAAAACAGGCTTCAAACTGTGGAGGCAGAGAAGCATCTCATGCTCTCCCAACATAAATGTCAACTGAGGGAACGCAATACTCCGAGCAAAGGACCAAGCAACAGTCATTTATTGTATGACTTCATTCAGTGTGTGGGTGTGCATGTTATTTGTATGTATGTGTGCATGTTCTACACACAGTCACAGAATTGGTGGAAATGGCCTACTGCAGCTTTGGTATCAAACCTCGCAGTTAAAGAAGATAATTTACTTATTAAAACACCATTTTTACTAAGTTCTGGCTTCTCAGTAGCACTGAAATTCATAAACAATAGTGTCATAAAATAAATGTTTCTTGCCATGTGCAAAAAAAGATAAGAGAGTAATAATATTAAAAGGTAGCATTTGGAGAGCACTTAGTGAAATGAGGGCCCAGTACTGTGTTAAGCCCACATGGTAGTTTTCTATTGCTGCCTAATCAAATTTACAGGCTCAAAAAATAACCATTCACAACCTGACAGGTCTACAGGACCAGGCACAGTGGCTCAGCTGGTTTTAGCTGGTTCTCAGCTCTGCCTCTCCCCAAGAAGAAATCAAGGTGCCAGCAGGGCTGTGTTGCTGTCTTCAGAGGATAATGGCAAAATTCAGTTCCCTGAGGCTGTAGGACTGAGGTCGCCTTATAGGCTCTCAGCAGGGAGCCGTTCTTAGCTTCCAGAGGCTGCCAACACTCTCTGGTTCATGGCTCCTTCAAAGCCAGCGAGGGTAGGTCAGGTAGCTCACACATTCTCCGGCTTCCCTTCTGTCTGGTCTCCCCATGATATCTCTTCTATCCAATCTCTCTACCCGACTCTTCCATTCTCTGTTGCTGCCTTTGACAGCTCAAGTGACTATATTGGGGCCCACCCAGATAATCCGGGATCATCTGCATTTTAAAGCCAGCTGGTTCATAACCATGATTCCATCAGCAAACTCCCGTCACAGCAGCACTTAGCATCTTTGGTTGAACATTGGGAAGGGGCATCTTGGCAGGGCACTGTGAGAATCCCACCCTGTCACATGCATGACTTCAGTTAACCACACAGAGATCCCAGGAGGAAGTCCAAGAGGAGAGTGAGCCCACTGATCTATAATCTACATAGCTTGTTACACTTTATAAAATTACCGTACAAAAACTACAGCTTCACCCCAAAATGAATCCCAAATATATTACATAATTGAATGTTTAAAAATGAGGCAAAAAACAAACCAACAAAAGAACACCATGGCTGTTTTCTAAATATGCAATTAAATATTTATCTAATCTTGGAATGGTTACAGCATAAAGAGAACAGAAGAAATAGCAAAAGGGATATGAACAGATGATACTATGTTACACAATTTCAATCAAACAAAAAGGTAAAAACTACATTGTGGGAAAAATGCTAAATACAAGCCCAACAGTTAACATTCCTATTACAAAGAATGCATACTAAAAGAATATTTTCAAAATGGATTAATAAAACCATTCATGTTTCTTTGATGAATTAACATGTAAAAGTCTAACCATATTTAGTAACCAAAGAAATGTACATTGAACCACTGGTTTTCTATCAAATGAGCAAGATCAAGGTGTTGGCAGACTGGGTGCTGGTGAGAATCTGCTTCCTGGTTCATATATGCATCTTCTCGCCATGTTCTCACACAGTGGAAAGGGCAAGGGGGCTCCCGGAGGCCTCTTTTATAAGAACACTACTCCCATTTGTGAAGGCTCTGAACTAATCACCTCCAAAGGTCCCCACCTCCTAATACCATCACCGTGGTGCTTGGGATGCCAACATACGAATTTGCGGGGACACAAACAGTCAGACCATAGCAGATGTGTACTACGGGAAGGCACTTTGATAGGTCCACGAGGCTCAGGACCAAGGGTGCCATGTAGGAGAGAAGACAGCTATTCACACTGTTATAACCACTCCTTATCACAAAGACTAGGACAGCACTTCATACACTGTGAGACATTTCAAAAATAAAACCCAACATAGCATTCAACATGCTGAGTCAGACAGCTTACCCTTGGGGATCCCATGGCTCTGGTGAGGCCACCTGCAGAGCTCTGAATGATAAAAAGGTGCTGTTTTCACTCACCCTCGATGTAGAGGGGCTCCACCACGTCGTGGTTAATCAGCTCGAAGTTCTCATGTCCAATCCAGTGCTCTACATTTCTCTTCCTGCCCGTGAAGAAATTGTCCACCACCGTCACCTCGTGGCCATCCATCATGAGTTTGTCAGTTAGATGGGAGCCCACGAACCCTGCACCTCCGGTTATCTGCATCCGGACAGCATGTGCAGAACATTCCCAGAAAAAGCACATGAGAACGCAATAAGGACCAGCTCCACGGAGAGACATCTCTGGTGCAGCCACCACTTAAAACTCAGGAGCAAGGTGGGGAAGGAAGACAGCAAAGGTTTTAAAGTAGCATCTTGACTCTTACTGCAGAACAAAGAGGCCACACTATCTGTAAACTCCTAAGCAGCCTTAAATTTCAAACTACCACTCTGGGAAGAAACAGAAAAATCGCAGTTACAAATTTCAAAATGTTTTCATTGACAGAGAATTTCCCATTAGTCAAAGGTTCTTGTTTTATAACAAATGGGATGCTAGACATAGCTTACATGGCTTTAATATTACTGCCGAGAACTTTAAAAATTACTTTATAGAAAAAACGGTTAGCAAAGTGCAGAGATTTGGTGAACTACCAAAAAAAAAAAAAAAACCTTAATATTTAAGTTAGATTAAAAAACCTCATGAAAAATGAGTATCTTTTAAATTGTTTACGAGAAGGAATTAATAAGGAATACATGCTGTTTGTAGACTAAAGCCCTAAACGCGTAAGTCCATCGTATGGTTAATTTCTGAGTGCTGATGTGAACACTTCGTGGTGTCCACTCCTACCCACAGAGTGTGGTGAGGCAGCTGTGATGGGTCTTGACAGGAACTCAGTAACAAAAAAACCTAGATCACTGCAAAGGTGAAAAGTCAACTACGCTTGAAAAATACTTTTAAGTTGAACACAAGTATTTTATTCAAATGAAATGGTGTTAACTAGAGGAAGATAAAAGGGAATTTCATCTGGGGGAAGGTTATGGGCAGTGGGAGTGAAAAGAATAGGCTCAGAAAACAGACTTGCCATGTGCAACTCAATTCTCTAACCTGCTCTATCTTGTTCTCCACTCTGCCTTCTCTTCACCAAAATTCTTGTTCATTTCGCCCTTCTGTTTCAAACCGAAAGAATTAATGGGAAAACAGCAATCCTTTCTACCTAAAATAAAAAGTACATGAACTCCCAGGTCTACGGTTTTAAAATATGTAATTCACCATGAAACTCCTATTTAAAATAAATAAAATCTCACACGTGATGAAATATTCATCACGGGTGAGAGTAAAGCCACCTGGATTTGTCTGGAAAGGTAGTTCACACCTGTAATCCCAGCACTTTGTGGGGGTCCAAGACAGGTGGATCACTTGAGATCAGGAGTTCGAGACCAGTCTGGCTGACATGGTGAAATCCTGTCTCTACTAAAAATACAAAAAATTAGCTGGACAGGATGGCACACTCCTGTAATCCCAGCTACTTGGGAGGCTGAGGCAGGAGAGTCACTTGAACCCAGGAGGTGGAGGTTGCAGTGAGCTGAGATCACACCACTGCACTCCAGCCTGGGTGACAGAGTAAGGCTCCATCTCAAAAAAAAGAAGCCACCTGGATGAAAAAGATCAGGGATAGCAGAGGAGAAGGGGAGGCTATAACGAAAAATGAAATCTGGGCTGGGTGCAATGGCTCAAGCCTATAATTCCAGCACTTTGGGAAGCCAAGGTAGTGGATCATTTGAGGCCACGCATTTGAGATTAGCCTAGGTGACATGGTGAAACTCTGTCTCTACTAAAAATACAAAAATTAGCCAAGTGTGGTGGCACACGCCTGTAATCCCAGCTACCAGGGTGGCTGAAGCACAAGAATCACTTGAACCCAGGAGGTAGAGGTTATAGTGAGTTGAGACAGCACCACTGCACTCAGGTCTGGGCAACAGAATGAGACTCTATCTCATAAATATATAAATATCCTAAGTCCCCCTAACTGAGTAGACCCCCTCTTGGCCAAATGAGACCCCAGAGAAACCTGAGAGTTGAGTTCCCCGCCATGATGGGAAGGGAGATTGGACACACCTCACTACACTTTCTCTTCTGGAGTTCAGACATAACTGACCAATGTTAATGCTAGAACAGAGATCATAAGCAGGACCTAGCGTTGTGCCAGACAGGAGGAAAGTCACATCCCTCTGGGTTGCTCTGACCCAGTATACTGGTGAACCGACTTCCTTGTCATAACTTAAACATTTCTTTCTGCTGACTCCAAAGTTTTAGGCAAAGATTAACTCCTTTAACTAATTACAAAGTAAAAAAAAATCTCTGACCCAGGGAAGTCGAGGCTGCAGTGAGCCACAATTATGCCATTGTGCCTGGGTGACAGAGAGAGAACCTGTCTCAAAATAAATAAAATAATAAAATAAAATAAACAATCTCTGAACCCACCTATACCTGTCAGCCCCATTTCAAAACAGCCTTTTTGAGCCAAATAAATGTAAAAGCCCCATATATTGATTAATGCCTCCTTGTAACTTCTGCCTCCCTAAAATGCATAAAACTAAACTGTAACCCGACTGCGTCAGGCACACTTACTCAAGGCTTCTTGGTTTTGTGTTTCCCAGGGCTGCAGTCATACTGGCTCATAATAAACCTCTAAAATATTTTACAGTTTTGTTTTACGGTTAACAAAGCCAACCTCAAGAATAACCATCCCTCAACCATCACCTAAATATTTACATATACTCTGAGGAAATGCAAATAAAATGGTTAAAACAGGATGGGTGAGAGCAGGCAACCTCATGCTTGATAGCTTTCATTTAGCTTTACCAACAGCACCATTTTCCAAATCCCCTTTGCCTTAGGGATAAGAAACAGACTCCCAGAGAAGTTATGCCTTTGACTAAAATCCTCAGAGATCACTAGCTGGGACAGACTAAAGCTACAGTCTTTCTAATTATACGCTCTCTACCACTTGTTAAGTTGTCTAGTTGGTGTTTCATCTTAAGAGCTCCCACATTCTACCACTATACCTGAACAATGACTATGAAAAAGGATTTTCCAGAAAAATAATTGAAATTCAAAGTTGACTCACCACTAGAGCTTAACTCACAGGATGAGATTTCATTTTCTCTTCATGTTATTGCATTTTCCTAAGTTTTCCATGATTTTTACATTTTATAAAAACTGCAACTTTTAAAAAGAAATTTAGCCCCTTTGGGCTGGGCGCGGTGGCTCACACCTGTAATCCCAGCACTTTCGGAAGCTGAGGCTGATAAATCACGAGGTCAAGAGATTGAGACCATCCTGTTCAACATGATGAAACCCTGTCTCTACTAAAAATGTAAAAATTAGCTGAACATGGTGGCACGTGCTGGTAGTCCCAGCTACTCAGGAGGCTGAGACAGGAGAATCGCCTTAACCCGGGAGGCAGAGGTTGCAGTGAGCTGAGATCATGCCACTGCACTCCAGCCTGGCAACACAGCGAGACTCCATCTTGGGTGGGGGAAGGGGGTGTGGAATTAACCCCTTTTAATGTAACTATTTATGTGCAAATATTCCTGAAAACAAACTGTTCAGTGGCATTCTAACATAATCTCTGTGCCCAAAATACCTGGCGGACAGTTCTGAGATAACAGAGGTGCAGCATACTAAATTATACACAATCACCTCCAACATCACACTAGTCTTAGTACTAATGTAAAATTGTTAGAAGCACCTTGGCTTGACTAGAATGCATTGGAATTGTTTTTCTGTAGTAATTTCCTTCTACTTAAAATACTTAAGATTTATATAACATAGCTGGATGATTATACAATGTTTTTATCCTAATCAATGTGAGCTCATAAGGCAAGTGTTTCAAGTAGAAACAAATCTGGTGAAAGCTTAGCACTTACAAAGCTTCATCAGGAACATTAATCGCCAAACCCAAGGATACTCTTTGAATAACAAAGAGCTAATATTCAAAAGAGAGTAGGAGAAAAGAAGTAAGGCCTCTTACACTGAGATGGATTAGAACTTACACAGCTTTGCATGGCTTTCCAGAGTAGGGGTTTATCTCAGTGTGCTTTCTTGCTCACTTTTGTGGGTACCAATAGGCAGCTGAAGTGGTCTAGTTCAAGGTCAGCATTCAAACTCATGATGCCTGGCAAATTAGCAAAAACGATGTATTTCAAAGCAAGCCTCCTCTTTCTGATGAAGCTGTCCTAAGGCTTACCAATTACTGAAAAGGCTTTAAAAGTTATAGCAACAATATGTCAGACCTCATATGCCAAATGCCTCTGAAATGTTTAACCTATGAGATGATAGATGAGGGGAAAAAAACTGAGTCTGCTTGCTGTGGTGATGTGTAAAGCAAAATAAATTCCATAATCCTCAGCACTGACAGGAAGATCATTCCATGTGCACATAATAAAAATCATGGCAAGATTTTGCAGCATTCATGGATCAGTGCTGCTGTGCTTTTAATGTGTTGACCAAAAGCATGTTTTGGTAACAATCCCCAATGCAACAGTGTTAAAAGGGGTGATTAGGTCATAAGGTGAAGTAAATGGATTAATGCCATTATCAGAGGAGTGAGTTTGCTATTGTGGGAGTATGTTCCACACAGAAGCACGAGTTCAGTCCCCTTGGTCTCTCTCTTGTCCTCTCTTTGCCCATCTACTGTGTGATGACATAGACATAGCAGGAAGACTCTCACCAGACCACAATCCCTTGATCTTGGACTCCCAGCCTCCAGAACCATGAGCCAATAAATTTCTGTTATAAATTACCCAGTCTTAGATACTCTGTCATAGCGGCACAAAAAGGACTAGGACAGAAAAAGGGCACCAGAGAAATGGGTTGTTGCTTATACAAATACCTGAAAATGTGGAAAAAGCTTTGGAACTAGGTAACGAGCAGGGCTGGAAAAAGCCTAGACTTCTGTGAATGGAGTGTTAAAGAGACGGTGGTGAGGGCTCAGAGAAGAGCTGTAGGGGAAGTCTTGAACTTCTTAGAGATTACTTGTAATATGATTGTCATCAGAAAAACTGTGGAAATATGGACAGTAAAGGCCATTCTGATGAGGTCTCAGATGGAAATGAGGAACACATCACTGGAAACTAGGGTAAAGGCTATCATTATTACAAAGTGGCAAAGAAATTTGGCTGAAATGTGTCTGTGTCCCCTGGCTTTATAAAGGCAAAATTTACAAGCCATGAGCTAAGATATCGGGTGGAAGAAATTTCTAAGCAAAATATTAAAAGAATAGTATGGCTTCTTTTAACTACATAGAGTAAAATAAGAGAAGAATGATTTAAAGGCAGACTGTATAACTAAAAGGGAAATAGAACAAAAAAATTTTTTTAATCCCCAGCCTTGCCATGTAAAGAATGAAAAAGTGCACAAGAGTGCAGACAACTGACCCTTTGATACACAGATTAGCATGGATAGAAGGAAGTCAAATTCTGTTATGGGAAAATTACCCTGAAGGCACTTCAGAAATCCTCCAGGCAAGCAGGAACCTTGAGGTTTCCAAAGAGGTGCTCGAGGTCAGTATTCATCGCCTTGTGCTGCTACAAGTCTCTGCTTCCCTTAGCACTCCTCAGCCACCACAGCTGTGGCTCCAGCTACCACTCCAGAAGACATAGGCTTGGTGAAGACACCTTGGTGACGTGCACATGGTACTCTAAGTCTGCAAGTGTGCAGAATGCAAGAGCCATGAGAACATGGCTTCTTCCACCTAGTTTTCAAAGGATGTCACAAGTAGCCCAGGAGCGGGTGGGAGGTGGCAGGAGGTAGGCAGACTCATTACAGTGATATAGCTGTCATCAAGACCCCAGAGCTGTAAAGTTACCAGCATGTAACACCAGCATGGGGAAGCTACAAGCACAGAACTCCAACTTGTGAGAGCTGCCAGGTGGACTGAGCCCAGCAAAGCCACAAGGTTGGGGTTCCTCAAGCCCTTGGAGGTCCAACCCCCACCCCAGTGTATCCAGGACTCGGGCCACGGAGTCAAGATTATCGGGAGCATTACAATCAGATCTTGTTTGCCCTGTTGAGTTTTGGGCTTACTTGGGACCAGTTACCCTGTTCTTTCCTATTTCTCTCTTTTGGAATGCGAATGTTTATCCTATGCCTGTTCCACCATTGTATTTTACAAGTAGGTAACTTGTTTTGATTTCACAGGCTCAAAGCTGGAGGGAAATTTGCCTTAGGATGAATCATGCCTTGAATTTACCCAAATGATGTTTAGATGGGACTTTGGACTTTCGCGCTGGTGCTGGAACAAGTTAAAATGCTGGGTTATTGAGATGAAGTTAATATATTTTGCATGTGAGAAGGACATAAATTCGAGAGACCATAGCCAGAGTGCTCTATGGGTTTGAATGTGTCCCCCAAAAAAGCATGTGCTGGAAATTTAATTCCCAATAGCATTGGGAGGTGAGAAGTTATTAGGCTATGAGGTCCCCACCCTCATGAATGAATTTCTCATTATTGTGGCAGTGGGTTATGTGTAAAAGGATGAGTTGGTTCCCTTTGTCTCTCTCATCCTCTCTCTGCCCTTCTGCCATGGGATGATACAACAAGAAGTCCCCTTGATATTGGACCTGCCAGCCTCCAAACCGTAAGCCAGTGGTAAATTTTTACAGCAGCACAAAACAAACCTAGAAAAGCAGACTATAAGATTTGTGATCAATCTGACAACACAGCAACAAAAGATTAGAAAAATTAACTTTTCTATGCTACTTGTGACACTAATATATTTCCAAATTCATACTCACATGCAAATATCTTTTTGATGCAATAGAAATAACCTCAAAAGAGGGACATAGAAGAATTAATAGACTTCAGAGTCTGCTCACAGCGAGAGTTATGTAAGCCATCTCAAAAAGGCAAGAGGCTTCTATAACTTCTAGAAGAACAGAGAGATTATATGGGGCAACAGTCTAATATCAATTCAGGGCTGACAGTAACGTTTTACGGATTCACAGTCCTACAGCCTAGGTGATGGGTAAAAGAACAAAGCAACCTGTGTACTAGTCATTTCAACATCAAGGTCATATGTAAAACATTGCTTCTTGAATTGCAGTGTAAAGTGTTCCACAGACCTGTTCCCCAAAGAAACAACCAGAAATGGTCCAAATTGTTTTTTTAAATTACCATTAAAAGTCTCTGGAAATTGCACTAAGCATGTACAGCAAATGAAGTAGCATGTATTCAAGAAAATGTAAAATTCACTGCCAAGGAGGGTAGATAACCTGAGGTCAGGAGTTTGAGACCAGCCTGGCCAACATGGTGAAACCCCATCTCTACTAAAAATACAAAAATTAGCTGGGCGTGGTGGCACACGCTTCTAATCCCAGCTACTTGGGAGGTTGAAGCAGGAGAATCACTTGAACCTAGGAGATGGAGATTGCAGTGACCCAAGATCATGCCACTGAACTCCAGCCTGGGTGACAAAGCAAGACTCTTTCTCAAAAAAATAAAATAAAACATAAAATTGAGTAAAAACAGCAAGATTCTGCAACACTTGAGTCCATTCCCCACAGTTTAGAGTGGGGAATGTGCTGCGTATGGTCAAGAAAATGAGAACCCCAGTCAAAAGATATGGTCTCTCACCAGAAGGGCCACTTGGCAGTACTTCCCAGACAGGGAAGGCTGAGAATAACAGGATTCCAGTCACTGTTGCCCCATTTTGCTTAGAAGGGAGAAAGTTCCATGCCAAGAGAGACAAGGGAAAAAAACCAGGAGCTACAGCACCCTGATTATAAAACAGAGGTGTTGCTCCCACCCCAGCTCCAGGGCAGTGGCTCAGAGGTTTTCCTGGGAAACAGAGGTGGTGAAAATAGCGCACTCAAAAGCTCTTCCTAAAAGAGCTGACTTTATTTAAAAGAGAAAGTGGGGAAGTTCAAGCATAAGGGTGCTCTCAAGAACAATGGAGAAGTAGACGGTAAGCAATAAACAGAAGGCAGTAGATCTATGAGAATAAAAAGCTAAATCTGAGGCCATCTTGTCTAACAGAGAGAACCAGGGAGAGGACACTTAAGAAACCTTCTGGCATCAGAACAAACCTCAAAGACTGGTCTCAAAATCTGCCTCTGCCAAGGGGACAGAGTTTAACTGGGTCAGGCTGAAGAGCAATTTAAAACCCACAACAATGATAAAAAATAAAGCAACTAGTGAGCAACCACTGCAGCTTAACAGCTGGGTGAGATACTGCACAGGCTTAACAGGGAAATCGGGGAAGGAGACTGTCAACACAAGCCTGTTAGAAGCACCATGATCCGAGGGGGCGTGGCCAAGGCTACATCCCTCCGAGAAACAACAGTTAAAGCTTCACGCTGGAGTGGCAGGGGAGGGAATAGGAAACACTTTACTAAAACAGACCAGACAAGTCACTAAATAAATAAATAAGCAAATAAAAGAAAAACAAGTTGGGGAAGGTGGGGGTTGGGATGAGGGCACAATATCCAGAAGTGCTACAATATACTACCTAAAATGCCCTGTTTTCTACAATAAATTACAAGACATGCAAAGAAACAGAAATGTGTGACCCATAAACAAAAAACAACAAACAAACAAACAAAAAACAAGCAACAAAAACTGTCTATGTGAAGGCCCAGATGTTGGATATAGTAAAGACACCAAAGAAACCACTGAAAATAGTGGGTTCCGGCAAAAGTCATTGCGGTTTTTGCCATTAAAACTAATGGCAAGTGTTCAAAGAACCAAAGGAAACCATGCCTAAAGAAGTACAGAGATAATAATGAGAGATTACAAAATAGAAACAAATTGAAATTATGGGGTTGAAAAATATCATAATTGAAAATTAAAAATTAAACAGAAGGATTCAACAGTCGATTGGAACTAGGCTAAAGAATCAGCAAACTTAGATTGAAAAGGGTTATGGAACCCAAAGATCAAAGAAAATACAGGAAACTAAACAGTCTCAGACAAATACAGGACACCAATAAGTGCATCAACACGCAGGCTGCACTGGGTGTGCAAGAAAAAAGAAAGGAATACAAACTATATTCAAAGAAATAATGACTGAAAACTCCCCAGAAGTGATGAACATTAATATACATATTCAAGATGTTCAATGAACCACAAGTAGGATGAGCACAAACAAAAATAGATGCACACAGATACATCATTCTAGAAATGCCACAAACCAAAGACAAGATAAAATTTTGAAAGCAGCTACGCTAGGTTGAATATTGTCCTAAAAATTTGTCTGTCCCAGAGCTTCAGAATGTGACCTTATTTGAAAATAGAGCCTTTGTAGATGTATTTAGTTAAGATAAGGTTATACTGGCTGAGGGTGGAAATTTAATCCAATATAGAGTCATGCAAGGACCCATGTGCTGCTGGAGGCAGAGACCAGAGTGATGTCTCTACAAGCCAAAGAACATGAAGGCAATACAAGAAGCTGGAAGAAAGCACAGAAAAAAAATTCCCCTCAGCCTTCAGAGGGGGATGGGTATGGCCTTGGTGACACCCTGATTTCAGACTTGTAGCTTCTAGAACTGTGAGGGATTAAATTTCTGTTGTTTTAAACCACTCAGATGGTGGTAACTGTTACACCAGTCCTAGGAAATTCATACAGCAGAAAAAGAAAAATGACTTGTCACATATAAGGGAACCCCAATATGATTAACAGCTGGCTCACTGCAACAAATAATGGAGAAAGCAGTGGATGGCGTATGTATTAGTTCATTTTGCGCTGCCATAAAGGAATGCCTGAAGCAGGGTGATTTATAAAACAAAGAGGTTTATTTGGCACATGGTCCTGCAGGCTGTACATGAAGCATGGCTCCAGCACCTGCTTCCAGTGAGGGCTTCAGAGAGCTTTCAATCATAGTAGAAGGCTAAGGGGGAGCATGTATGTCACATGGCAAGAGAGGGAGGAGAAGAGGGTCCCATACTCTTTTTTAATAATCAGATCTCATGTGAACTCATTACAGTGGGATGTGCACCAAGCCATTCATGAGGATCTGTCCCCGTTACCCAAATGATTCCCACTAGGCCCCACCTCCAACACTGGAGATCAAATTTCAGCATGGGATTAGGAGACTGGAACAAATATCCAAACTCTATCAACATATTTAAAGTGTAAAAATAAACTGGCAGTCAATATACAACTGACTTATATTCAACCAAAGAATCTTATATACAACCAAAAATAACTTTCAAAAATAAGACATCCCTAGCTAAACAAAAAATGAGATAGTTCATTGCTAGCAGACCTACTGCACAAGAAATACTAAAGGATGTTCTTCAGACTGAAAGTAGTAACTGGATTCCACAGGAAATAAGAATAGTAGCTAGATTCCACAGGGAAAAAGAAGGGAAAGGTACCAAATACAAAATTAGTTAAGTACAAGGCATTTACTTAATGACCCACCTAGACACCCAAGTACAAGCAGCAGAAGAGAATAAAACAGACTTCATCAGTATCTAAAACCTTTGTGCTTCAAAGAACACCATGAAGAAAGTAAAAAGACAATCCACAGAATGAGAAAAAATATTTGCAAATAATATAACTGATAAGAAACTTGAATCAAGAATATATAAAGAACTCAATAATTAAAAGCAAAATAACCCAATTAAAGACCAGGTTAAGTAATAGAAATGACCAATAAGCACACAAAAACATGCTCCACACCATGAGCTACCAGAGAAATGCAACTCCAAACCACAAAGATATCACTTCACACCTAGTAGAAAGGCTACAATAAAAAAGACAGTAAGAAGTGGTGCTGAGGATGTGGAGAAACTGCAACCCTCATACACTGCTGGTGGAATGCACAATGGTGCAGCTGCTCTGGCAAACAGCAGTTCCTCAAAAGGTTAAACAGCGTCACCCTATGACACATATAACAAACGTACAGTTGTCCCTCAGTATCCACAAGAATTGCTTCCAGGACCACACCCCACTCCCCATACCTAAATGCAAGGATGTATTTCCTCATATAAAATAGTGTAGTATTCGCATATAACCTACACACATCCTCCTCTACACTTTAAATGATCTCTAGATAACTTATAATACCTAATACAATGTAAATGCTATGTAAAAATGTTATAGTGTGTTGTTTAGGGAAAAATAGCAAGACAAAACTCCGCACATGTTCAGTACAGACCTAACTATTGTGGGCCTAACTACATTTTCAATTTGTGGTTAGTGGAATCCACAGATATGGAGGGCCCACTGAATAAGTAAAATGTGGTACATTCATATAACAGATTATTTGGTAATAAAAATATATGAAATGCTGATACAAGATACAACATGAATGAAACCTAGAAACATGCTAAGTGAGAAAAGCTAGTCACAAAAGGACAAATATTGCATTATCCCATCTATAAAAATATCCAGAACTGGCAAATCTACATGGACAGGAAACAGATTGATGGTTGTCTAGGGATTGGGGTATGGAAGGCCTTAGGGAAAATAGAGAGTGACTGCTAATGGGCACAGGCCTTCTTTGGGGGGTTCTAAAATTGGATGTGGTAACGGCTGCACAACTCCGTGAATACATTAAAAACTACTGAATTATAAATTTTAAGAGTGAATTGTATGGTATGTAAATTCATCTCAATAAAGCTGTTACTTAAAAAGAAACACAACGAGCAATCTTTTTGGACATAATTTGTTACCTAACAGTTAAAAGGGTTTCTTTCATTGGTAAGTTTATACTGATGTTTAACAAGAGCACTATGAGCCAAGGAAGCCCCCTGGGTATTTGTCTAAAAGGTTAAAAACCATTGCTCTAGAGTTTCATACTTCCTCAAAAAGTTAAACACAGGGTTTCCACACAATCCAATAATCCCACCCCTACGTATACCTAAAAGAACTGAAAATCCTATGTCCACACAAGAACTTACACACATGCATTTATAGCAACATTATTCATGACAGCTTCAAGGTAGAAACAACTACGCCAAACATCCCATCAGTTGAGAAACAGGTAAACAGTATGTGGCACATCCATACAATGGACTATTGTTCAGCCATGGAAAGGAATGAAAAGTACTGATTCATGCTACAGCTGAGACTTGAAGACAGACCAAATATCGCATCATTTCATTCATATGAAATGTTCAAAAAAGGCAGATTCAAAGAGATAGAAAATAGTTTTAGTGGTTTCCCAGAGCTGGTGGGAGGGGGCTGGGAATGGGAAGTGACTGCTAATGGGTGCAGGGCTTCTTTTTGGGGTGATGAAAATATTGTGGAATCAGGATGTGGTGCTAACTCTGTGGACATACTATAAGTCACTGAATATGTGAATTCTCTCTCAATGAAAAAAGAAAGTTTCTTAACATTACAAATACTAATCAGGTGTACAAACTTACCAAAATTCTTTTCCGATCCTTTTCTGATAAAAACTTCACTGGTGGGTATTTCTGGGTAAAGCTGTATAAGACAAAGAAATTCAAAAGGATAAAGTCAAATATTTCATTTGAATATTTTCTCCGTTTACTGTCAAAGCATATGCTAGGTTTTGGGACTGTTATTGTTTGTTCCTTCTCTCTACTCTTGAATGAGTGCTGGAGAAACCAAGGAGTTACAGGTTAATTTGAGGTCAAGTGCTATCTAACCTGCTCCTTTTTTTTTCTTTCTTTTTTTTTTTTTTAAGACAGTCTCACACTGTCGCCCAGCTGTGGTGCAGTGGCGTGATCTTGGCTCACAGCAATCTCTGCCTCCTGGGTTCAAGCAATTCTCCTGCCTCAGCCTCTCGAGTAGCTGGGACTACAGGTGTGTGCCACCACACCCAGCTATTTTTTTTTGTTTTGTTTTGTTATTTTTTTAATAGAGATGGGGTTTTACTATGTTGGCCAGGATGGTCTCGACCTCCTGACCTCGTGATCCGCCTGCCTCAGCTTCCCAAAGTGCTAGGATTACAGGCGCAAGCCACCGCGCACAGCCTGCTCTTTGTTTAGAATCAAGCTAAGGATATGACTCGAGATTCTGTCTCTGAGAAGCGAAAGCTTAAGAAGCTACAGACCTCCAGCAGCTGCTAAAGCAGGGCAGGCACTACCTCTAGCAGTCCAGGTAAAACCACACCATGAGGAAGATGGCCATGAAACTGCCTTTGCAGAATTGTAAGTAATGAGAGAAACCTAATATGACTGGCTCCATCTTGCTTCTAACCTCACAGTCTAAAGTTTTGTTTTTATTGTTTTTGCTTATTTTAGAGGAGAGGCCAAGATAACTAGGTGAGGAATTTATAGTTAAACGTTGAAGCAAGGAAAACTGACCCTCCTCCTTGTTTCGAGATTGAAGCCACACTTCTAAGCCGAGGTTAGAGTTATGCTAGGGTCTGAACTTTGCTAAAGAATAAGCATAGTTCAACTAGGACCTGCATTGCTTAGCTGAGCTTGCTTTTCTATATGTTCCTTACTGCCCCAGAGTCACGCAAACAGAGGTTGCAAGACTTATAACTTCTCCAACAGCTTCTATAGGTGACATCACTATCGTGAATCCTAAAGAAAGGGTCTTTTCAGATAGCTTTCAGATTTAGCATCTGGCAGACAGACAAAGAGATGTCACCTGGTCACCTGGTCCTCAGACTCTGCTTCCAATAACTGTGAGAAGACAGCTTAGACACCCCTGTGATTTCACACCCAGCCAATTGTTTCAGCTCCCCAGCCCCCACCCACCAAACTACCCTTAAAAATCCTTGAGTTCTCAGGGAGGAAGATTTGAGAAACCTCTCCCATTCTCACACAAGGCTGGCCCTGAGATTTAACTCTTTCTTGGCTGTTAACACTTCCTGTTCTCAGTGCCTTGGTTGTCTCAGGGAAGTGAGTGAGAAGAACCCATCAGGCTATAACTATGGCATTCTCCAGATGCTGTATGGGGCCCAGATGGAAGACAGCAGTTTCGTGAAGTCACAGGCCCAGGCAGGAGCACCACCCCAGAAGAGAAAAGATATTAATGAAACTTTGTCTCCTGTTCCCGGAATTTCCACAATCACAGCAACCTCTTTCTGACCTGTGTCCCTGTTAAAACAATTGGGCATCAGCACCATCTGTCTCTGTGGGTCAGTTCTGACCCTGTTTAAGTCTCACTTATCTTTTGATGCCCTCTTGCCGCTCTAAGGTGCCATGCATTCCCAGTCCACACTGATGTCCCAGGAGTCGGGCAGTGTGATCAGAATATAAAACGTCCAGTGAGAGGTGATAAACACAGAACTGAAATATTCATTTTTAAGTTGATTCAGTTAAGAACAAAAGTGCTTTAAATAAAATCTGAAACATCAGCTTTATGGTCGTTATACTAATTGGAGAGGTGTTGGGCCAGGTGGCACTGTCTCCATCCCCATCCTGTCCCAGCACCGACATAGCACTAGGATACCAAATGCACTTCCTTAATGGTTGCTCAACTGAACAGAATATGACAGGTCATTAGACAGAAGCCTCTGAAATAGGGGTTTCTCATCTCCAGAAGGCCTGGAAGAGTGCTTAAATTGATATGAAAGGGTTTTCTATTACAATGCAGACGAATTCCCCTATTAAGAACTTCCAGAGTCTCAAAAGGTCAAGTTCCCCTTGCAGTCTACAAAATCAGATGGGAGAGTCTGAGGGCATGGGTGGGAACCCTGGCATTCCCCCTGTGAGCTCACAGACTGTTTTTAGCACTTGCCGCCCATAGGAAGTGCCTTGGGAATGGTATCCAAGCAGCTGCAGAGCAGGAGCAAGTTCTGCCTTCAGTCAGGAGCGATGCTGTTAGACTGGTAGGAACAGGACAGATGTCTTGTTTGCCAAGTAACACTTCTTGTCATTCTGTTTCTTCTCACCAATTCAGCTGGGAGACTGCATTGTAAATCTGAGTTATCTGTGTGCACCTCTGACACCGTTCCAATTTTCCCCATTTCCCTGAACTCACAATATCCTGGTCTTCAGCCTCAATCCCCGAGTGGCACACCCAGTGCCGTGGCACAGCTGAGACCCTCTTTCCTTCCTATGACTGCTCACAAGCACTGTGGCTCCTCCGCACTGTCTGTCGTGAAAACACAGGTGCCGTCTCTGACGCATCACTTCCCATCACTCACCTTTGGTGCTCTTTCTCTGCCATGTATATGATTTTAGAGTCAGGACTGCTCGGGAATGGGAGTACAGCTACACACAGGAAAACGAGAGGCAGGGAGAGAAATCAATTCAGTGAGGAGCGGAGGCACAGGACTGTGGTGTGTGCATCCAGGGCCACAGAAACAAATGTTAATCCAAGCTGTCGGCTTAGAATAGTCCCTGTATGAAAGCTTAAAATGAAATGTGGTGTGCTACTTACACCGAGAGGAACAGGGCAAACTGTTTTATTACAGTAAATGCTACTTCAAAGAAATTGAACTGAATCAAAGGCATGGCTGCCTGACACATGCAGCGACGGGTGCAAGACGGACTAAAAAATACTTCAAACGTAGTGTGCTGAAACCCTTAATTTAAAAAACGAAAAATACTTTGAGTTTCTTGCTTTGTTTTTCTTCAGTATGTAGATGCCAAGTTTTAGCTTTCATATGTATACGCTCAAGTAATTAAACTCTTAAAAAACTATCTCATAGTCCTAACTTCTTCCGCTGAGGCAAAGCTGAAAGTAACAGGAAGGGGTGAGTTCCTGTGGGGTCCTCCTCAGTATGAGTCGTCCTGTTTTCCGCCTTGCAGTCATGGGTGACAGAGCACAGTGACTGATAAGAGTGCGGTGACCATGTGGATGCTGTTGGCTGGGCCACATGCTGAGCCAGCTGCCCAGTATTCCCAAGCACCTGCTGGACTGGCCCAGGGCTGGGCAGGGGCACAAGTCCTTTTTTTTTCTTTGAAACAAGGTCTCACACTCTTGTCGCCCCAGATGGAATGCAGTGGCACGATCACAGCTCACGGTAGCCTTGCATTTTTCTTAGGGATGATATTTCAACACGTTGCCCAGGCTAGGCTCGAACTCCTGGGGTCAAGCGATCTGCTTGCCGAGGCTTCCCAAAGTGCAAGTATTACACCGTGCCCAGCCCACAAAGCTTCTTAAAGACCTGTAGGAGGTGAAACACCTACCCAGTGTATGGGCTCATCCACTTATTTAGGAACTTTGCATTAAGCGCCTGTTCTACACTAGGCCCTGGGGGTTAAGCAGCAAAATGCGGCAGAGGCATGAGGCCTGCGTTCCTGCATTAAGCGCCTGTTCTACACTAGGCCCTGGGGGTTAAGCAGCAAAATGCGGCAGAGGCATGAGGCCTGCGTTCCTGAGTGAGAGAGAAACCAGCAAGCAGAGACAAGAGGAGGGATGAACTAGGTAACAAGTCTTTTCTTACAGCCCCAAATTAATCCTTTACTAATTATTAATATTTTATGCCATTCCAGACTAACCTTACAGTTTAGTAAGATAGCCGGTAAGTAGTATTTTTACTTAGAATTTAAATTATCATCATTTGCCATCTATTCAAAGAACATTTAAAGATACAGAATTAAAATTAAACAAATGGCAAATAATCAAAGTATTAAGAAATGAGAGTGTGGTAAAAAAGAGAAAAAGCTCACATACAATCCCTACTCAGGCTTCTAGAATGACACTGCCTTCTTTCTCTCCCTGTATAAATATAACCTGTAACTTCCAAAAATATCCTTAGTTCTTGGGGGCCACTTTGCTCAAAGTGACAAGCACGTCAAGTAAACCTATTTCCAGTTACATTCTTATCTTGTCTGCGTCAAGATGGTTGATCATCTTTATCACACAATTAAGTCAGCAAAAGTAAAGCTAGACAGAATTCCATCAATTTCCACCGTCACGCTTTTTTAGCCAGACCTGCACTTGACCTTCTGAAATAGTAATGCAGGAATGTGGGTCATGTGACTTGCTGAACAACCTGAAGGACGGAACCATCACAGAATGAGTCACCTGCAAGCAGCCTAAGAGGCAAATGTTTGCCTTCTGCACCTATTTTCAAGGTGGCCTCACAGGTTGACAAAATAAATTATCAGTAAATTCTTAGGATTAAATTATTATTTGTGCTTCTCTGTCCAGTTTAAAAGCACACACGCACGCGCACGCACACACACACACACACACACACACACACACAAATTGACAAGAATAAATTATCAGTAAATTCTTAGGATTAAATTCTTATTTGTGCTTCTCTGTCCAGTTTAAAAGTAGACACACAGTTTAGGGGGAGACTGGCTTTGTCAGGTAAATGTGTGTCAGAGTTCGGTGGCTGGATGTGATTGGCGATTCGCAGCATCGTCGTATCCGCTAACAGGTCAAAATGCAGATCGTCATGAAGACCCTGACCGGCAAGACCATCACCCTGGAGGTGGAGCCCAGTGACACCACTGAAAATGTGAAGGCCAAGATCCAGGATAAGGAAGGCATCCCCGCCGACCACCAGAGGCTCATCTTTGCAGGAAAGCAGCTGGAAGATGGCCGCACTCTTTCTGACTACAACATCCAGAAAGAGTCGACCCTGCACCTGGTCCTGTGTCTGAGGGGTGCCTGTTAATTCTTCAGTCTTGCATTACCAGTGCCCAGTGATGGCATTACTCTGCACTATAGCCATTTGCCTCAACTTAAGTTTAGAAATTACAAGTTTCAGTAATAGCTGAAGCTGTTCAAAATGTTAATAAAGGTTTTGTTGCATGGTAAAAAAAAAAAAAAAGTGCACACACACACACACACACACACACATAAAATCACAAAAGCATCAAACGGATTGCTTAACTCTCACATGTTGAGAGGTCTTGTTTGTAAGCTATTTATTGCCTTAGGGAAGTTATCTAATTAAGACATTTTTCTTTTCATAAGTGAATATTATTGTCTAAAGAAAATAATCACTAGTGGACAAGTTTTTTTTTCTTTTTTTTTTTTGGACCAATATACAGAACGTGTGGTAGGTTATTTCTTATCGTTCCAATTTTTCTTAAAAAAAAAAAAAAAAAAGTCTTCAATTAAAATCTCTCAATTCTGTTGTCTTATCAAAGGCAGATTTCCTGGCTCCCAACCAAGGAAATATTAAAAGCTGTATAACTGAAACACAAAATCATGCCAAAAAAAAATTTAAAGCACAAATACCAACCTTATATTACCAAAGGAATCTGTTAAAAATTACTGACAACTTTTATTCTGATAAGTTTTGAAATTAACAGTTTGGTTGACTGCTCAGTTGAGGATAAGAAGAAAGTGAATGACACATTTTGTTTAATGACTCTTTTCCAATCTTATTTCCCTTTGATCATTTTATAAAAATCAAAGAAAAACTGCTCATTTCTTCATTTTTGTTCTGGACTTGGTAAAAGGCTCATTCGATGCTGACACACATCATACAAACTTCCCAAGAAAGGGGGAAAACATCACATCAACTTTAACAAATGCTGTCATTTTTCTTTTTAAAATTTCTAAAGACTCAACTGCTACTCTAGACCATGTTTTCTGTATACAGCATATGCAAGCAGAAAGTCCCGGAGCCTGAGGCTTAGCTGCCTCAGGAGTCCCAAACGGTGAGGAGGGGTTCTCTCTGGAATCTGATTCAAATAACCGTTTGTATCATATTACATAAATCTTCCCTCCCAGCTACTTCATCTGGACTAAATTCTGGAAACCTCCTTATGAACTTTGGTGACAAAAGCAGCTAATGACTAAACATGATATACCACAGGCTCCACATCCTTAATTCGCGGTGTTTGTACATGATACTATGTTTTAGGCCCACCAGATTGTCCTCCTGTTTTGGAATTCTATCCAACTGATCAATACATGCAGAAGTTAAATGAAAGTGTGAGGCTTGGCCACAACTTCTATGTAATAAATTTGCAGAAATTCAGATGTTCAGAGTTTGAACAAGGAAGATCTTAACACATCCAGATTGATTCTTCTCCCAATGTTCCATGTGGGTATTACACTCAAAGTAGGGGAAATACGTATGTAGACATTTATTTAGGTGGCAGTTTGGAGAGAGATAATTAATTCTCAGAATTAATTATTCACTTGAGGCGAACTTATTTTAACTATTGACCTTACGACAAAAAGTACACATACCTTTTTTCTAAATCTCTGATTTTCTCTCTTAGTGGTTCAACAATCTAGAACAATAATAACAAAAATCAGTTTTAAAGCAAAAACATAGTCCTCAACCCCTTTCACCCCATTCTGATGTTTAAGCAGGACGTAATGCAACACAGGTTTTAATTTCTTCTACAAATAAACTTTCAGTTTGAAATTAAGATATACCACTTGAGTCACAATGCTATAATTGAGTAGATAAACTATCCATTTGAACTCTTACTCCATAAATGCCTCCGTTTTTGAGACAATTAACATTTTTGCTCACCCATCTTACCAGGAAGAATGTAAAAGGTGTTTCTGGCTCATAAAAACAGAACACTATCCATCTATTTTTAGGAAGAATCCCCAAAGTGTGGCCCACAAAAGGGTAACGTCTTGTTTCTGTAATTATTGTGTATATTTATGTTATCAGCTGCAGCACATAAACTGCAGGCTGCAACCCACATCCACGTCTGTAGACACTGTGGGCTCAGGCAGAAAGGGAGCAACCCAAGGGCTTCCCAGAACTCCCACAATTGGCTGCTTATCCAAAGTAACCTCCCATCTCCTCTCCCACAGCCCATGTTACAACAGTCTGGCTGTATCTTTATGTATTTAAACAGGAGGTGTATAAACTAGCACAGGTGCTAGTCTTCAGCTGGGTGGCAGTACAACGTACCCATCTGTGCACATGGACACTCTACATTTGTGGCCAAGCATCCGATCGGGGGCCATTTTTCTTTTCGGCATCTGTGCTCGTGAGAGGATGTTGGTACTCGTTTCTGTCTCCCAAAGATAATCACTTCCCTTTCTCTAAAAAGGCTTACCTGAAAAGTCATGTAAAAGTCTAAATCCATTTTGTCTTTAAGGTAGAACTTGTTTTATTTGGTCAAAAATGGACCAACAGTAACAGATTGCACGTCCTCTTAAATAACAAGAGATGGTTTCAAATCACAGAATAGCACCAAGCTGCCATAATAAGGATGACGGCATGAGCAAAGGATGTGAAATTGACAAGTATACAGGCAAAATAGATACAAAAATGGAAAAGAGACTAACCTCTTCAATCTTGCTTTCAATTTTTAGTTCGCCGTTTTCCTGGATAGACCTGTTGAGTAGAAAACTATAAACTGAAATCAACTGAAAGGCTTTGTGGCTTCAAGATTGTTTCTGAATCAACTACCCTAACACAACCTTGAAGGCTGCAGACCACCTCTATCTCCTGCCCAAGTATCAGTCACGTGTGCAATTCCCTCCAGAAGGGATGCACCAGAGGAAAAGAAGACAACCAAGGGAGGGGATCCCCTTAAATCCATCTATGAATATGCTCAGTATTACTGAATGAATTATTTCCACTAAACTAAAATAATCTCGCTGCCACGCTACATCCAACACAGGATTTTAAATTAGAAGCAGGAAGTGTGTCTATAGGAGTACAGGTTTACCTGCTGGGCTTTCCTGGGGATTTAATATAAAATGGAGGCTTTTAAGTAAAACCACAGAGCTCCTTTAAATGGGATCTGAGCACCCCACCTAGTCACACACAGCAGCCTTTGTCAGTAGACACACACATGCCCTAGTGGTAGGATTCGGATTAACACCATCCTACCTACCTTGCAAAACACAACTCCACATGAAAAGCCTCCTGAGGGCATAGTAACCTTTTACCCTAGTAGACATGTGCAGCCTCATTACATTCCAATACCAACCTAATCATTACAATAGCAATTCTCACAACATAACAAAGTGGAGCAAATTTTTCTTTAAATGGAAAACTATTAACAGTGCCAAATGTGTTTTTACAATAAATGCTTATTTCTTTTCGCTGATTTTTAAAGACTATTTTTATAATTTGGTAAAGAGATAACACAAAAGTTTTATTTTTACAAGAGATCCTCCTGCCCTAGGAAGAAGTACATATGATGCATATGGGCCTAACCGTGGACTAAATAGGTGGTCTCAGCATCCACATCCACTAGCTGGCCCCTCTGGGGTCATGGGCCAGCCATGGCTGCCCTAAGACGGCTCCCTTCTCAAAAGGCTTTGCAAAAGCCCCTCAGTGTTCTTGCTCAAGCCACCCAGAAATGCAATGTACATAAGCTAGGGTCAACCCTTTATTATCTACACAAGGATAAAAGGGAAGAGTGGCTGACCATTGCTTTACTTGTGGGCTTTACTAGGTAATTGTTAAAATCGGTTGCACTCCTTGAGAATACCCACAGGAGAAAAGAAATAGCCCAGATATGTGATTAGCAAGAACCTGGTTTTGTGTTTAAAATATTTTTCAATTAACCTATGACATCCGTGGTATATATGTACCAACTGAAATGTGTCTAAAACCCGACCACAATACGAAAGTAATTAAAAATCATTACCTCATATTAACGAAGTTGCCCCAAACAGCTGTAAGAGAAAGTAAAAAAAAAAAAAAAAGTCAATATTTAAGTCCATAACTTTTAGGGATTCCAGTGGACAGAATCTTAAATTTTAAGCAATATTTTAAAGTTTATGAAGAAAATTAACTTATCTCAGGAAGACAATAAAATGCACACTTTATTTTGAAAACAATTAAGTCTTACTACATAGTAAGTAAAAACAGGATTGGCAGAATTTATTCATGCCAAGTTTGAGAATTGTAACCAGGAAGATTGACTCAAGTTGCCCTGAATATATGCTCCCAACAGCAGCAGTGACAAGTGGACTTTTAAAGGAAGAGGTAGTTTCTAAGTTATCAAGAATTTACATTAAAATGACATAAGCTACTGACAGGCTATACATTGTTTTTTTTTTTTTTTGTATCAAAAATTCCAGGAAAAAAATATTGGGTGAGGCAGCTGGGCAGAAACAAAATGGCTTTAAAGAACTGGCCCTGGGCATGGCAGGGCATGACTTTTGTCCCATGTTAATGACCCTCTGGGCCTGATAAATTCTGCATACCTCACATGGCTCACTCACATTGCTCTGAGCTATTTTTATTTTCTATCTATCCCCATACTTTTGGAACACCTCTTTTGGGGTCTGGAGATCCCACTTGGAGAGCGCATGTAGAGCTTTTTTTTTTTAAGTGACAGATCTCTTTTGTTAACCAGGATGGTCTCTAGCAATCCTCCCTCCTTGGCCTCCTGAGCAAGTGGGACTATAGGCATGTGCCACCACATCTAGCTAAAGGATGCATGTGTTCTGATAAACAGTATGTTCTCAACCTTTGAGGAAGAGCTAGCCACAAAAATCAATCACAAGTCTGAAAGAAGTCCGAAGGTACCATTTAACGGCCATCTCTCGTACAATGATGACGAAAGCAATCCCAGAGAGGTTTGACAGCGGCCTGCAGTGCAGCTTAACTCCAAGAACAGTGCATCCTTTCTCAGCACTTGGCACATCTCCCTTCTATACTCTAGGCACCTGGTGGGCAGGCTCTCCCGTGCCTGTATACAGCGGGCCTTCAGTAAATGTGTATAAATCAGCCCTGAATCAACAGCAGATGACTTTGAAACATAATACTAGACCATGAGCACTCACTTTAAGTTACTGAGCAGGAGATTCTTTCTAAAGAAGCCTTTTCTGTGAATGAAGGGTCCTAATATTTTGTACACACTCCTATTTGGCCCTCATTTGGCCTCTCAGCAGATACCGAAGGCATCTTAAGTGCCAGGTGCATTTAGGTGCTTCCAGGTGCTGAGGAGGAACAGAGAGAGTAAATACAAACATACTCCCTGTCCAGGGCTGTTAATTTTGTGAGCTTGGGAAAGCCCTGAGGTTAGAATCTCATAATCCCAGGCATCTTCCCATTGCCATACTCTTGTGTATAGAAGGAGTTTAATAGCTACTCATTAAATAGGATTCAGTATCCAAACCACACCCCACAAGAAATTCTCACTCTCAAGAAGGGGAATGTTGCTGATTCCATAAAAGCACATTTCTCTTCAAACAGAGGAGGAAACTTGATTTAAAAAAAAAAAAAAGACAGCAATATATGGCAAAATAAATAAAAGTGGCAAGAAAGCAGGAAAATGGGAGACATTAAAATAAATATTAACTAGATTCATTATTCATTAAAAAAAATAAAAACTTTGGCTGGGCATGGTGGCTCACGCCTGTAATCCCAGCACTTTGGGAGGCTGAGGAAGGAGAATTGCTTGAACCAAGGGGGCAGAGGGTGCAGTGAGCCAAGATCACGCCACTGCACTCCAGCCTGGCACCTGGAGACAGAGCGAGACTCTGTCTCAAACAAACAAAAAAACTGCTAATGTCAGAGGCACTGGAACCAGATAGAGTAACTCTATCTTGAATAGGAGCTGGGAAAAATGAGGCTGAGACCTACTGTGCTGCATTCCCAGACAGTTAAGGCATTCTAAGTCACAGGATGAGACAGAAAGTCAGCACAAGATACAGCTAATGGGCTGGGCACACCTGTAATCCCAGCACTGTGGGAGGCCAAGGCAGGCAGATCATCTGAGGTTAAGAGTTCGAGGCCAGCCTGACCAACATGATGAATCCCCTGTCTCTACTAAAAATAGAAAATTAGCTGGGTGTGGTGGCACGTGCCTGTAATCCCAGCTACTTGGGAGGCTGAGGCAGGAGAATCACTTGAGCCCTGCCTGGAGATGGAGGGTACAGTGGGCAGAGACTGGGCCGTTGCACTTCAGCCTGGGCACTGACAGCGAAACTCCATCTTAAAAAAGAAAAAAAAAAAAAAAAAAAAAGGATACAGGTCATAAAGTCCTTGCTGATGAAACAGTTTGCAGTAAAGAAGCCAACTAAAACCCACCAATATCAAGATGGCCACGAGAGTCACCTGTGGTCACCTCGCTGCTACACTCTCACAAGCACCGTGACAGTTTATAAATGCCATGGCAACATCAGAAGTTACCCTATATGGTCTAAAAAGAGGAAGCAAGAATAATCCACCTCTTGCTTAGCACACCATCAAGAAATAACCAGAAAAATGGGCAAACAGCAGCCCTCAGAACTGCCCTCTATCGGAGTAGCCATTTTTAATTCTTCGCTTTCTTAATAAACTTGCTTTCACTTTAAGGACTCGCTCTGAATTCCTTCTTACTCAAGATCCAAGAACCCTCTCTTGGGGTCCAGATCAAGACCCCTTTCCTGTAACACTTATACCTTTGGACCACGTGATTTTGCTTTTATCTTATTCTCAGGAAATAAGTAAACATACAGGAAAAGTGCTCTCACAAATGTCATGGCTTTATTTATAATCACACACACACACACACACACACACACACACACACACACAATAAGCCAAAATATCCCACAATTAGAGAACTGCTGTATAAATAGTGATATAGCCATTTGATGAAATCAGAAAGCCATTAAATATAACTATGGAACTACACCATAACATCATGATGCAGTTATGACAGTACCAGATGAAAAATATATACATAGTTGTGACTTTCACTTCTAAAAAATGCTTTGGGGAAAAAAATGTGAAATTTCCAAAATACTGAGTTTAAATGGTGACATGAGTAAAGCGTTTACTTACTTTTAAAAAAGGAGGGAAGAGATTTTAACCCTTACTAAACTCCATGTCCCTGTTGTCCTGTTTTTGCCTCTTTCTAGACACCTGGTGAACACCTGGGTCAGTCCTCAGCTCAGATACCAGGCACTGCTGCTACCAGAGTTCACAAAGATCACCCGTGAGTCACCAGTTGCCAAAACCATGTGCATTTTTCTTTACTGTGCTATATCTCGAGTAAGTTATACGTCTCATTTTGGCTGTAGAATTAAGCTGCTGATCAAAGTAGACCCTTTCATAGAAAACAAGTATTCTATGCTATGGAAGCATCCGTTCTCATATTGCCTATGGAAGCATCACTTATTGACTTTTCTTATTGCCTTCTGGGTGGGTAGCACCTTTTGACAGGCTTTTCAGATCATTCCATGGCTATTTGCTTTTGCAGTTTTTTCTTTCCAACCTTTTTTCGAGTCAGTTTAAAATGATTTCAGGCTGGTGCGGTGGCTCACGCCCGTAATTCTAACACTTTAGGAGGCCAAGGCAGGCGGACTGCTTGAGCTCAGAAGTTCGAGATCAGCCTGGGCAAATTGGTGAAAACCCAATCTCAACAAAAAATACAAACAAATTAGCCAGGTGTGGTGGCCTGCGCCTGTAGTCCCAGCTACATGGTGGGGCTGAAGCAGGAAAATCACTTGAGCCCAGGAGGTCGAGGCTGCAGTGAGCTAAGATCGCGCCACTACACTCTAGCCTGAGTGACAAACGTGAGACCCTGTCTCAGAAAAAAAGAAGTTGATTTCACAGAAATCTCTCAATCTTTCTAACCTCAGTCCATTTCAGAGCATCGAAGGCTGCCACCCGTCCCAGACACCTTCTGTTTCCTTGACCATAATGTCCTGAGCCCTTTCCCTTTGCCCACTGGTCCTCCTTAATCATCTCTTCCTGGGGAAGCAGGTGACACCCATGCTTCCCAGGATTAGCCCTGGGGAGTGATGTCCAAGTTACAACCACAGCTTTACCACCCTTCATAAATGGATAAGAATGCATATAAGCAGATATGGACCAGATCCACTTCTGTGCCTTAGACCTCTTCCACTGCCCCTGGAGGCTGGAGATGAACCTGGAGACGTGCCCTCTCCTCCCCTGCTGTACTTTCTGATTTCACCTTGCAAAGGAAGGCTTCCTGAATCCCTTCCTTCCCCACTCAGACCTCCAGAGCAGCCCGCTACAAGCAGCCCCCTGCATGGGACTCTCCACTCGTCCTAAGCCAATTGCTGTCCGCAACCCTTCAGTTCTGTCTACAGGTGGTATCCTGGGCACGTGCACCTCCAAGCCTCATCTGAGCATTTTATTTTCCAGAAAGTAACTTTAACCTTCCCTCCTGCTCCAGGAGACACTGGTGGCCCCGCTGTGTGGCCAAGGCCTGCTATATGTTTTGGTCTAGTTGGTGCCTTACAGGTAGGTTTCTCTGAAATACGAGGTATTTTCATATTTACATTTGCTACACCAGCCATA
Source organism: Sapajus apella (assembly GCF_009761245.1). Classification (NCBI taxonomy): domain Eukaryota; kingdom Metazoa; phylum Chordata; class Mammalia; order Primates; family Cebidae; genus Sapajus; species Sapajus apella. The sequence goes on from NW_022437074.1 coordinate 614,897, forward strand.
CATGGTCCAAGCACTAAAACTGGTTGAATGCAGGCCAAGTAATTTTTCCCTTTTGTTACCACGTTTATCCTTTGCTTATTACTTTTTATCTTCAGATGCGCTATAACCAATTAATCTTTACAGTGTTTTTATGTCAAGTGTTCTGGTCTCCTTTCAAATTATCAAAAGCTCTACCTGCTTTGTTCCAGAGAGAATTCAATACCCAGCCTAGACCTAAGAACAGACACACATGGCAAGCAGAACAAACCCCCGCATTGCTGCACACATTCCAAACGGAAAGACACAAGCAATTTCCAACAATTACGGAGCCTTAGTTTTGCATAGTTTTGTGTACAGTAGCCAGGAAGGTTGCAGGGCATAGACCTTAAAAGTTAAACACTGCTTTAAATTAATGTTGCTTTTAAGTTTTTGCAACCTGCTTGAGTTATTGTGACCCACCTTACAGTGCTTCAAACAGAGAGCTAGGCATTACTAATAGATGCACTCTATAAATATCTGAATTGAATTAAACCCATTTATATAGTACCAGGATTCAATACAAGAAAAGTAAGTATTTTAAGAAAGATAATTATTCAGTTATTGACAAAGGGCTTAAAAACTGAACTCTCTCACACAGCTTTCAAGATATTTTAATTTATTCTAATTTTTAATGTAAATTTTAAAAATACTTTGCATGTAAACTGAGGCACATCAGCTTCATAGTTCTCATTATGTCCATATCCAGACTTCAAGCTATGCAGGGAAACCCAGTTCAAGAAAATCTAACTCATACAAATTTTCATTTAGAGTGAAAAACTGGGTTTTTTAAAGGGTATGGTTAAAATGAGTATCCTTTTCCAACAAAGAAAAAAATCAAAACACTAACCCAACATTTTCGTAATCTCTATGAGTCTAACTTGGTTCCTTAAATAGTCATCAGCTATCATGAGATCAATCCTTTTAGAACACAGTCTCCCAATCTCCATGGCTCCCTGAATGGGTTTCAGGGAGACTAGAGGGGAAAAATACCTTGCAAGCACATGTGAAATTTTGTGTTCACAGGTCTGAATACTCCTCCAATGAATTCAAGACCCCAAACAAATGAAAAACCACCAATTCAGAATCCATAAAGGCCTGGAATTTTAAGAGGCACATTTGTTTTAGAATAGGGATACAGCCTGAGTCCCTGAATGCCAGGCCACACAGAAAGTACAGATTCTTCACCAGGAATCCAGATCTGGGTAGCAATTTCAATGGCCCTTTTTCAAGTAATGTTACAAGGCTGGATCAGGCAAAATCACCATTTCCATTTTATACCTGTCCATTTTAAACGGCTACAGTATGCTTTAGCACGCTTTTCTCAGCCATTCCAATCACTATTTTAAACTGGACTCACACTAGGTCATAGGAAGAAAGTGTGATTTAGGGAGAGACTGTTCTCCTACCCTATGCTACCTATGTAGCACTGTACATAAGGCACATCCTTCTTTACAGTATGACACATACAAAGCAGCCTGCTGGATGCTCAGTGAAATCAGGGAGCCCCCGGCTGTGAGGACCTCATGTAGGCTTTCCCTTCCTTTTCCAGTGTTTCCTAAAATCTTTCCTTGCTCATCCATCCACCATTCATTCAACAAACTCAGTGACTGCGGATGTACAAGTAAGACCCCACACACATTGCTTTTATATTATTCCAAAAAAAGCTGGGCTCCAGACAGCAGGCAATGAACAGGTGTTCAGAGCATGATGAGGCAGTGAGGTGCTGTAGCCCAAGCAAACCTGGAAGCACGGGTGTGAGAGACAGATGGGCAAGAGAGGAGGTGGGCAGAGAGTACATGATGCGGAAGGCAGAGCCCATAGGTCCTAGGGGTGAGGACACTAATGTCACAAGATAAAAGCACCAGAGGCAGACAGCTGGGGCAGGGGGGGATAGTCTGAGATAAGCACATGTTCTGCTCAGGGCATCCTGTGATAACCTCACGAAGATGTCCAACAGGCAAACAGAACCTGGACCTTTTATGCTGGTTCTAATCACAAAGTAATGGTATCACCACTATCCCACAGTGGAAGACAGACACCAAGAGGCATCCTGCGACTTAATCAAGGCCATACAGCAAGCGTCCACCCACCCCAGGCCACCTTTCCAAAGGTGAGGCCTCAGTCCAAGGCCTGCATGACCTGTCAAAGGTGCCAGAGTCCTTCCCATCTACATGGAAGAAAGGTGTCTTATTCATTTCCAAACACATCCTCTAAGCTAATCCCCCATCCTTGAGGCCACATGGCATGTGCTCAAACAAAAACTGAGAGACATCAACCTCCATGAAGTCCTCGGGGGGCAGCAAAGCCTCCTGGTATGTGAAAGATGTCCCCCATGTGAGGCGAATGAATAGTGATTTCCAACCTTCCAGTGCTCAGAGCAGGAACACTTTAATTTAGAGAGGTATTCAAAATGGAAACCTTGTGCAAACAGAGGGCTCCTTAAGCACACTGAAAGTATTACTGGCAGAGAAAGCTCCAGAATGATGCTGCTGCAAGCACTCTGATGCTGGACTGTTTGCTGTTCCTCTCCAGCTTTTCTGAACATGTGACCTGTACCGAAAAGCCTTATTTGAGCCATAACCCAGTTTGTCTGCCAAGTGCTTGCAATAAAGCTACGTGAAGTCTTTGTGTATTATACACAAAGGGAGCCTCCAAAGTGACACTTTCAAAGGCTGTCCCAAAATTATTTGGCACGCCTTGCACAGGGGGACAGGAAGAGTGTCTCTGTGATCTTCCTTTAAACCTGGGGGACTTGGGCTACTTGGACCACAGGAAAGAGCAGAAAATACACTATATGACGTCTTTAGATGGTCACGGAGGGTCAGTGCTTCTGCCACATTTGCTGGGACACCTGGTCTCAGAGTCCTGAACCACCATGCATGAAGTCTGACCACCCGAGACCGGACAGCTTGCCTGTGAGCACTCCAATAGCCAAGCCTGAGTCTGTCCTCAAGGATAAGACCTGCCAGTGAAGAAGGTGCCCCCAAATGGATGCTCTAACCTGGGTGCGGTCTCAGGCATCATGAAATAGAGAAGAGCCACCCCCATCTCAAATGCCTGACCCACCAAACCCAGGGGTATAAATAACAACAGTAACTGTTTTCTGCCACTAAATGGTTGGTTAAGCAGTGAAACATAACCAGAACCACAACAGAGCCAGATCTGTCACCACCTTTAATCTATTGATGCTCATATGCCCAGGTCACAGCCCTCAAATCAAGCCAAGTATAGGCTAAATCCCTCCCGACCCTCAGCATGCCCTACCAAGTGCATCTGCGCCCTCCTCCAGTCAGAGACACAGCTGTCCATTGGGACTGGCCTGCCTGGGTAGAAGTCAAGCGCCAAATCTGAAGTGCTCGGAAAATTCTGATACCCCCAACCCAAGCTGCTCTCGCAACCTGGCTGTAGTCCTCCCACCACCCCCACAATCCAAACAAAACATCAAGTGTACACAGGAAAGAAGCGTCCTTACTCACCTCCCAAGAACTCCAATCACCCTAGCACTCTGCAAAAGGACAAATCTTTGACTTGCCTTGGATAAACCCTGAGGTGGCACAACTGAAATGTTTTCTTAAAGCAGATAAGAATATGCACCATTCTTCTAAGAAGAAAAGCATTCAACGTTTTGCTTAAGCTGACCAGAAAGTTCAAATTAGAAGATACTGCTCTGTGTTTAATTCTTCGAATAAGAAAGGGGGATGTGTTCCTGGGGTGAGGGAGCTTCCCAGTTGCTAGTTCCCACCAAAAGAATGAGTTGTTCAAACATCAGGCATCATGATATGCCGGAGTATCACAGTTGCTGGATGGGGAACCATGCCTACTTCTGAATCTGAAGAAGCCTTAGCCCTAAACCCTGGAGCATGCCCAGCTTAGAGAAGCCTCTGCCATTGCCCTCAGCCTTCCATGCCTGCGCGTATCCTAAGCGGTTACGCGAGATCAAAAGTGGCCCAAATAAAAAGGCAATTTGGGGTGCCTGTGCAGGCTCTAGCAACCAGCATGTTCCAAACCTAAAGCAGAGGGCACTTGCTTGTCAGACCTCCCTGTGGTCCTCGCCCTGCTCTCAGCCCTCCAGGAAGGCATAACTCCAATTTCTTGCCTTCAGAAGCAGGCAAGAGAGCAGCCCTCTGCAGCCCCAGCTGGCAGGCTCTGAAATCCAGCTATAAAACCCTTGTTTGTGACTCATACCTTCCCACAGACTTACCTAATAAAATCCTACCAATATTTCCAGGGGAAAAAATTTTGCCCTAAGATGTCACTTTTTTAAAAATATAGGACACAGTAGGTTTTGCAGAATATCTACACCTTTAAAAAGTCTTTACACATAAAATGCCAATGCCAACGTTACGTGAAAAGGACAACTTGGAGACTTAGAGGGTAATACACACAGCAGGGTCAATGCTTTTGCTTTTTAAAGCTACATGCTTTTTTTTTTCCAGAGACAGAGTCTTGCTCTGTCACCCAGGCTGGAATGCAATGGCATGGTCTTGCCTCACTGCTATCTCCACCTCCCGGGTTCAAGCAATTCTCCTGTCTCAGCCTCCTTAGTAGCTGGGATTACAGGTAGCTGCTACCACACCTGACTAATTTTTGTATTTAAGACAGGGTTTCATCACGTTGGCCAGGCTGGTCTCGAACTCCAGACCTCAGATGATCTACCTGCCTCAGCCTCCCAAAGTGCCAGGATTATAGGCATGAGCCACTGAGCCTGGCCTAGCTACATGCATTTTAAAATGTATGTTGTTTATACATGCGTGTATTTGTTTATTTTAGAAGTCTGGGGACATCAGGTAATACAACCTTCCTATACTTTTTTATTACTTTAATTTCTGCAACTCACAGGAAGAAACTTTTAAACATCTTTTCTAACTCTGGAGAGGATGCTGTATAGTCCAGGTAGGGTAATATCATGGTTTTCAAAGCACACTGCGAAATCCCCGAAATTGTAAATTAAATGATAAATTAAAAGCCTATAAACTTGTAAGTCAGAAGAGCCAGAAATTCAAATCCATTTACTTAAGTACCTCAAGAAAATTTACTACTTTGTTTTAAAAGTCTGGATAAAAGAAACTCACTTCCACAGGGAACCCTCTAATGGAGAATAGCACAAATGCTTGTTTAAACCAGAGCTATGCAAAGTGTCTTCTCAAACTGTACCAGCAGCTCATCATATGGATTCTCAGGTCCCACCCACGGCTCCTGTTATGGTCTGAATATTTGTGTCTCCTTAAAATTCACATGCTGAAATCCTAATCCTCAATGTACTGGCATTAGGAGGTGGGAACTGTGGGAGGTGACTGGGTTGGGAAAGCAGAGCTCTCATGAATGGGGTCAGTGCCCTCATAAGAGGGACCCCGGAGAGCTCCCTTATTCCTTTGCCATGTGAGGACACTGCAAGAAGGCGCCATCTGTGAACCAGGAAGTGAGCCCTCACCAGACACTGAATCTACTGGGGCCTTCATCTTGGACTTCCCAGCCTCCAGGACTGTGGGAAATAAATTTCTGTTGTTTATAAGCCACTCAGTTTGTGGTATTTTGTTATTACAGCTGTAGGACAGCTCCCAAAGCAGAAACTCTGGGGTGTGTCCTGGCCATCTGGGCTTAGCAAGGCTTCAGGTGATGCTGATGTGGCCCAAATCTGAGACCCTCTGCTATGGGCACCCACCTGTGTTATCAATTGCTCAGTTCCTCTTAAGACATCCCACATTTTAGAAGTTTGAGGACATCAGATAATATGACCTTCCTATACTTTTGTATTATTTTATTTTGTATTATTTTAATACAAAAGTATAAATTAAGTTAAATTTAATTCCACATTTTAGTAAGACAAAAACAGAGTCAAATGCCAGAAGAACCACTCTGCACACACCTCCTGCGTCACAGGCGCTACTAAATTCTAACTGCCGCTTCCCCCTCTTCACTGCTCTTCCATGGTGGTTGGCAGATGCTGACAACGTATTCTTCCACATGTCCCCCATTTCTCTGTGCCTGCCGCATGGGGGCCCTGGCCACTGCATCACCAGGTCACCTACTTCTGGGCCCTTCAGTGTACGCCATCCCCACGTGGCACTTCTCCCTTCTTTAGATGGTTTGTCCAAAAAGTCTTTGTCCTTCTCCTGCTCAAGATTTCCGAGTTCTCCCGAACAATCAGATCACCTGCTTCCAATTATCAGTCTTGAGCGTACACCCCACATATATGTATATGTACCACTGTATTATGTTCATTATAACAACAGAAATAAACAGTGTAAAAGGGTGAGGCAAAAAGTGTATCTATATGTAAATGTATGTGTGTGCCTATACATACAAGTGTGTGCACGTGTGTAGATATATACAAGTTATGTGTACGTATATATACAAGTGTGTGTATATGTATGAGTGTAAATATATACAAGTGTGTGTATGTGTGCATATATACAAGTATGTGTACATGTATGTATATATGTGTATGTGTGCACATATGTGTATGTGTGCATGTAAATATGCGTACATGTGTGTATATATAGCAGTTCCACAACCTCTTTCACAATACCCCATGTGGAGTAGGGCCCACGGAGCACAACCTACCCGACCCTAGTGGATTCCTGGCGCTGCCCCCCACTCCCAGCCCCCTTGCCCCCCCAGCCCTGTGTCCACTCCTCCATCACCTGCTGCAAGCTGGGCAGTGTAATTCTGACCACACCCAGTGCTCCCCAGATTTCCTGAACCATAGAATGCCTTCCAGCTTCTTCCATCACATTCGTACTTCCTTACTAGGAAATAATCAGCACCTGATAATTAATGGGCCTTTTCTCTAAAGAACAGCAGGGTGGTGCCGATTAAGCTCGCTCAGCGCCAGGTCCCTGTGGGCTGGACTGGGCACAGCTTGGGAGCAGGGCTTCATGTTACCTTTGCTCTATGCACCAAAGCCTGGCATGTTCACTGGCATCTGGCTCTCTCCTCCACCTGAGGGTGCCCAGTCTCCCCCTGTGGCTCCGTGATGCATCAGGCACAGGTGGGGCACCCTCTCCAAGCCCAGGCCAATCCCAGGGCTCCCTGCCCATGTTCCTGGACAGGATGCCCAAGGGACCCTTTGTGATGAGGCTTCCACAGTCTCCCCCACCCAACTCCTAAACTCCCACTCTTGCTCAGACTTCAAACCCTGGCCCTTCCCTGAGCCTCTGCACAAAGGCCCTGCCCTGCACTTCTCCTGGTCTGTGGCTCTGTCATCTTTCCTGACCCTATGTGGCCTCACTCCGTCTCAGATGCCCGCCCAGACCCTTTGTTTGTACCACTGCAGAGTCTTCTGCCTGCTCCTGTCTCCAACTTCACAATGAGGACAAGGTTTCTGTATGATTCATTCTCTACATTACTCTGCAAGTTCAACATTACAAATTACAAGATTACAATGAGAACTTTAACATGACTGACCTTCAAATCCCAAGACAGGCTTGAAGGTAAAGCTTTAAAGTTCTAAATATTGCATTCTATCCTTAAGGGGTTTCACTCTTATTCAAGAAGGCTGTAAGAACAACTGTTTGAAGGAATAGGATTTTCCACTAGAAGCCCCCACTCATGCAAAGCCGCCTTTTTGCTTAAATGAGAACACACTACAGTATATAAATCTACCAATGAGTTCTGTGCAACCACGGATTCATGAGATAGATCTCTGCACTGAAAGAGTTCCTCCATATCTAAAGTAAAAAAGCAAAGCACACACACACAAAAATCAACACATAAAACCATTTACATTTTAAAAGCACCTAAGATATTCTACAAACATACGACGCAAAGGAAACAAGCAGTAATCCACAGGAAGGTGAACAGGATCAGCTGGAAGGGAGCAATGCTTTCCATAGGCTTCCAGGCTGTTAAAATTATGAATTAAAACTAAGCCCCAGAAAGGTATGTAAAATATCAATGACCTTTGCATCTCACTGTCCAAATTATAAACCACCTTAAACACCAAGTACCTTCCCAGGTTCTCCAACTTAGCACTTGGCCACAACAATACGACAGAGAGAAAGCTAGCTGCAATAACTACTTCAGAAACAATTACGTGACTAATTCTTAGAGCTGGAAATAAGATACACTGTCTGCAAATCTCCACCTGGGAAAATCAGGTCCTTGGAAACGTTGCACTCACACACAACACTCAAGGCTCTAGTCTAGTGTCACTGTTTAACAAGTGCACATTCAAACATCTCTTCATCTGAAATACCAGAGGATAGCATCAAATTTGGGGAACAGAATAGGGAGGAAGAAATCGGAAGAAAAATTCCAGACCACTTCTGATCTCCAGAAAGTAAAAATGGACTTTGATCCTGTAAATTACTACACACAAATATCAAACGACAAAGTGGACTCTCCTTCCTCTTCTTCTCCCAACTTCGAAAAATACCAACGAGGCCTGGTGTGGCACAGTAGAAAATGTTGCCTTGCCATTTCTTTTGCCCTTTTCTACTTAAAGAGATGTAGGCTCCACCTAAGGAACTGTGACAATATTTTATCTCAAATAATAACAACAGAAAATGAAACATACTTCCCTAAGGTTATAAAATGAATAAATCTCCTTAGCTTTCTGATGGAAAAAACAGAGTCATTAAAGAAAAAGAGGGCAACCAATAAGGGGAATCCCTCCTAGCTCATGAGGGCTCTCACAAGGTGGACTGCGGAGAGGTCACTAGAGTTTCATCCTTCCCACGCCCGTCACCAGTGAGGCTAAATAGCATCAGCGCCCTTCTCCTTACAGGCACATGCAGCAGTAGCAGCCCTGTACTCTTCCTCCCCTCTGCCAATCACATCCCTGGCTCCTGGCAGGGCTCTGGAACCTCACTGCCGAGTGCCGACACCTCTCTGAAACTGCTGACAGGCCCCAGCTCCCGGCACACGCTTCCTCCTTCTCAGCAGGTTCCAGTGAGCACCACCGATTAGGTTTGAGAATAACCATTCATAATCTATTTCTAGAATGCCTAAGGCAAAGAAAGCTGGGGCAGTTGGGGTGCAGTGGCTCACACCTGTAATCCCAGCACTCTGCGAGGTCAAGGCGGGAGGAGTGCCTGAGCTCAGGAGTTCGAGACTTCCCTAGGCAACATGGTGAAACCCTGCCTCTACTAAAATACAAAAAACTAGCTGGGAGTGGTGGAATGCGCCTGTAGTCCCAGCTACTTGGGAGACTGAGGCACCAGAACCACTTGAGTCCAGGAGGCGGAGGCTGCAGTGAGCCGATATGGTACCACTGCACTCCAGCTTGGGCAACAGAGTGAGATTCTGTCTCAAAAAAAAAAAAAAAAAGCCATACTAGTTAGGAAGAAAAAGTAAATTCAGACTTCTCACAACTTCTAGGAGGAAGTACTATGATCTAAGCAACACTGGAGTGCTGAAGATCCGACATAACATGTAAAGCTCTATTATTTCTTTCAGAAAGTAGGGTACTTCCTAAAAGTTAAGAACAAGATGGGAAAAATGTATACAACTTAAGGATTAATGCAAAAGGCAAAGGAGAAATTTTTTTTTAAAGACAGATAATGACTTCAGGGCTCATTTTATTGCTCACTGTTAAAAACTTTTGTTAGTAATGTATTTGATACTTGATCTTGATGTAGAATGAATGCTAAAGAGAAATTGATGGAAATACACTTCACTAAAGAAATTACAAAACTTTTCTGAGGGCCAAAAGAAAGGTCTGTCTAAATAGGGGTGTCCAATCTTTTGGCTTCCTTGGGCCACAGTGGAAAAATAATTGTCTTGGGCCACAAGTAACATTCACAAGAGCCAATGAGCAAAAAAAGCAAAAACAAAAAAAACAAAAACAACCTCATAATGTTTTAAGAAGGTTTATGAATTTGTCTTCGGCTGCATTCAAAGCCGTCCTGGGTTGCATGCAGCCCTCGGGGTGCACTGAGCAAGCTTGGTAAAGAAAAGCTAGGTGCTATTTCTGGATGGGAAGGCAATTTAATATGCAGATATGAGGATTGGGATTTTTCTCTTCTTTGCACTTTATTCTCTCAGTTTTCTACATTGACCACCTTATTTTCTTATTTCTCCTGTATTTTATAATTTTCAAATGGGAGTTTAAAAAATCTTAATAATGGTTTTAACTGAGACTTTTCATTTTGTATTCGAAAGGGGCAGAGAGGGAAAGAAAGTGAGGGAGGAATCTAGGAGGACCACCTGCAAACCACAGGACTCACGGGCATGACCCTCACTCATTCTCTGTGCCTCAGTCTCCCCATCTATGTAATGGAGAGAATATCTCCCCTCTTCACACCTCACTGCAGGATAGTCGGATGCCACTTCTCTTCCCTAAAGTAAGGGCTGTATTTCAGCATCTGCAGTGGTGGGTCGGGTGTGAAGGGAGGCAAGGTGAAGCCTAAGGAAGGCAGAGAGCGCCTTCCTCAGGGGAGTGGAGTCCTCTCATTGTATTAAGAACCTAGCAAAGAAATTTTATCTTTTAAATAATTAGGATACATTGGGGTAAGGGAGCGGGAAATCAGAATTAAATTCTACACAACAGCAAAAAAAGAAAAAAAGAGAAAGATCTTGATTTGGCAATATACAAGTTTTGCTGAGAAGCCCTGTTTATGAGGACACATTATTCACAACTAATGGCCATTTCCACGAGAGCCATCACTAGCCCCAGCCCCCTTGATGGGTGTCAGAATAACTTGGTTCTTTCTCTTGGTTACAATCGAGCCATCCTATACCACCAATGTTCTGTTGCTGAAAAACCGCAGCTGCCTGCTGGCATTTTAGGAAAAAAAAAAAAAAAAAAAAAAAAAAAAAAGGCAAGGTCACCCACAGTATATACGTTCAACCAGATTCTAACTTAGAACCAGCATGCTTTGCTTTCAATTTCTAAAAATACTATAAAAATATTCAAAGATACTAAGAATAACATTCCAAGATCTCACCACCCTAACAAAATTGTTTTCCTTTTCTAGCACATCCAGACTCCTTCAGAAAAAGACTGCTTTGAAGTTCAAATGTTTTCTGCTGTTGCTTTACTTCACTTATTTATTTTGGTTACAGCAACTCTAAAAAGCTTAACCAAAAAGAAACTGATGGATTATCTCCAAATTCACTCTTTGCTCTTCTAAATGCAGGGTGATGAGGAAACCCTAGGGCCCCTCGAGGAAAAGTTCCCACTTGCTGGCCGTCACTGCCCTTCCTGCCTGGAAAGAGTCTCTCCTTGTTACAGGTTACTTTACAACACCCACACCTTTATTTCCCTTGGGGCTCATCATGTGAAGCTATCATCTCTTTGGAGAAATCCCTTCTATTCCTCACAGTATTTAAAACAAATTAGTTTTACCTGCAAGGTAAAAGAAAACAGAGTATTTTCATTTTACAAGTGGAAAAAAAAAAAAAGAAACAGAAGGTTAGATAGCTTTCCCCAAGCAATAGGGTAAGCTGAATCAGGGTGAGACCACTTTATTCAGAAAAGGGATGACCTGGCCAGGCACAGTGGCTCAGGCCTGTAATCCCAGCACTTTGGGAGGCCCAGGTGTGTGGATCACCGGAGGTCAGGAGTTCGAGACCAGTCTGGCCAACATGATGAAACTCTATCTCTACTAAAAATACAAAAATTCGCCTGGCATGGAGGAACACATTTGTAATCCCAGCTACTTGGGAGGCTGGGGCAGGAGAATCACTTGAACCCAGAGACAGAAGTTGCAGTGAGCCAAAATCACACCATGGCACTCCAGCCTGGGCAACAAAGCGAGACTCCATCTCAGAAAAAATAAATAAATAAAAAGGAAAAGAAATGGGCTGACCCTGAATCACTCGTCTCCACATTTACCCTTCAGGTAATTCCAGTACCCATTACATTTGTAAGAAAAAAAGTAAGACAAGAAATTTGCAGTAGGTATTAATGTGGGTTCCATATACATGGAGAATCTGGTAACTGGCCTCACCTATTCAACATCTATTTGTGAAAGCTCTCCAAACTTCACATCAGATACGTTCTTGAATTCTCATCTGTCTTAGTCTGTGTTCAGGCTGCTATCACAAATATACTACACACGGGGTGGCTGATAAACAGGAATTTGTTTCTCACAGTTCTAAAGACTGGTAAGTCCGAGATCAAGGCATTGGCGGTGAGGGCTTACTTCCTGGTTCACAGACGGTTATCTTCTTGCTGTATACTCACATGGTGGAAGGGAGGAATGAACTCCCTTGGAACTCTTTTATAAAGACACTAATCCCATACATGAGGGATCTGCCCCCTGACCTAATCACCTCCCAAGTACCCCACCTCTTAATGCCATCATTTCAGGAATTAGGTTCCAACATATGAATTCCAGGGGACACAAACATTCAGATCACAGCACTGGCCTGTACATAAGTACCATACCTATCACATACCAGGACTAGAATCCAGCCACATACCTACAAAAGGTAGGCAGCACAGGAGAGATGCATATCACAAAGTACATTTCAGACCACAGCGCCAACCCCAAAATGCAAAACTGATTACACTTTGCCCTGCCCTAATATCTAAACACTTCAGGCATGTTCATCAAAATCTCTCTCATGCTCCACAAATTCTTGTGGAAGGCTTACTCATCTCATTAAATCAAGTTTATGTCAGGTCAGACTTCCACATTCTGCCTTTACAAGCCACAAAGACTCCTGCTACTGGCACTGTGCCACTCCGGCCTCTGCTCATTCCCTCACTTTCACCTTCAACTCTACTGCCCAAACTGTATCCCTCTGCTAAATGCCAACTCAATGCCCTCGGTCTTAAGGACATCCTGTTCTCTTCAAGTCCCAGGTCTCGTTTCTCTCATGGTACTCAGCACTTTACCTTTACCACTTTACCTTGTCCATTTTCTTAGAAACTATGGTGGAAAATGGGAAAACTGTTGAAAATAAAGATGCCCAAGTCCTAAACCCTGTTTCTACCCACAGAACACTTCTGATGCCACATGTGTGTGCTTTTCCCATATTACCAACCAATTCTCCCAGTCTCTAGACACCAAGCAGGTGGCCAATGATTCCACTCAATTCTGGCTCCTTGGAGAGATGGCTGATTCCAAGTTTGGGGCAAGGGAAGAACAGGATGAGCCTGAAACAGCCTGACATCAAAGAAGTGCTCAAAGACTAAAAGAAGCTATGGGTCCACAGTGACAAAAAAAAAAAAAAAAAAAAAAGAAAAAAAAAAGATCACTATAAGTTTAATGGTGTCCCCCAAAATATGTCCACATTCCAATTCTTAGATTTTGCGCTTGTTATCTTACTTGGGAAAAAGGTCTTTGCAGATGTAATTAAAGATCTCAAGACAAGATTATCCAGTTGGGCTCTACATCTAGTGACAAATGTTCTTATAAGAAACACCCGGAAGAGATTGACCAGGCAGAAGAGGAGGAGGTCACAGAACCACAAAGGCTGGAACAGTGCAGGCAAAAGACAAGAAACCCTGGAGCCACAAAGATGCCTTCTGAGGCAGCTCAGCCATGCCAGCACCTTGATTTCAGACTTCTGGCCATCAGACTGAAAAGTAAAAAAACTTCTCTTGTTTCAAAGCCACCAAATTTGAGGTAATTTGTTATAGCAGCCACAGGAAACTAATAGAGTAAGAGAAGAAAGAGGGAGGAAAAGTTATTTTCAAAACAACACCAGTTAATAAATATTAAAAGATTTACAAAATTAGAAAATCACTAATTGCAATCCCCAACATAAAAACTGGTCCAGGCAAGGATTGCCAATGGACAAGAAATGCACTGGCTAGAATTAGCACAGGCTCTAAGAATCACTCCACAGATTGCATACTGCAAAAATATACCTTTAAAATGAAGAAACATAGAGGCCATTCCTTCCAGGGGTCAAGTGGGACCAGCCCAGATACTACATGTTCCTAAACTGTTATAAAAATGTTTAACTGGACTTGATTATAAGGAAACAATCAGGTAAACCCAGAATGTAGGACATTTACAGGACAACTTGGGCTGTTCTATGTATACATACATACATACATACACATATATATGTGTATACATGTATACACATAAATATATATACACACGCACACACACACATATATAAGTTAATGTCATGATAAACAATCAAACAAAAAAAAAAATCAGGCTATCATGGCTCCAGAAATTTAGAGACATAAAACCAAATGCAACATGTAAATCTTAACTGGATCCTAGATTTTAAACTAAACCAAAAAAGTGTTTTTAATTAGCTGGGCATGGTGGTGCATACCTGTAGTCCCAGCTACTCAGGAGTCTGAGGATTTCAAGACTTGAGCCCAGGATTTCAAGGCTGCAGTGAGCTAAGATTGTGCCACTGCCTTCTAGCCTGGGCAACAGATTGAAACCTCATGTCAAAAAAACAGACGCAAAAAAAAAAAAAAAAAAAAAATCTCAGAAAGGCTATGAAAGTCATTTATGGTAGAATGGGGGAAAATTTAAATACAGACTACATCTTAGACGATATTATTTTCTTCTTTATGGCATTATAATGGTAATGAGATTACATAGATTAATACCTTTATTCTAAGGAGATATATGCAAAGTACTTGAAAATGAAGTACTGTTATGTCTGCACCTTTCAAATATTTCAACAAAAAATGTGTATATAAAATACATACAAAAAGAGTGAGACAAAGACAAATGTGGAAAAAATGTAGACAACTGGTGAATCTGGGCAGAGAGTATTTGGGTGTTTGTTAAATTATTCTTTTAGTAGAAAAGATAGAAAATCTGCATAGATATTTTGAAAATGTTGAAAATTCACAATTTCCAGGGTGTGCCTTCAACCCCCAGGCTCCTATAGGCCTAGGAGGATCCTAGGAACTTGCATTTGACAAGCCCAAGTTAATCTCACGCTCAGGCCAGTCTGGGAATGCCACCGGTACTAGCTTGTTTGCTTTTAGCTGTCTGCTTTCCCCCAGGGCCCTCTGGCGTCACAGTGATATCTAACTTGCTGCACATCCTCCAAGGCGGAGGCCAACAATTGGATTCCAAATGAATTTATGAGGGCAATTCCCAATCATGCAGGAGCTGATTACATTAAGGACAAAACTGTACTATAATCAAAGGCCAAACCTCAGAGAAGTCTGAAGTCTCTTACCATAAACACAAAGCTAAGGCATAACACACTCTTTTATATGGTTTTCAGGCTTTATCTCTTTTAAGTAACACTGAAAGGAAAGAAAGGTACCACAACTAAAATGTCACTACAACAAAATCCTTGATACACCAAAATTACATAAATGTTACTAGATGTCACAACTTGAATTTCCTTTTTTTTTTGAAAGGGAGTTTCACTTTTGTTGCCCAGGCTGAAGTACAATGGCACGATCTTGGCTCACTGCAACTTCCGCCTTTGTATTTCTAGTAGAGATGGGGTTTCACTATGTTGACCAGGCTGGTCTCGAACTCCTGACCTCAGGAGATCCACCAGCCTTGGCCTCCCAAAATGCTGGGATTACAGGCGTGAGCCACCACACCCAGCCTTAACTCTGATTTTCAAAGTCTAAAGGTGAAATGATAATGGTTCCTAAACCCCATTAAAATATCAGAAAATGTCTTTTGTCTTTGATTTATTTTCTTTTCTTGAATACGGGCAATCTATTTTCCTCCCTGCCTCTCCCTCCATGTCCCTCCTCCCTGATTTCTTTTTTGTTCTTGGTGTATAAGAAATCAATCCATGTGGAAAGGGAGAAGGGGAAGGAAGAACAGGCACCAACATGCTGCTGGATGGGGGAAAGAAGATGGGTAAATGTGGGGGCATGGAGAAGGCACAGACATGGTGGGCAGTGGAACAGCCCACTTATACCTAGACAGGGTCAAGAACTGGCCAGGTCTGGTAAATCTGCAATGGGTGGGGAGGCAGCAGAAACAGGACGTCTGATTTTCAAAGATGTCTAAGAAACAGGACAACTGCCAGCTTCTGTCCTGCCCTGCCAGAAGACAGGTGGCTCCATTCTCGGCAAAGGGTGGAATCGGGGTTTCTGATAGGGGAACCCACATCCCCCAGGACAATCAGGTTACTGATTAGGCTGCAGCTCTGCACCTCCCCATCACTGGGCTCCAGGATGCAGGCAGCCAAGCCTTCCCTTCTAGCAGGGACCAGGGAGAGTCTTGTGACAGAGCCCAGGAGGACTGACCTGCAGCACTGAGGTCAGAAGACCCCAACAAGGAAAGGTTCAGCTCACAGCGGGCACTGTCCATCCCCACTGAGTCCCCCACTCTTAAACATGGGCAAGCCATCTGAGGAGAGCTTTACACAGAAATGGGAAGACAGCCTAGAGGTAAGAGATCCTTCAGTGAGGAGAAAAGAAACAAAATTTGTTAAAATCAAGAGAATGTACCATGAAATGAAGGCCACGTTTTAGTTTTTAATAAAAGTTCACAGAACAAAAAAGAATTCTTGTACATGAAAAAGTATGGCAAAAATAAAGTGTGAAAAAAATCACTAGAAGAGTATAAACATGAAAATAAGGAGGTTTCCCAAAAGCAAAACAACTTTAAAATGGCAAAAAACAGGAAATAAGAGGATTGGTCCAGACAATCCTATTATCAGAATAGCAGTAGTTCCAGAAAGAGATAAAATAGAAAAATGTGAGGGGAGAAAATCACCAAAGAACAATTCAAGAAAATTCCCAGAACTGAAGAATAAGTGTTTCTGGATTGCCAGGGCACAAAAATGCCCAATATGCTGGATAAAATACACCAAGGCCCAGCACTGTGGATCTCAGAACACCATGGAATTTATGTATCACTCAGGGCAGGCGCTGTTAAACTGCAGCAATGAGTAGCGCAAAAGCCCTCAGAGGCTTAAAACAATAAAGATTTATTCTTTAAGTTTATTTTAATCAAACAGGGTCATGGAGTGGGTGGAAAGAGGCTCTGCAAGCTGAGCATCATCATCGTCAAGCTGAATTCAGAACCAAACTAGAGGAAAGGAAACTCTGGCGGCAACTTACACTAGCAGGTAAGTGCAGGCCCAGAAGTGGATGCAGCACTCCTGTTCAGCTCCCGGGCAGGCCACTGGCACAACAACCGTGTCAGGCCATCAAGCTCAGGGAGTGAGGAAGAGAGGGCAGGGAGTCCTACGAAGAGCCTGGGGATCAGAGGGTTGGACAAGTGTGGTGAACACTGACTCTACCATCTTCAGAAAGAGAAGGACTTGAAACTCTTCAAAAATACTGGAAGCCAAAAAGGATTGGATCAATGATTCAAAAATTCTCAAGGAACTTTTTCTCTATAATTCTACATTATCAATTTATCAGACATGAAGGTAGAAAATATACTTAAGGGTAAAGTCTCAAAATTCACCTCCTAACACATCCAAACCAGGGAGTGAAACAGGAGGGAATCAGGAAGAGGAAGTCAGGAAACAGGAGCCCTGCAGTGGACAGGTCCAGGGTGATGTGTGTGCAGGTGGTGAGGCTGGCACCTGGTCGCCAGGTACACGCACCAGTTGCAGTAGAAGGCTCTGGGGCCCTTCTTCAGGAAAGGCTGCTGACAGAGGGCTATCCTGATGCTCGTGAACATGGTGGGGGAAGACGTGACAACTGGCAAAAAGTCTGGAGTTGGATCAGTCATGCTACGCAGAAAGCAAGCAAATTGAAACACCAGCCAATTATTTGCTGGAGAAAACAAAAAGTAACATACAACATGACTCACTAGGAACAGTATTTACACAGCCATGCTTGTAAACAATGCATGTCGGTCTCCGTGAGATTATACCACATCTACATAGGAGGGTGGAGAGCCTGTATGGGGGCAAAGAGAACAAAAAGTCATCTCCCGAAGAACAAAGTCACTAGGTAATATCTACAATTGAAAAATCAGTCCAGTGATTCAAAGACACAAAAATAAAATACCAAAATAATCAGCTAGTAGAAGTGAAGTGCCTGCTTCTGGGGAGAGGGAAATGGTGGCAGGGGATACTGTTTGGCCCTGCAGAGGCTATTTAACTTTTAAAACTATATGCATGTTAAAAAATAATAATACATTAAAGGTAATTCAGGCTAAGTCTGCCCAGGAGCTACCTAGTAGGTTGGCCTGATTTTTGATTCAGTACAAAGGGTAGTCACAGCTCTTTCAATGAGCCATTAGCACTGCTATAAGTGCTACAGGAGCTGAAACACATAACACAATCCCTGTCCTCAGAATCAGGATTTCATTGAGGAAAAAAAACCAACATATGAATGGAAACGAACTCAAGTACGATGCATGGAAAAGAACTCAAGTACAATGCAAGGTGGCAGATGGTCAACCCCAAGACATGGAGAAGAGTTATGTGGTAGTAAGAAAAAGACTCAGGGCCAGAGTAGGTAACAAAGACTGGGAAGATGAAAGGGGTAGAAGGAGAAAGGCTAACAGAACTTGAGTTCTGTTTCTGGAACAGGGAGTGCATTTCTGCAACTGAGACTGGCTAACACTGAGGTGTTTATAATTGGGAAGTATGGACAGTTTTTTCAAACAGTGGTGAGATTTTACTTGTAACAGGGAGGGCAAGATTATGAATCAGGAAAAGCAGAGATTAGAAAACACAGGCATCACTGTTGAGGGACTACATTTTCAGCATCCTTGTGTGTTATCAATCACAAGTATCAGTCACAAGCCCTGTAACATTTTTCCCTGCAGAGTGGCTCAGACTTAGCATATCTGCTCCTTGTTCACACTGCCTCCACGCTGTCTTAAGCCCCTCGTAGCTAAAATCATCCACATCAAGGGCTGCACCCCAGGTCTGCCTCCCTGCTCTGGCCCATCTATCTGGGCAGCCTCATGGTTGTACTTTTATTTTCACACTCCAACGACACCATCCTTCTTTGCCTTCCTAGAATACTCCCTGCTCTTGGCTGCCGCAGGACCTCTGCACTCATTGCTCCTCCTAGAACACCCTCCCTCCTGTGACTTCCCTGTTAACTCCTACATAAGCCTTCGATTCTCAGCTCACTTTTTGATTCCTCAAGAAAACAAACGTCCCTGATTGCTCTCACTCAGGAGTTCCTGCCACAGTTCCCAAGCATTCCTTTCCCTCAGACCCGTTTGTAATTTAACCTGTATTTGGGTGTTTACCCAATTCATGCCCACCTCACCATCTTGGCCAGTGGTTCTCAAAGTGGGGTCATGCTACAGCAACAGCATACAGAAGAACCTATTAGCAATGAGATTCTCAGGCCACATTCCAGACCGACTGAATCAAAAACTTGAGGTGGGAGACAAGCAGTCTGTGCTTTTAAAACCCCCCTTAAGTCATTCCGATGCATGCTTAAGTGTGAGAACCAATGTGCTAGATTATGTGGTCCATGGTCTGTATTATCACAGCACAGAACAGGTGTTTTTGTACCCCATGGTGTCCCCTGGTGCCATGTTCAGCGACAACAGTAAGGACTCGGTAAGATTTCCTTGTCAAATGAATGACTGCTTAAAAAAATCTTTGCATGGCTCCATAAATCCCCTACTTTATTCATTGTAAACCCTTACCTCTAACTTTAGAATGCCCCAAAATAAACACTGAAACTGCTGACCAAAGACCTGGGTCAGCACCCATCCTAGCTCCTGCACCCAGGTCTTTCAGGGTTCAAATTTTGGCCCTCCATCTCTTACTATCTGTGTGATCATCCATAAACTTCCTAATCTCTCTTGGCCTTAACTTCCTCACCTCTAAAATAGTAATCATTATTGCATCCATATCCCAGAGCTGCGGAATGATTGAGACAATGGCACTAAGAATCATGGCTGCGCATACACAGTTAAGCACTCAACAAATGTAGGTAGTATTATTGCCATAATAATAGTTATTCAACTTTAAATGCTCTTTCCTCTTGGGTCTCAGCTTTCTTACTCAAGATTGACCACACACACTTCAGACTAGTTCTTCCTCCCTTGCAAAAGTACTCACATCTAACACCCATTCCGGGCCTGAAACCTCTGCTAGCAACCGGGAGTCCTAATGGGGCTTTCTGGCTCCACCTCCTGAACAGCTGGGCTGCAGCAGACAGGCTGGATCTACTCTTACTTGCTTTCCTAGAGTTCAACTGAAGTCACTGCAGCCAAGTGAAGTCCCCACTTACCTTGGGAATCAGATCTTGGTAACTCGACAGGTTACAGGTGGATTTCAGTGTGTGTGTCTGGGTGGTTAGCACTCAAACGCGGCTCACATTGGGAGCTATTTCTAGTCCAATTTTGGTACTTGGTAACGTATTAATAGCAGCAATTAAAACATATTCCCAACGAACAGATCTTAAAAACGACGGTTTCTGACTTCCCTAATATGCAGAGGGTCCACCACCTGCCTGTGAAGTGACGACCCTCCTGCCCTGTCTCTAGGCAGCACGCTGCGAGTGATGACAGAAACGAGACCCACACACAGAGAAGCCGCGGGCACGCCCCGCCCGGCCACCGAGCTGCCTGCCTGCTGGGCCCCGCCGCCCAGCCCCGGGGATAACACCTGGAATGGGGGTGCCCCTGCGCCCCGACACCTGGGCACAGCCGCGGGCCGGGGGGACACCCACACTTGGCTCCCCAAGAGTTAAACGCTGAGTAATTTTCCCGAGGAGCAAACAGTCGGAGCGGGGGCTCTGCCAACCGCCACAGTATTTTTATCCGACTTAACCAGCACCGCGGCGCGACCGCGGGTGCCCCCAAAGGTGTCCCCGAGCGGCACGCTCCGGTGTCGGCGACAGGGACCCTCGCCGGCTCTCAGAGCAACGTGGACGACCGTGCCGCCGCCGAGTCCCTCGCGCCCGAGCAGGAGGCAGGGACCGGGGGCCGCCCGAGGACCGCCAGGGGCCCCTGAGCTCGAGGTCCGAGCCCAGGCCTACGCGGTCGGGGTGTGCGCCCAAGTTGGCCCACCGATTTGCTGCAAAGGTGGAAAGCGGTGGGAGCAGAAAGCGCCTGTCCCACCGGGGCAGGGAGCAACGCGGGCTGCAGGGCCGCCCCAGGGCCCCGCACCGCCGCCACCCGGCCCACCGAGGCGCCAGGGAATGAATGGAGCTCCCCAGCCGGCCGCGGGCGCGCACTCACAGGCGACGTAGGCGAGCAAGGCGATGCCCAGCAGCAGCTTCATCCTCCTGCGGTTGACGGCAGACACGAGGCGCACTAGCGCCTTGCTCACCATCCCAGGGAGCCGCGCCGGTCCAGGGCCCTGCCGCGCGGGGGCCCGCCTGCTGCACAATGCGCCGCGGCGGCGGCGGCGGCGGCCCGGAGAGCCCCGCCCCCTGCCGCCGCGCGACCCCGCCTCCGCACGCCGGGCTTCCTGCCGGTGGGATCACCGCGCATGCGCACCTCCACCCCCTCCTCCGGCTCCGCCCCCGCCCAGCCGGCCTCTCTTCCCGCAGGCGCAGTTGCAGCCTTCACGCCTGGGTTTTCGAAGAATGTGGCCTGCAGGTCTGGTGGGCGGGCGCGGTGCGGCGCATGCGCGTTCCAGTGTCTTTTCCCCGGACGAGGGCGCGCCGGCGCGGTTCCGGAGTTGCTGCGGGGTATGTTTCGCTGAGGTTCGTCCCCGACCCGAGGGTGCGACCGCAGAGGCCAGTTTCCGAGCCCCGCCCGGCGGGGGGCACGCGGTGGGCATTCCGGTGTTGCCATGAAACGAAACTTATTTGCTAAACTTGGTCGAGACTTTGAAGATGTTGAATGCCTGCCTCAGAAAGTTGCCTCGTTCTCTGGGCTGTTTGGATGGCTTTTTTTAGTTAGAATATCGGCAGCGAAAATGATAAATCCCCTAAACCTTGCCCAAGTAAGAACTGGCTGCATTTTTTTCCCCTCTGCTGTGATCAACTGGGGTGCCTTTCTTTTAAAAATAAAGAGTCTTATTACTTTAAAAAGCAGTGCTAAGTATATTAATTTAGGATAGACTAGGAAAAGAAAAGATGAAATCGCGCTGTCTCTCCTTAGAGAAAAACCCTGAACATTTTTTCATCGTGTGTGTTTCATTCAGTCTTTTTGTTGAGTGTATCTGTTCTGTGGGCGCTGTACTGATTGCATAGGAGGTACCTGTGTTTATTTCTTTAAAAAGCATTTATTGAATGACTATAAGTAAGAAGGTGTATCAAAAGATTCACAGATAATCAGAAGCTTGTGGTTGGATCTGCAGAGAGCTGGTCCCGTGGAAGAAGAAAGACAGGCACACACAGATGTGTGTGATGCCACGTCAAGAGAGATCCCGGATTTGGGAGCTGCAGGCTTCAAGAGCTCATATGCAGCTATAGGGAGAAATTGAAGTCAGCAGCAGCCCTCCTACCTGTTGGAACCTCAGGCCATTTTACACTCAATAGAACACCCTCCTTTAGATATATTAGAAACCTACAATAAAAAGAAATATGGCAGCTGGTACTAAAGCAGCAGCTTTATGTTACATCTTTCAAACTATATAGTGCAAATGCTGTGATTCTGATAAAACTTCCCTCCATCCTATACCTTTCACCTAAACCTACTGAGAATCCCGGACTAGGAGGAAACAGGCTGAGCGGTTTGCTAAGGGCGGAGCACCTCTGCTATCCATTCTGCCCATAGATGGAGTGGGCTGCTTTCGAGAAGCCCAGCTCCCTGACTCTGACGTGTCCAAGGAGGCTGCCAAGTGACAAACACCTGGGATGGGAGCCTGAGCCCTGGGTTCCCAGAGGGTCCAGGCCCCCAGAGCACACCGGTTTGGAACAAATCGATTTTGTAAGTCTGCGTTTCCTCATAGCTGACTTTTTGGGTTTGCCTTAGATCTATGGTTTTTTGAAAAAGGAAGTAACTAGAGCCAGTGGGGCTCTAGGCTTTTCCCATTCCATGACTCTGTGGTTTTTAGATTAAAGATGAGGAGCAGAAATGAAAGAAAAAAGAGTTCATTAACACCTGACCTATGAGCAAAATGAAATTGAAGCTTCTTGGCAGATTTCAAACATTTTAGGTTTTAGGTGGGGTTTAGCTGATAACCTATCAGAAGAAAAAGGTCAGAAATTGTGGGGTATTTGCCATTTCTGTAGTAAACTCCTTAAGCCCAGCTTTCCTAGTTGAGCATTTTTTTTTCCTGAGGCCGGATACTATTGCCAACTTCTGCCCCATGGGATTAAGTAAATGGAAATAGCATTAGCAGCTGCAGTTGAAATAGCTGCTGCTGTCATTATTGCCACCCAGAAGGCAGTTGGTGTCCCAGGACCCTGGTGTCCAGCTGAGCCACAGCCAGAATTAAAGAGTAAGCAGTAGTAAGTGTGCACCCAGTGGAGGTAAGAAGGCCTGAGGGAGGGAAATGCCAGAGGAGCCCTCCAAGCTCTTCTGGGGACCCTGGGCGTAGGCAACACCATTTCTCTGTACTTCTTGCCTCCCTTGTCTCTTCCCAGCCCATCCCCATTTCCCCAGCAGGCTCTGGGATCATCCTTCCCTGCCCACTCCCTTACTGTGAAGCCCCTCATATTTCTAGTGAATAGGTTAACAACAATATTTTTGAGCAGTTACATATTTTTGAACAATTACAAGTTACAAGATAGTGTTTTTGACACTTAGGGTAATTAAAAAATGAATAATAATACGGCTTCTCTCCTAGAGTGTTCAAAGCCTAAGGAGAGGAGAAAATTAACATTTATTAAACTTCTACAGTGTGCCAGGGACTGTTATGCAGTGCACTTTCATTGTTATCTCATTGTTATGGTTTGGTTCTAAATCCCCACCCAAATCTCATCTCCATTTGTAATCCCCACATGTCAAGGGAGGGACCTGGTGAGAGGTGACTGGATCATGGGGTGGTTTTCCCCATGCTGTTCTCGTGTTAGTAAGGGAGTTCTAACAAGAACCAATGGTTTTTGTTTTTGTTTTTGAGACAGTCTCGCTGTGTTGCCCAGGCTGGAGTGCAATGGCACAATCTCAGCTCACTGCAACCTCCACCTCCTGGGTGCGAGTGACTCTCCTGCCTCAGCCTCCTTAGTAGCTGGATTACAGGTGCTGGCTACCACGCCTGGCTAATTTTTGTATTTTTAGTAGAGAATAAAAAATGTTGGTCTGGCTGTTGTCAAACTTCTGACCTCAGGTGATCCATCCACCTCGACTTTCCCAGAGTCCCGGGATTACAGACATGAGCCACCATGCCTGGCCAGTTTTAAAAGTGTTTGGAAGCTCGCCCTTCGCAGCCTTTCTCTCCTCTCCCCTGCCGCCATATGAAGAAGGTCCTTGCTTCCCCTTCACCTTCTGCCGTGATTGTAAGTTTCTTGAGGAGTCCCCAGCCATGCTGAACTGTGAGTCTATTAAATCTCTTTCCTTTATAAATTACCCAGTCTTTATCAGTTCTTTATAGCAGTGTGAAAACTGACAAGTATACTCATTTAATTCTTGTAACAGCCCTGTGGGGCAGGGTTGGCATTGGCTGCTCTTTAAAATACAAACAACTTTTTTAAATTAATTTTTTAATAAAAAAAATGGTGTATATTCATAATGTATCATATGTATATGTATATATGGTGGAATATCTAAAACTAGTAATTAACATATCCATTTACTCACATGCTTATTTTTTGTAAGAACATTTAAAATCTCTGCAGCTTTCAACTTTACAGTACGTAGTTATTAACTACAGTCGCTATGTTGCACAGTGGATCTCTTTAACTAATTCCTTCTATCTAACTGGAATTTTGTAGCTTTTAACCAACATTTCCTCAAACCCCTTCTTGCCCTAGCTTCTCTCCACAGCCTCTCTGGTAAGCACCAGTCTGCTCTCTGCTCTATGAGTTTGACTTTTTTAGATTCTACACATAAGTGAGATCATACAGTATTTGTCTTTCTGTGCCTAGCTTATTTCACTTAATATAATGTCCTCCAGGCTCATTCATATTGTCTCATGTGATAGGATTTTCTTCATTTTTGAAGAGTAAATAATGTTTCCTTGTATATGTTTACCACATTATCTTTATCTGTTTGTCCATTGATAGGCACCTGGGTTGCTTCCACCTTTTGGGTATTGTCAATAATGCTGCTGTGAACACAGGTGTAAAAATATCTCTTTAAGACTCCAGTTTTAGTTCTTTTGGGTACACACCCAGAAGCGGTATTGCTGGATCCTAAGGTCGTTCTATGTTTAATTTTTTTGAGGAAGCTCTATACCATTTTCCTTAATGGCTATATTGATATACGTTGCTGCTGTCTTTAAGAAATGAGGAAACTGAGGCTCTGAACGTTTGATTAGTATCTCAACACTTGATAGGTGTCAGGGTTACCAGTTACTTGGCTTGGTAAGTAACAGGGTTACCAATCACAGCTGGGAGTGTAGGGCTGGAATTCTAAGCTGTGATTTTTCTCTACATGAGGATGCTTTTCTGGAGTCGAGTGCAGACATGCACAGAAATAACTATCACTCACAGAGTATGTCCTGAGTGCTTACTCTGGGACGAGGTCACATGAATGGCTGAGGAATTTCACAAGAGGAATATATGCTTCCAGGTCGTGAACTGTGGTTTGCCATGCAGGGACCGCTGACAGGCTCACAAGAACTGACAGTCTGCAGCTCTTCCTCTGAGATTATTTGCACCATGAAAATATGCAGTTGCTAAAAACCAGGGATTCTTTTAAAAAAAAAAAAAAAACAAAGTGAGAGAGAGAAAGCTTTGCAGAGCAGGAGCTACATGAGCTGAATTTGAAAGGATGTAGTATAGGATTTGCACTCACACCTCTTGGGCAGAGGCATCCCTCGGGAAGTAGCAAAGGCAAGGATTCTGGGGAGGGAAAGGTTTCCATAGGAAATAGTGGGGATCTCTGACTGGAGGAGCAGAGGACAAGTATATTGGCCGGAAGCAGTGGTTTCTGCCTGTAATCCTAGCACTTTGGGAGGCCAAGGCGAGTGGATCACTTGGGGTCAGAAGTTTGAGACCAGCCTGGCCAACATGGTGAAACCCCATCTCTACTAAAAATACAAAAATTAGCAGGGCATGTGGTGGGCACCTGTAATCCCAGCTACTTGGGAGGCTAAGGCAGGAGAATTGCTTGAACCCAGGAGGCAGAGGTTGCGCTGAGCTGAGATCGTGCCACTGCACTTCAGCCTTGGTGATAGAGTGAGAGTTCATTGCAAAAAAAAAAGAAGAAAAAGAAGCGAAGGTATAAATTATGTTGGAAAGGAAAGCCTTGAGGGTTGGAACAAACTAGGCATTAATCACACCCTCATCAAGTGTTACTTTCTTTCCTGGCTACTCACTAGCAGTCTCAGCCTCTGAGACTGCATCTTTAGACTCTATTCTGCACCTTTGGACTCTACCCTGAATACTGCTGGACCTTGAGTGTGCACACTGCATCTTGCAGGCTTCCCATTAGGCTCTGCTAAGAGAGGGCCCTGGAGGAAGATCAATAGGCAGAGGAGAGATGCTTCTGTGTCAGCCCTTCTAGCAAGGCCATTGCTAGTGGCTGCTGGCACTTGCTGCAGCGAGGGTGGGGTGATTCTGGACTCAGCAGCCCCAAGGAGGCAGCATCTTTTCAGAAGTTTACCCCTGTAATCAAGGCCGCTCTTCTCAGCTGATCTGGAGCTACAGCTTTTGATCTCTGGGCATCACTTCTTTCATTGTGGCTTCTTCAGAATCTTTCTTCTCCCTTTGGTGCTTCTTAACCGTGCCAACATCTTTGGAACCAAACCCCTATATTAAATTTCTCCTGTTTGAAATACTTAGCAACAGTTTTCCTGACTAGATATCAACTGATACATCGTCCTCTAATGAGGTGAGAAAGAAGGCTTGGCCTCAGACCTCCTCCTGAGCTGCCTGCCATGAAGCTGCTCTTCCCCGCCATGCAGCTGTGCCACGGCCACAGAAGTTTTCCTGTTGGTAGTGACCACCCTGCCTGGATGGGAGTCCCTTTCTAGAGCGTATGTCTCCCTTTCCTAGGGTCTTAGGAGAAGGATAGATGTGAGGTAGGCTTTGCTGCCCTATTGTTTTATTTCCCATCGTGCCGCCACCCCAGGATGTGTGAGTGCACTAGATCTTACTGGTTTAGGCAGACAGATGGGTTTAATATCACAGCATCATGAGTAGCTTGAAATTGCTTATCTAACATTTCCATTCCTGAGTCTTTTTAAAAAATATATTTTATTTTTTTAGAACAGCTTTAGATTAGGGAAAAATTGAGAAGATGGTACAGAGAATTCCCACATACCCCACACCTTTTCCCCCTATTATTAATCTCTTGCATTTGTATGGGATTTTTATGACTTCCTATCAAGGGTTCACCTGTCAACGTGATTTGTGACTGCTGATGTTGACCTTGATCAGGTCAAGTTCAACTGAGGTAGTATTTATCAAGTTTCTCCACTGGAAGGTTACTTTTTTTTACCCCTTTCCGTACTGAACTCTTTGGAAGGAAGTCACTCTATGCAGCCCACACTCAGGGAGTGGGCCATTTTACTTTCTTCCTTGAGGGTGGAGAATCTGTATAAATTCCTTGGAATTCTGCTGCACAAGAGTTTGTCTCTTCTCTCCCTTTATTAATTTGCTTAATCATTTATTTATATCAGTATAGACTCATGGATATTTCTTTTATACTTGGAGTTGTAATACAGCACTATTTGATTAATTTTATCACTCAAATCCTGCCAGCGTATGTTATAGGGAGCTCTTTTGGTTGCTTCTGTGCCCCTTTGATATACTTCCAATATTGTGGAGTTTCTAGGTTTTTGTTTTAGCATTATTTTACTTCCTGGCACTGCAAGAAACTCCAAACTCATCTTGTACATTTCCTGCCCCAGTCCTAGGATCAGCCATTTCTCTAAGAATTCCTGTTTTCTTTTATTGGAGAATAGTACTAGAAACCAAGATTGGGGTACTAGGTGTGCTAGTACTACAGGAGTGTTGTTGCTTCTAGATGTTCGTAGCTCACAGAGCAAAGAAATATGTGTGTATGTGCACTAACCTTTGTATATACACATAGCGATAAATATTTCTATAGATAATTTATATCTATAAACAGGAGTTCCTACTGAGGTCTCCAACTCTTAATACATTGCCTCATAGATCATTTTAAGATCATCTCCCTAAACCTGGTTCCCAACATCTGCCATCCATTTACTAAATCATTTGATTCCAGTACACATGTATAGCAGTGTCACTTGTTTCTTTGACCTCTTTACCACTGGGATGGCATCTATGCGTATTTCTATCCTTTCCCTTTACACACACACACACGCACACACACACACCACTTTCCTCCCCTCTGCTCTCCGCACAACCTTGCATCCCACCCCAACTCTGGAATTCCTGTTCATTCCTGTGCTGTGAAGTTTGTCTTTTGTCTTCCCTCATTTTGTCCATACCCATGAAGGCCTTATCTTCTTCATCTATATCTGCTAATAAAAGCATTTTCTAAGAAAATCCAGTTCCCTTCCTAAGATGTACTTGGTTGTTACCCTTAAAATATTTTCTTAAACCTAACCAGGATAAGAGTCTGGTCTTTTGTCTACAGACAGTGGGGTATGACTGTCTCAAGCAGCAGCTTCCATCATCCAGGCAGGTTTTCCGGCAGCATTGGCTGGAGTGGGAGCAGTCTCAGGAGAAGCTCGTGCCTAGAAGGCTGCTGCAACAGTTCAGGTGGACAGGAGTGAGGAAAGCTGGGAGTGGTGGTGGAAAGGGCATAGAAATAACTTTGAGAGTTCTTTTGGAAGTTGAGCGACAGATGTAATGGCCGATTGTATAGATCAGTGGGGAGAAAGAGTCATCAAATGAGACTCTCATGTCATATGCTGGGGTGACAGGTCCTCCTGAGGTGTTAGTGAAGACTGAAGGTGTTTTTCCTTCCAGGTGTTTGTATTTTAATGAGTCTCCTGGACTAGAATTCAATGCTGACAAATAGGTTTTATATGCATGCCCACACCAGTAGAAATGTGGGGTTACCTGAACCCCTGGGTTAGGAAGGGCATCCAGACACAATGGAAAAGTGCTGTGATATTGGTAATGCCTGCATGGTTGAGACAGGGTGGGACAAGAACTGTGGGACCTATGACTCTTGGTTTTCATGGTTCTATCAGAAAGTTCACTCCAGTTCAGTAATTTTATTGTGAACTTTACATACTAAAACTGCCAATGGAGGAGATAGTTTTGAACAGAAGCCTCCATATTATATCATGTAGGCAATTCCTTCCTTGTCTAGTCTAAGGCTGGTCTTGTATTCTAGACTAACCAATGAGCTGGGTGAAAGCCCAATAATAGTAAGTTATTATTATTACTTATTATTATACAGTGGTTGAGCAATAGTGAATTAATTATAGCGATAATAGTAATAATAAATAGTGATAATAATAAGTAATAATACATATGATAAGGCAATAGTGAATTAATCAGTTAATTGTGAATTAGGTATCAGCCAGTACTAAGTCATGCTTTTTAGACCTTATGATATCTTAAGGTATACAAGCATGGGATCTTTAAAGGCAGAGCTGCTCCTAGGCCATTATGACATTTTGATTGGAAGCAGCAAAAGGCTCGCTGTCCTCAATGCACCTTCTTTATTTCTTTCTGGAAATTGTTATGATAGAGATCTGTATATCTACCCATGCATGTGTGTGTGTGCATATATATATATTTTGATATTATGCCTTTGGCCAGTGCACAACCTGCACAACTATACATGGTATATATAGTCAGCAGTAAAGGTAGGATATATTGATGCAATGAGAAGGTAGGGGAAAAGATAGAAAGAAATGGCTTTCTTGTATGCATCTGGGGCTATGGAGTTACAGCAATTAGATTTGCTGTGACTGGGGTTTCTGGTGCACAACCAATTCTAACTTACAAAAGTACTTTGAATAGACAAGCAGCTGGTACATGAAAAAGACTGACATGAAATAGTCCTCTTCCTCATGTCCTCCACTTCCACTTCTCTGTCTGGTCCTACGGTCAAGGACAGGATCAGAGAAGGTGGGATGTGTCCAAATTGAGTCAAAAAGCAGCGCAGGTAATCAACCACGAAAGCACCCTGAGACTGTAAAGTAATAAAACTCATAAAATAGATGTGAAGACAGTTCCACTGACATTGTAAGAAGGTGCTAATTCTGAAGGACAACATTCATTAGACATAGGTACAAAAGTCAGTTCCTTTACTGTCATACTTCATATGCAGCCTTATAATTGCTTTTAAATTACAAATATAAGGGAAAAGCAGAACTCTTGTGATGGTAGCAAATCTCCATCATAAGGTAATGTGTAGGTGTCAGGGCTGAGATGGGAAAAATTTTAAATGTTAATAGGACGAAACTAAAGAAAGCATTTTAGCAGGATAAAATATATAGTGGGGAGAGAAAAAGGACAGAAGAATCAGCGTAAGTGAATGTCAGTTTGTTCATTTTAAAGACAGGTAAGCCTACTTTAACATACAGGTTCAAGGGGACAAGAAATACTGATAAAATACCAAATCAAAAGCCAAAGGCCTTTCCCCCTTCAAAAGCCAGAAGAAGCTAGTCCCCAGAGCTGAATTTGCTAGAGGAAAATTTACACTAGAAAAAAGAATTTCAAAAGAGATATCCCTAGGTGGATTTCTAAATAAAATTAAAATTAAATAACATTACTCAAGTGTTCTTCAATGGTTGAATGGATAAACAAAATGTAGTATAAACATACAATGGAATATTATTTGGCCTTAAAATTATGGCACATAGTACAACATGGATGAGCCTTGGGGACGCTATACTAAGTGGAATAAGCCAGTCACCAAAGGAAAAATATTGTCTGATTCTACTTATATGAGGTACCCGGAGTTGTCAGATTCATAGCAACAGAAAGTAGAACGGTGGCTGTGAGTGGGAAGAGGGGGAAATAGAGAGCTGTTGTTTAATGGGTGTGGCATTTCAATTTGGGAAGACGCAAAAGTTCTGGGCATGGATAGTGGTGATGGTTGCACAATGTTAGTGTACTTAATGCCACTGAGTTGTTTACTCAAAAATGGTTAAAATGGTACATTTCATGCCATATATAATTTACCACAATAAGAAAAAGGAGAATCGCTCTTGCTTTCTATGCTCACTATAAAGTAATAGAAGGCTAAACTCCTGTAATAACAATGTTAATTTGATTTGGTATTCCCTCTTGCTGCACTGAATGTATTTTCACAATTAAAAATAAAGTAATACTAAAAATATCCACCTAAGCCTTTTCAAAGATGTCTGTCAAAATCTCCAGGCTGGGCATGGTGGCTCATGCCTGTAATCCCAGCTACTTGGGAGACTGAGGCACACGAATTGCTTGAATCACTGCAGAGGTTGCAGTGAGCCAAGGTAGTGCCACTGCACATCAGCCTGGGCAACGGAGTAAGAGTCTGTCTCAAAATAAAACAAACCAAACATACATACATACATACATACATACATACGTGTGTGTGTGTGTGTGTGTGTGTGTGTGTGTATTCTCCCCCAAAAGAAATTCCTCTGAATTAGTTTATCCAACAGAAGTGGTCATTTATTTTGTGATTTGCTGAAATGAAAGCAATGCCATAACATAAGGAAATAAGAGCCTTGTATTGTAGATTAACACCGTAGCATCCCACTTGCAATTTGAGCTGTTACTTAGAATTTCAGTTTAATTGGCTTAATAGCCTTGATGAAGCTTTATAGAATGTAAAGGTATGTATATCTGACTCAGTTGATGAATTGTGGCTGCATTTATGAGAAGTTCAACATCAGTCCCTTGGTTTATGCTTATTAAGCATCCTTCTTTGGAAAAAGAGGCAAGACATATGATTGTGACTTATGCATGTTGTCCAAAATAAAACAAGTGATAGGTATGAAGCCTGACTGCACTGAGGACAGCCTGCAACACTCAAGGAATTTTCCGACCCCCACATTCTTGTGTCTTCTTCTGCTGAGAAGAGAGAGGTATATATTCATTAGCAGGAGAAAATAAGTTTAAGCCTTCTTTAGTAATTTAGATTAATATCTCATATAACAAAGACCTCTGCATTATTATACCGAAGGATGCCATACTGCTGGATGAGGAGCAAATGACTCCAGATTCCAGTTCTGGCCAACTGATATGACTGTGTACATATTATTTAGCCTCCTTGAACCTACATCTGTAAAATGGGTTAAATAACACATACATTTCAGGGCTGCTGTGAGGATTAGAGATAATAAATACAAAACAGTGTAATCCCTGTCATGTAATGGACACTCAGTAAACACTATTCGTTATTACTGTTGTTAGTGTTATCGTTATTGGAATTTTTGCTAAGAATAGCTGACTCATGACAATAAATCTGTACTAGCCAAAGGTGTGCTTTTTCAAAACTTTGCGATTAATACTGGATTGAAAGCAATGATAAGGCTAGCAATAGCATTGTTGGTTGATTTCAATAAAATCTTTCACATCTGGGTGATGGGAAAATTAATGAAATTCATAATTCCATGTCTGGGAAGTATTATTGGAACATAACCATGATCATTCGCTTGGCTGCTTTTGCTCTGTCAGGGCAGAGTCAAGTCAATGTAACAGAGACTGTATGTGGCTCTCTTGTCACTTTGCATTGTTGCCCCACACACTGCAAAGAGCAGTGACACAGTCTTAAATCTATGGCATATCAATTATCACAGAAATCACTATACCATGACTTTGCTGTTGGTGGTGGTGGTGTTGAAACACAGTCTCACTCTGTTGCCAGGCTGGAAATGCAGTGGCACTGTCTTGGCTCACTGCAACCTCCGCCTCCATGTTTCAAGGGATTCTCCTGCCTCAGCCTTCCTGAGTAGTTGGGACTACAGGGGTGTGCCACCACGCCCAGCTAATTTTTGTATTTTTAGTAGAGACGGGGTTTTACCGTGTTGGCCAGGTTGGTCTCGATTTCTTGACCTTGTGATCCACCCCCCTTGGCCTCCCAAAGTGCTGAGATTACAGGTGTGAGCCACCACACCCAGCTGACACTTCATTTCTTATTATATATGCATCCCCGTTATAACAAAGAAAAAAGAAAAGCAGGCTTTGAGTGTCACACTTTTAAAGCACAGTAGAGTGTAGATTATTTTATTGGATTAGATGGCAAACCATTATCTTTATTATGCAATGACACTACAGCTGTGCTAAATGTATACTACATGGAATGACACTACCGGACTAAGCACTCACAGCAATATCCCCAATTCACAGGAAAGTGAGTCAGAAAAATTAGCACCTTTAAAATAGAATGTTTCATCAAGCAGAATTTCTTCACAAAAATGAAAATGAGGCTGCAAAGTACATTTTAATATGACTCATTTGTTTGTTAAGCAAGGACAACCATTTATCAACAGTGAGTTAATAAAATCATATTTTATGGCAGCAGCCAAAGAAATATGTCCAGTGATAATAAGCTTGCTTAAAAACTATTAGTCTTGGGGGCCAGGCGCGGTGGCTCAAGCCTGTAATCCCAGCACTTTGGGAGGCCGAGGCGGGTGGATCACAAGGTCAAGAGATCGAGACCATCCTGGTCAACATGGTGAAACCCCGTCTCTACTAAAACTACAGAAAATTAGCTGGGCGTGGTGGCACGTGTCTGTAGTCCCAGCTACTCAGGAGGCTGAGGCAGGAGAATTGCCTGAACCCAGGAGTCAGAGGTTGCGGTGAGCCGAGATCGCACCATCGCACTCCAGCCTGGGTAACGAGTGAAACTCCGTCTCAAAAAAAAAAAACAAAAAAAAACTATTAGTCTTTCGGTGAGAAACAGTTTCTTACAAAATTGGAGAAATTGGGAGCAATATTAATAATCAATGTTAAAACAAGGCAAATGTGTTTTTTCTTGGCTTTTGATGAGTCAATAAATGTAACTGATACTGCTCAGCTGTTATTTATTTGAAAAGTTAGCGGTAAATTTAAAGAAACTGAAGAATTGACTTCTATATTTCATCTATGTGGAAGAACTATGGGTGAGAATATTTTCAAAGAGGTTGGGAAAAGCACACATTCAGTACAACCTGAAGTGCCATCTAGTAAGATGTGTTTCATCTGATGGTGGTAAAAATATATGTAGAGTACAGAAACAGTTGGACAAATTTACGAAGCTTGTGAAAGTGCAAGGTACTTAAAACCTTTGTTTATTATATGACTCATCAGCAGGTTCTTTGTGGAAAACATTTGAATATATCGTATTATTGAACGAATTGTTTCAACAATGGGCTTGATGCACTCTACTGGGCATAGCCATTCTCAGTTCCATGAATTTTCGTCATAAACAGAAGCTGAATATCCAGACTTGCCCTCCCATACAGTAGTTCAATGACTTATCAGTGGTAAAGTTTTATTGCAATTTTTTTTAGCTCTAGGGTGAAATTTGTTGGGAGAAGTAGCAAAGGAGAAAGGACTTACAGAGTGCCTACATAAATGGGTTATGATTGAATTTCCGAACAAAAATAACTACATTTAACTCCTGTTATTAAACATTAAATAGCTTTGGAAATTAGCTTCTGCTACAGACTCAAGAATGTTTCTTAATGAATTCATTCTAAAATTGCAAGGTAAAACAACTTTTTTATTTACTTGTTTGTTTTTAGGAGACAGGATCTTGCTATGTTTCCCAGGCTAGTTTCAAACTCCTGGCCTCTAGTTATCCTCCAGCCTCAGCCTCTGAAGTAGCTAAAATTATAGGCATAAGCCACCATGCACAGCAGGTAATACAACTCTTATACGCAAAATTTAAACTGTGATAAAGTCATTCAACAACAACTAATGTTTAAATCACAGTAATGTCAAACTGCTTTGTATGTATACATCTCATGCTGTCATGCTTAAAATAAGAAATAATGTTAATATCTCCATTCCCACACAAATTTGTAGCAGATATACTTTTTGATTTCAAACTATGGTTCTAGCAGTGTTTATCAGATCATAAACACAAATGCAAAGGAAATTTCCATATTCTAAAATCTCTTTGTGCAGTTGTGGAGCTTCCGTCTAACCTTCAATTAGAAGTAATTAATCTGAAATGTAATATTATGCTAAATAGCAAATATCAAGAGAAGAATCTAGCAGAATTCTACAAATGCCTCCCAAACAATAAATATTCTCAGTAAAATCATATGCTAATGGGTTTATGTCAGTATCTGGCAACATATAGATATTGTGTGAAAATATATTTTCACTGATGAAATATGTCACATTTCTTTGCAGATCGACATTAACAGATGAACATTTGCAATTGATTTTGATGATAAGAACACTATCTTTGACCACCAAAGCGGCAAAATGTTATCCCACAAAAAAGAATTATATTGTTCTCATTAGTAAACCTATTCGACTAAGAAAGTGCTCAGCTATTACTATATTTTGAATTTTGTCCATAAAATTATTCCAGAAATGTGTTTTATCTCTTGTTTTATAAATACCTACATCATATCTTCAATTTTGCCTCTTGACCTGCAAAGTCTTAAATATTTACTATTTTGAACCAACCTTCCTTCCTTCCCTTCCTCCCTCCCTCTCTCCTTCCTTCCTTCCTTCCTTCCTTCCTTCCTTGCTTCCTTCCTTCCTTCCTTCCTCCTTCTCTCCCTCCCTCCCTCCCTCCCTTCCTCCCTTCATTCCTTTCTTTATTCCTTCCCCGTCCCTTCCTTCTTTTTTGTCATTCTTTTTGAGACATGGTCTCACTTCGTCACTGAGGCTGGAGTGCAGTGGCATGATCACAGTTCACTGCAGCCTTGACCTCCTGGGCTCTGGTGATCCTCCCACCTCAGCCTCCCAAGTAGCTGGAACTACAGGCATGTGCCCCCATGCCTGGCTAATTTTTGTATTTTTTGTAAAGACAGGGTTTCTCTATGTTTCCCAGGCTAGTTTCGAAATCCTGGTATCAAGCAATCTGCCCACCTCAACCTCCCAAAGTGCTGGGATTACAAGTGTGAGCCATTGTGTCCAGCTATTTGGTTCTTTAAAGAAAAAGTTTGTCAACCCATTTCCAGAAAGAAAGGGAGCTTTTACAACTTACTCCACTTAGAAAAGTAGTGAAGAATTAGCCCAGCTTTAGTCATGAGCTCATCTCTGCACCAATTACTGTGGCCAGTGGGAGCAGGAGCTGTGATTGCATTGGCCTGGGCCACATGCCAATCCCTGCAGCCAAGGGGACGTGACAATGATGGAACAGCCCCACATCTTTGAATAAAATGGAAAGAGAGACATTCTCCAAAAGAATTAGGGAAGATTGTTGCTGGGAAGTCTGAAATGGAGTACATTAGTTTAAAAAGCATAGAGAAGCAGGTTAGGACCTCATTATAAGTGATGTCAATGCCATGACAGCATCCTTCCCAACATAGATAGTTTAGAAATAAAAAAATATATAGGAATTGTATCATTGGATTTTGAGTTGATGAGAACTGGGGTTGAGAATATTTTCTCTCTGTGTTATAAGAAAACACAGAGGTGTGGAAAATATAAAATGAAAGGTAAAACACATGGAATAAATAATGAGAAAATCCAACATATTACTAAAAGTTTTCCGGAAAGAGGAAATAGTGAGAAATGAGTAGAAGCAAAGTTTGAAAAAAATCATGTCTCAGTTTTTCAGAATGGAAAAAAATTATAGGTCTCAGATATAAACAAATACAAAAAAATAAAAATTCATAGCAGAGAAATTGCAAAACATCAAACTCAAAAGATAAACTCCTAGAATTGACCCAAAGGAAATGACAGATTAACTTAAAGGAGTAACAATTAGGTTGAGAGTTAAGAACCACTGAGAATCTAGACTTTTTTTTTTTTTTTTTTTTTTAATAGAAGGAACAAACTACATGGTCTCATGAGTTGTCTAGCCTTTACAGGTAAGAGAAATGGAGTCTGGTGTCTCCTTAGGTTCAGATCGGTACAGATTACCTAGTTTCTCAGTTTCCTCTTATTTTAAATAAAATCAGTAATGGTATCTAACAACATATAAGGTTGTTATATGGATTAAATGAGTTAACACATGTTAAACACTTAGAAAAGTGTTTGGCCCATTATAAATGCTCAATAATATTAGATATTATTCCAATTCTTGGGTCTTAAGATAGCATAACGTCTCTAGTTACTGCTAGGAACCTCCTGGCTATCTGTATCTAACAAGCCTGAAAGAACCTTAAAGAATGCCCGGTTTGTGCTTATAGAAGTCACCCAAGAAATAATTCATTAGGCCAGGCATGGTGGCTCACGCCTGTAATCCCAGCACTTTGGGAGGCTGAGGCAGGCAGATCACGAGATCAGGAGACGAGACCATCCTGACCAATATGGTGAAACCCCATCTCTATTAAAATATAAGAAGTTAGCCAGGCATGGTGGTACACGCCTGTAATCCCAACTACTTGGGAGGCTGAGGCAGGGGAATTGCTTGAACCCAGGAGGTGGAGGTTGCCCTGAACCGAGATTGCACCACTGCACTCCAGCCTGGAGACAGAGTAAGACTCCATCTCAAAAAAGAAAGAAAAGAAAAGAATCCATTAAGGAAAAGAGGTCAGGTGTGGTGGCTCACACTTATAATCTGAGCACTTTGGGAGGCCAACGTGGGCAGATCACTTGAGGTCAGAAGTTTAAAACAGCCTGGCCAACATGGTAAACCCTTGTCTCTACTAAAAATACAAAAAATTAACCAGGCGTGGTAGCATGTGTCTATAATCCCAGCTACTCGGGAGGCTGAGACAGGAGAATCACTTGAACCCAGGAGGTGGAGGTTGCAGTGAGCTAAGATAGTGCCACTGCACTCCAACCTGGGTGACAGAGTGAGACTCTATCTCAAAAAAAAAAAAAAAAAAAAAGGAAAAGAGGAAGACATTTGACGAAGTTTTAATAATTAGCATGCAGCTGTCAAATGTCATTGTACACAGATTTTTTTTTAAGATCAACTAAGAAAAGAATAATCAAATTATGCAGGTCATGCACAGGATACATAAACACAATCAACTATTCTAGTTAATTATAAAAATGGAATAGTTGTGATTTGGGCACAATTTTCCACCGGAAACTTATTGACTCAAATTATATATCTCAATTTAGTCAAAAACTAAAAGTAAACTGCTCTAGAAAATTGTGTTACAGACTCAAAATTCGCTCTAGTAATGATAAAGCCACATGTCAAATATTCACATGAAGAGTTAAAACAGGAAATAAGAGTACAAAAATTAATATTTTAAGTGTATATATTATTGCATGTGTTTTATAACATGTATTGCAGCTAAATTAATAAATATTGCAACTAGGCCTTTGATCAAATGTACATTTACATCCCTAAAATTTTCCTTTCTCAAGTTGTCTACAAAAGGAAAAGATACGGGATAAATAAATATTAAAAGTACTAAGCACAGGGCTTGATTCTTAGCAAGTGGCAATAAATGTTTTCTTGACTTTGGACAGAAATCTAGCTTCATCAGCCCCGCACATATCCTGGCTTTTGAAAAGAGAGAAAAATTGGACAGCTGCTTCCTGCCTTTCCAGGTCTGCTGCCTCTGGCTGCCTCTTGTGTCTGTGAGTAGTGATTAGTTACTGTTCACAGAGGGGCTCCACCGTGAGGCCTCCCAGCCTATGTCTGCAGGAAGAACGTGAGGAAAAAACAAAAAGCAAAAAAAGAAGGTGTTTTTTTTTTAACTGCTCCAATTCTGCCCTCTTTTTCCCAGGGCAACTTCCCTCTGAGCAGAGGGCTGGTCTGGGTCTATGGGTAGGGGTTGAAAGTCAGGGGCAAGAGGAGGAAGGGGGCTTGGGGAACACTATTTGACTCTATGCTCCTTCCCGTCTGACCACATGTGGATCAGGCTGATTGGCCTTGGTGTTCATGGGTCTTCCTCTAGCATCTTCTCACTATATCCTTAATAGCTGGCATGGGAAGGAGTTAACAATCAGTATATTATTTTTTGGAAATTGTTGAAGAGGTGACAATAGTGAGGAATATTCTCAGGGTGCAGTTGTACCCCAACTCCCCAAGGATGCCCACAAGTCCCTTACTATGGGAACATGGAGCAGGGCTTGAGGATGGGCTTCCATGGAACTAGCATTAGTTGAGAAGGAGTCTATTTTGCTCAAGACAATGGAGGAACACCAGATAACTGAAGGGCTGAGTGGGACTGAGACCCCAAAGTCCAGACAAAAAAGTCCAGGGATTGGTTCTAATCAAAGGGGATTAATGGAGAAGCTGCTGACAGAGCCAGGGATCCTGGGTCAGAGAAGGCCAAGCCTGTGCATGTGTGTTGGGGGTATAAGACAGTTCGTTCTAGGGTGGTCGCCTCTGTTTTCTGCTAGTGTTTGGGTTTATCTTTATGGGCAAGCTGAGTCACTGGAGAGTAGGGCCAAGGACCTTCAAGGTGATTGCCATGTAGCTTTTCTAATCAATACCTCCCTGGCCCTCCTTGCTGTCTTTCTCAGGAACATTAGAACAGGGGATTTTTCTGCAATAGACAGAAACCAAGTTTAAGAGGAGGTCACTCCTGTGTTACTAGCAACTTGATAAAATGCTTCATTCCAAACTTCTGTAGAATTTGGAAAATTTACAAGAAGATCGTACAGAGATCTGTGTGCTAAACAACTTGTTAGTGAGGAGCGAAGTAGTAACATCCTGAATTTATTCCTTAAGGTTTTCCCTCTTGTGTTCTTTTGCACCATGAAAAGTGTGAATGATGATTTGTATGTCTGACTGCTAACAGTGGCTCTCCATTAGGGGAAGGTTTCTGATGAGATTTCTGATTATGGTAAATCCTGGTCTTCAGTGTGCATGCCAACTGAAGTTTGTTGTGGATGCTCAATGAATATTTCTTGACCATTTGACTCCAAGGAAGTGCATTTTATAGGTAACTTTTTTTCCCCCAATTTGTTATTTTGTGAAGTTTGCTTTAGCCATTAAAGAGCATGATTTCTCTTGGGGTGCATTAAGTGATTAACTTCATGTCAGTGAAGAAAAAAGCAGCTGTCAGATGTACAACAGTATGATTTACAAACTCTGCTTTTGAAAATAGTTATTGTCATCAAGTTTAGAGGCAGGTTCCTTGCCTTTTAAGTAGTCACCTTTATCTACTATAAATCTGTTCATTATTAGAAGTCCAATTAATTTTTAAGTACTCTAATTACATGATTATATAGTGATACTGACAATTTTAAGAGTGAAAACTCGTAAGACTTGCACAAAAGTGTTAAGAGACCATCTTTGGTTTTTTTTTTCTTCCTTCTCTCTCCCTTTTTTTTTTTTTTTTTTTTTTTTGAGATGGGGTCTCACTCTGTCACCCAGGCTGGAGTGCAATGGCACCATCTTCACTCACTGCAACCTCCACCTCCTGGGTTCAAGCGATTCCCCTGCCCTAGCCTCCCAAGTAGCTGAGATTATAGGTATCTGCCACCACACCCGGCTGATTTTTTGTGTTTTTACGGGAGACAGGGTTTCACCATGTTGGCCAGGCTGGTCTTGAACTCCTGACCTCAGGTGATCCACCTGCCTCAGCCTCCTAAAATGCCGGGATTACAGGCATGAGCCATTGCACAGGCCACATACTCTCTCCCTTCTTTCCTGGGAGGAGAGGTGAAACCTATTCAAGATGGAAAGGAAGGCTTCATAGCTGTTTGGAAAAGATGGTCCATTACCTAGCCACTTTAATGAGTGCCTAAATTGCAAATTGGCATTATGTATTTCCCTTTGCGTGGGAGGACAGTCTTGTAAAATATGTTTATTCCATCAGGTTTGCGTAATATCCTGTGCTCTGCTTTTCTTTAGCCAAAGTACCAATTATGTTCTGAGTGGGTTCCTGAAAATGTGCTTTGGAACTTAACTTTGGCACACCTAGAAACCACACTACATTTTAAATTAAAACAGTGAAGGCTGTGCACGGTGGCTCATGCCTGTAATCCCAGCACTTTGGGAGACTGAGGCAGGTGGATCCCCTGAGATCAAGAGTTTGAGACCAGCCTGGCCAACATGGCAAAACCCTGTCTCTACTACAAATACAAAAATATTAGCTGGGTATAGTGGCATGCACCTGTAGTGCCAGCTACCTGGCTGAGGTAGGAGAATTGCTAGAACCCTGGGGGTGGAGGTTGCAGTGAGCTAAGATTGAGCCACTGCACACCAGCCTGGGCAATAACACTTCATCTAAAAAAAAAAAAGTACAAGCTATGTTACAAAAAAGAAAAGTGTTAGGAAGTTTACTGTGCATAGTACAAAACTGTCCCCAGGATCAGTTTGAAGGAATACCTGGGTTGTCTTGAATTATCTTCTCATCATTTTAAAGAAATGTGTAGCCCGTTGATGGGCAACCGGAAATCAGACAGGTGCTGGCGTCAGAACTGCCTTTTCAGTTGTGTCTTCTAATATGTCCTAGACTTAGCGAAGCAGTCCCAGAGAAAGCAAACTTCTCTCCAGGAATGGCACATATTTTTGGACAGGTTCAACTGGAAAAATCACCAAATCTCAACAAGGGGAAATAAGCTAAGTGGAAGTGAGGCATCTGAGAACTAGAAGGGAAGGCATGCTGAGTCATCCCGGAGAAGTGATTAACCTAGAAAGGTCAGGCCTACCAGGCTTCCCTTGGGAGATGAGTTTTCAGTTGGAATAAAAAAAAAAATTAGGGGAGATTATCTGGCTGGAAGAATAAGCGGAAGAAGGTGTAGGTAGAGTAGAAGGGAATGCTAAGTTGTGCAGCTCTGGAGTGTACATCGGCATTAATTTTCCTAGGATCTTTGCATAAGAACAACAACCTTGCATTCTAATGTATAAGGACTAAGGCAAATGATTTTAGACATTTTAATAAACAACAATTTAATTTAAAAAATTATAGTCCAGAGATCTTCAACTCCCAGGAAAAATCCAGTCTGCATACCCAGTGGGCTTCCCTCTGTGTTCTCTTATATGGAGGCTGACAGTCATAAGTGTGTTTTGTGGCTGTTGTTGGTTTGTTCCTACCCACTTTTCCTTTGGGCTCAGAAGGATACTTTGTCCCTTGGTTTGTTGTCAATGTTTTCCATGGGTTTCTTTCTTTTGATATCTAGTTGCTATGCCTTTATGTGGAGATTTGGGAAGACCCAAAACTATCTGCTATTGCCACCACCATCTTCCTAGGTTTGTCCCAAGTGTGTGTGCATGCATATGTGCACGTGTGTGTGTGCTGCAATGATTTTTAAGAGACAACTTGGCCAGGTGCGGTGACTCATGCCTGTAATCCCAGCACTTTGGGAAGCTGAGGTGGGCGTATCAACTGAGGCCATGTGTTCGAGACCAGCCTGAGCAACATGGAGAAACCCTGTCTCTACTAAAAATACAAAAAATTAGCTGGGCATGGTGGGATTACATGCCTGTAATCCCAGCTACTCAGGAGGCTGAGGCAGAAGAATCACTTGAATCCCAACCTTTGGGAGGCAGAGGTTGTGGTGAGCCAGGATCACGCCATTGCATTCCAGCCTGGGTAACAAAAGTGAAACTCTGTCTCAATAAATAAATAAATAAAATAAGAATAAAAAAGAAAAGACAACTTTATTGAATTGTAGTTCATATACTATACAGTTCACATATTTAAAGTACATTATACAGTTCAGTGGTTTTTGTGTGTTCACAGATGCATGACCATTACCACAGTCAGTTTTAAAACATTTTTATCACCGCCAATATGTAAAACATGTTTGCACCCTATTGTAAATGGAAAACAAATCCTTACCTTTTAGGTCCCCTTACCCAATAAATACATTCTCCCCCGAGTCCTAGGCAACCACAAATCTCCTTTCTGTCTCTGTAGATTTCCCTGTTCTGGGCATTTCATACAAACAGAAGAATATAATGTGGTCTTTCGTGACTGACTTCTTTCACTTAGCACAATGTTTTCGAGGTTCATCTATGTTGTAGCATGTGTTGGTACTTCATTTCTTGTTATGGTCAAATAATCCTGCATTGTATGACCAAACCATATTTTGCATATCTGTTCTTCAGCTGATGGATATTTGGGTACTTTCCATCTTTGGACTATTACGAACATCACTATGGCACTATGAACATTTGTGTACAGGACATTGTGTGGACATAGGTTTTCATTTCTCTTGGGTATAAACCTAGGAATTAAATTGCTGGGTTAAATTGCAACTCTGTTTAATAGGATGGTCTTGGCACCCTTGTTGAAATCAGTTGAACTTAGATGTATGGATTCATTTCTGGATTCCCAAGTTTATTAAATTGGTCTGTGTGTCTATTCTCGTGCTCCAACCACACTGTCTTGATTACTATTACTCTGTAGTAAGTTTTAAAATCAGGAAGTGTGAGTCCTTCAACTTTGTTCCTCCTTATCAAGATTGTTTTGACTATTCTATCCCTCGCAGCTCCATATGAATTTTAGAATCAGTTTGACAATTTCTACAATGAAGCCTGCTGGGTTTCTGATTAAAGATTGCATTTAATCTGTACATCAGTTTGGGGAATATTGTCTTCTTAACAATGTTAAATCTTTTGATCCATGGAAAAGGTATGTTTTTCCAATTTTCTTAGATCTTTTTTTTAATTGTTGTCAGTCTGTTTTGTACTTCTTTTAAAAAATTTATTCCTGAATATTTTATTCTGTTTGATGCTATTGCAAATGGGATTATTTTCTTTATTTCATTTATGGATTGTCCCAAGTTTATCAAAAGTGCTTTTTATTGTTGAAAAAATTTAAACACATGCAAAACTTCCTCATCAGCTTCAGCGATTATCTACTCACGGCCAATCTTGTTTCACTTTTTTTTTTTGAGACGAATTCTCACTTTGTCCCCAGGCTGGAGTGCAGTGGTGCAATCTTGGCTCACTGTAACCTCTGCCTTCTGGGCTAACGCAA
Organism: Sapajus apella; assembly: GCF_009761245.1. Classification (NCBI taxonomy): domain Eukaryota; kingdom Metazoa; phylum Chordata; class Mammalia; order Primates; family Cebidae; genus Sapajus; species Sapajus apella. The sequence continues at coordinate 658,541 of NW_022437074.1, forward strand.
TTCTCCTGCCTCAGCCTCCCAAGTAACTGGGACTACAGACGCACGCCACCACGCCCAGCTAATTTTTGTATTTTTAGTAGAGACAGGGTTTCACCATGTTGGCCAGGAGGTTCTCAATCTCTTGACCTCGTGATCTGCCTGTCTCAGCCTCCTAAAGTGCTGGGATTACAGGTGTGAGCCACTACGCCTGGCCTCTTGTTTCATTTTTATCGCACCAATTCTATCTATTCCAAATTATTTTAAAGCAAATTTCAGACCTGGTATTATTTTATTTATAAATATTTGAGAATATGTCTTTAAAAGACAAGGAACTTTAAAGATCACTGTGATACTATTATCATGCTTAAGACACTAATATTAATCTTTTAATATCATCATATATCCAAGTAGTTATTACTCTCTCCCTGAGAGTACTCACCACCTTCATCCTGATATGTAAATTTTTTGCTTCATTTACACATTTAATTGGAAGCTGATGAAGGTGAGATATTATACTACATTATTCTTTGTGAATAAATGTCTGTTTAAAGAATGCATGATGTTTCATAGAGTTTCATTCATTTCTGAAAGTTTGCTTAGAATTACCAACTAATCAACCAACAACCTACATATCCTATATATAGAGAAAGAAAATAATTACAGAAATAAACTTTTATTTCAATTTGATATACTTTGTATTAGAAACTTTATCAGACTAACTGCTCAAAATATATAGAAAGTTCTCAGGCTGTTTACAGCGGGGTGTGCGTTTACATGATTTTGAAAAATAATTTTTTTCTAAATTCTGTAAGGTAGTTTATCCCAGATGAAAATATAATTTTATCTTGGTACATGTCTTTGTCCATTTGTGTTGCTCTAGAGGAATACTTGAGGCTGGGTAATTTATAAAGAAAAAAGGTGTATTTGGCTCACAGTTCTATAGGCTTTACAAGCAGCATGGCACCAGCATCTGTATCTTGTCGGAGCTTCAGGCTGCTTCACTCATGGCAGAAGAGGAAGGGGAGCCAGTGTGTAGAGATCACATGGGAAAGAGGATGAGATAGAAAGAGAGGAGGGAGGTGCCAGACTTTTTAAAACAACTAACTCTCAGAGGAACTAATAGAGTAAGAACTCATTACCACAAGGAAGTCACCAAGCCATTCATTAGAGATCTGCCCCCATGATACAAACACTTTCCCCTAGACCCTGCCTCCAACATTGGTGATTAAATTTCTTTCTTTCTTTTTTTTTTTTTTTTTTTGAGAGCGTCTCCCTCTGTCACCCAGGCTGGAGTGCAGTTGTGTGATCTTGGCTCACTGCAACCTCCGCCTCCCAAGGTTCAAGCAATTTTCCTGCCTCAGACTCCCCAGTAGCTGGAACTACAGGTGTACACCACCACGACTGGTTAACTTTTGTATTTTTAGTAGAGATGGGGTTTGCCATGTTGGCCAGGCTGGTCTCAAACTATCTACCTGAGGTGATCCGCCCACCTCGGCCTTCCAAGCTGCTGGGATTACAGGCAGGAGCTACCACGCCTGACCAGGGATTAAATTTCAACATGAGATTTGAAGGGGACAAATCCCCAAACCATAGCAGTATAGTTTCTATAGATTTAAATAGATTCTTATTACTTACTAGGGCCTGTGAAGTCTAGGACTTTAACTCCTGACCTCCCTTTGTTTATTTTGACAGTGAATGAGAATCTGAGTTCCAAAAGCTTGTTTGTAGGTTTTCATTTCTTCCACTTTCCTGTCTTGTTCCTGCATCAGACACAATCAAATTATATCTAGACAGACTTCAGCATTTAACTTGGCTTCCTGTGGCCCCTGCCCTATCTAAGGTACATGTACATTGTCACGACAAGATTGCACTAAAAATTATGTGGATTGAACATCCCTAATCCCAAAATCTAAAATTCAAAATGCTCTAAAATCCAAATTTTTTGAGCAATGACACAAGTGGAAAATACCACACCAACCCTCCTGTGACAGGTCACAATCAAAATGCAGGCACACAGCACACTTTATTCAGCATCTTCCAGGGGAAAAAGACCTTCTCAGCTCCCTTTAGCTGCAACATATATTTTCTGTGCATGCCAGATATGTAGGTCATATTTTTTACTGTTAAGTCTACTTACATGTGAATATGTGTAATAAAATAACTGCTTATCAGTAGTGTGTAATTTCAGAGTCTAGAATGATGATAATGCCAAAAAAAAACACAGATTGCCCATATGGGTGGCTGAGTAGCGACACTTTTGCTTTCTGATGGTTCAGTATACACAAACTTTGTTTCACATACAGAATTATAAAACTGTGGTATAAAATTACCTTTGGTTTATGTGTATAGGATGTATATGAAATGTAACTGAATTTCATGTTTAGACTTGGGTCTCACCCCAAAGATATTAATATTTCATTATGCATCTGCAAATATTTCAAAATATAAAAAAAGTCTGACAACCAGAACACTTAAGCTCCCAAGCATTATGGATAGGGAATACTCAGCCTGTGTAAACGCCTACTTAGATTTGTAGAGCACCCCTTTTCTAAGCATTTGCCACGAGAGCATAGGAACTGTAGAAATGTTTTGCTGGTAGGGAGAAATGTTTTGCTCTGGGGAGCAACACTGCTGAGGCTACTGATTAGATACTAACAGAGCTCTGGTTTTACCTCATTCTGTGAACATTTCTTAGAACCAAAGATATCTTTTTCAAATATGAGAAAAATCAAATTCAGCATTCCTACTGGTAGTTGAAATTTGGGGTGATCTTATCTTCCCCTTGTATAGAAAAATGGAAAAGATAATTTCAGTCTGAGGTGAGGGAGATATAGTTAACTGGGTGGGTCTTTCTTTGGGATAGATCCACACCACTCTGTGAATCTCCTACTCTGAATGTCCAGGACTCACAGAACAGAGAATAAGACAAAATTTACCAATTCTATGTTTCCTTCTAGTCTCTGATTATTTGTATTTGTTTGTTCATTTATTTATTGCATCTTCCCAACTTGTTGGTACTGCGCTAACTTATGCTGGCCTTATATTATAGGTCTATGTAACTGTAAAGGTCTATGTAACAAAACCCCAAATTGCCCTCTAAACCGTGAGCAGAGTTTCTAAAAGGAAATATCCAGTTGACACATCTGTACATGACCCTGAGTCCTACAACCTTGGTTCTTTCTATCCCTGGAGTCCTTTCTTCTGATAATACTGTGGCTCTAATGAGTGCCAAATTTTGACACAGAAGACCTGGGTTCAAATCCTGACATTGGCATTTTGAGTGGTCTGGCTTTGGCCAATTTATTACATGTTTCTGTGCTTTAACTCTGGTTCTCTGAGGGTTGTTGAGAAGATTAAGGGGCATATGCATCTGAAGATGGGCAGTGCCCTGGGCATGGTACACAGGAAGCACTCAGGCAAGGATGAACAGCAGGAAGTCTTCACTCCATATCCTGACTCACTTATTTCTGGTGCAGCAGACACACCAGATTATACCCCTGCAACCCTTGGGTTGCCTGGTTCATGCCTGGCATGCAAGGCAGACACTCATTAAATAACTACTAAAGGGACACAGCTGTAAAACTAGCTGTTGGATGCCAAGTGACCACCTAGCAGTGCTACCAGTTTTGGAGGGCAAACCCTTGACCTGTTCTGTGCCAGCCATGGCACACCCATGACAGTGGCATTTGTCAAGCTTCTTCCTCTGCCCCTAGGTATAATAGCAGCCAGGCTTCCCATTTGTAAATGATGTGGAAAGCATTTTTGTGGATTGTGTTATGGGCTGAATTGTATTCCACCAAATTCATATGTTGAAGCCCTAATCCCCAGTACCTTAGAATGTGACTATATTTAGAGATAGAACCTTTAAAGAGGTAATTTAAGTTAAAATGAACCCATTAGGGTAGGGACCTAACAGAATCTGGCTGGTATCCTTATAAAAAGAGGAAATTCAGGCATACAAAGAGAAAACCAGGGATGTGCCCACACAGAGAAAAAACTACATGAGGACTCAGTGAGAAGGTGGCCATCTACAAGCCAAGGAGAAAGGCCGGAAAAGAAGCCAAGTGGGCTCACACCTTGACCTTGGACTTTAGCCTTCACAACTGTGGGAGACTAAATGGCTGTGGTTTAAGTCACCCAGTCTGTGGTACTTTTTAAATGAAAGTACTAGCGAACTAATACAGGTATTCTTTTATTTGATCCTTAAAACAATCCTTTGAGGCAAGTATTGTGATCCCAGATTTACAAATAGAGAAACCGAGGTGTAGAGAGAGTATAAGATCAGCTTAACATCACACAGTTGAGCAGAACTTGGACTTTCTGGCTCCAAATCCAGTGCTTTTTCTGCTGCATCTGAGCTGTCTCTTCTGTTAGGGCTTGTTCTTCCCTCTGCTCACCCTATCTTCTCCTGGAGAAGGTTCAGGCCAGTCCACAAAGGGAGAATCCACTCAAGGCATGTTTGATTTTAAGCAGTCCTAGATCTACTTAAAGCAATGCCATTACTGTAGTATGCCTCTTACAGAGATCTCATTTTTGCTGCCAGTTTTTTTTTCTTTGAAAATCTAAAAAAATAAGACATTAAGTTTTTGATTGTGAAGAAGTTGGACAATGTTTGGATCTCTAGAATATGAACAGAAATACACAAAATGACACGCCCAGCCTAAAATCCCTGGAGACCCTTGAGTCTCATATTGAGTGCCATTGAACTGTTTGATAGACCAATAGATTTTAGAACTGGAGGCTGGGCACAGTGGCTCATGTCTGTGGTCCCAGCATTTTGGGAGGCTGAGGTGGGCAGATCACTTGAGGCCAGGAGTTTGAGACCAGCTTGGCCAACATAGAGAAACCTGATCTTTACTAAACAGACAAAAAATTAGTTGGGTCTGGTGGCACATACCTATAATCCCAGCTACTTAGAAGGCTGAGGCAGGAGAATCGCTTAAACCCTGGAGGTGGAGGTTGCAGTAAGCAGAGATTGCACCACTGTACTCCAGCCTATATAACAGATCGAGAGTCTGTCTCAAAAAAGATGAACACATATTTTAGAGCTGGAAACTTCAAGATTTTCTGAACAAACAGGGAACTGAGGCTGAGACAGTTTGAATGCACTGATCAATGTCAGAATGCAGTTGTAAGAGTTGAAAGGTTCTATGTCTCAGCTCATAGACAATTAGAAATAGGAAATTATAGGAAGAGGTAGGGATGACCAGGCCAAGCACATTGACAGCCATGACAAGTCACAGCTTGACAGCAAAGGAAGAAACAGGGGAACTGAATACCAGACCCAGCACTCGCCATGCCTTGCATTCTGGGGTGGTTTTATGCAAAGACCAACAATTCCGTGGTCCCTAGTCACTCTCAAGACATCCTTGTACTCACAGCTCCATTAAATAATTAATGTTTATGATAACCTTTGGCCATGAACAGAAGTCGAAGTGTGTTATATTAACTCTGATTTCTAAGGCAGGGACATACATAATACATTTCATTAACAACAAAAATAATGTTTATTGAGTGCTATGTGCCAGGGTCTATAGGGATTATCTCATTTTGAAAATACTTCCATCCCAAATGGGTTTAACTAAAAATATTTTGATATTTGAAACTGCAGTTGGCTGAAAATCCATTTATATGGAAAAACTCATTCACTAAGACGGATTTGGTTAAATGATGACTTTTATGTACTCTGTCTTCTTCCTCTCTCCGTAACTGTGTGTGTATGTACATATACATGTATATGAAGAAAAACTTCTTTCATATATAAATGTTCTATATATATGATACAAATATGTTCTCTATATATGTTCTTTTGTATGTAATTGACCTTTGAACAACTTGCGGGTTAAGAGTGGCACCTGCCACTCTGCCCCACCCCTTGCACAGTTGAAAATTCACATGATTTTTGAATCCCTAAAAACTTAACTACTACTAACCTACTGTTGACCGGAAGCCTTGATAACATAAACAATTGATTAACACATATTTTTATTGTTTTTGTTTTGAGACAGAGTCTCGCTCTGTGGCCCAGGCTGGAGTGCAATGGTGCAATCTCAGCTCACTGCAACCTCTGCCTCCCAAGTTCAAGTGATTCTCCTGTCTCAGCCTCCTGAGTAGCTGGAACTACAGATGCCTGCCACCATGCCTGGCTAATTTTTGTGTTTTTAGTAGAGACCAGGTTTCACCATGTTGGCCAGGCTGATCTCCAACTCCTGACCTCAAGTGATCTGCCTCACTTAGCCTTCCAGAGTACTGGAATTACAGGCATGAGCCACCATGCCTGGGCTGAATAACACATATTTTGTAAGTTGTTTGTATTATATACTATGTTCTTACAATAAGGTAGAATGCAGTATATAATACACACAACATACAAAATATGGTATTAAGAGAAAATGCTATTAAGAAATCATAAGGAAGAGAAAGTATATTTTTACTATTCATTAAATGGAAGTGGATCTTGATAAAGGTCTCCATCCTCATCGTCTTCATGTTGAGTAGGTTGAGGAGGAGGAGGAAGGGAAGGATTGGTCTTGCTGTATCAGGAGTGGCAGAGGTGGAAGAAAATCTGGGTATCTCTCTCTCTCTCTCTCTCTCTCTCTCTCACACACACACACACACACACACACACACGCAGCCGGATGTGGTGGCTCACGTCTGTAATCCTAGCACTTTGGGAGGCCGAGGCAGTTGGATCACGAGGTCAGGAGATCGAGATCATCCTGGCCAATATGGTGAAACGCTGTCTTTACTAAAAATACAAAAATTAGCTGGGTGTAGTGGCGCGTGCCTGTAATTCCAGCTACTTGGGGAGGCTGAGGCAGGAGAATCGCTTGAACGCAGGAGGGAGAGGTTGCAGTGAGCCGAGATGGCACCACTGCACTCCAGCCTGGCAACAGAGCAAGACTCTGCCTAAAGAAAACCCACAAAACAAATAAAACCACACAGCAAAACAAAACACACAGAAGCTAGACACCTGAGGCTGATTCCTCTTCTGAACCAGTTTCTGTCAATTCCCCATTCTTCTTTTTTTTTTTTAAGACGGAGTCTTACTCTGTCGCCCAGGCTGGAGTGCAATGGCAGGATCTCTGTGCACTGCAACCTCTGCCTCCCAGGTTCAAGTGATTCTCCTGCCCCAGCCTCCTGAGTAGCTGGGACTACAGGTGTGGGCCACCACGCCCAGCTAATTTTTTTTTTTTTTTTGTATTTTTAGTAGAGATGGGATTTCACTATGTTGGCCAGGATAGTCTCAATCTCTTGACCTTGTGATCCGCCCACCTCAGCCTCCCAAAGTGCTGGGATAACAGGTGTGAGGCACCACACTCGGCCTTCCTTCCCCATTCTGTTTAGTCTTGCAGTTGATTTATGTCTTGTATATCCTTCAAGGGCCACTGGAGCTCAGCCTCCTTGGGCTCATCTTTCTCAACTTCTGGTTGAGACTGGTTCCTAGTCTTCCCCTTCTCTGTGCTCCTGGAGCTCTCGATTCCTGTCCAGATCATTCAGTACACATCAGTGCAACCTAGTTTTGCCACTCATTTCATTTGTATAGAGGGAGCTGCTGATGCCATTGCCAAATCCTTTGAACGATCAGCGCTTAGTGCTCCGAATCCCTCCCAGCTCCAGGGATGTTTGCTACTGTTAAAGATGATAATTACTCATGTCGCCATATGTCATTCATTCTTCCATCCTCCGAGAGCTGCAGTTTTCTCGTCTGCACAGCAGAGATGATATCACCTATTTCATGGGTGGTGTTTTAGCCCTTAACAAGAATAACTTGTGAAAAAAGTTTTTTTTAACTTCAGCGTTATATCAATGTTATTTATTTGTGGTGCATTTGAAACAGGACTCAATGTATCCAAATGTGGTTTGCACACAACTTTTCAGAAACATACCTCCACTGGATGGTTAGGAGGGAATCTGCCCAGCTTGGGGCCCCACCTGCTGCCACTGGACTTGAACTAGAACTAACTAACACTCAAGACAGCTCGCTCCTTCCTTCCTTTGTTTGTATCTTCCCAAAATACACATGTTGAAACCAAATCCCTTCATTCATTCATATTGGCTACTCTCACATGAAAATATTTTCATTCACACAGAAGGTCTTTTTTTTCCATTTCCAGACTTTTTCTTTTTGTATTGACCAATAAGAGTTATACATATTTATGGGCACGTGATATTTTGATACATACATATAATATGTAATGATACATGCATATAATATGTAATGTGTAATGACCAAATCAGAATCTGAATCACCTCAATCATTTTTCAAGCGTATTGTGAACATTTCAAATTTTCTCTTCTAGCTATTTTGAAATATACAGTAAATTATTGTTAGCTATAGTCACATTAAAGTGATTATAGTTACAGTAAATAAGTCCTATCATTCTACCAAACAATATAACTTATTTTTTCTATCTAATTGTGTGTTTGTATCTTTTAACCAACCTGCCTTCGTCCCCACTCCCCCACTTCCCCACCTTCCCAGCCTCTGGTGACCACTATTCCACTGTCTACCTCCATGAGACCTGCTGTTTTAGTGCCCACATATGAATGAAAACATGTGATATTTGTCTTGCTGTGCCTGGCTTATTTCACTAAACCATAGTGCCAAACAGTCTTTATCTCAATGAATTCTCCTTTGCTGAATTCTTAAATGTAGGTTTTCTTTCTTTTTTATTCTCTTTTTCTCCCAGGTCCTCTCCTAGGAGAAGAGGGAACAAATCACGTTGTTCCCATGCTCAGGAATTTTTAAATGACTCATTGTAGCCTACAAGTAGAAATCTAAGCTGTTTACCATGGAATTCAAGGCCCTTCAAGGTCTCAGCGTGGGGTTTTTCCACTTTCCAACCACATTTTCTACTCCACACACACTCTGCCCCTCCATGCTGGGTTGCATGCCTGCCTGGAGCCTGCCCCTCTTGTCATGTCACATCTTCTTTTGTCCTCTCTTCTCTTCCTGGATTGACTTTCCCCTTCTCTTTGGCCATTGTAATACTCTGGGAAGCCTGGTGCTCTCTGTTGGATTTAATGGTACTCCTTGTTGGCTTCCCCGTTTCTATTCTTGCACTACAAACATGGTCTTTGTTTCTTTCTGCTTCATATTAGAGCTGCTTGTCACTGCTACCTTCCTTTTTAGGTTGTTAGCTCTTACTTGGAAAAGGGGTACCTCGTATTTTTATCCTCCCCTCATCTGAGCATTGTTTTGTTAAGTAACAGGTGTTCAATACACAGTTGCTGAATGTTGAGGATGTTGAATGTAGTCGTTAAAAGAACTAGGCCCTGAAATCAGACTACAGAGGATTGGAAGCCAGCTCTATTCTGTACTCAGTGTGTGACCTCAAATGCTATGCATCTGTGATATAAGAATAATAATAATTCTCTGTGAGATGAGTTATTACGATTCTCATCCTAGGACTGCTGTCCTAGGCTGTTGGGGTATTAAATGAGATAATAGAAGATGTAGTACAGAGCCTGACACATAAACAATGTTCCGTGTTTGTCTTATTATTATAAATTAACCTAAGTGCTTAGGGCATTATTGAAAACTAAGTCCCAAAGTATTTGACCCCAGGGGAGTTTACATAGAAGGGAAGGGTATTTTTTAAAATTTCTTTTACCTCGGAGAGGGCTTGGGTGCTTATAGACTGATTTCCAGCTATCATATTTGCAGTTTTGTTTTTTCAGGATCTGTCTATACCAGCTATTTCTGTCCTGCTTATTTCCTCCTTGAGTCAGAACCCATCCATTATTAATTACAGAGGTTCTTAAACTTGAATGAGCAGCAGGATTCCTTAAGGGGGCGGGGGCTGCTAAAGCACAGATGGCTGGGTCCTACCCCTGAGTTTCTGACTCCATAGGTCTGGGCTGGCACTTGAGAATCCGCATTTTGAACAGGTTCCCAGTGGTACTGGTGCTGCTGATCCAGGGACCCCACTTTGAGAACCACTGCACTCTCAGGACTCAGCTCCCCAACCCAACAGCCTTTTTTGTAGTATTTTAGGGTAGGGTACTCAAGAAAACATGCTTTATGATTTCATGTAGAGGAAAAATCAGCAGATCCTTTGATCTTCAGACTTGATTGAATGATTCTGTTAATAATTTGTAAGTTATTAACTTGCCAGTTTCTCAACTTCCTAAATTATTCAAGTTGACATCTCAGGTGGAAATTTCAGTGTCATATTAGACAGGTGCTGAGTTGAGGATTCTCAGGTTACCATCCTTATTAGCTTGATGCTGTGATGTTGCCTCTGTTGGCCAGGTTAGCATTACCAAAGGTGTGTCCTCCTGGTGTAGATGTTTGCTGCCCCTACTAGAGTGTGGTCCTTGCAAATAATCTCAAATCAATTGACTTAAAGCAAGGGACACTGAGTGTCAAAAGTCCCTAGATGTCCAGAGAAAAGGGCTCTGTGATTTGGTCAGGTGCCAGGTTCCTATGTCTTCTCCCTGTGCACCCTTTAGGTTGGGCTTTGTCCCAAGGTTGCTTCCCAAACAGAATTCAAGATGACAACAAGTGGTAACAGACATTGCATCCAGACATGACAAGGTCTGATTGGGAAGAAGCGTTGATTTCCCCTGTGGCCCTTTCTGTGAGCAGGGAAAACCTTTCCAAGAAGTTTCGCAGACCCTCAAGGCTCAGTTGGCCTCTCCTAAACTGTTTCCTGATAAGGGCTTCCCAGGCTTGGGTTAGATCAATTTACCTGAGTCTCAGAGCAAAACTGGGGCTTTGCCAGCATGAAAGGCAAGCGGCTGTTGCAGGCAATAAATGTGCCTGCCTGAGTGCTATAAAATGTAGGCTTCCCCAAAGAAGTATAATGCAAAATGGCATGTACAGTAAATGGGCCTGAGGGTAAACCCTTTGTGCATTTCTTACTTTGAAAGAAAATAGCAAATGAAGTCTATTGCATTTCTTTGCCTTGTAAATCACTATGATAGGCATATACAATCTTCTGCATATAGCTGACATTGGCTTTCATCGATCCATTTGAATAGATGCCCACCAATTTGCCGGAATTCGTTTCTGTTCAAATGAAAATTTAAAAGATGTTAATTAACAGGATCTGCAGTCACATTTTCAGTAATTGTGTCAAAAGCTGTTTCTCCCAGGTGGATTTTCAATGTGGGATTGTATGAATTCTGGGAATTATGTATATGATAATATTATTCAGTGGAAGCTGCAATGTCCCCACATTCAAACCATAACAATATCTATATGGTAAAAAATTAAGAAAAGCACTAAGTCTGTGGCTACATTGCTTATTGTTAACGTGGCATCATCAACCCCATCCCATCTGAGTTTAAGGATCATTTCCCTACTTGGGTTAGAATTGGCCAATGAGAAAACTTACAAGATTTGGAAGGTAAAGTCCATCAGAGGCCATCGCCCTTGAGAAGTGAAAAAGGTCAAGCATGTAGGTTCCAGGACCCCTGGGGTTACCAAAATCCTCAAGTCTCTTATATAAAATGGCATAGTGGTTGCATATAACCTATTCATATCTTTCCATATACTTTAAATTATCTCTGGATCATTATAATGAATACAAGCTAAATGCTGTGTAAATAGTTATTATACTGTATTTTTTGAATCATTTTTATTGTTATTTTTTATTATCAGTTTAAATATTTTCCATTTGTAGTTAGTTGAATCCAGGGCTGACTGTGTTATTGTAAGGTCTTTATATTACAAGTAAAGTAACATCATATTTATTCAAAGATAGATTCTGATTAATTAAAGACATACACTGTAAAAACTACGGCAACTACCAAAGTTTTTGAAAAACAGTTATGTTCTTTCATCTTGGGCGCTGACATGCCATCCAGACTGAGGAACATTTGAAATCTTTGGGGCCACAGGAGTCTCTTGCTGCAACAACAAACATTGAAATTACCTGAGAGGCCAATATCCTACCGGCCACTTCCACAAATATCAATTCAATTCAAAATTCAATTCAATGAGTAAATTCAATTTATCTATTCATGATAAAAATAAAACTCTGCAAAAGCTAAGAATAGAAGATAATTTCCTTAACCTGAGAAAGGATATCTATGAAGCAGAAACATACAGAGAACACTGTGCTAAACAGTGAAGGGTTGAATGATGTGTTTCTCCTCCTCCCAGAACTTGATCACAATCTGTCATTATTTAAATGTATTGATAGTTTGTTTATCCATTTGTAGATTGAAAGACACCTCGATTGCTTTTCATTATTGGTAATTATAAATAAAACTGTTAAGACTATTCATGTATTGTAGGGTTTTGTGTAAACATACATTTTTGGTTTTCCTCAGTAAATACCCAGAAATGAGATTTCTAGGTCACATGATAGGTATGTATTTGATCTCATAAAAAAACTGATAATATATTTTTTACAATAATTTAACTATTTTGCATTATATCAGCAAAATCTGAGAGCACCAGTTTCAGTTCCTATATCTTTGCCAACTCTTGAGATTGTTGGCGTATTTTTCTAATAGATAGATATGTTTCTATCTAGTAGACATGTCTGGTATCTTAGTGTGGTTTAGATTTGCACTCTACCAATGACTAATAGTGTTGAGAATTTTTTCATAAGCTTATATGTCACCTGTAGATCTTCTTTGTTAATAGTCTATTTACATTTTTTGCCCATTTAAAAAAACCAAATTATTTTATTTCTTACTGCTGAATTTTAGAAACTGTTTATATAGTCTTGGTGGATAAAAGTCCTCTGTCAGAAATGTGATTTGATAATATTTTCTTTTAGTTTGTGTCTTGTTTCATTCTCTAAATTGTATTTTCACAGAATGAAAGTTTCACATTTTAATAAAGTCTAATTAGTGTTTTCTTTTATGAGTCATAGTTTGAAGTTGCATATAAAAACTCTTCACCTAAATCAAAGTCATGAAAATTTTCTACTATGCTTTCTTATAGAAGATTTATAGTTTTACCATTTTTTTTTTTGGTTTTGAGGTGATTTATGCATAAGGTGTGAAGAATGGATTGAGGTTCATGTTTTGCATAGAATTGTTCAATTGTTCCAGTGTTACTGAAAAGACTGTCATTTCTCCATGGAATTACCTTTTTCATTCTTGTCACAAATCATTTGTCTAGTTTTGTGTGTACCTCTGTTGTGTTCCATCGATTTGTCTGTCCTTTCACCAATGCCACACTGTCTTGACTGCTGAAGCTTTAGAGCAAACTTGTTCAACCCACGGCCAGCAGGCTCCATGCAGCCCAGGATGGCTTTGAATGCAGCCCAATACAAATCCATAAACTTTCTTAAAATATTATAAGATTTATGCATGGACTTTTTTTCTTTTCTTTTTCTTTAGCTCAGCAGTTAGTGTTAGTGTTAATGTAGTTTCTTTGTGGCCCAAGACAATTCTTCTTCCAATATGGCCTAGGGAAGCCAAAAGATTGGATACCCCTGCTTTAGAGTAAATCTTGAAATTGTGTAGGGTGAGTCCTCTGATCATTTTTTTCTTTTCAAAAAATTGTTTCTATTTTATTTGCCTTATGTGTATTTTAGAATCAGGTTATCTATATCTGTAAAACAGCCTGCTAGGAGATTGACTGGGACTGTGTTCAATCTATAAACCAATTTGGGAAGAATTGACATTTTAATAATATTGAATCTTCCAATCCACGAACACAACATATTTCTTTTTGTACAGTATCAGTAGCCTCTGTAACATCCATTGGCTAAAACATAGGTGAGGGATATAGCTTTCTCCTTTTTAACCTCTCTACCCTGTTTATACTACAATGTCATCAAGTCTCAGAACAAATGTTATTACATGAACAATAATTATCAAGTAGTTCTAATACACTAACACGGTTTCAGAGTCTACTCTGGTAGGCTTTTTAGTCAGTATATATTACAACTTTCTCTGCTGGTTTAAGATGAAGATAATTGCAGCCTCCTGGTAGCCTCCAGGGTGAATGCTTTGATTCGAATCTTTCAGCTGCTAAGTAACCATCCCTTTGGAAGCAGGTAGGCCGGATTAGAATGCTGATCCACATACAGCATCTTCCAGCATACATGGATGATTGTTTAGATGGCAGAGTTGTAGCACAGAGGTGTGGGATTGTTGAGAATGCTTCTGGCTGAGGATGAACTCCACGGAACACACCTGACCAAGGGCCGGGCTGCTGTATTTGAAACCCATAAGTGTTCTTCCTTTGAGGCTACACCTGCCTCGGGCTGCTTAGAGCTCAAGGACTCCCCGACTGGTGAGCTCCCTGTGCAGCAGCCTAAGGCGCTGGCACCCAGTCTTCCATCCCTTTCTCTTTTAGTCTAGGTCACACTTGCGCTGTGCTGAAATGGCTCTCCGCCTCCCCGCTCCCCACTTCCCACTTCTTTTCCACCCAAGCACTTTTCATAATGACATTCGTGCTCATTTAACCCCATCTTGACGCCTGCTTTTTACAATATGCCCACTAACACAGCATCACAGATGGAACTTTTTTTTTTTTTTTAGGCAAGAGTCTTGCTCTGTTGCCCAGGATGGAGTGCAGTGCGGCGATCTTGGTTCACTGCAACCTCCGCCTCCTGGGTTCAAGCGATTCTCATGCCTCAGCCTCTCAAATAGCTAGGATTACAGGCGCACGCCACCACGCCCCGCTACGTTTTTGGATTTTTAGTAGAGACGGGGTTTCACCATGTTGGCCAGGCTGATCTCAAACCCCTCACCTAAAGTGATCCACCCACCTCGGCCTCCTGAAGTGCTGGGATTACAGACGTGAGCCACCGCGCCTGGCCAAAACTATTTTGTAAAGGAGGAGCCTGAGCCTTGTGATGATTTCAAAGTGGTACGTGCGAAGATTTTCACAAAGGTTTTTATTTTTATTTTTAAGAGACCATCCTTCCAATCACAACCCTGATTCAGTAAAATGGTCAGACAACCACAGAGGTGTGAATGGAGGTTCTCCAGGCGACCCAAACTCGCCTTGCGTACGACACGTTCAGGTCCTGCCACGACAGAACTTCGCAGTCAGCCCCAGGACCTGGGGTGTTTGGAAGCCAATGGCCTTGAAGGGGAAGGAGCGACTCCATTTGGGAAAAAAAAAGTCTCAAAAGCGCCCTGGAGATGTTTCTGGGAGGCAGGGGCGGTCCTGGCAGGGTGGTTGATGTGGCCTGAGCGACCTGCAACCCCCCCCCGCAACCTTCCCCCGCCCCCACTTTTTTCCTTCACTTATCGGTGGGTGCGGCCAACCCAAGGCGGGGTCCTGCGTGAATCCGGGAGTTTGTTTCCCTTCCTCCCTGCCCCTGGCTTGGCTCTGGCACGGTCCTGCTGCTTTTCCTAGCTCAGGGCGCTGGCCTCTCCGAAGCCAAGGCACGGAGGAGAGCTTTGTCCACACTGCAGTATCGCATTCTTGCCTCTTTCAGGCCTGGCAGGGTCGCCACTTCCTACAGTTCCTAGCCCCTGGGTGTTTTCTGTTTAGGTCCCTCTATCTGCCCAGCTCCCACATCTGCCGGTAGCCACTTTAGTAAACTCCCTTCAACTACAGTCCTTGAAGGTTATTAAGATGGACTTGGCCGGGCGCGGTGGCTCACACCTGTAATTCCAGCACTTTGAGAGGCGGAGGCGGGCAGATCGCGAGGGCAGGAGTTCGAGATCAGCCTGGCCAATATGGTGAAACCCCATCTCATTTAAAAATACAAAAATTAGCCAGGCGTTGTGGCGAGCCTGTAGTCCCAGCTACTCGAAGGTTGAGGCAGAAGAATCGCTTAACCCGGGAGGCGGAGGTTGCAGTGAGCCAAGATCTCGCTACTGCACTCCAGCCTGGGTGGCAGAGTGAGACTCTGTCTCAAAAAAAAAAGGAAAAAAAAGATGGAATAATGATTGCAAAGTCAGGTGGGCAGTGGAGCCCCACCTAGATATGGTATTGCTTTATTATACCATAATAATGGTATACTGAATTACAGTTCCCAGTCTGTGAGGGGCCTCCAGGTAACTCATGAAAAACATAAAGCTCCCAGAGGGCGATGTTGATCTCCAGCCTCCCACCCCACCTCACCCCATTTTAAAAATTACTCTACATTCAGTGCTATTTTAATCACCTGACACTGCTTTAGGTGGTATAAAATCAGAATATTAAACCAAATTGAAATGTCTGAGAATAGAACTAAGGGATGCAATTCCTAATTTCTCCCTGGTAATGGCCTCTCAATGATATTTTCCCTACTGCAGACTTCCTTTGAAGGCTCATGGCTTCAACTCCCAGCCTCCTGTAGTTCTTCTTTAATCCTATCTTAAAATACAAGATAAATGTTGCCTGAGTTCTCATGTTTCCTTGCAAGGTCATGTTTGATCTACTGTACTTAGCTGTGTCTTCTTACTAATGAAGCCCCAAAATATTTGTATCAGCAGGGTCCTGCCAGGTGATTTTTCTTAGAAAATGCTGCCTTTGTTATTTTTGCTAAGGTGATTGGCCTGTCTGCACCTACCGAATTCACTGGGGCTGTGCTTTTTCTACAGCTAACCATTTCAAAGAAAAAGAAATGATAAACTAATACTTGTAACAGTGAAGTCAAGGCTAGCAGTATTGCTTGTGAACCAAATAAGTCACTTTAAAAGAGCACTTCATGATGGATTACTTATTTATTTAAATAACTTCCAACAATCAAAAACATTACAATGCAAAGAAATTTGAGTTTACTCTTTAATTGGAACTCTATAATTTAGTCATCAACAGGTAATTGTTAATAATGGTAACATGATTATAATGTGTGTCAATTTGCTTAATCACTAAGCCATCCTATAATCCTAATGCGTTTTTAAAGGCAAAGCAATTCATCTTAAAATTGATTACTAGTTAATGACATCTATAATTAGGGGTTGGGAGGAATAAACATTCTTATTCTCGAAAGCCTTAGGTAGTAAAACAAAAGCCTTAGCTTGAAAGATCTTTAGTTTTCTGGGGAAAAGGTATTCCAAGCTGCTGCTTCTTTGAATGGGTATGCAGTTCTCTGCTATTGAACTCATGAGTCTTTTTAATGTGGGGGCCTCTTGAGTTTCTTTTGATTCAGGTTCATTCCATATGGAACAATGACATTCTTGGTAACATTTGGCAATAACCAACTCTCGGAAGAAATTTAGTTTTAAAAACCCTTCAGGGTGGGTTTTTATAGGACTACAGCTCTCTACCAGGGACAATTTTGCCCCACCCCAGGTGATATTTGGCAAAGTCTAGACATGTTTTTGATCACCAGGTTGCAAAAGGGGGTGCTCCTGGCATCTCATTGGTAAACACCAGGGATCCGCTCAACATTCTACAATGCACAGGACACTGCTTACAACAAAGAATGATTTGGTCCAAAATGTCAATAGTGCTGCCACGGAGAAACTCTGATAGAGGATGCTGAGAATGACAAGGGTCTCTGTGCTTTTCTCAAAGATGGTATGGGCCTTGTGAATCAACTCTGTTGTAGAAACAGGATTACAAATGAACGACAGCTGATGTGTGGGATCATCAGATCTTATTGGCCTCTCAGGGTCTCTTCTTAAAGCAGGGCACACTCAGAGATGCTTACTGACTGAATTCCCGTTTTATTAAAACTCAATTGTTTACGCCTTTTCTTTTTCTTTTAACTTGTTTGAAAAGGCCAACATATATAATATATTATATATATATATTATATAATATATAATTACGAATATATATTATATATTTTGTTTAACTTTTTGGAATCTCTACAAATTTTCCTTTCTTCTCTCTTTTTTTAAAAAAATTTCCTCATGGAGCATCAATGTTCACCATGTTCCATTGTGTTATAGATACAAAGAGAGCAGGCTGATTGGTGGGAAACTTTTCCAAATGCAATCACAATAGCCCTCCAAAGAAAAATGTCTCTTCAGCCATTTAAAATGTTTTTGAGAACTGGACAAAGTGAACTATGCTGTATGATGAATTTGAGCTTCTGTTGGCCAACCCTCTGTTTAGGAGAGAGAAGTGAAAAGCTAAGTCATGCCCAGGGTGGAGCCAAGCTTGAGTTAAGCAAAGGGAGGTTCGATTTTTTGTTTGTTTGTAATTTTCTGTGCTACTTTTTGCTTTTTTGTTTGTTTTGTTTTGTTTTGGGACAGAGTCTCACCCTGTCACCCAGGCTGGAGTGCAGTAGCATGATCTCAACTCACTGCAACCTCTGCCCCCCAGGTTTAAGCGATTCTTCAGCTTCAGCCTCCCAAGTAGCTGGGATTACAGGCACCTGCCACCATGCCCGGCTAATTTTTGTATTTTTAGTAGAGATGGGGTTTTACCATGTTGGCCAGGCTGTTCTTGAATTCCTGACCTCATGATCCACCCACCTCAGCCTCCCAAAGTGCTGCTATTACAGGCAAGAGCCACCACGCCCAGCCGGTTAAGCAAAGAAAGGTTTGATTTTGAATCATTTTGGTTGCAGCACTTCCCTCTGGGACCTTCAAAACACTGCATCAAAGAGATGAAAATCGATAAGAAAACATTTGTATAGCACTTCTGGTTTTTTGAAGGAAGTGTCATGGAGATGGAAGCTGTATCATTATTCACATTAGACTCTGTGCAGTCATAAAACAGAGAGGAACATGCTGAGCAGAGTGCTTTGTGATGACTTCATCTTTCTCCGAGCTAATAGCTGTTAGTAGCTAACATAGGTCCATATGGAGAACCTGCTACATAGCTCATATTACCAGCCTAATGATTTTGTTGGGTTCCTTTTTTTGTCATTGTCAGTATTCAATATAACTTCTTTTCAAAAGTCTAACCAAAAATACAGGCAAATGAATGTTTAAAATGTATACAATGAGCCCTCAATAAAAGCCTGGTAACTTGTCACTTTGATTTTCAGGACTTGTTTCACTGGTAATATCTTAAAACAGAAGTTACTGGCTAGTGGCATGTAAAAATGTTTGAGAGTGCAAAGGTAGATATAAACTCAAAATAGTGGAATATTCTATGAAATCTTTTAACATCTCATCTTATTTAGCCCTTAACATAGTAATTATTGAGCATTTATTAAACACTATGTTTTATATGGAAGTGATCAAAACACACCATCAGATTGAAGCATAGTTGAAACTTAACAAAGATAAGTATATATTGATCAGAGATAAAAGAAGATAGAGAAATATTTATAAGAAGAAATTTTATGGCAAGTGATATATCTATCTGGAATACAGCAATTGCATTGGTGGAATTCTCCTCTGAATAAAAAGATTTCAATGTGAACAGATTGCCTCCAAAGGGCACTGGGGCTTTGGTCAAAAATAACAACTACGCAACAGAGCAGAAAAGTGAAAACCACATGCTCTACCAGGCAGGAGGTGGGGGCTGTACATTAGGTCACAGGTGACGTCAGGCCAAAGCTGATGATGTTCTGCCCTGGCTCCTACTAAGGTCAGAGTCATACAGGTGCATCGGCAAGGCCACTTAGGAAGTAGGTCTTTGTGCAAGCCACAGGAGCCAAGAACAAAGTCAGGCGAAGGCAACATTTTCCTTAAGAAACTGCGAATATTCATCATACTGTTCAAGAAATGGGTACGAACAAGTTTGTGAATGCATCAGCAGAGACTCTTGTGTTCCTAGCAAAGGTCAGGGTGAAATATCTTTGGAGACTAGAAGATTAGATATTAGGGAGGTGTATCATTCTTTGATATAATTCTTTTTTTTTTGTCCTGTTAAGGGACCTATTGTATCAGGTCTGTGATCTTCCCTCACTGAATTAAGCATTTCTTACTTCTACATACATATTGACTTGAAAGTTAGTATGAGTTGAACTCCGCAGTCCCTCAACAGTGAGCTGCAGGGTCAAAGCACAGGCCTCCCGTGCAGGGAGGATTGCATCTGGATTCTGAATTTGCCACTTGATCGCTGTGTGTCCTTTGGCAAATTACTTGCCATTCCCAAGCCTTACTAATTTTCTCATTTTCCTTACAATATTGTTAGGATTAGAGGACATGGATTTTTAACATGATGAACAGGGTGCCTGGAATATAGAAGGAACTTAAAAGATGTTAGTGCTAATTAATTTGGAACACACTGGTTACCTATCAGGTTGAAAGAATCGAGCACGTTTTGGAGTGTCTAACCCATCCAGGACTCCAAAAATGACTTAGCACCAGGGATGAAACTTAGCAGCAAAAGCAACAGAATGTTTTAAGAAACTTCACCATCAAGCTTCCAGGCACCCCAGTGTTTGCCGAATTGTTTCCAAATGCTTATTTAGGGGAGGTAACCAAAAGAATTCTAGAGTTTTAAACAAACACAGGCAGCATTATAAACATCATTCATGCTGCAGATCATAAATATCAGTTTCTCAAATTCATTTTTTTTTTTTTTTGGGTGGAGACAGAGTCTCCCTCTATCCCTCAGGCTGGAGTGCAGTGGCGCTATCTTGGTTCACTGCAACCTCCTCCTCCCAGGTTCAAGCGATTCTCCTGCCACAGCCTCCCAAGTAGCTGGGATTACAGGCACCTGCCATGACGTCCGGCTAATTTTTTGTATATTTAGTAGAGACAGGGTTTTGCCATGTTGGTCAGGCTGGTCTCCAACTTCTGACCTCAGGTAATCTAATTATAGGCGAGAACCACTGTGCCCAGCCTTCAAATTTATTTTATGTGCAAGAAGAGGCACCAGGAGCAGAGGCCTAATTCTCCCCCAGAGTACTTTGTTTTGATCTCATTTCCTCTTAGGACGTTTAGTTAAACTAGACATCACAGTCTTACTTTATAGAGGGGGAACTTGTCACAGGAATAATAGGGCCCACCTTCTAGGATACAGGGAAGGGCAGTGGTCAGATGGTCTCTACGAATAAGAACTCTCTTGTTCATTAATTATTTATCAGATAACGAGCTTTGTTAGAATCAGAAAGTGTCCCCTATGGTCTGATTGTTTTTCCTACCCAGGAGAATTGATGTTAAGTTATCTCACTTTTTTATTTGCACATACTTCAGAATGTCCCTCTAACAGATGAGGACTTATTTAAAAATGTAATCCCAATGCCAGAATCATACCTAAAAACAATCCCTTCCTGCTGTTCAGTCAGAGCCCAGATTTCCCCAAGTGTCTCACAAATATTATTTTACTGTTAGGCTTTTTTGAATCAAGAAGACACAGAGGAAAACCACATCCTACCTTGGGTTGACATATTCCTTCTTATTCCTTCCTTGTCATTTTCGTTGTTGTTGAAGAAATTGAGCCCGCTATCTCATTTGTTAGATATGGCTGGACAATGGCAGGTATGAAATGGGTACTTTTACGGCTTTGAATCAGTTTCTGAATATGCTGCCTAATTAATGATGTTTTTTCTTATCTTCTATTGCAAAGCCTCTCACACCCTGCTGCTTCCCTCTGGCTCTGTCTCCTGCCTGGTGTTTGAGCATCACGCTGGGTCCTGCTGTTCTTGCTGCATCCTCTCTCTTACTCATCACCTGTGTCATCTCCTAGGTCTCAACTCCAGGAGTGCAGCCTGTCTCCACAGTAGCCCTCTGCAGCTCCCTTGACTAGATAAAGCCCTCTAGTATGTACACCTCATTGTGTCATGTGCCTTCACTTTGTATCACTTTTCAGGGTCATCATCTTACTTTTATTTGTGTGAGTCATTGTTTGATATCTATTTTTCCTTCTACTCTACTCATGTCCCATGGTATTTTGACAGCATCTTCTTTTCATCATTGCATTCTCAATATTTAGCACCATGCTTGCCGTATGGTAAATGCTCAAGGAATATTTGTGGAATGAAGGCATATACTGTCTATAGGCTTTAAAAAGTATCTACACAATCCTGCATAGATAAGATACAGAAGTAATTTTACATTCCACCCTCTGCCTCTGTGACTTCCTCCACATTTAAATGTCTGCATTTATGTAACTCTCACAATGGCCTTGGATAACGTGTCCGTGTTGAACCATGAAATTTTCAATCTATCTAAGTGGGCTCGGTGCTCACCCTCTGTCCTCCCATGCTAGTGGTAGTCATCTCTTAGTTGCTGGCTCCAGTCCCTAAGATGTTTCTTCAAGGAGGGCTGATGAGCGCAGTGGTCCACAACACATTTAAAAATACCTGAATGTTGTGATGGTGTTCAGAAAAATGCTGCTGCAAAATATGACACCTTGGCACTTGAGAAATGGCAGAAGCAGAAAGGTTCCCCTCAATTCCCTGCTCCCTTCTCCCCTGAAGCAGATTGTAAAACCTAGGAAGGATTTTCTGGCCTTTGCCTGAAGCAGGTTGTAAGGCCTTTATGTTAGAGGTGCTCTCTCTATACCGGAAAAAAAGGAAAATCCTTATCTCTGAGGACAAAGGGACACAGAGAAAAATCTGAGCAAGCAGGCCCTGCTAAGTTTCTCCTAGTTTACTGCCATTAGATCACACTCCTTTGTCTATTTATATTTCTCCTTGATGGTTCACTCCTCAAATGTTGCATAAAATACACAAGTTTAACTGTTTTTGTGAGCCTGCATTTCCTTGTGAAGGCTCCCAAGTCCTGGAAAGCTTTTATTAAATACACTTTTCTCTTGTTAGTCTTTTGTTTTAGGGACTTCAGCCACGAACCCAGCTATGGGTAGAGGAAAAGATATTTTTCTTCCCCCGTCTTTATGCTTGAATGATAGCTTGGTTGGGAAGAAAATGATTGAGTTATGTGTGTCAGACAATTAGGAAGAATATCAAGATTTCACAGTTGTGTGTGTGTGTGTGTGTGTGTGTGTGTGTGTGTGTATGTGTGAGACAGAGAAACACAGTCTATTTCAATGACCTAGTAGGCTTTATAATCCAAAATATTTCTAGTCTCAGCTTCACATGGAGATAAAATAGAGTCTTTCATTGCAGTCTCTGTAATGAGTTAAATCAATGGTTGAATTGAAATATAAAAACTTGCTGTTTATCTCTGTTCTGTGCTATCATTTTTGTTGTTGATAAGAATGTTAGAGTAGCCTGATAGCTAGACATGAGCAGGAGGGGAAGGACGCCTCACACCTGAGGGACCACCCAAAACCTGCATGCTGATAACATTTCTAATGCTGGAGCGGGCCAGCAGTTACATGTGGGGAGAAAGGAGAGATACCTACACAGAAAGGAACGCCCCAAAACACCCCGTAATCGTTCACTTGCAGTTACCCTGTTAGAATGTAGCTAGCCGCATGCTGATAAAAAGGGAAAAAGGACAAAGGGAAAATTCCTAAGAGACATCCTAGGGCAGTAAGTACAGGTTTGACCTCCATAGACCTTCCTGGGGTGGTGGCCATGAGCAAGGCCGCCCTTAGGAAGGATTCCTAACCAACACCAGCTCATCCATGCATGCGCATCAACTGATGGAAAGGGGGAGTCCACAGTCCCTGGGCGGGAGACTAGGCTGGAGGAAAAGGCGGAGACTTAAGACAGAAGAAGGAACTGAGGTTTTAAGCAGTCCCTCATAATAAAAACCACTAGGTGGCTCATGCTTATAATTCCAGCATTTTGGGAGGCCGAGGCGGTCGGATTGCCTGAGCTCAGGAGTTCGAGAGCAGCCTGGACAACAAGGTGAAACCTTGACTCTACAAAACACAAAAAATTAGCCGGGCATGGCAGCGAGCGCTTGTAGTTCCAGCTACTCGGAGGCTGAGGCAGGAGAATTGCTTGAACCCGGGAGGCGGAGGCTGCTGTCAGCGCTGATGCCGCCGCTGTACTCCAGCCTGAGCGACAGAGCGAGACTCTGTCTCAAAACAAAACTAAACAAAAACCACAACGCAGGGCTCTCGCGGCTGTTCCCAGCCTGGTCAGCCTGCTCCTCTCTTGCAGTGTTCTTTTATTTCCCTAGTAAGCCTTTTGCTTACTTCACTAATTGGTCTCTTGGCCAAATTCTTTCCTCTAAGAAGACTAAGAACTGAGGGCCCCACACTTCTTCATAACATGTAGCTTAAATCAAAAGAATTGTTATAAGGGGAGGATTGAAACATTATGTTGTTATTTCTCCCAGAAATTCCAATCCTAGTTTTGTACGCTAGAGAAATGTTCACACATATGCTAAAAGAACTATATCAAAGAAGATTTATTTCAACATTGTTTACAAGTGCTTAAAATGGAGAAACAAGCTAAATATCTCAGCAGGATGATTAATTACAGTTTATTCATGTAATGTAATATTACAAATCCGTGAAAATAATGAGCCAAAGCCAGACATTGAAAATATAGATAAATTTCACTTATGTGTTGAATTTAAAAGAGAAAATTTTAAAAAAGGGATATTATACATTAGATATGAGTATGGAGAAATGTACCAAGGACAGACAATGACAAATACCAAATTCTAACGAACTGGGAGTGAGAGCCTTGGGGAAGGGCTGAGGGAGGAGGGAATGCAGTTGAGCAAAGGCAGGTATGTGGGGCTTTCCATGTATTTGTATCATTTTATGCATCTTTTAGTGTTAAATCATTTAATAGTACTAAAGAAAGCTATGTTGTTGAGTAAAAGTTAACCTCTGATAATTAAAGCCTATCTCATTATTTTTTACTAAAGCACACAGTGGCCCAACACTTCATAAAACTTGCCCACCCGTGTTGTGTTCTTATCTCTTCCCCACTTTTCTCTGATTCCTTTCATAACTCTTCCTTCCTTTCCTCCGGTTGATGCATCTAAAAATTAGATGTATCTTCTATCTATCTATTGATTGATCTGTCTCTTCTCTCTATATCCATCAATTCATATATCTATGCCTATCTAATTTATGTGTCTGTTCATCCATCCATCCTCCCATCTGTCTACCTCTCTCTGTCTATTCATCCACTCAGCAGTCTATCTGGCATGTATCTATCTACATGTGTATCTCTATTGAGAACTGCTGATTTACTCTACTGATGCCAGGTTTGACATAAATCCCTCTCTCTGGCAGAACCAGTTCTGAAACGCTTTGAACTTGAGAAAAGCTTCCTCAAAAAAGAGGGGGAGGGGAAGCATAATCCCAATAGCTGTGTAAGAGATCAACACTAGTTAACACTGAGTTTCTCAGCTCTGCTGAGCCTTTGAGTTCTGTTCTGAGCAAGAGAAGCTGCCAGAGATCCCTATGATTTACTTTCAGTTGCCAGAGGCAAGCCACTGATGGTTATCTTTTATACTGTTATTTATTGCTTGCTGATCTGTCTTAGAAGACCGTCACTTTAATGTTTTCATTTCAGGCCTCATGCACAGCTTCCATGCTGTGACTGCTGAGAAGCTGTTCATTCCCCAGACATCTCACCTTACGCTAGAAGTGAGATTGATGTTGGGTCTGAAGGAAAAATAGGAGAAAATGAATCCTACGCAATGTGTGATTTTTTTTTTTTTTTTTTTTTTTTTTTTTGCCCAGAGTTCCCTAGAGAGTAGCAGCTAAATGGTTTCAGTTGCTGTCTCTTTGAGGCATTATTAAAAGTGATTATCTGGGGGGAATGGACTGTTACTCTATCGAGAAGAGTGAACAAAATGTTTAGTTTTCCCCTGCATTTGAACATGTGACACATCAGGGTGATACGGGGACTCAGCTGCCTGGGACACCCTGCACAGGCAGCGTACATCGGCACAGGATGGGGAGATGAAACAAGCAGGCTAGGATACCACTTTTGCCTGACCCAAAGCAAGAAATGTCAAGTAGCGGGCTTTATTCTGCAAACTTTGAATATGTTTTTGCCTGGTGCAGTTGAATACATGTACTAGAAATCTGTACAGAGATGTCATCTGTAGGGTCTCAGAAAATAACACCCCCAAAATTAGGGCTTCAGAAGCAGCTCTCTCTCTGGCCTTCACCTTCCCTTGTGTCTCTCACCCTTCATTCTCCCCAGATTGAACTGTGGAAACTAGAACTTACTCTCTTCCTCAAGGCGGGTCATAGAAACCAGAACCCCTTTTCTCCAAAGCCAGACATAACCTAAAAATATTACCCTAACTTCTCCTCTGCATTTCTGTGTAGAGACTGGCCATGAAGAAATGATCTGACCATCTTGTTTGATTGTAGGTCATAGGACCCTCATTCCAGAGAAGGTCCTGCCCCAAACCCAGAAAGTGTCAATTAAAGAAAGCAAACAAACGCACAAACAAAACCCAACAAATAAGCTTTTAAAGAATTGGGTCAAGTACAGTGACTTATGCCTGTAATCCCAGTACTTTGGGAGGCTGAATGAAAGGATCACTGGAGCCCAGGAGTTTGAGACCAGTGGGGGCAGCATGGTGGGACCCTGTCTCTGAAAAAATACAAAAATCAGCCAGGCATGGTGGTGCACACCTGAAGTCCCAGCTACTCGGGAGCCTGAGGTAAGAGGATTGCTTGAGTCCAGGGGGTTGTGGCTGCAGTGAGCCATGATGGTACCAAAGTAATCCAGCCTGGGTGGCAGAGTGAGATCCTGTCTCAAAAAATAAGAAAAATAATTAAAGTTGATTCTATTCAGGAGTCTTACTGAGGACTGTAGGCAGAGGCCTATAGCCAGGGAGCAGTTTTGTGAGACAGGTTTGGCCATGTTTTAGCCACTGCTTATACACAGGAATGGGGTTCATGTGGGCAAAATTACATCACTCTTGCTCAGAAGTTACGCGAAAACACAATCACATCAAAGTTTGGGTGTAAGAATGTATCTGGTTATATAATTGGTTATAGATTATAGAAGCATAATCACTAACTCTGACAGACGTTTTCTCATTTGTAGGAAAAGTCAAGGACTAGGATCTTTTTTTTTTTTTTTTCTGAGATGAAGTCTTGCTCTGTCACCCAGGCTGGAGTACAGTGGTGCGATCTCAGCTCACTGCAACCTCTGCCTACTGGGTTCAAGCGATTCTCCTGCCTCAGCCTCCCAAGTATCTGGGACTACAGGTGCGTACCACCACACCTGGCTAATATTTTCTATTTTTAGTAGAGATGGGGTTTCTCCGTGTCAGCCAGGATGGTCTCGATCTCCTGACCTCCTGATCCACCAGCCTCAGCCTCCCAAAGTGCTGGGATTACAAGTGTGAGCCACTGCGTCCAGCCAGATCATTTATCTTTTAAGAAATATAGTGACTTGGGCAAGAGACATGGGGTCCCTGTGCTTTATGCTGTTTTGTCTTCAAAGCATCTTTCCAGGAGCTGCACAGGGTCCTCACAGAGTCAGGGGCTTTGGGAAATTATGCTTGCAACCCTTCTTCTGCTTGCTACTTCATCTTACAGAAGGAATACTGCTCAGACGCCAAGAAGAATCTAGACAGACAGGCCTCGCTGGGTTCCCCACTCGACCTGTTAGCATTACACCCTACCTTTTTTGTCCAATCCTGTTTCTACACGACTGTCCTTACTTTGTTGAATTTAAGCATAAATATGGGCATTTTCCTTGTATCTTTGGTTCTTCATTCTGAAGGCTCCCGTGTCCATTAAAACTGTGGTCACATAAATCTGTGTGCCTTTGCTCCTATTAATCTTCCCCTTGGCAGTGATTTTCAGCAAATCTTCAGAGGCCAAAGGGGAAATTTTCCCTCTGTCTCTACAAATCTATATCTAGACTAAGGGATCTGGGACTGACCTGAGATTTCTCTAAGCCAAAGACCCTGCCTGCCCTCCAGTCCCACCAATACCATCATCTCTTCAACTAGGGTCCATTGAGAGCCTCTGATCTGCAGTCTGTGTGGTATTGAGCTGCGGATTAGAGAAGGGGGGGCAGGGGGGTGAGGTTTATAGGGCAGCAGCCTCTTTCTTATCTTCACAGGGGCATGGAAGTGTCTGAACTTCTTTTGTGTCTCTTTTAAAACCGAGACAATGTGTTCAGTTAATATTGATTAAAGGATCAGCCCTACCTCTTTCAGTCTCTAAATCGTGACAATGTATCATGAAGCTGCAATGATTAAAACAGTGACCTGCTGATAAAGAATAGACAAATTACTGGAATGGTGTAGAGTCCTGACATAGCCCCAAATAGTTAAGAAAATTCAATACATGATAATTTCAGAGCAGTGGGGAAGGAAATGGGTTACTTAACAAATGGTTGAGACAACTGAAGAAGAAGATTAACTCTCTTGATACCAAATCCATTCCAAATGACTTAAAAATTTAAATGTAAAAACTGACTGTCAGCATGGGAGAATTTTAAAAGAATATTAAGAGAATAGTAAGAGCTGAGAAGACCCTTTCCAACAATACTCAAAACCAAGATACCATGAAAAGTATCAATCATACATGTGACTATATTAAAAAAAATTCTACAAAGCAGAAAATGCAAAAAGTGAAGTTAAAAAAAGTTAGAATTCAAACCACAAACTTCAAAAGAAATCCTTGCAATGAATATAACAAGGACTTGATCATTCAATGTAAGATCATTAGCTCACCAATAAGAAACAGATCTTCGAAAATGTGCAAAGGATATGAATAAGCAAGGTATTAAGAAAGAAATCTAAGTGGCTCACCCACCTAAAAGGATGCTTGTTCTCACTGAAAATTAAAGAACTAGAAATTAAAATAATGAGATGTCACTTTGTACCTATCAGATAAATCAGATGACTCATCAGGATCAGTAAATTCAGTAATACACAGGGAGTGGGGCAATGGCATTTCCAGCATTCCCATACATTGCTGGTGGGAGTATAAGTTTATCTTTAGAGGGCAATTAGACAATTTTCTTCAAAAATGCATATACTTTTAAATTTAGTAGTTCAGCTTTTAGAAATTGATTCTACTAATGTTCATACAGGTACACAATGAAACATAAATATTTATTGTGCCACTTTTTGTAGGAGCCTAACTCTAGACAAAACCTAAATGTTTACCAAAACAAGAGGACTGGTTAAATAAATTGTGAAATGGTATTATCTGATAATGACATTATTAACATTGCTGTTATAAATCAAATAGATCTATGTATGCAAAGATAAAATAATCTAGATATACTGTTTTAGTTAAAAAATGCACAGGTGCTGGGTGCAGTCGCCCATGCCTGTAATACTATCACTTTGGGAGGCCGAGGAGGGCAGATTGCTTGAGCCCAAGAGTTTGAGACCAGCCTGGACAACATGGTGAAGCCCTATTTCTACTAAAAATACAAAAAAATAGCCAGGTGTGGTAGAGGATTCCTGAAGTCCCAGCTGCTTGGGAGGTTGAGGTGGGAGGAGCGCTTGACCCCGGGGAAGTCAAGGCTGCAGTGAGCTGTGATTGCACTACTGCACTCCAGCCTGGGTGACAAAGTGAGACCCCATTACAAAAAAATGTGGCTGGGTGCAGTGGCTCCCAGCACTTCGGGAGGCCGAAGCAGGCAGATCACCTGAGGTCAGGAGTTTGTGACCAACCTGACCAAGATGGAGAAACCCTGTCTCCATTAAAAATACAAAATTAGCCAGGTGTGGTGGCACATGCCTTGAATCTCAGCTGAACCAGTTGAGGCAGGAGAATTGCTTGAACCAGGGAGGCAGAGGTTGTGGTAAGCTGAGACCGTGCCATTGCACTCCAACCTGGGCAACAAGAGAAAACTCCATCTCAAAAAAAAAAAAAAAATGCACAAGGTAGTACAGGATAGTGTATTCCTTTTTGTGGCATTTCAAGTAAATGAGCAAATAATGAGATACTCTTAAAATAAAATTGGGCAATTGGCTGTCACAATACATGCAAAATATAATTTAGTTTCAGGAACAGGAAAGAACACAAAATATAATAATAATACAGGTTGAGCACCCATAATCCAACAATCCAAAATGCTCCAAATCCAAAACTCTTTGAGCTCTGACATGCTCAAAGGAAATGCTCATTGGAGCATTTTGCGTTTCAGATTTTTGGATTAGGAATGCTCAACTCGTTTGTATTCTACAAATACTCCCAAGTCTGAAAAAATCTGAAATCTGATACATGTCTGCTCCCAAGAATTTTGAATAAGGACTCTTCAACTTATAGTAACAATACCAATTATGTAGAAAATAAAATTTTTTTATAAACTTTTTTTTTTTGAGAAGAAGTCTCACTCTGTCACCAGGCTGGGTGGCACAATCTCGGCTCACTGCAATCTCCACTTCCCGGGTTCAAGGGATTCTCCTGCCTCAGCTTCCTGAGTAGCTGGGATTACAGGCATGCACCACCAAGTCCAGCAAATATTTTGCATTTTTACTGGAGAAGGGGGTTTCACCATGTTGGTCAGGCTGGTCTGGATCTCCTGACCTTGTGATCTGCCCGCCTCGGCCTCCCAAAGTGCTGGGATTACAGGCATTTTTAAATAAACTTTGATTGAGGGAAACTCTAAGCAACTGCAAAACCCAGTAGTCATAAGGTTAAATAAGCTGACAGATTCCACTACAGGAAGATTTTTAAGCTTCTGAAAATCAAAGGGCAACATAACCAAAGTTTTCAGAAAGGGAACTAATGGAAGAAAATTGTTAATGTATGCAAGAGATACATGAATAAGTCTGCATGTGCAAAGAGCTACTAAAAACAAAAGGTAAATAACCCAATAGAACAGGAGTTGTAAAATCAAGTGCCTGCAGAGGTGAGGCAGGTCACAGAAGAAGGGCAGTAGCCTGCTCCAAGAGTAAAGGGACGTAGGGTGCATGGGTGCCCCGGCCCAAAGAGCCTTTCTTCTGCTTCAGCCATTTGTTGTCAGTGGGGGCCGAGTGTTGTCAGAGCCTCCACATTTTCTAGAGAAGCAGAAATACATTTAAAAAATATTAACTATCTCAATTTCTAACTGTTGGCAACTGGTGTAATTTGAAAAGAACTATGAAACACTGTGTGGAATGAGCCTTGTTATGGAAAAATGAACAACGGCTGTAAACAGGCTAATCACAAGACAAAAGTCATGGCTGACGTTTCCTCATTGGAAAAAGGTCGCAAGATAAACTCTTTACCCATCATATTGCCTGGAATGAAGAAAAACAAATAATACCATATAAAACTTGAAGGAAATGGGTAATTGTATAGTCTGTTGTTAACAACTTAAATATTGATATCCTCTTACTGAAGGACATTTTGACATCAAAATAAAAATTTTAAAGGCATGTCCTTTGGTTCAATTATTCTATTTCTAAATATGTATTCTACAAAAATATTTTTACCTGTGCAAAAATATGCATTTGATATTCTTTGTAATATGGAAGAAGGGAATTAAATAATAGCAATAATAGTAAAAACAAAACCTTGTAATTTGTAGTTATAATTTGTAAAGTAAATTTTGCTGCCCTAACCCCCAGCTCTGCTTGAAATTAACTAACTCCTTGTAAAACCTACCTTATCTATTCTCCCCACATTCTCAGCAAAGTTTCCAGGCATCTCAAGACTCCTGTTTTTCTTGCTGACCAGCTACAAGGTCACAGGGCAAGATAACACCCAAAGAATGTACAATGCATTTCTCAGAATGTGATTTTTCAAATGTAACGTACATCACAAGACATGTTACAAATTAATTAACTGTTCTTTGTTCTGACTTCTGTAAACCTGTTAGCTGCTACATCATCCTGAATGTATGAAAGTACCCCATTTTCTTTCTCCTGGGCTCAGACTTGGGATGCCAATCCTCTGAGTCGGTGGCCACCTTAATAAAATCCTCCTGTTTCACCCATTGGTCTCTCTGGCCTCCTGAATATTCCGTAATGATATTGCTTATAAATACAAAACACCAGAAAACTCATTCCCTTGAAAGGATACTTAAGTAAATTATGGTTGAATCTGCACTGTGTAATGCTCTGTGGCCACTGAAAAGGATGAATTAGCTCTTTATGGCATTCAAAGGGCTCCAAGGTATGGATGCTTAAAGCAAGTTATGGAACTGTATGTATTATATGATCTCATTCATGTGGAAAATAACTTGTATGTATACATCTGTGTTTATAAATGTACATAGAACAGCCTGAAAGCCTGTATTCCAACTGTGAGCAGTGTCAGCTCTGTGAAAAAAGTGTGATTGATGGTGGTGGTAGTGGTGTTGTATGGGGAGACTTTACTTTTTTATTTGGATCCAGGTCAGCAAACTTTATCTGTTAAGAACCAGATTGCAAATATTGTATGTTTTATGGTGTATTCATTATGGTTCTCCAGAGAAACACAGGACATTTATTGTGGGAATTGGCTCACGCGATTATGGAGGCTGAGAAGTCCCACAATCTGCTGTCGATGAACTGGAGACCCAGGAAAGCCAGTGGTGTAATTTAGTCTGAATCTGAAGGTTTGAGAACTAGGAGCTCCTATGTCCTGGGGAAGCAGAAGGTGGATGTCCCAGGTCAAGAAGAGATGGAGAGAGTTTGCCCTTCCTTCATCCTTTTATGGTATCTGGGCCTGTAGCAGATTGGATGAGGCCCACCCACTTTGGTGTGGGAAGATCTTCTTTACTCATTGTACTAATTTAAATGCTAATCTCTTCTGGAAACACACTCCCAGACATACCAAGAAACAATATTTTACCAGCCATCTGGGTATCCTGTGCTTCAGTCAAGTAGCCATGTAAAGGTAACCATCACTGTGAGCTAATTAATACAAGTAAAGGGCTGAGAGCAGTACCTGGCATCAAGTAGACACAGATGAGAGTTTGCTGCTGCTGTCATTTAATGTATTCCATTGTAACGACACTTACCAGTGTTTTCAACCAGTGTGTCGCTCTCCTTGGCTGGAGTCTGTTTCAGGCAAACTTAAGAGAGCTTACTTTATTATGTGGAGATTCCTAAGTAACTTCCTTTGTCCTGCAAAAAAAACAAAGGAAGGAGTATGGATTTCCTTAGGAGGACCACATGAATCCTGCCTCAGGAAAGGATACACTGGTACATCTTCACCTAAAAAATACCCTTCCCCTAAAAGCTATTTCCTGGGCTCAAGGCTTCTTTTTTAGTTCTCTGTATCACCAGCACTGAGTGAGGAAACTGACACATCTGAGTGTGAATCAATATTTTTGAATTGATTTAAATGTGAAAAACACTTCTGCTATAAAAATATGTGGAAAGGCATGATGTACTGTGATCTATACACAGTTGATGGTAAAAAGTTTTAGGGTAAAAAAGATAAATATCCATAGAGTGGTGACTAAAAATAACACCACACTTGTTAACCACAGTGGTGTGAGTCACGGGACTCAGAGGCTCTTTCATGTCTTTCCAGCACTGTCAATCTTTCTGTAGTGAAGATGTATATCCTTGACAATGAAAGTATAGCAAGAAGCACAGTTTTTCTAAG
Organism: Sapajus apella; assembly: GCF_009761245.1. NCBI lineage: Eukaryota > Metazoa > Chordata > Mammalia > Primates > Cebidae > Sapajus > Sapajus apella. The sequence goes on from NW_022437074.1 coordinate 691,572, forward strand.
ATTTGACCCCAGGGTGATGTCCTAGGGCAGGGGTCCCCAACCCCCGTACCTGTCCTTGGCCTGTTAGGAACCGGGCTGCACAGTAGGAGGTGAGCAGCAGGAGAGCAAGCAAGGCTTCATCTGTATTGCCAGCCAGTCTCCATCGTTTGCCACCTGAGCTCCGCTTCCTATCAGTTCAGTGGCAGCATTAGATTCTCAAAGGCTTGTGAGCCCTATTGTGAACTGCATGTATGAGGGACCTGCGTTGGATGATATTATGAGAATCTAATGCCTGATGATCTGTCACTGTCTCCTGTCACCTCCAGATTGGACTGTCTAGTTGCAGGAAAACAAATTCAGGGCTCCCACTGATTCTGAAACCAACCCAATAGTTCCATAGACTGTTCTTTTGGATAAACATAGAAATTAACCTTTCTAATCTTAAAGCTTGAAGCTTACATTTATTTTATCTGAGTTTCTTCCTCAGGAAAGGACCTTCAAGCCTCTCAAACAAAGTGTTAAAGAACCGAAACTCACCAGAACACCACATCACGACAATGAGACCTGGACCCCTCATTCATCATGATTGCTTCCTTACCCCTCCCTAGCTCCTGTTTTCTTACACATTGTTAAATTTCTTCCCTGCTATAAAAACCCCTAGTTTTTGTCAGTTAGGGAGATTGGCTTGAGACTGAACTCCCATCTCCCTAGCTGTAGAACCTGATTAAAGCCTTCTTCCTTGGTAATACTCATGATCTCAGTGATTGACTTTATGTGTGGCAAGCAGCAGGACCTAGACCGAACCCTTGGTGTTTTGTTAACAGTTCTACATTATGGTGAGATATATAATTATTTTGTTATATATTATAATTAATTAAAAATAGAAATAAAATACACAATAAATGTAATGCACTTGAACCATCCAGAAACCATTCCTCACCCTCCCCTGGGTTCATGGAAAAATTGTCTTCCTTGAAACTGGTCCCTGGTGCCAAAAAGGTCGGGGACTTCTGTCCTAAGGGCACATGGTAGTTGAACCAAGTATAATAGACCTTACCTGACTGAAAAGATCTTACTGGAGGATCTTGCAGAGGAGTGATGCAGAGATAAGTGGTTAATTAATGGGGATGGAGTCTGCAGAGAGAAGAGAACAGAGCCTGCTGCCTGCTGAGACAGGCCATGGACCTTGCCTTAGCGCATCCCGCTGCAGGGTGCCATGGGATAGAGGGAGAGGACAGCTGATTGTGAATGTCACCTAGCAGCAACTCCCAGCCAAGGGCTGGGCACTTCACGGGAAATATTCTTTCAAAGGCCCTTGGTTCTATACATTGTGTTTTATTTGGCAGCATTTATTTATGATGTTATAAATTTATGATGCATTTTGCTGAATGATTTCTGCTTTTTTCATTTCTTAAGTTCCTTGCCCAAACACAGTGCTCAAGTGCTACCATCCCGCGGGTCAAGTTAACTCTTAAGTTGTTGTATAGAAGGAACTCTTGCATTATGAGCTGGGCTATTGGATGAGATGGGTTCTGAGATTGCTTCCAACACTAAAGCTCCTTAATTCTTTTCTTTTTCTTTGAGACACAGCCTTGCTGTGTCGCCCAGCTGGAGTACAGTGGTATAATCTTGGCTCACTGCAACTTCTGCCTCTTGGGTTTAAGCCATTCTCCTGCCTTAGCTTCCCAAGTAGCTGAGATTACAGGTGTGCATCAGCATGCCTGGCTAATTGGAAGTTTGCCCTATCAGCCAGGCTGGTCTTGAACACCTGGCCTCAAGTGATCCATCTGCCTCAGCCTCCCAAAGTGCTGGGATTAAAGGCATGAGCCACTGTGTCTGGCCTCTAACTTTTACAACGTGCTCATCTTCTCCCTGGAACTCTATTGAATTAAAATGCAAGCCCATTAAATACTGTTTAAGACCATGGAGGTGACAAAGCTTTGAGGGCACATTTGTCCACAAATCACCACTTTGACCCAGAAAGGAGGGACAACGTTCAGTTTTGATAAGCGTTCACACTGCTGTGTGATACACGTTTCTCCCTCTACTTTGAAGTATCACATGACAATGGTTTCTTGTTCTCTCCTGATCCCTATAGTGCCCTGGAAAAAATATCTGAATAAGCATGTTGGTTTTTAAAAAACGTTCATGTCGAGTTTTTTCATAATGTAATTGGATAAGATTTCCATGCCCCCAAGTTAGAGCATTCCTTCTTAGACCTGACCCTCAGAAGAATGCAGACAGATTTATATTGTCTGGGGTGGTCTGGAACTAGGGGAGGTCCGGTTCCATGAAGTCCATCATTTCCATAACCAAGTTTGTACTGTCTTTGATTTATTGGTACAGTTATGAAAGGTTTAAGGCCAAGCATTTATCAGGGAGTCTGAGAGTTGCCCGAATTCGTCCCTATCTACTTTTTAACCTTTACCCTCAATGCCTGACAAAGAATTCCCAACTAATGTGGCCCGTATGCACTGTACTCTAAATTGACCTTGGCATTCAGTCATTCATTTATTCAACAAATATTTATCCAGTACTTATTGTTGCTATGAAAAGACCCTGTGACACCAGCTTTCAAGGTACTTAACAATTTCTCTTTGTTCTTTTTAAACTCAGTGTCCCAAGTCTCTCTGAGCCTGAGTGTTACTGTTTCTTTTGAACCCAACACAAATTCCATCTCTTCGTGAGATATTCCTGGCTCATTTCGCTTTAAATTTATGCCTACAAATTTCTATCAATTCTCAACCTCAATCCTACATTTCTCTGGTAATTTATACCCACATCTTCTCTCTTCTTAAACCTCTGCCTATCAGTTAATAACTCCATCTCTTACATCATGAAGAAAACAGAAGTAAGGAGAGAATAACCTACTTTTTCACCTGCAAATCTGCCAAAGTATCTATGATCCTATTCCCTTTCACCTGCTTAAGAGATCTACTCCTGAAATTATTCCCCTTCTCTGATGAAAAATGCAGTTTACCTTTCTGCTGAATTACTACCCTAAGCATTGAAATACGCTGCAATAATAAGTAGGGAAAAAACTCTTCCCTAGACCCCGTATCTCCCTCAACTATGGACCATTTCTCTGCTCACCTTCAGAGCAGTCATGCCAGGCAATATTAGTCTCTATTCATGGTCTCATTTCCTTCTGATTCTCCTGTGGCACCCCATGGTCAGGCTTTGAGGCTCCACTCCACTGAAGCCTCTCTCGTCAAACCCACAGTGGCTCTCAGTTCCGATTTCATTTAACCTCTCGGCAAGCGCTTGACATGGTTTGTCAACGGCTTTGTTCGTATGATTATTTTCGCCTCGGCTTCGTGGTCACCCCGCCCTCCTGGTCTTCCTTTCCTCTCTTTGGCCGCCTTTTCTAAGGGCCTTGCTGGCTCCTCATGTTCCTCATGACTTCTCCACGGTGCAGTGCCCTGGTTCCCTTTTCTGCACTTTACTGGTCTCACCCAGTCCTATAAACACGTAGAACACTACCTATGTTCTGATGACCCTCCAGTGTGTATTGATAGCCCTGGCTCTGTCTCCCTGGGTGGTTTCTGAACAATCTTGATGAGATAATGTGATGGAAGGCTTCTAAACCTGCAATGGTTTCGCAGCACATCCAGAGTTCAATCAGAGTCATGCCTTTTCTACTCTCTGCTGTAGCTGCACAAGTTTCTTTGTAGTTCCTCCAACAAACCAGGACCCTGCTAGTTCTCCCTGCTGAGCATTTTCTTTCCATAGATATTTACTCTCTCTCTTTATTTAGATTGTATCTCCTGTGTCACCTTACTAAAAGGCTTCTGTAACTACCCTGTCTAAAATACTAATCAAATAGAGTTTAGAGAACTCTCTAAACCTGTCATTATATGCTTCATCTTATTTGTTTGTTAATTGTCTGTCTCCTGCCCTAGAAAGTACATTCCACGAGGTCAGTGATTTTGTCTTGCTCGTCCCCAGATCATGTGTACCTATAATAGTGTCAGGCACATGAGTTAATGCATGGATGTTCCAGGCATTAGTAATCTTGCCTTTCCCTAAAGAGCTGTTGCAGTTTTAACTTTGTGCATTTGGCAGGAAGAGCTGCCTTGCTTTATTGTGTATGTGTTTGTCTCTATGTTTTCTTTGCCAGGTCAGCGTCAGATAGTGCAAGACGAGGACTGCGTTACATGCCCTATCATGCTTTTACACAGCAGTGCTCCGTACCAGTAAGTGTTCAGTATGCAGATGCTAACGTGGTCGTGGCTTAGGTTTTCCTTCTGATGTAAGCATTTCTAAAGGAAGTTTTAGTGAATTCAAACCCAGCTCCGGTCTAAAGGAACACAAATGTAGCCCTCATTGGTAAACAAAAGATTGTTCTCACGACACCAGCTGGGTGAGAGGGCTTTCCCAGGAAATGAAGTGGAGAGAACCATAAAGCCAGGTTCCAGTGTGCTGGGCCCCTGCTGCCTCCTGGGCATGGCAGATCAGTCATTCTCAAAGTGGGGTCCACGGACCCCTTTCAGAAGGTGTAGACCAAAACTGTTTTCATAATAACGCTAGGTCATTATTTGCCTTGCTCACTGTGTTGACGTTTGCACTGACAGTGCAAAAGCAATGATGGGCAGGACTGCAGATGCCTCAGCACAGATCTCAGCAGTGGCGCTCAACTGCACTGGAAGCTGTGGGAAACAGCACTAGTGCAATTCACTCGTGAACTGAAATGGCAGCTTTACTTTGTACAACACCATTTTTACTCAAAAGGAACAACTGGAGAGCAAACTATGGCCACGCAAAGCTGGGTACCTGGCAGACATTTCCTAAAAAATTAACAAAGTGAGCCTGTCGTGTCAAGAAAAACAAATGGCAGTATTTGTGGCCAATACTAATATTCAAGGTCTGACGTGAAAATTAGAAACTTGGAACGCTTCAGTAGCTTTCTAGTACTTAACAGACTTTTTTGATGTGGTCAGGATGATATTAGCAAATGGGATTTTTCTGACATTGCAAAATGAAATGAATCAATGTTTGGAAGACCTGTACAATTCAGTGAACCAATATTTTCCAAATGACCAACGCACGATGCTACAAAATCATTCATGGGTAAAAGATCTGTTGAAAATACATGACTGAATTTTTCAGAAATGAAAAGTTCATTGATGTAGGTTCAGATTCCATACTGCAACAAACATTTAAAAAATTACTACTTATGGAATTTTGGTGTAGTATCAAAGAAGAATGTTCACAAGTATTAATACATTGAAAGTGTATACAATACTCCTCTCTTTTTTACCGACATGTTGTTGTAAGCCTGGACTCTATTTATCAACCACAATTCTATATTATAGCAGATTAAATGCAGGAGCAGTTAGGAGAGTCCAACCATGAAGGAGATTTGCAAAAAAGACTATGCTTTCAGAGATCATTTCTGTAGTCACAAGAGAAGTTTTTCTGAATGTGCAGAGCATCAGAAGCTCCGAGGAGGAAAAGGCAGCCAGGTCTCCCCTGAGGGGGAGGATGGTTCTCGGAGTTGCTGTGCAGCAGCCATTTGCCCTTGAAGCTGATTCTCCTTTGCTTTGGGAGAGTGAGAGAGGCTACACTGAGTGATGTCCATTAAAAAGAGAGAGAGATTTGCAAAATATATAGCAATACCATTCTTCTCATTACTTTTTAAACTTTGAAATGTAGTTATTTTCATGAAAATATATCTTTTATTTCAGCATATGGTAGGTTCATTACTTGCTAAAATGAGTTACTAGTACATGCTCTTTAGAGTCTCAGTTTTAATTTCTAATATGGTAGATACTGACATTCTCCACCTAAACCAAAGCTCTTTGGAATCCTCAATAATTCCTTCCTTCCTTCTTTCCTTCCTTCTTTTCTTCCTTCCTTTTCTTCCTTCCCTCCTTACGTCCCTTTTTCCTGTTTTTTTTTTTTTTTTTTGTTGTTGTTGTTGTTGTTGGTACAGTGGCACGATTTTGGCTCACGGCAACCTCTGCCCCCCAGGTTCAAGCAATTCTCCTGTCTCAGCCTCCTAAGTAGCTGAGAGTACAGATGCCTGCTACCACACCCAACAAATTTTTTTTTGTATTTTTAGTAGAGATGAGGTTTCATCATATTGGTCAGGCTGGTCTCAAACTCCTGACCTCAGGTGATCTGGTGATCTATCTGCCTCGGCCTCCCCAAGTGTGGGATTATAGGCGTGAGCCACTGCGCTTGGCCAATTCTTTTCCCTCCCCTCCCCTCCCCTCCCCTCCCCTCCACTCCCCTCCCCTCCCCTCCCTTTCCTTTCCTTTTTCAGATGGAGTCTTGCTCTGTTGCCCAGGCTGGAATGCAGTGGTGCAATGTCAGCTCACCACAATCTCTGCCTCCTGGGTTCACGGGATTCTCCTGCCTCAGCCTCTCAAGTAGCTGGGATTACAGGCACCTGCCACCAGGTCCAGCTAATTTTTTGTATTTTTAGTAGAGATGGGGTTTCGCCATGTTGGCCAGGATGGTCTTCAATTCCTGACCTCAAGTGATCCACCCCCTTCGGCCTCCCAAAGTGCTGGGATTGCAGGTGTGAGCCACTGCGCATGGCTGAGTCCTCAATAATTCTTCAGAGTGGAAAGAGTTCCTGAGACTGAGGCTTTTGAGCACTGCTGTGGTAGAGGCAGTGAGGGTGGGAACAGGACGTGGGTGTGTCTCCTTCTCCTGGGGGATGACAATTTAGAGGAGACCTGCTAATTTGGACCACAGTCACTATGGACAGGAATGAACAGCTTTGGAGAGTTCTACACTTTCTGACTGGTCCAAGAAAGTCTAGATGCTATGAGTCAAATGGGCTAGAGTGCTGTTCACATGCTTTAGGTGACCGAAACGACAAATGCACATTTTTGAGTATTTCACTGTAGAACGCAGAGAAGCTCCCTTCCGATATCTCATGTCCTCTTCTCCTGCCTCCCGTGATCGTCAAATGTACTTACTTCTTTGTGCTTCACATACGGCGTATTTGACTCGAAACTTCACATGCTGGAGCACCTGGATCGTTCTGGTGCCTTTAGTCCTCTCTCCCTGTTGGAGTGTGGGCTTCTGCAGAGCAGGCACTATGCCCAGCCCACTAGATCTGGGCAGAGCCACCCCAGCCTCCAGTCTGGTGCAGAGGGGGGCCTTCAGGGCATGTTTGCTGACTGAATGAGTAAATATAGAAAGGTAATTCTATTTAGGATAAAGCTGTGACTGTTGTGTGAGTCTGTTACTTAATCCCTTATGCTGCATGCTATTTCCTCCCACTCAGGAGCAGCTGTTTGAGGAGCACAGATCTCCATCTTCTACAAGCTGAGAAGCAAATAGGAATTGTTGATGAAGCTGTGGTCTGGGGTTCGGAGGCTAGGCGTCCAGTCCAACCTTGTTTCTAACTAGCTGTGTGCCATCAGGTCTGTGAGAACCTCCTGATCATTACCTACAGATAGACACTCAGATGGACATATGTCATCTGGATGCAGAAACAGTCACATGGACAAACACCTTGAACCCTGGCTTATCGGAAATGCTCAAGCACCAGGGTGATGAATTTCATTTGAGAAAGTCTTTTATTTTATACTCCGGAGGCAGGACAATTTTAAAATACCATTCACCTTGGACCTGTATTCTCTAGGTGATATTGAGTAATCATTGAGAAGCAAAACAAGATACAGAGAGAGACTGAGAAACTGTACTGTGTCTTACCTGCCCTCAATCAATGAGATTCATGCATTCATTCCTGAAATATGTACTGCTCACTATGTGCCCATGTGCCAGGATTGGTGTGGGACTTGGGTGATCACAGGACAATCAGGTTATGCAGTCAGGTTATGTGGGGTCCTCGTCCTTTCAGGGGCTTAGTTTCCTTGTTTCTAAAATTAAAACTTGGAAAATATGTTCTTTAAGAGTCTTTCCAGATTGGCATGCCTGTGATTTTCAACAGCCACGGAAGCAGTCCCTTGCTCCTTAGGTATCTATTAAAATCTTGGGTAACAGAATTTAACCATTTTTTGAGATTTAACCAGATTTGAGCCCTGCGAAACTTTATGCTTTCCCAGAAGATGAATCATGAGATACTCCAGTGATGCGGGACAAAGAACAAATGTCGTGGGAAATTTGAAGATCTCTGTGTCTGTGCACAAGTCTCTTTCACTCAGCACTAAACCACCTCTAAGTGGGAAATGTCAAATCTTCTCCCATCTCTGAAACTCATCCATGTCTCCACATATAGCTTCATTTGAGGGACTCATTAATTTTTTATGCCTGTAATTCCCTGACTCAACCCCATGCAGCAACATGACTACTGAAGGCCTGTCATAAATTTAATTTTTTTTTACAAGTTCTATTATTATATGAGCAGCTGTGATGCTATGGATGGGGCTGCTCACTAGTTCTGATGATAAAGCTCAGGACACTGTCTGTGCTCTTCAGGGCCCTTTCTTCCACTTTTTTCTTTTTCTTTTTTTTTTTTTTTTTTGAGACGGAGTTTCGCTCTTGTTACCCAGGCTGGAGTGCAATGGCGCGATCTCGGCTCGCCGCAACCTCCGCCTCCTGGGTTCAGGCAATTCTCCTGCCTCAGCCTCCTGAGTAGCTGGGACTACAGGCACGCGCCACCATGCCCAGCTAATTTTTTTTTTGTAGTTTTAGTAGAGACGGGGTTTCACCATGTTGACCAGGATGGTCTCGATCTCTTGACCTCGTGATCCACCCGCCTTGGCCTCCCAAAGTGCTGGGATTACAGGCGTGAGCCACCGCGCCCTTGCTCTTCCCCTTTTTTCTACCACAGCTTTGCCGTGTTCTACCCTTCTTAGCATGGTTGATAAAATCCAAAGTCACCTATTCCTCAAACAGCATAGACATTCATGAAGCAGTGCAAAATAGCAAAGGGCTCCTGATTTGATACATCTCAGGAAAGAATCCAGTTTCAAAAAATGAGTTTAGCTTCACCTTAAAAGAAAAAGAAATGTTTAATATAAGGAAAGTTCATTCCCAGAGTTTGACTCTACTCTGTTAGCTACAGTAGCTGAGCTTTCAAGGTCTCAGGAGGAAGGAACACTCTAGAGACCTGAGCTATATCACTTTATGTTTTGAAAGGAAGATGCAGACCCCTAAGGCTGGTGCATGTCAAGATAAATTTTCTCTGCTTTGAAGAGAAACAGTTCCTCTTTTCAGTGAATGTTTGATACTCTGGAGGCCCCAATTTCTTTAGTTCAATGACAACATTTTTCTTGTATTGATCTTATTTTCTTTCTCACATTTAGATTATAAGTCCCGTGTTCTTAGCCCAGTACATAGTACAGAGAAAGCTCTTCAATGAAGAATGGATATCTGGCTCTCTTCTCTAATATGGGGTCATGCTGGCAGGAAATGCTTGTTTTTATAGTGTGCAATTTAGGCATATTTATTCTCCAACTGGTAGTTTCTAGGGATTAATCAAAGACCAAAACCTACTACTCAAGTCAGAGAGCCTGACAGTCAAATCTTGAAGCTCTGACACTGCCCAATCAAGGGGGGACCTACTGCCTTTCATGGAAATATTTCCTCTTCATCCGCTAATCAAAGATTTATAATGACCTATTGTGGGCAAGGAACTCTATGGGGTTTCAGGGATATAAAGTTAGGTAAGCTATGGTCCTTCTCCCATGAAGTGGGGATGATAAACAAGTTATCTGCTTTAAAAAGAAAAAAAAAATGTATGCGGAATTGTGTTTTTATTTCAGATAAGCTAGGAATAAATTTTTTAGTATACAGATATTGATCGACTTACATCCTACGCAACTTACGACCATTCGACTTTATGACCACAATTGCTAACCATGACTGCTCCGCTGTAGATTTTTGGAAACACTACAACATTTTGATGTGTATCAAGAATATCGCTACCACCTGGGAGGCTGTGATGACAAAGTGTGTGAATGGCATCTGGAAAAATTGTGTTAAGTGCTATGTTAACGATTTTGACAGATTTGACAGTGAACATGAACTTGAAACGATTCGGGAAAAAATAGTAAAAATCACTAAAGACCTTTCTTTGGAGTGTGAAATGGAAGATGTCGAAGAGTTGCTAGACAAAGAATCTGGAGAACTTACAAATGAAGAGCTAATCGAACTGGAAGAAGAAAGAGTGGCAGAAGAAGAAAGAAGAGAAGCAGAGAAAGAAGAGGAGGAGCCAGAAAGAAAGTTCACCACTAAAGGATTACAGACGGTTTATCTTTACTGAATAAACTTCTTATACATTTCGAAGCAATGGACCCAAACATCGAACGATTTGCAAGGATTGAACAGATGGCGCACGATGTGTTTCGTCTGTATCGTGAAATTTATGAAGAAAAAAGAAACATACAATTCAGACAAAGCTCACCATGTTTATGAAAAAACCAACTCCGGTAACCCCAATTGCTGCCTCAGATGACGACATCAACGATCCACAGCCAAGCGGTGCTTGGCTGGTAGCAGCCAATAAAATGTTTCATACATGTTTATATTTTTGATATGTTTTGCAATTGGGAAAATGTTTCCTATGGTATTTTTTACACCTGTATTTTGTATTTTTGTATGCACCTGTATTTTTTAATTTTGTATGTTTTGCAAATATTAAACCAGTTGTACTGGTAATGCAGTGTTTTACTTAAACCTGACGAATGTAAAAATAAGAAACAAAATGGTGTAGAGATGATACAAATGGCATAAAATTAACAAAGAAAATTATGATATATAACAATAATGAAAGAAAATTATGACAAAATATGACTTAAAGATTTTTATAACATCATTTCACAGTACTGTACATATAGTCTACTCAACTTATGACCAAATTGTGTTACGACCGGTCTGTCGGAACCAATCTTGGTCGTAAGTCGAGCACTAGCTGTATTTAGAATATAAGCACGCTCCTTGCAATATGTGGGCCATACTTCACTGTAAAATTATTTCCAGTCTATCTGAAATTCAAATTTAACTGGGTATCCTGCATCTTATTCCTGTGTTACAGTAGCACCCACTGTCATAGTCCTTGGTCCCGTGAACAGTGGTATTTGAATAGTAGGAATTATGAACTCTTGCAATTGTTGTCACTATTATGCTTTTATTTATTTATTTATTTATTTATTTATTTGTCTCGCTCTATTGCCAGGCTGGAGTGCAGTGCCGTGGTCTCAGCTCACTACAACTTCCGACACCCTGGTTGAAGCGAGTCTCCTGCCTCAGCCTCCCAAGTAGCTGAGATTATAGGCACGCGCCACCATGCCCAGCTAATTTTTGTATTTTTAGTAGAGACGGGGTTTCACCGTGTTGGCCAGGATGCTCTTGATCTTCTGACCTCGTGATTGGCCCGCCTTGGCCTCCCAAAGTGCTGGGATTACAAGCATGAGCCACTGCGCCAGGCTGATTATGCCATCTTTAAGCTGCAAAAACTGAGAGCCAGAGGTTAAGTAACCTGCCTAAGGTCAGTTAGATACTAAGTGTCAGAGCTGGAATTTGAACCCAGGCAGACTAAGCTTTTAGCACAAATGTAACCACTATGCTATACTTATATTACTGCTTCTAATCATTTATTTATGCAATTTGCTATACAAATAATTTGCACATTTTTTAAGTCTTTCATATGTTATATACAGGGGCTGAGAAACTCAGTAATTAGTACCACTTTGCCTTCAGACAATGAGATTTATGTTTCATTCAGCACATGTTTATTCGGCACTGTGTGCTTTATGACCATATTGTTAGATTTGGTATCATGTTTTCTTTGGTAAATCGGGACACAGAGATTAGGTAAATTGCCTTTAATATCAAGTATGTCATCTGGGCCAGCCCTGGAACTTCTAGACCATCTCCTGTGTCTATGACAGAACCCAGTTCTGCTTGGTGGATATCTATTATCTATTCAATAAAATGAGGCAAAACGGAAATAAATTCATACTATTACGTGATGATCTTATCATCCATGCCAAGTAGAGAAATACCATCCTTTTAGGTCTTTAAAAACAAAAATGACTTTCCTATTGGGAGAATGTGTTATAGTATGTGGGCCTCACCCTTTAGTGTCCATCAGAGTCCCCTGGGGGTTTGTGCACCACAGATGTCTGGGTCCTTCCCCGGGGTTTCTGATGCAGCAGGTCTGGGGTGACCCTGAACATGTGCATTTCTAGCCAGTTCCCAGGAGATGCTGATGCTGCTGGTCCAGGGACCACGTAGGGAGAACCTCTGGCACAGCAAAAGGAAGGGTAAAATCAGAAAGCCTAGGGTCTGTGTCCAGCTTCCAGCCTGTGAACAAGGCCAAGTTACAGAGCCTGATGGAGTCTGTTTCTTCATGGAGCCCTTCTGAGAATGAAATGGCATAAAGTAAAAACAGTTTTTTTCTTGCTTTTCTCCTTCAGAGACACTACAATTGTGCTTCTGCCACATACACAGCATTGTGGATTGCCTGTCTTGATTGCTTCTGCAGGTGTCTGCTCAGAAGAAGGCTCCTGACTGATGGATGATGGGGTAGTGCCGGAGTCCTGTTTGGCCTGATGCTCAGCCCAGAGATGCCCGTGAGGAGGTGAGATGTCTTTACTTGGCTGTTCCTGTAAGGACTGTAGGACTACACTCTTGTCTTGGTTTTCCTAGAAGCAGATCCTGAGACAAGGTGCAGTTTGTTTAGGAGGCAATCCCAGAAAACGCTGTTGGGAGAGCAGGAAAGTAAGCCCGAGGGAAGCGAGGCATTAAGAACTCCTCCAGGCCCGGTGTGGTGGCTCATGCCTGTAATCCCAGCACTTTGGGAGGACAAGGTGGGTGGATCACGAGGTCAGGAGTTTGAGACCAGCCTGACCAACATGGTAACACCCTGTCTCTACTAAAAATACAAAAATTAGCCAGATGTGGCGGCGTGTGCCTATAATCCCAGCTACTCCGGAGGCTGAGGCAGGAGAATCACTTGACCCCGGGAGGCAGAGGTTGCAGTGAGCTGAGATTGGGCCGCTGCACACCGGTCTGGGTGACAGAGCAAGACTCCGTCTCAAAACAAACAAACAAACAAACTCCTCCATCAGGCCAGTTACCACAGTGGGCATGGTGGCCTGGTACTGCTGGGGGAGCTCTGGCTTTCTTTGGAGTCTTCCCCAGGGACCTTTATCTGTCACTCCAGCTGCCTGAGAAAGCCCTTAGGTAAGAGGTAGTTTAGCTAATTCACACAGCAGCAGGGCCTGGGGTCCAGATGTGCCCATGGCAACCTCCTCCGTCAGCGGGCCTCGCACCTCGCACACTCCCTGCCTCCGGAGGAAGAAGACTCTGCTTGTCCCTCATCACAGCTCTCGCACCCACAGCGGTGTCCTCAGCGCGCCTCACTCACCATGATCTCGGTAGAGATCTCCTGCGGGGCGCCCGGGCCTCGGGAGGGCATTGCCCATCTCCCGCTGCACCCTCCCGGACTAGCGCAGCAGGCAGGCATCACCTCCGAGGTTTAGCCCCAAGTTTTATGGTTTAATGAGGCACATAAATAGAGAAATTGTCTTCATCACGACAGCAATTGCTTTCACTTGGCAGGAAACCCACATAATACTGCACCTTTGGGATTCCCCTTCCTATTTCTGAGGCAATCATCATTATCTACATTTTACAAAAGAAGAAGCACAAAAAAAGAGGGGTTCAGAGAAGTTTATACATGTGTCTGGTGGTTAAATGGCCAGGTTAAGATAACCACTGAGCATTTGAGTTTAAGGATTTATAAAAGCATGCAGACAGCGCGGAGGTGTGATCTGTGCGCTGTGGTCCCCACAAAGGCGGCAAGAACCCGCCTGGCGGGGCTCAGCCGCAGGGCATGGGGGCCTAGGCCCTGCTGCGCGCTCTGGATTCAGCGGTTACCGTTTCGCTGAGAGGGCCACTCCCAGGGGCTGCTGTACCCCAGGGCATGACATTGCAGGGGTGAAGGGGCAGCCCCGCTCTTGGGAGAGGCGCGGAATTCCATCAAGGCCACCCCGGTAGACTGGGCCAGCCTTCTTGGGAGCACACAGCGGTCTAGGATGCTTCTAGGCATCCTTCCCTCTGCTCCACTTAGGGTCTGTGGTGCTCCAAAGGGAGTCTCCAAAATGGTCCTAATGACCTAAAATTCCCACCTCCTGCTCTCCACATCCTTGAATGGGCCCCTCCTTTTTACCAGAGAGAATCTGTGTGATTGTGAACAAATTATCTGTGTGAATGGACTATAGAAGAATTAATGATAAGTGACTTTTGCGATTAGGTTATGAAGGACTACAGCTTCCTTCTTGGTCTCTCTCTCTCTCTCTCTCTCTCTCTCTCTCTGTTACCTCTTTCTCTTCTCTCTTTTCTTTCTGTTTCTTCCTATATCTCAGCTCACTTGCTTGGGGGCAAGCAAGTGGCCATGTTTGAAGGTCACTTAAACAGCTCTGTGGAGATGCCTACATAGTAAGGAACTAAATGAGGTCCTTAGTGCCACTGAGACCAGCCAACAATCACATGAATGAGTTTGGAAGGGATCCAGGAGACGCCAAACAGCTGCAGCCCCAGCCTATATAGCTTGACTGCAAACTATAATTATTGTTTTTATTTTTGTTAAGCAATTATATGTTTCTATATGGGTAGAATTGAATTTTGCATTGTAACATAATCTAAAGATCTTTTGTGTTTAATAGATGAATTAACTTGATAATTAGCTTGGTAAGGTGAATTAACTTGGTAAGATATTTGCTCTTGGAGAGGCCAGAGGTGGAGGAGCTGGAGGGGTGGAAGGGAGGGGAGAGTGAGTAGCAGATGAGTTTACCCCCATGAGATTGTGAGAGGCCCAGGGTTTACCTAAAAGGAGTGGGGTCACAAGGCAAACTAGCGATGGGCCCCCTCCCAGTCCCTGGACGGGGGGCATTCGGCTCAGTTGTGAGGAGGTAGGGAAGCGGATGTCAGGCCCGACACCATGGAGGGCATGGACGTGGACCTGGACCTGGAGCTGATGCAGAAGTTCAGCTGCCTGGGCACCACCGACAAGGACAGGCTCATCACTGAGTTCCAGAGGCTGCTCAGCTTCCAGCTCAACCCTGCTGGTTGCACCTTTCTCCTGGACATGAACAACTGGAACCTACAAGCTGAAATTGGCACCTATTATGACTTTGAGAGCCCAAACATCAGTGTGTGCCCTCTATGTCCTTTGTTGAAGATGTCACCATAGGATAAGAAGAGTCAATATCTCCTGATACTCAGTTTGTAAAAACACGGTGGATCCAGAATTCTGGCGTAGAGGCGTGGCCTCCAGGGGTTTGCCTTAAGTATGTCAGGGAAGACCAATTTGGACATGTACACATGGTGATGGTGAGTGAGATGGCTAGAGCCCCAGGAGATTACAGATATCAGCATACAGATGTGCAGCCCCAGCAGAGCAGGAATGTATCAGGGACAGTGGCAGATGTGCACTGCTACAGGACTCTACTGTGGAGACGTCATCCAGGTGATTCTCACTGTGGAAGTGGGCGGACTTTTAGGAGTAACACAGCAGCTGTCATCTTTTGAAACCAAGTTCAACACACAGCCACATCGAAAACAACTTAAAAGACCCTGGAGGTTCCAAGTTCAATTCAACCAGCAAAAACACAGGGACTCCTGCTACTGATCAAATTGAGCAAGACCAGAATTGATTGTCACAGAACTCTGTAAATCTGTCTCCCAGTAGTCACACAAACAACTCATCAGTAATGACTTATAGTAAGGTGCTCGGTGGGTCTTACCCCTTCGCCCAATCTTTTTTTTTTTTTTTTTTTTTTGAAATGGAGTCTGGCTCTCTCACCCAGGCTGGAGTGCAGTGGTGCAATCTCGGCTCACTGCAACCTCTGCTTCCTGGGTTCTAGCGATTCTCTCACCTCAGCCTCCTGAGTAGCTGGGATTACAGGTGTATGCCATTGCACCCAGCTAATTTTTGTATTTTTAATAGAGACAGTGCTTCACCATGTTAGCCAGGATGGTCTCGATCTCTTGACCTCGTGATCCACCTGCCCCAGCCTCCCAAAGTGCTGGGATTACAGGCGTGAGGCACCAAGCCCGGCCCCCTTCTGCCAGTCTTAACAGGGTGTCAGCAAGAAGAAAAATTAACAAAACACAGAAGGCCTGACTTTGGGGGGTAAGGCAAGGAATTCCTCTGGATTGCAGACCACAATTGCGCAGACCCCTGGCTCTGACCTCCTCTCATCCCAGAAGAAGAAGAAGCAGAACAGACTAGCTTTGAGTAAACTCAGTATGCATGTGTGAAAAAAAAGAGAAAAGGTATTTTCTCTTAGTTCTGTCCTTTTGTTTGTTGGATTTTCTACTTTGATAATTATTCTTTAGGTTGTTCACTATATTGTTGGGTTTCTCTGTTCTTTTTTTGTGTGTATATAGTTTTGATTTTTAGAAATGTTTGTGTTTGTGTTGTGATATCTGGGCTTATATTTATATCATTATGTAACAACTTTAATCCTCCTTTTCTTTAACGGTATATTATTCCCACCTAAAATGTGCAATATAATTACTGTTTCCTCTTCCCTTCTATCTCTGCTCTACTACCAAATATTAACCAATACTATCTTTCTTACTATTTACTTTTGTACCATTAAATATGCTTAGATTTTTATTACATGATTCGTTGGCTTTAAATAAAATCCTCTGACTCTCAGCTATTACTTATAAATCCCACAATAATTCCTTTCTCTTCTGTATCAGTGCACATCCATACCCACTTTTCCCCCTTTTTTCCCTAAGTTTTTGTCGGCATGTATAATTTTTATATATTTTCTCACTTCAGCTGAAACCCAGAAGTTGCATCCTTAGTGCTGAATATATTTGATATTGATCACCAGTCCCTTTGCCCACCTCTCTCCCATCAGCTCTTGCTTGACTACTGTTCAATCTGCTGGAAGTGTCTTCAAAAGGGCTCGTGGGAATGTTGTTTGAGCTTTTTCATGTTTAAAACAATTTATCTGTAGCTTTTATTTTTTGGGAGCAGCTTAGATGGATCTTGGGTCACACTTTCTTCCTTTGAGTATCTTATAGATGTTGTTTTATTACCATTTAGCATTAAATCTTTTTGTGACCAGATAAATGTATTTTTTTATAAGTGATTTGTGTGTGTGTGTGTGTGTATGTGTGTGTGTGTGCGCACACACGCGTGTACCTTTTACTATGCCATGCTTCAATGTTGACCATTCTGGATTAATGTTTTCCTAGCAAACAATGAGCCTTACATAGATGCCAGTTTTCTTTAATTTCAAGAACCTTTCTTGAATTATATATTTAAAGTGTTTCTTCATGCGTTTTTAAAAATAAGCTCAACTTTTATTTTAGATTCAGGGCATGCAGGTTTATTACATGGGTATACTGTGTGATGTTGAGGTTTGGGATATGATTAATCCCATCATCACCTAGATAGTGAGCATAGTACTCAATAGTTTTTTGTTGTTGTTTTTTTTTTAAGATGGAGTCTCACTCTGTCAACCAGGAGGCCCAATCTCAGCCCAGTGCAGCCTCTGCCTCCCAGGTTCTAGTAATTCTCCTACCTCAACCTGCCGAGTAGTTGGGATTACAGGTGTGTGCCAGCATGCCCAGGTATTTTTTGCATTTTTAGTAGAGATGGGGTTTTGCCACATTGGCCAGGCTGGTCTTGAACTCCTTACCTCAAGCGATCCACCCACCTCAACCTGCCAAAGTGCTGGGATTTTAGGTGTGAGCCACTGCGCCTGGCCAGTACCCAATAGTTTTTCAATCACTGCCCACTTTCCTTCCTCCTGCCTCCCTCTAGTAGTCCCCAGTGTCTGTTGTTCCCATTAATGCATCTATGTGTTCCCAATGTTTAGCTCCCAGTTATAAGTGAGAACATGTGGCTGGGCGTGGTAGCTCACGCCTGTAATCCCAGCGTTTTGGGAGGCTGCGATGGGCAATCACCTGAGGTCAGGAGTTCAAGACCAACCTGGCCAACATGGTGAAACCCCGTCTCTACTAAAATACAAAAATTAGCCGGGCATGATGGCGGTTGCCTGTAATCCCAGCTACTCGGGAGGTAAAGGCAGGAGAGTCGCTTGAACCTGGGAGGCAGAGGTTGCAGTGGGCCGAGATGGCACCATTGCACTCCAGCCCAGGTGACAGAGCAAAACTGTCTGAAAAACAACAACAACAACAACAAACAAAAGTGAGGACATGTAATCTTTAGTTCACTTAGGATAATGGCCTCCAGCTGCATCCATGTTGCTGCAAAGTATATGATTTTATTCATTTTTATGGTTGTATAGCAGCCCATGTTGTATATGTACCACATTTTCTTTAATCTACCATTGATGGGAACCTAGGTTGATTCCAAGGCATTGATATTGTGAATAGTGCTGTAACGAACATACGAGTGCGTGTGTCTTTTTAGTAGAACAATTTATTTTCCTTTGAATATATACCCTGTAATAGGATTGCTGGATTGAATGGTAGTTCTAAGTTCTTTCAGAAATCTCCAGACTGCTTTCTACAGTGGCTGAACTAATTAATATTCTCATCAACAGGTATATATGTTCCCTTTTCTCCTCGCCAGCATCTACTGTTTTCTGACTTTTTAAATAATAGCATTCTGACTGGTGTGAGATGCTATCTCAATGTGGTTTAGATTTGCATTTCTCTGATGATTTAGTGATGTTGATCATTTTCTCATATGTTTGTTGACTACATGTGTGTCTTCTTTTAAGAAGTATCTGGCCGGGTGCTGTGGCTCAAGCCTGTAATCCCAGCACTTTGGGAGGCCAAGGCGGGTGGATCACGAGGTCAAGAGATCGAGACCATCCTGGTCAACACGGTGAAACCCCGTCTCTACTAAAAATACAAAAAATTAGCTGGGCATGGTGGCGCATGCCTGTAATCCCAGCTACTCAGGAGGCTGAGGCAGGAGAATTGCCTGAACCCAGGAGGCGGAGGTTGCGGTGAGCCGAGATCGCGCCATTGCACTCCAGCCTGGGTAACAAGGGCGAAACTCCGTCCCCCCCCCCCCCCCCCAAAAAAAAAAAAGAAGTATCTGTTCATATCTTTAGTTCACTTTTTAACAGGGTTAGTTTTTTTTGCTTGTTGAATTGTTTACATTCCTTATAGATTTGGAAATTAGACCTTTATCAGATGCATAGTTTGTGAATATTTTTCTCTCTTTCTATAGGTTGTCTGTTTACCCTGTTGATAGTTTCTTTTGCTGTGCAGAAAGTCTTTAGTTTAATTGGGTCGCACTTGTCAATTTTTTTTTTTTTGTTGCAATTGCTTTCGAGGACTTAGTGATAAATTCTTTCCCAAGGCCAATGTCCAGAATGGTATGTCCTAGGTTTTCTTCAAGGATTCTTATAGTTTGAGTCATATATTTATGTCTTTAATCCATCTTCAATTTTTGTTTATGGTGAAAGGTACAGATACAGTTTCATTCTTCTGTATATGGCCAGCCAGTTATCCTAGCACCATTTATTCAATAGGGAGTCTTTTCCCCATTGCTTATTTTTGTCAACTTTGTCAAAGATCAAATGGCTGTAGGTATGCGGCTTTACTTCTGGGTTTTCTTTTCTGTTCCATTAGTCTACGTGTCTGTTTTTGTATTGGTATCATGGTGTTTTCATTATTGTAGCCTTATAGTATAGTGTATAGCCTTATCGTATAGTATAAGCCTTATAGTTTATAATGTGATGTCTCCAGCTTTGTTCTTTTTGCTTAAGATTGCTTTAGCTATTTGGGCTCTTTTTTGGTTTCATATGAATTTTTAGTAAGTTTTTTTTTTTTTTCTAGCTCTGTGGAAATGATGCTGGTAGTCTGATAGGAATAGCATTGAATCTGTAGATTGCTTTAGGTACTATGGCTGTTTTAACAATATCGATTCTTCCAATCTGTGAGCATGTATGTTTTTCCATTTCTATGATTTCTTTCAGCAGTGTTTTGTAGTTCTTCTTGTAGAGATATGCTTCAATGTTGAGCACTCTGGACTCTTTTTTTCCCAGTGAACAGTGAGCCTTATGCAGATGCTAGTCCTCTTGAATTTCAGGAACGTTTCTTGATTTCGATATTTAAATTTTTTGTGGTTTATTGTTTTGGTTTTCTTCTTTGGGAAAAAAAATTTGTTCAGTCATCTTCATGTGTCTTCCAGTCATTCTATTTTTCTCTGTAATTTGTTTTATATTCTGACATTATCCATTTCATTGTATTCTCTTTTCTCATTTATAACCATATGTATACATTTCTAATGTTTTTCTTAGACTGTCTGATCTCCTTATATGCCTTTAATTTTGTGTTTAAATTTGTAACAAGTCTTTTCTTTTACTTCTTTGTGGATACCTTCCCCAAATTCTTGCATTTCTACTTGTGGTTTTTCATACTAAAGTTAATTGCTTTGATACATTTTTTAAAAATACGTATTTTTTTTTTTTTTTTTTATGGAGCTGCCACCCAGGCTGGAATGCAGTGGCATGATCTTGGCTCACTGCAATGTCTGCCTCCCAGGTTCAAACAATTCTCTAGCCTCAGCCTCCTTAATAATGGGACTATAGGTGCAAGCCACTGTGCCTGGCTAGTTTTTGTTTTTTTAATAGAGACCAGGTTTTACCATAATGGCCAGGCTGTACTTGAACTCCTGACCTCAGGTGATCTGTCCTCTTGGGTCTCCCAAAGTGCTGGGATTACAAGCATGAGCCACCACACCCAGCCTAAAATATTTATTCTTATAATATCTTTACCTCAGTGTTATGTAGTCCTTTTGAAAAATTTTGTTTTTCTACATATTCATAAAACTATTGAACTAATTGGCTTTTTATGAGCCAGCTATTTGCCCGTGATTTGTGTGTGTGTGTGTGTGTGTGTGTGTGTGTGTGTATGTGTTGAGAACTGGAGGGAGGGAAGGGGAAGACCTAAGCTTGGTTTCCTAAGCTTCACAATTCAAAGGCTGTCTCACTTCTCCCACCAAAAAGAAAGACCACTTCTGCATCTATTGATGGCATGTATGATTCTTTCTTCTGCTTATATGAGTCAAACATACTCTAGCAATGTTTCTGCTACTGGCTGTACTTACTCCAGTATCCTCAAGTATTGCTACAAAGGGTGGATATGGTCTTTCCCTTCTATGTTGAGCCACTTACATCAATAGCACAGCATATATTTTCAATGGTACGTTCTGAGTCGTGCCTTTACAGGGTCCCTTTTCACCTGCTCATTATTTTTTGTCTTCTTCAACATGATATCTATTTTTGACATTTCTTTCAGATATTTTAGCATCTGGGAATTATTTCTGTCAATTTTTCATTCTTCTTTTGCTTTTGTTTAATTTCCAAGCAGAGAGGAAAACTGTGCAGACCCACATAGCTATGTAGTGGAAGTGCTCACTGACGTCTCTTGACTGGTCTTCTTTGTAATCAACAATATAGTAAGACGACTGAGTGAGATGAGACTATGGTACAATTTCTGTTCAATGTTTAATTTCTTGTGACTAGCTGGTTGGTCAGTGAGACCACTTAGCTAGCAAAAATAAGTAAACTAGTCTGACAAAATTGTTCTAAGATGCACAATCTGAAAGTATTTCCATAAAAATAAGTATTTTTATTTACTAATTCAGTTGAACAACAACAACAATAATAGTAAAGCACCAGGGGCAATTGACAAAATTACAGTCTGGGAATTTTACTTTTTGATTTATGACCATGATCAATCTTCTACATTTTGTGATATTTCATCTATTCATGAAAGATGACAAAAACTGACTCTAATGGAGTTTATTAATGTCATGAAATATTATGTTAGAGAAATACTAAATCACATATAGTACAAATGCTAAGGTTAGAATGTGTCCCCTTCAAAAGTCAAGGGTTGAAACTTACTAGCCAATGTGATAGAATAAAGAGATGAGTCCTTCAATAGGTGATGAGGCCATGAGGGCTTTTCCTTTGTGAAAAGGATTAAGGTTTTCGTAAAAGAGACTTCATGTAGCATTCAGCTCTCTTGCCTTCGTGCCTTCAGCCTCCAGAACTTTGAGAAAATAAATTTCTGTTCTTTTCGTTTTTTGATATTATGACCTGGGATTTCTATTCTTATATAAATTACCTAGTCAGTAGTGTTCTTTTTATTTTTTTAAAGAGGTGGTCTTACTCTGTTGCCTAGGCTGGAGTGCAGCAACATGGTCGTAACTCACTATAACCTCAAACTCCTGGTTTCAGGTGATCCTCCCACCTCAGCCTCCCATGGAGCTGGTACTACAGACATAAGCCACTGCACCCAGCTAATTTTGTAAGCAGTTGTTGTTTCGTAGAGGTGGAGTCTCACTAAGTTGCCCAGGCTGGCCTCAAACTCATGGGCTCAAGTGATTCTCTTGCCTTGGCCTCCCAAAGTGCGAGGGTTACAGGCATGAGCACCCAGCCTAGGTCTGTGGTATTCTATTATAGCAGCACAAACACACCAAGACAGAAGCCACTAAACACACTTCTGCTAAGGCTGTTTTGGCTGGTCTTTTAACATTTTTTTTTTTAAAGAAGTGCAACTTGGCTAAAAGCATTGTGAAAGTGCTTTGAGGGTATTAGACTCAAATCCTGTTTGTATGGTTTTATTGTGTTTGGGCCCTAGGAATAAAGCTTACTCAGTAGAAGGATGTTTTCCAGTACAAAGAGTTGAATTTTGGGCTCCATGGTAGCATAGTTATACAAAGTTACGGCATTAAATACAGTCCTAGGAATTGCTTTTTGATTTTTGGCCAAACCCAGAGAACCAGATTATAACTTATGTCTTCATCACTTCTTTGGAAGCTCATGAGCCCCTCCCACAAATATTTCCACAGTAAATGGAAATCTGTCCTCCATAATAGCATACTTGTGGTCAGATTTTATGGTATTTGGAAGAGCATTTTTTAGAAATTCTTTGCAAACTAAAAGAGACAGACCTTTTGAGTAAATTTTTATGTCATTTCTTCTTAGAAGTAGGTATCATAATTCTTGATCCAGGAATGAATGTAGGTAATGTCAATTCTCTGGAGCCCAGGTTCTTCATTTTTCAAATGACAGAGACTACAAAAATTACTTTTCAATGCTCTTAATTTGTTAACTGAAAGGTGGGTGTAGAGCTATCTCAGAACACAGCAGTTTTGTGGAATAATTTTTGAAAGTCATTGGGTAGGATGGATGACCGCCTAAGCCCCATTTGCTTGTGCTAATTTTTTCTTTTGAACACTTATTTAAGGATGAGCAATACTGGGGCTAAAATAGAGGTTATTGGGCAGATACTATTATCTGCCCAATCATGTGATTGCATGATTTTTATTTTATTCATTTAGGTAGTAAAAAATGCATGATTTTAATTTTATTCATTTAGATAGTTAAAAAAATTGCAGTTGTCTGTACTTAAACTACAGTTGCTCCCAGAAGAGATTATGCCTTCAGCTTCGTTACTGAAGGCTTTTATCATCACTTAGTACTTTAGATCGAAATTATTGGCATTCAATTTTACAACACTATTGCGGTTCAGAGATTGTCTTATAAATACAGGGAGTGGGGTGGGGAGGAACAAGGAGTTCGAAGTCCCAAGTTTTTTGTTTTTGTTTTTGTTTTTGTTTTTGAGGCAGAGTCTCAGTTTGTTGCCCAGGCTGGAGTGTAGTGGCACAGTCTCGGCTCACTACAACTTCTGCCTCCTGGGTTCAAACAATTCTCCTGCCTCAGCCTTCTGAATACCTGGAATTACAGGTGCGCACCACCACACCTGGTTAATTTTTTTGTATTTTCAGTAGAAATGGGGTTTCGCCATTTGACCAGGCTGGTCTCAAACTCCTGACCTCAGGTGATCTGCCTGCCTTGGCCTCCCAAAGTGCTGGGATTACAGGCGTGAGCCACCTTGCCCAGCCCCAATTAATGATAAATGCAAAATTTTGCAAAAAAGCAGCTCGACTTTTTTCTTAATGACAGTAACCCTATGTTTATGTAGTATTGTGATATGACAAATGTAAAAATCATTCCTTCCCAATGACATTGTACAACCACCTGCCGGATATTTGTTGGGATAATTTTGCAAGCCTATAATATCTATGAGGAAAATGTTCAATGCATCACTTGCACAAACGTACGTGGTGGTCCTGCCTGATACAGAGTGTGCATTCCGTGATCTCTCTTTTCCTTCCCTCTCTATGTAGATGATAGTTTATATAATCTGATAAGGGGATGATATTGTTTTCAAATATAGTGTATAGTATAATAAATTTGATGTATAGTAAGTCCAACAGATCAGGAGACAATCATCATTGAAAAGAGAGGTGATTACTCACAGTTTCCAAGAGGAGTGGGCATCCCACACCACCAGGGAGCCGAACAGGGGAGCACCAGGGTCAGTCAGGAGGCAGAAGTAGAGGGAGGAACTGTGGACAAGAGCCTTCATTGTGGTTTCTGTGGGAAGGAACAGGTGAGGCAGGGTAAGCAGGCTTAGGATTGGCTAGTTTGAAGAATTTCAGGGGGCTCTGAGGCATAGGGCTGGCCCTTGTTGTCTGGTTCTTGGTCTTGGGTGATCAGGGCAAGTAGATAATGGCTGGAGTGTGAGAGCCTGATAATGGGGATGGTTGGGATGTGGGTTCTGGATTGGTTGGTTTGCATTTGGAACACACACTCAGTGTCAAGCTGCCCACTAAGAATAAGCTACCCTTGGGAGGGGGCAGACCCAAGGTTGGTCCCTCAGTAGATCAGTTGATATCTGTCTGTCTGTCTAGCTTCTATATATGTGTAGTTGTGGTTTTAGTTAATTATCTACTTCCACATGATGGTGTAAATTCTTTTTAATATAGTCTTTTATAAACAGAGACTTCTAATTTTGATGTATCCTATTTATCAATCTTTTTCTTTATGTTTTCCTTTTAAGAAATTTTGCCTACCTAAGGTCATGATGATGTTCTCCTCTATTATCTTCTAGGGGGTTAAATATTCTAGCTGTTGTATTTAGATGTACAATCTACCTGAAATTGATTTTGTATATAATGGGAGGTAAGAATTTAATTTAGTTTTTTCCACTTACATACTCAATTTATCTAGTATGATGTAAAAATATTCTTTTCAATTGGGGAAAATTGAAATCTTATAATGAGTTTTCCTGTTCCTGAGCATAATATATCCTTCCATTGACTTAGATATTCTTTAGTTTCTGTCAAATTGCATGGTTTTTCAGTGTGTCAAGAGACAGTGCTCCATGTGTCTCTCAGGTTTATGTACATTTTATAAGCAAAGGTACCCGACTACCTTTGTTCTGAAGTGTCTTTTAGGGGTATGTATGTAGTGAACAGCCCTGGAAGATATTGTTAGTGTCCTCTGGAGTAAAGGAAAAGTTTATTTACTGTCTAGAATGATAAAGGTAATGTTTGCCTTTGAAGTAAAGGTCAGAAAAGCTTACTACCCATTATAAAAGATTTGAGTTCCCTAGGCTGAGAGTTCCACTCCCTTAATGCAACCTACTTCAATGCAGGCATCTTCTGGCACTCTTGTGTTGCCCTGTGCGAATTGTGACTTGGAAAACCAGCACAAATGCCAATACCCTGGCTAGTTTATTGCTGTAAGGATTACGCTATCTTTTTTCTCTGCCCCAAGGAACTTGTGTCTTCTGCCAGCATACATAAAACTATGGCTGGCTAACTTGTTAATTTGAAAGCTGGGTAAATTCCCACACTGTGACACCTGTCACTACTGTTACTTCTTAGTACCGGAGAAGTACTGTACATCTTTTATTAGATTTGCTCCTAGGTATTACATATTTTTGATGCTATTGTAATTTTTATAAGTTAAAATTTTTTATTATTTATCAGTTCATTTAAAAGAAATGCAGTTGATTTTTGTTTATTGTCTTGTGTTCATGGACTTTGCCCAATTCATTTATTTGAATAGTTTTTCTTCCTTTAGGTTTTTTGATTTTCTCTGTACACAATCATGTCATATGTAAACAATGAGAGTTTTCTTGCTTTCTTTCAAATCTTTATCTATTTTATTTATTGTCGTGCATTATTGCACTGCTCAGAATTTTCAGAACACTGTTAGATAGATTTGGTGATAGCAGAGTTCTTGCCTCAGACCAAATTTCAATATTTAATCATTATATATGTTGAGTATAGCTTTTTAAAAGTAACAGCTTTATGAAGATAAAATAAACATACCATAAATTAACTTTAAAAGTGTACAATTACTTAGGTTTTAGATTATGCAATCACACCCCAATATCTGATTTTAGAATATTTTCATCACCTCAAAAAGGAAACTCTCTACCCTTTAGCAATTACTCCTCATTTTCTTCTTTACCCAGCAAGCACTAATTTTTATTTCTCAGTGGATATGCCTATCTTGGACAAGTCATGTAAATGGAACAATACAATATGTAGACTTAATGTCTGCGTTTCTTTCACTTAGCATAAAGTTTTCAAGATATATCCATGTTGTAGCATATATCAACACTTGTTTCTTTTCATAGGCAAGTAATATTTTATTGCATGTCTATAACTATACTATATTTTATTTTTCTATTTATCAGTTGATAGACATTGGGTCATTTCCATTTTTCTTTATTATAAATAATGCTGCTTTCAACATTCATATACAATTTTTGTAGGGACACGTTTTCATTTCTCTTGGGTTTATATGGTCTTTTAAAATGATAGTCATCAAAGTGGGTGTGAAGTGGTATCTCATGATTTTGATTTGCATTCCTCCAGTCATTAATGATGTTGAGTATCCTTTCATGTACTTATTGCCCATTTGTGTATCTTCTTTGGGAAAATGCCTATTCAAATCCTTAGCCCACGTTTGAATGGTCTATTTGTCTTTTTATTTTTGAGCTGTTAAGAACTCTTTTTACATTTGGATGCAAGTCCCTTATTAGAAACGTGACTTGCATGCACTCATTCCTTCTCATTCTTTGGCTTATCTTGAAGGTGTCCTGTGAAGTAAAAAGTTTTTGTTTTTGATGAAGTCTATTTTTAAATTTTGTAGCTTGTGCTTTTAGTATTGTAACAAAGAAGGCTTTGCCTAATGTAGGATCATGAAACTTTTCTTCTATTTTTTCTTCTAAGTTTTTAAACTATTTTTAAAATATTTTTAAAAAATATTTTTCTAACTATTTTATAGTTTTTGCTCTTACATTTAAGTCTCTGATTCATTTTGAGTTAATTTTTGTATGTGTGAAATCAGGGTCCAATCTTGTTCTTTTACATGTGGAATTGACTGTCTCAGTACCATTTGTTGAAAAGAGTACTGTTTGTCACCCAAATTGTCTTAGTACTTTTGCTAAAACTCAATTGTCCATAAATATAAGGGTTAATTTCATGATCTATATGTCAATCCTTATTCCAATTCCATAAAGCCTTAGTACTATAGCTTTGTAATACATTTTGAAATTGGGAAATGAGAGAGAGTTCTCTTTGTTCTTGTTTTTCAAAATTTTCTTGGCTGTTCTGGGTCCCTTGTATTTCCATACGAATATTAGGATCAGTTGTCAATTTCTGATTTTAAAAAAGCAGTTGTTATTTTTCAGGGCTTGTGTTGAATCTGTAAATCAATTTGCAGAGTATTGTTATCTTAGCAATATTATGTCTTTCAGTCTACAAATATGGAATGTCTTTTATTTTATTTTATTTTATTTTATTTTATTTTATTTTTGAGACAGAGTCTCTATCACCAGGCTGAAGTGCAGTGGTGTGATCTGGGTTCACTGCAACCTGTGCCTCCTGGGTTCAAGCAATTATCCTGCCTCAGCTTCTCGAGTAGCTGGGACTACAGGTGCGTGCCATCACGCCCAGCTAATTTTTGTGTTTTTAGTAGAGACGGGGTTTCACCATATTGGCCAGGATGGTCTCCATCTCTTGACCTTGTGATCTGCCCCGCCTTGGCCTCCCAAAGTGTTAGGATTACAGGTATGAGTCACCGCACTTGGCCTATTTATTTTCATTCTTAATTTCTTTCAATAGTGTTTTGTAATTTTCAATGTACAAGTTTTGCACTTCTGTTGTTAAAATCATCTGAGTATCTTGTTCTTTTTGAAGCTATTATAAATGAAATTGTTTTCTCAATTTCATTTTTTGTGTGTTCACTATAGGTTTTTATAAATATTCTTTACCAGGTTAAGAAAGTTTGTTTTTATTTCTAGTTTGCTGATGATTTTTAATTGATATGTAACATTTGTACATCTGATATGCTGTTACAAGCATAAAATATGTAGTGATGAAGTCAGGGTATTTTGGGTGTTCATCACCCTGAGCATTAATCATGTCTATGTTCTGGGAACATTTCAAGCCTTCTAGCTATTTTGAAATATATAATACGTGTTATTAATCATCATCACCCTACTCTGCTATTAAACATTAGAATTTATTCCTTCTATCTGTATGTTTGTACCCATTAATCAATCTCTCTCTATTCCCTTCCACCCACTGCCACCACCCACACACCCTTCCCAGCCTCTGGTATCTATCATTCTACTCTTTACCTTCATGAGAGCAACTGTTTTAGCTCCTACATATGAATAAGAACATCCAGGATTCGTCTTTATGTATGTGGCTTATTTCACTTAACATAATGACCTCTGATTCCATTCATGTTACTGCAAATGACATGATTTTATTATTTTTATGGTGAACTAGTATTCCAAAAATCATCTGAGTATCTTGTTCTTTTTGAAGCTATTATAAATGAAATTGTTTTCTCAATTTCATTTTTTGTGTGTTCACTATAGGTTTTTATAAATATTCTTTACCAGGTTAAGAAAGTTTGTTTTTATTTCTAGTTTGCTGATGATTTGTATATATGTGCCACATTTTCCTTATCCATTCATCCACTAATGCACATCTAAGTTGATTCTATAACTTTGCTATTATCAATAGTGCTGCAATAAACATGGAAGTGCAGACATCCCTTTTATATGCTGATTTTTTTCCTGTGGATAAATACCCAGTAGTGGGATTGCTGACTCATACAGTAGTTCTCCTTTTAGTTTTTTGAGAAATCTCTATACTGTTTTTCATAGTGGCTTTACTAATTTACATTTTCACCAACAGTGTTTGAGTTCCCTTTTCTTTGCATCCTTGCTAGCATCTGTAATTTCTTTTTGTCTTTTTAATAATAACCATCCTAATTGGGGTGAGATGCTGTCTCGTTGTAGTTTTGATTTGCATTTCTCTCATGACTAGTGATGTTGAGCATTTTTTCATAAACTTTCATAAGCTCATCTTGGCCATTTGTTTGCTTTCTTTTGAGAAATGTCTATTCATGTCTTTTGCCCCTTTTTAATGGGATTTTCTTTCCCCACTGTTGAGTTTCTTGTATATTCTGGATCTGGATATTAGTTCCTTGTTGGATGAAAGGTTTGCAAATGTTTTCTCCCATTCAACTGGGAGTTTCTTTGCTCTGTTGATTGTTTTCTTTGTTGTGCAGAAGCTTTTTAGTTTAATGAAGTCCCATCATTCTATTGCCATTTTTCTTGCCTGTGCTTTTGAGGTCCTACCCCTAATATCTTTGCCTAGACTCAAGTCCTGAAGTGTCTCCCTTATGTTTTCTTCTAATCATTTTATAGTTTTGAGTCTTACATTTAAGTCTTTAATCCATTCTGAGTTGATTTTTGTATATAATGAGAGAAAGGGGTCCAGTTTCATTCTTCTGCATATGAATTTTTACAACACTGTTTATTGAAGAGAGTATCTTTCCCTGATATATGTTTATGGTGCTTTAAAAAAATAAATAAATGTTTGTTTTTACCAAGTGTTTTTGCTGCACTACTGATATGATCATATATTTTTCTTCTTCATTCTAATAATGTGGTAAGATACATTATTTTATTTGCAAACGTCAAACCAACCTTACATTCCATGAAAACTCCAGCTGGTTGTGATTTTTAAAAATATTTCTAGGCTATACTTTTAAAATATTTTATTTAAAGTTTTTCATCAATGAGAAAGTATATTCCATTCATGAAAAATCTTGGTCAATAATTTTAATCTCACATAATGTCTTCAGATTTTCATATTCAGGTTTTCCCCCCATTTAATAAGTGAAATGCAGTCTCTCTTTTTATATTTCTTGGGAAATTTTGTGTAATATTTTTGTTATTTCTTTCATAAACATTTATAGAAATTCACAGGTAGAGCCATCTATGCCTAGGATTCCTTTGTTAGCAGGGTTTAAGTTTCATATTTGATTATCTGTCTTTTTGTGTCCCTGATTATTTTACAGAAATGCCAGATCAATATGTATGCTATGTATAATTGTTATATGTTGGGATTACTTATACAAAGTAACTGTCAAATGTGGAAAGATCCAATGAACCAAAGAACTAAGCAGACAAATCTAGTTTGTCAATGGAAGACAATTTATTAGAGAACTTATGGATGAAAGTGTGGTCTCAAGAGGCTGCAAGAAGGGTAGATTTCTGCACCATTACTTCCCAGACTCAGGGCTTATATACCATAGGGAAAGGGGTATGGGCTTTATAGAGACAATTGAAGGCAACCCTCCAGAACAGGCCAGTATGCTGTGTGCTGTGGCCTATAATCTGTGTGACCACATCAAGGGTGCTTGGATCCAAAGGCAGGATTTATGTTGAGTACATGTTCTCACACTAAGAACATCAAGTAAAGTAGGAACCAGGAGGCATTGATGAGACTGGGACTAATCAGAAGTCAACATGGCAGATTAGCATCCAAGATGGAGTCACTTTTGTCTCCACATTGATTCTAGTTAATTTGAATCTCTGTGTGATGTTATCTTCCTCAAGAGAGAATATACTTTTGTTTCTCACAGAGGGTCCTTTAATATAATCAGAGTGAGATGACTTGAACTTGGGCCTCATTCTTTGGGAGGGTAGCCTATTTCTGGAACCCCTATCTGTAGGGTGTACCCCTTTGGAGGTCCAAACTGGAAGCTTGGCTCTCTGTTAGGATCCCTTGTTTTCACTGAAAGAAAGCAGCCTTCTTTGCTTTTCCCTCCAGTTCCTTGGGATTGTGTCAAGCTACACTTAGTTTCTCAGCACCTGCCCTCTGTCCTGACACTGCGCTTCTCAGTCTCTGTTGTCTGACTGGCAAATATCTCCAAGAGAGAAAGTCAGATGGCATGTTGGGCTGACTTTCCTGGGTTTCTCATCTATCTGGGATCTTCACAAAGATATTTATTTTATTATCTCCAACTTTTCTAGTTATTCGCAAGAGGAGGTTGACCTGAAACAAACTAATTCCACCAAAGTCAGAAGTAAACATTCCACGTTACCTTTTGAATGAAAGCATGAATGAAAGGTAGCTTTAAAAAAGTAAGTACTCCTTTATTTGTACTTATCAGTGCAAGTCCGACAGTCTTAGGGAAAGATAATTTTTAAAAATTTGAGTATTGAAATTTTAATTTGCACCTTGGGTAGTGCATATTCTAAACTGAGAAAAGTAATGTCCATTAGTAGAATGTGTTTATCCAAAAATAGAGACCCTTCATTGCTTT
Organism: Sapajus apella; assembly: GCF_009761245.1. Lineage (NCBI taxonomy): Eukaryota > Metazoa > Chordata > Mammalia > Primates > Cebidae > Sapajus > Sapajus apella. The sequence goes on from NW_022437074.1 coordinate 722,936, forward strand.
CTAGCAAGATAAACAGTGATTGCTGAACTTTGAACTGGATAATAACAAATTGACACTAAGCACCATACTTATTATTTACTCTTTACTTTTGTGCACTTTTATTTCTCAAAATGTACCCTGGAACAGTTGGAGCGTAAGTCGAAACAAATCTAAAAATATTCTTGTGATAAATGAATCATACACCAGCTGGTTGCTATGTTTTTGTTGACAGGAACCTGATGACATGTATTGTGGCTTTATTTTCTAAATAATGATGTGCTTTTGTTCAATATAAAAATAACACCACCAGACAGCAACTTTAAAGCATGAACTTTGGGCTGTTTTCAGCAGTACTGACAAGTTTACCTTTACCCACTTGCCCTCGCCTTTCCCATTTGATAGAGTCCTGCCTTGCATTGATGGGATGGGTCCTCAGGTTATATATCGAGTCTATTGCCTTAACCAGAAATCTTAGACGCTCAAACATAGTGTTTCTCTACTGAGCTAATAGGCCCAGCTTATTTAAAACCAGGTGCTTTCATGTCATTAGCAAAAGGTGAAATCTTACTAAGATAAATTATTTATGATGGGTGATCCAAATATTCAGTTCAAAGTGGTTTAAACAATGTGTACCTGGAGTCAACATACAGGAGCCTGAGTTACTTTTTGTGTACTTACAGTTTTCTTAACAGAATGAGCTTCAGTGAAAGGAGGGAAAAGAAACTTAATATATATTCTGGGGAATTAAACACGTTGATCTTTAGGTAGTATAAGCCCAACAATTGTTTAAAGGGAGACAAATCATGCTGTATGAAGCTCTTCTTCAACTGTTATAAACTAATGATCAGTGATGATTCCAAAAGTAAATGTAGGCTGAGCATGGTGGCTCATGCCTATAATCCCAGTACGTTGGGAGGCCAAGGCAGGCAAATCACCAGATATCAGGAGTTCAAGACCAGCCTGGCCAACATGGCAAAACCCCATCTCTACTAGAAATAAAATTAAAAAAAAAACCTCAGCCTGGTGTGGTTGCAGGCACCTGTAGTCCCAGCTACTAGAGAGGCTGAGGCACAAGAATCACTTTAACCCGGGAGGTGGAGGTTGCGGTGAGCTGAAATTGTGCCACTGCACCTCAGCCTGGATGACAGAGCAAGACTTTATCTCAAAACATAAAAAAAAAAAAAAAGGAAATGTCCATTAAATATAATGCCATTTAAATTTTGAGACCTTCTACATTATGTGTTTGTTTAATAAAAGTGAAGTACCCTTTAAAACTGTGCTGTCTGATGCAGTGGCCAATTGTCAACTGAGTGACTTTGAGCACTTGTAATGCAGAGAGCGTGCACTGAAGTGGGCTGTAGGTGTAAACCTCACACTTGATTGTTATTCACTTGAGTGAATAACAAAAACAAGAATATAAAATATCTCATTAAATATTCTAAATATTTAACTATATGTTGAGGTGATGTTGCTTGTACATTAGATTAAATGCAAAATATTGTTAAATTTAATTCTACCTGTATTTCTTTTTACTTTTTAATATGGTGACTAGACGATTTTTATTTCTATATGTGGTTTACATTATTATTTCTATTGGTCAGAGCTGCTTGAGAAGCTTAAAAATATTGGGGAACATTTAGGAATGTAAAAGTAAATCTTTCCAGGTCCAGTTTAATTATGAAAAGTGGAATATTTAAATATCTAAACACAGATGCTCCCTTCTTGCAGAGGAGCTGCGGACACCCTGACTCTAGCCCACAGAGACCCACTGCAGGTCCTCACCTCCAGAACTGTGAGATAACAAATCTGTGTTGTTTTAAGCTACCAAGTTACCAAAATTTGTGACAGCAGCCAGAGGAAACTCATACAAACACAGAGGAGGAAACTGAGACTCTCAGAATGTAAGAAACTTAACCAGATCACAGGTGTTTGAGGAGCATCCTGTGGCTCAGACCTAGGCCTTCTAATTCCCAGTGTAGGGATATTGATCTCACACCACTGATGCAGTGAAAGTAATAAACCGAGAGACCTTTGTAAACTAAGGTCACAGCTGTCCCCTCCTCTCAATGTACTGAGGAAAGCCTCCTGAGAGAAAAAGCAATCAAAGATCAGATCAGTAAACTGCTTTTGAAATTTGACATGTTACGGTCTCCGTTAAAAGTGTTCTTGTAATAAGACACTTAGGAAATGTGTCTTTCCTTTAGTCAATGGGTGGGAGGAGAGTGGAGTTTGAAACAGACTGTAAAAGAGATGAATTTTAGTATTAATGACTTATGCACTCATGACTATGAGCTCAGAAACGAAGGTTATTTGGGGAAATATTATTGAAGAATTGTGGCAAAGATTGCTGGAAACCATTGTGGGCGTCGTTATGTGGAATTCGTGCTACATTCTTTTAACTCGTCACGAGGCAAGGAAGAATGCCTGGTTCTCAGCACTCACAGGGTTTATAGCTTGATCAGTTACAGTGTTGCAGGAATGGGCCCACAGTGCAGGAATCTCTGTGAGAGTACTGACTGTATGGTTCTGTGTCACAGACTCACTCCCACATTCTGGGAAACTACTTGACAATGGCAAGCTGCTGGTCAAAAGCCAGGCTGAGGGCAGCTTTTCTTCTTCCCAGCTCTCTCCCTTTCCTGTCCTTGTGGGTCCTTCCATTCTTCCCTCCTCCCTCTGGCCCTTATTCTCTCCTACATCCATCTGTTACACCATCCCATCTGTTCCCCTGGCCAGTCCTCGCCTGTTATGGCTGGAAATGCCTGCTGGCCTGTGACAGGCTCCACCTACTCAGGACTCTACAGGTGCTAGTCTGCACCCACCTTCTCTTCTATGGCATTCATCAGCTCAGTAAGGTGCTTCCCAGGTGATCAGTTGCTCAGGTCAGACTCCGGCCCTTGCTTCTGCTGTGTGCCAGTCCGCCATCTCCTTGCCACTGGCCTTGTCCCTTCCAGGCCCCTCTCCAGGGATTGCGTGAGGGGCCCCGAGCTCGGTGTGCCATCCAGCCCTGTGATCTGGCACTCTCTCCCCGGTTCATACTCCCCTCCCACCTTGCCTCTCTCATCCTGCTTTCCAGCTTGGAAGATTTATTTGCAGCTGCTGGGTTGCTTCTTGCTTCAGGGCCCTTGCCCATGCCTGTACCTTTTGCTAAGAATCACTTTCCTTTAAGTACAGGGCCTGGCAAGGAACTTCCCACTGATCGTTAAGACTTATCGTAAGCTTTATGTTTCCTAGAAAGCTAGCCCTGACCTAGACCCTCCCTACCGTGGGAACTGAGGACCCTGCCACGCAGTGTTGGTGCTGCCTCTGCAGACACCTACTGCTGCCTATGGCCTGGGCTGATGCTGGTCATGGCACCTCCACTCTGCTGGGTGCCCGCCTATGCTACACCTCACGGCTAAAGCATGTGTCTTTTATAGCAGAATCGCATATCACCCTCATGGGTCTGGGGACGGATGCACCCATCACGTGGGAGTTGCTCAGTGGAAGATGAGCAAAGTCATCCCAGCCACATGTCAAGAGATTAGTCACTAAAAGACCAGATCTTGCAGGCACGAATGCTTGGAATATATGTCCCATCATTAGGGTGTCTAGAAATACAAGAGCACGGGAAAAACATACTTTTTTTTTGTTTTACAGAGAACTATTGTTTTCTTTAAAATGGCAAAACAGGCCGGACACGGTGGCTCACGTCTGTAATCCCAGCACTTTGGGAGGCCAAGATGGGCAGATCACCTGAGGTCAGGCGTTTAAGACCTGCCTGGCTAATATGGTGAAACCCTATCTCTACTACAAATACAAAAATTTGCTGGGCGTGGTGGCTCACGTCTGTAGTTCCAGCTGCTCGAGAGGCTAAAGCACAAGAAACACTTGAACCCAGGAGGCGGAGGTTGCAGTGAGCTGAGATCACACCACTGCACTCCAGCCTCAGCAACAGAGTGAGACTTGATCTCAGAAAATAACAGTAATAATAAATAAAATAAGATAAAATAAAATAAAATGGCAAGAGAGTTGAAGAGAAAATGACAAAAACTTGATTACTAATCATTTTACATAAAATCATCCAGCAAGGAAATAGTTCAGGGAAGTATTTTTCTTTTTGCTTTTTAACTTCTAAAAAACTTGTTATGGAAAAGTGCAAAAATACACAAAAGAAGAGGGAAGAGTATAATGAAGCCCTAAGTAATCACAACCTTGTCGCAACAATTGCCAACAGATTGCTGATTTTAATTCATTTATCTGCACACCTTTTCTTTCCTGGAGTATTTTTAAAAAATCTAAAGACAGGCAAATCCTAGACAGTATATCATTTCATCTGTCACTATTTCAAGATATATTAAATATGAACCGTTTTCTTAACATAATTACCTTTATCACAGCCCCCAAATCAACAATGATTCCTTGATATGGTATAGTACTTGGTCCATGTTCAGCCTCTCCTGATTGTCCTCAAATATATCTGTTTAGAGTTGGTTCATTTCACTTGAGATAAAAATAAGTCTACACGTAGCATTTGGTTGATTTTTCTCTAAAAGTATTTTTTTAAACATTCATTTGAAAATAGTTTCAGACTTACAGAAAAGTTGCAAGGATGGAACAAAGAATGCCTGCGTCCCTGTCACCTAGACTCATGAAAAATACTTTTGTATATTTCCAAAGAATAACTAACCACAGAGTTGATAAAATCCCAGATTTAACATTATACAGTGACATAATTTAATCCACAGCTCATATTCAAATTCTGTAAAATGTTCCGGTAATGTCCTTTAGAGTGATTGTTTTTCCCAGTGCAAGATCCAATCCAGAGTTACATATTGCATTTGCTGTCCTTTCTCTTTAATCTTCTTGGATCTGGAATTGTCTTTGTGGTTTTTGACCTTGGCATTGTTTTCAACTGCAGGCCAGTTACGCGGAGAATATCCTGCAATTTGGGTTTTTAGGATATATTTGCATAATTAGATTCAGGTTATATGTTTTTGGAAAAATACTTCAGAGGTGATGTGTGATCCTCTCAGAGTATTTTATCAGAAGGCATTTGAGGCTAGTGTGTCCTAGTAGCGGTGATGCAAGATCTGATCGCTTGGTGAACATGGCATCTGCCAGCGTTTTCCACTACAATGTTTTTATTTTTCAGTTTGGAATTCATAAGTAATTTCTGGGGTGATACTGTGAGATAGTGCCAATATCTGTTTCCTCATTAAACTTTCATCTACTAGTTGTAGCATACGCGGATGATTTTCTAACTTCATTATGCCGTCTATATTTATTAGTTGGCTTTCTGTTGTAAGGGCAAACTTTGCGTTCTCCATTGTCTCTTTCTCTCCCTCCTTCTCTCTATGTGCGCCTTTCCATTCATTTTGTTTGGTGGATTATAACCCACTGTGTTTACCACTCAGCTGCCCCGATCTGGCCACTGGACTTCTGTGTCTCGTGCCATGCCCCCATCACCTTGAACATTTGTACTTTCTGGCTCAAGGAGATATTCCAGAATCATCTGTGCTTTCTCTGCTCCATCCCTACATTTGGCCTTTTCTCCAAGGAATCTTGGTGAAAGACTGAATTTTAACCACCACTTCTACAATAACAGATGGTGCATCTAACGTTTTTCAACTAATATTATTTTAAAGTTAAGGAGATTCCACTTCACAACTAAACAGAAAATTTTGGTTGAGGTAAAATATAAGCTGAAAAGAAATACCCTTCAGATTAATAGTATTTGTTAATTGATACTATATAAAATGTAAACTTTTTTTAAAACTCTGCATATAGGCTTAATACCATTTACAAGATAAATAATCCAGAGTGGCGTTCGAAGCCTTCAATTCCTTCTTAATTTTCTGAAATGAATGGGCACTTAGTTGTCTGGCAAAATTATTTATCAGCATCACTTAAAGGAACTGTTGTCTCCTGTGGAGTGCCTCGCTGCAAGGCAGCATGACTGCTCCTTAAATTGAGCATGGAAGCTCAAAAATCCTTTGCTTAGTTCTCTGCCTCTTGTTCTTTGCAAGCTCTCTCCCACACTTCCCTCAATAGAAGATGGAGCTCTCTTGTTCAGATTATACCATAGCAGTGTCTCTCCAACTTAAGTGTTTGTAAGAGTCACTTGGAGTGCCAATGAAAACTACAAACTCCTGGCTCCCCTCCATAAACATGCAAAGCTGGGGCGGGGCCTAGGAATCTGCATTTTAACAGGCACTCTAGGAGATTTGTGGGTAAGTGATCCATCTGGAGTGATTTGGGGAGAATGACTATCCTAGCGTCAGTTAGCTTGCTATGAATGATGGAGGACCTTTAGTCATGGAAGACATGAAATAGTAATTTGCGGTTAGAAAGTCTGCAAGTGGCTACTTGGAATTAGCTCATTATATCTGCGTCAGCAGCCACATCTGAATAATCTAAGGAGAAAGGGACTTTTCACATGAATAGAGATTTTCTACAACTTGATTTTAAAAGGGTGTGAAACCGTGTGGTTTGAGAATAGAGTGAAAACTGATTGCAATGACGTTGATATCAGAATACACAATGAACTATAGTGACATCAATGTTCTCAAATGAAAACTTTGGCAAATATCAGAGGGAGATGAAGAGGAGACGGCTCCAGAACTCTGTTCAGCAAACTGCAAAAGGAAAACACGTCTCACTTCATTGCTTTCAGTTTTCAACCTCTGGTCTCTGTCTGAGATCTGAGATGAATTGCACATTGGAGAGGATTCTGAGGATTTGGGTTTTTTTTTATTTTTATTTTTTTTGGTGGAAAAATAGTATGTGGCATGAAACATAGAGGAGGAAAGTGGGTCATTAAAATTGAAATGTTTAAGAACTACTGGATTATATAGGAGTATGTATTGTAAAATTCTTCCTCCAGAATCCTGCAATCTACCTTTGGAAAATCCTGGTGTCCCCTGTCCTACAACCACAGTGCAAGAGTTAATATGGTTGTGGTGAGTCGCTAATGTGCTCACCAGAATGTTCCTGCCTTTCTGGCACATGGTAGGATTGTACTTCCCTGTCCTCTTGGTGTTAGTGATGGCCATGTGACTTGCTTTGGCCAATGCTAAAGTATGAGTGGAATTGACAGGTGCCAATTCCAGGCAGAACTTTAAGAATCAGTGCATAATTCACCATGCTCACTTCCTCTGCCATAGTAAATGGAAATGATCCAGATGGTAGCAGCTGATCTATTAGTCAGCCCTGGTGTAGGAGAAGAATGTGGAGTAGAGGTCCCAGCGAACCGCAATGGGTGAGAAATGGGCCACATTGTTTTACACCACAGAGATTTGGGAGTTGATTTCTATTGCATCTGACCTAGCACATCCTGAATGATTCAGGCATTAATGGCAATGGTTCATAACCTTTCCACAATGAGACCTCTTTTTACTTCAGGGACCTGAACATATCCATGACTAAGAAATTATGTGTTGTGTGAAAGCCACTCTGAAGGTATTTTAAAATACATTTTTATTTTGCTAACCATACATAACCTTTACATATGTTTGAAAATCCATGAGTGGTAGGCATCAGTGATACACAATTCTTGGTGGACATATAGACTTGGGAGCTCTTTTGCAATGATTTCTTGGTTTCCCACTGACCAGGTAAAATAAGCTACACTTTGGGAGACAAAAGAACTCACCTTGGGAGAGGGTTTTAGAAAATACAACTCACCATTATATACTGTATGATTTGGGGTTGGCTAACTTCCTTCCCTTATGGACTTCAATTGTCTTACATACAAAGCAATGATATGCTGGCCCTCCACTGCCTTTATAGGGCGATTAAATGATAGTGTGACAATAAGTAAGAAATTGTTTTCCAAGAATACAAAAGATATTTTAAAGTGCATAATATTATTTACTGTATCAAGTCTGTGTGTCGTCAAATGTCATTTAATCCTTATCTTTTAAAAAACGCAGGAAGCAAGTGGTTTAATGGCAATGTTATTATAGACTATCTGTTTGAGGACAATTGATTCAGGTTCATCTCTTCTTTCAAAATATGACCTCATGAATCTAAAATAAATATCCAAACTTTTGAAATACAAGTGGATAAGCAAAGACAAAAAATAATTTCAAAAAATTAAGGAAGACAATAAGACAAAGTACAGGATATGCTTCCAGAATTAAAGCAAAGTGATAAAAACATAAACACAAGTGAATTCACTTACATGGGTGTGTATGTAGATGCATACACATATAAACATCAAATTCACTTTCTCTACTTTTCAGAGTATCGTTAGTGAAATACCAGGGGTTCTGTGTAGGTCATGCTGCTCGCTGCACAGAAAGCCAATCCCTAATACATGTTTTACAGGAGAAGAAGGTTTTAGTTGGGTGCTGTGGCTGAGGAAATGGGAGAACATTCTCCCATCCATCTCCTCAACTGACTAAGACTGGGAGTTTATATAATGGGTAAGAAATGTAAAAATAGGAGTTAGGGATGGGCAAGAAAGAGGAATTGATCAACAGAAAGGAGGTACTCTTGTAGGCAATCATGAGGGGTGAGGGGTCTGGCATCTCATTGTCCAGATGCTGTGGTTGGTAAATTTCAGTTTCTTGATAGTATTTGGGAAGCCTGATGGTTGGTTTCTTGAGAGAAGAATGCTCAGATAAGACAACTGTAACTTTCTCAAGTTTTAAGACTGGGAAGGTCAGTTTCTATGTTTATTCAAAAGAAACCATAAACATCAACTGACATCACTTATTGGGCCAGTTTAAGTGTTTTCATATATATGTGTGTATCATTCATGCACACAAACACACACACACAGGGCTGACCCTCTGTATCTGCAGATTCCTCATCCATAGATTTAGCCAACTGCAAATCAAAATATTTAAAAAAAACTATAATAAAAAATAATACATATTAAAAAACCAGTAATGTTTACATAGCGTTTACATTATATTAGATATCGTAAGTAATCTAGAGATGCTTAAAGTATCATAGGCTGTGCAAAGTCTCAAGGGATATGCATAGATTATATGCAAATACTATGCCATTTTACGTAGGGGACTTGAACATATGTAGATTTTGTTATCCATGGGGTTTCCTGGAGCCAATCGCCCATGAATATTGAGGGAGGGCTATCTGTATTTTTTGACATATGTAACAAATATATATATTTTTTCTGATAAATGTATTTTCTTGTATATATAGTTTATATGTGAGTGTATACACATACAAATCAAATTTACTTTCTTTTCATTGCTCTGTAAAGAGAAAGTAAAATTTGGTAGCAGTTGAACAATTAAATACATTTTAAAGGCAAAAATTTAGGATTTGAGCTTTACATTTTTACAATAGAGATTGCAAATTGGAAATGTTAACACATTAACACCATGTAAAAAATTAAACTACAGGTAGAAATGATCTAGGAAAAGCCAAGTTTCCCTAGAGCACACATTTGGAATTTTAAGTTCTTGGGATTTTCAGTCCTCGGCTCCCTGAGGCTTCCTGAGGCCTTCCTCTGCTCAGGTTGCTGGGGAAGGTCTGGCCCTTCCTGACCACGTTCCCCATCCCTCTTCCTCCAAGAAGCTTGTGTGTCCTGTGTCCCAAGTCTTGGGGATTCACTGATGACAATGTGATAAGCTCAGCGTGCAGTTAACATTTCATCACATTTTATCCAGCCCACACCTGGACACACCCTAGGTAGTGTATGGGGATTAGTGAGAAAAATAAAAGATGAATTAAAAGCCAAAGCTCATGATTTAGAGAACAAGGCTGAGAAAAGCAAGGGTCTCTTACCCACATTCTCCAGGCCTGTGTCTTGTGTCCAGCTGTGTCCAGCTGTGTGCTCTGGTTCAGCGTTCAGTGAGCTCCCAGGGCTCCCGCTTTCTCCCTCAGTGCAGTAATAAAACCAGAGTGCAGACGGCCTGACACAGGTTTCCCCATGATGTTTTTCCAGAGCTGAGCTCTAATAGGTGTGAATGGCTGCCGCCCAGATCGCAAACACTTTTTGGGAAGTCTGCACCTCAGGCTTTTTTTAGCTGAAGAAACGCACTGATTTCTGGACCTGGTCCCTTTTGGCATGCTCATTTGGGTTGACCTGAGGATGGGCGGGATTATCTAACATGGACCATATGTTTATTCCTTAGTGTAAAGTTTTGGGGTCAGAAAAAGTAATGCTTTGTATCTAGGAGGCATCATTCCCTGGCCATGCTTGCAGCGCTTCCCCCTTAATCCCTCAGTAATCCCCAAGGGGCAGTTAGCTCACCCACTGCCCTCATTTCTAACCAAAAAGTAGGAGGAGTTTTACTTCTCTCTGAGGCTGATGTTTCTATTTCCAGCCCTTGGGACATGCACAAACAGCAGATGGCACTGCCAGGTGCATGATGTGTATAGGAGGGTTCCCACTCACCTCCGCCCCAGGGGTGAACCGACCGCTTCTTTCAAATACAAACACCATGTGGCAAGGATCACTGAAGGTGTCAGCCTTGACTTTGTCAAAATCAAAGTGTCTTTTCTTTTTTTTTTTTTTTTTTTTAAGACAGAGTCTTGCTCTGTTGCCCAGGCTGGAGTGCAGTGGTGTGATCTTGGCCCCCTGCAACCTTTGCCTGCCAAGTTCAAGTGATTCTCTAGCCTCAGCCTCCCAAGTAACTGGGATTACAGGTGTGCACCGCTATGCCCAGATAATTTTTGTATTTTTAACAGAGATGGGGTTTCACCATGTTGGCCACACTGATCTTAAACTTCTGACCTCAGGCGATCCACCCACCTCAGCCTCCCAAAGTGCTGGGATTACAGACGTGAGCCACCATGCCTGGTCAAGAGTGTCCTTTTTGTTTTTGAGACTGCTTGCTGTCGCCAGGCTGGAGTGTAGTGGTATGATCTTGGCTCACTGCAACCTCCACCTCCGGGTTCAAGTGATTCCCCTGCCTCAGCCTTCCAAGTAGCTGGGACTACAGGCACATGCTACCAAACCCAGCTATTTTTTTCTTTTTCTGTATTTAAGTAGAGACGAGATTTCACCATGTTGGCCAGGCTGGTCTCGATCTCCAGACCTCGTGATCTGCCTGCCTTGGCCTCCCAAAGTGCTAGGATTATAGGCATAAGCCACCATGCCCAGCCCAGAATGTACATTTTTGAAATATTTCGACTACATTTTGTCCTACATGACTTGGACTCACCCTAGTCAGAGGAAACAGATTTCCTTTTGATCATGACTCGGCTTTGTACAGGTTTGGGGACAAGGTTAGGTCAAACGATGCTCCTTTTAATGACTCAGTCTAATTGGCTTTTTTTCTTTTAATGAAGGAGAATTTACATAACATAAATTTACCAATTTAACCACTTAAAAATGTGCAGTTCAATGACTTTTAGTACATCCACAATGCTATGCAGCCATCACCATTGCCTAATTCCAGAAAATGCCCAGTTGTTCATTTGTGGTGTTGGGAGGGTAGGGACGGGGCAGATGTCCCAGCTCAAACCCAAAGTGGTCTATTCCTTTGTTCTGGTAGGAAAAAACTGCCAAAAATCTACCTGCATGGAAGGCAGAACTTGGCTAGGAAAAGCAAGGAGGGTGTGGAAAAGTGTTGGGGAGGAAGTTGGTCCCAGGAGCATGGCCAGGTCGGGGGTGTGGGAGGCTGCTGCAGCCTGAGTACCCCAGCAGGACACCTGCCACCCTGGCAACCTCCCACCTGGCCCCAGGAATTCATATCTGAGTCCTTCCTCCCAAGATGTGGGTAGAGGAAAGGCGAAGAAGAAGAAGAGGAGGAGGGCGCCAAGTGAAAGCAGAGCTCACTTTCGCCGGGCACCTGGGGCAAAGGCAGGACTCTGGAGTCCCCTTGGTAGCAGACACAAAGTGGGAGGCATCATCCTCCATCCTTGGGGTTGCCCTTCGAGGTTGCCACCCCTAGAGGAGGAATGGCTACATTGCCCCCGGTAGAGGGGCCTGAAGTGAGAGCGGAGAAACTAGGCCTGATGCCTGGTGACAACTGAGCAGCTTTGTCGACAGATGCACCGCAACTCCAGTCTCCCTGAGCGGGAGACCCCTCTCCAGACTGTGAGCTGCTGTGCATCAGGTCCCACCTCCTACTCATTTTTGTTGCTCTTAGTGAGCACAATGGCATAATGAGAACCAACATAGGTTAGAGGAACCAATGCTTGAAAGCTTGAGGGACTCAGCAATGTTTCGGAGGTGAAGCCTTAAGCTAGCATTTCCCTTTTGCCTTTCCATATGGGAAGCCTCCCCTATGGATCTGCATGTTGGGAGGGGTGGGGGAAAGAAGAGGGGACAAGGGAAGCAGGTTACAGCAGCACGGATCACCCAGGGACTCAATCCGTGACCTGCAGAGCAAGCTGGCGTTGCTGTGGGTGTAGGCAAACATGTTAGGCTGCAGAATTCCTTTTAATATCCCCTGCAGACAGGAATGCAGGAAGGACCTAGGGTTTTGGCCCCTCGCAGGGCCCAGTTTGCAGGAGAGCTGTGTGGGCCTCCGGGCATGATGTAGCCCATGGATATGTGGATGTGACAGTACTGACTTCTGTTAGAGAAAAGCTTGTTTGCTTGAATATAATTATTGCTTTGCTTGAGTTTGTAGATTATTCATTAAAAACAGCCCCAGGAAAACAGGACCTTAACAGAGAAAAAAGAAAAAACACTGACCAAGAACTCTAGAAACTGGCTGACCGGCCAGGTAAGACTAGCTTGAGGGTTCCTACAGAAGGCCACATGAGACTGACCAAGACACTAATGACTACGACGCAGCTGAGGCTGCGGACATCACACAAAAATGCTTTGATCATCATTTGTACTCCCCTAATTTCTCATAGGAACCCCTAATTCGGAGGTACAACTAGACGAGGTAGTCTTTGAACATGAGTGCACTGCCTCCCCTCGTAACCAGCTTCTCAAATAAAGCTAACTTTCTCTTTCACCAAAAACTTGTCTTGTGAATTTCAGCATTCAAGCCACTAGTGGCTCAGACTTGAATTCTGTTCCACCCGCCCCGCCCCGCTGGCTGCTGTGACTGAAGGGGGGAGCCTCGTGGTGTCATGGCTGAGCACTTAACTCAGCATGCAGACGCCCTACCTTCTCATCTCTGCACCGCCCAGACCAGTTTTGTGTATTAGGCAAATGACTTAACCCCTCTGAATCTCAGTTTTCTTATCTATAAAATAGGGACCTGTAAGAGTTGGTGTGTGGATTACACAAGTTTATAGATGTGCTTAAACTGAAGAGGGAGACCCAGGTATCTCAGATCAACTTCCCCTTTTCATTCTTACGACTGTAAACTTCCCCTTTTCATTCCTAAGACTGTAAACCGAAACCCTTTTCATGTGTAATTCCTGAGACTGTAAACCGAGACCCTTTTCATATGTTAAGCTATAAACCTAAGATTCTTCCACGTGTAACATCTCAAGTATAAGCCTATATAAAGACGGAACCTTCCTTTGTTAGGGGAGCTTGGCTGTTAGGCAACTATGCCACCTTGCTCCTGGCCGAATAAACCTTCCTCCTGTATTCGATGTCCGAGAGATCCGTTTCCCACAGCCGCTACAAAACGTAGGCCGCTATGGGCTGAATATTTGGGTCCCTGCAAAATTCCTCTTGAAATCCCCATGCCCAATGTGATGGTGTTAATGTCAGGCCTCCATGTGCAAGCCTGGACCCAGAAAGTCTAAAGTTCTGCCTGCCTCAGCTGATCACCCCTGCCTCCCCCAGTTCACCATTATCCCTCCCTTATCGCCCAACAGAGCTTCCCCTCATCCCACCCTGCCATCTTAACTTCTCTTACACCTTACCCCACCCGCCATTGTAACTGAACTTATGGTAATGTATACTCCTTGCACCTTCCCCCACCACTGTAACTGATCTTACTCCGTAGCACCCCTGCCCCCTCCCAAAAAGATTTACCCCAACCTATAAAGCCAACTCCTATCCCACTGTCCTTCGCTGACACCCTTTTCAGCCTTAGCCCACCTGCACCCAGGTGAATAAACAGCCATGTTGCTTATACAAAGCCTGTTTAGGGGGTTTCTTCATTCAAAGCGTGTTTTTAACAGTTAGGAGGCAGGGCCTAGGGAGAGGATTAGACCCTGAGGATGGAGCTCTCATGAGTGTGATCGATGCCCCTGTAAAAGAGGCATGATGAAAACTGGCTCTCACTCTTTTGGACTTGTGAGGACACAGCGAAGAGATAGCCACCTGCAAACCTGGAATTTGGCCTGGCCAGATACCAAACCTGCTGGCACCCTGGTCTTGGACCTCTTTCCAGAACTGGGAGAAATAATTTATGTTGTTTAAGTGGCCCAGTCTGTGATAGCAGCCCAGACTGACTAAGATACCTACACACAGGACTAGCTATTAGCATTGATACAGACAGGCGACAGGGAAATACTGTGTAGAAGTGGGTGGTTCCCCGGCAAAGGCCTCACCCTCAAGCCTGACCCTCGACCCTAAATGAGGACAGGCATTCCTGTTTTCACGCCCCAAAAGTTGCCTTTTGGTTCACCACCCGTACCACCCATCCTGCCCCATATAAACTCGAGATCTTAGTGGGCATACACATAAGCAGCTGAATGTCAAGACTAGCAGACCATAGATGATCTGGATGCCGAGGAAAGTTCAGCTGGGGGCAGTGGAGAAGAGTCCAGCCTCTGGATGGCCCTACTCCAGGGGAAGACCACCTTCCCACTCCATCCTCCCTTCTGGCCCCCATCCATCTCACTGAGAGCCACCTCCACCACCCAGTAAAATCTTGCACACATTTTTTGAGTCCGTGTGTAATCTGATTCTTTGAGGGCACTAACCAAGAGCTCTGGATACAGAAGTCTATTACGTTGGCCCTCTGCCCTTGAGCTGATTGACACACGAGCTGTCTGCAGCCAGCAAATCTGAAAGAGCTTTGTAACATACACCCACTCTGGCTTTGGTTGTTGCAGACACCCAGCCCTAGATGCTGCCATCATTGGTACAGAGCCCCGAAGTGTTCACTGCAACCTCTGCACCTGCCCGTCTGCATCTGCATGCTCCCCCTAGGGGTTTGAGCTGTGGTGACCAAGCAGGTGAGACACACGGCTGTAGCATGTCCTGCAAGGGGAATCAAGGAGCTCCCCCTTTTCCTTGTCACTGCTATTATCCACTGTGGCTACCTTTGCACATGGGTCTACCATCAAAGGGGGTAAGACAGGGCCAGGCAGAACCTGTGAGACCCAGGGATCTTGATGAAGGAACCAGGGATGAAAAAAGAAGAGGTTCAGTGCCAGCTCTTATTTCTGGAGCCAGATTTTCAGAGCATTTGAGCTCAGTTCATAGAAAGAGGATGGAGGGGGTAGGGATCTGGAGGAGTATGTCAGGAAGGAGAGGGCTCAGAGCCAGACTCTTGTTTGAACTGGAGGAAGCAGTGAGTGGTCCAGGGAGGGGGTGCCTGTCCTACCCTCTTGAGGGAAGATGCAGAACATCGCAGCCTTGGTCCTCCAGGTCCTCTGGGAGTGGGGAAGATGTGGCCAGGAGCTAATCTGCTGCTCTGTGGGAGAAGGATGGAGGATGGCAAGTTCCCTCAGTAGGCAGAGAAAGGCTACTGTGGCTGCAGAAGGAGATGGGGGGTGCTCCTGGGATGTTAGAGAATGCGGAGGGCAGTGGGAGCCAAGGCGGCACAATTTCCCGTCTATGGAGGTCAGAGGAGGCAGCTCAGACTATTCATGGGGTTGTGATGTAAAATAACTTACTAGCCGAGAGCTTTAAGTCCCTCTGAGGCACGCTCAGGAGCAGGGCTGACATCACAGATAGAAGATGAGTAGCAGATTGTGCAGGTGTGGGGCTGCAGGAGAGCACCAGAGCTGGTACCTTTCCCTCTCTTGCAGCGGAGGCAGATGAGAGCTTTGTGTCTCTTTCAGCTATTCTTAATCAACTCTCTACTATCACTTGTAAAACATTCCCATGATTAAACCCATGAGATCTTTTTAAAGAATCCAGACGATTTTATAATACCATGTATATGTTAAATGCATTTTGCCCCTTATGAATCATAAATGTAGGACATAGCTTCCCTCAGCAGCAATTACAGCAAAATAGGAATGATAATTTACTGTGAGTCTGAATCGTCACACAAAGCTAGAAAGGTGCTACTTACATACCCACAAAGAGAGGAGAAACAGCATTATTACATATTTGATAAATTATTCAAGAAGCCAGTGCTCATTAACTCCTTACTCTGGTGATTTCTGGTTTCACATTCATGGACTTGAAGCGCCATTTCCTGACTGAAAGCTTAATCCTGGGAGCATGCAAAAAATCTTATGCTTCCCTATGGTCTTTGAGAGAAAGAGCTCAAATGTCACCCTCTTTTCTAGGCACCTGTGTTAGTCAGGGTTCTCTAGAAAGACATAACTCATAAGATGGGAGGAATTGACTAAGGAGAATTGACTCATGTGATACAAGGTGAAGTCCCACAATAGGTCATCTGCAAGCTGAGGAGCAAAGAAGCCAGTCCAAATCCTAAAACCTCTAAAGTAGGGAAGCCAACAGTGTAGTCTTCAGTCTGTGGTTGAAGGTGCGGGAGCCCTGGCAAACCACTGGAATACATCCAAAAGCCCAAAAGCCGAAGAACTTGGAGTCTGATGTTCCAGGGCAGGAAGCAGCCAGCAGGGGAGAAAGATGAAGGCTGGGAGACTCAGCAAGTCCGCTTCTCCCACCTTTTTCTGCCTGCTTTATTCTAGCCTCACTGGCAGTTGATTAGACGGTGCCCACACACCTGGAGGGTGCGTCGTCCTCTCCTAGTCCACTGACTCAAATGCTAATCTCCTTTTGAATCACCCTCACAGACACATCCAGGAGCAATACTTTGCATCCTTCAATCCAATCAAGTTGACAGTCAACATTAACCATCACAGCACCTCTGCTTTCTCCCATCACAACCCAAGATGGGACAGATGAGCATTACTTTTTTGGGATGGAGGCTACCCTTGTGTAGCTGGGTTTGTGACTGCCCAGCTGACTCTAGACAAATGTAAGTATAGCCTATTTCCTGGTACCCGCTCTTGAGGAGCTTATTGCTCTTTGTCATAGGCTGCCCTGTTTGTGCTCCCCACAAAATTCATGTTGAAACCTTAACCCCCACATGATGGTGTTTGGAAGTGGGGTCTTTGAGAGGTAGTTAGGTTTTGATGGCATTAGCAGGGTGGAGGCCCCATGATGGGATTAGTGTCCCTAGAGGAAGAGGAAGAGACCAGAGTTCTCTCAGCTCTAAGCCATGTGAGTGTATGGAGAGAAGCTGCCATCTATGAAATAGGAAGTAGCCTCCACGAGACACCAATTGTGCCAACACTTTGATCGTGGACTTCCCAGCCTCAAGAATTTTGAGAAATACATATACACCATGGAATACTATGCAGTCATAAAAAACGATGGGTTCGTGCTTTTTGAAGGGACATGGATGAACCTGGAAACCATCATTCTCAGCAAACTGACACAACAGAAAACCAAACACTGCATGTTCTCATTCATAGGCGGGTGTTGAACAATGAGAATACATGGGCACAGGGAGGGGAACATCACTTACTGGGGCATGTTGGGGGTGAGGGGCTAGGGGAGGGACAGCGAGGGGTGGGGAGATTGGGGAGGGAAAACACTGGGAGAAATGCCTGATGTAGGTGATGGGGGGATGGAGGCAGCAAAACACCATGGCATGTGTGTACCTATGCAACAATCCTCCAAGATCTGCACGTGTACCCCAGAACTTCAAGTACAATAAATAAAAAAAAGAACTGTGAGAAATAAATGTTAAGCTCTCCAGCCTAGGGTATTTTCGTTATAGTGGCCCAAA
The DNA here is from genome assembly GCF_009761245.1 of Sapajus apella. Classification (NCBI taxonomy): domain Eukaryota; kingdom Metazoa; phylum Chordata; class Mammalia; order Primates; family Cebidae; genus Sapajus; species Sapajus apella. The sequence continues at coordinate 740,677 of NW_022437074.1, forward strand.
CACACTAAGAAAAGATATCTCTCGGGAATCTTTCTCCACCCCCAAGTCTGAAGGGAAGGTCAACAAGATCAAGATTTGAGCCTCTTCTAAGCACATCTCCCTCCAGGAGATCTTCACACACTTTAGACTTCTCTCTGTCTCTTTTTTATTTTTTTGAGACGGACTCTTGCTTTGTCACCCGGCTGGAGTGCGCTCGATCTCAGCTCACTGCAACCCTCCGCCTCCAGGGTTCAAGGGGATTCTCCTGCCTCCATCTCCGGAGTAGGTGGGATTACAGGCACCTACCACCATGCTCAGCTAATTTTTTTTGTTTTATTTTTAGTAGAGATGGGATTTCACCATGTTGGTCAGGCTGGTCTCGAACCCCTGACCTCATGTAATCTATCTGCCTTGGCCTCCCAAAGTACTGGGATTACAGGTGTGAGCCACTATGCCCGGCCTGGACTCCTCTTTTGAAGGTTTGAGTATGTGAGTGACAGGAGCCCCCTGTGCCCCACCCCACTGCCAGCATTACCCCTTCTGTCTGTGCATTCCTTTCCCAGCAGCACCAGGGGGACATCCCATCCTCAGTGGCTTTGCTGAGTTCACCAACTGAAGGTACTTAGAAATCCTAAAGTGAAGGAACACCTTTCCTTCACCCTGAGGGTGAGTCAGAAGGCCCTCGTGGCCTCTGGGTGTCAGAGGACGTGCCATTCCCAGGACTAAGCTGACGCAGTATCTTTTTCCCAATGTACCCCTAGTTTTTAAATATATCGAGTCCCAATTTGATAACACCTCTGGCAGGTTTTATAGCAGTATGTGTCCTGGTGATTCCCACCCCGAGCTGGCTTCGGTCATCCCTGGCTCCTGCCGTTTCTGGAGAATAGTCTTGTTTTTCCACATTTTATCCCTTTGCTCATGCAGACTCCCCCAGCCTAGGCATCTCTGACACTCTCTCTACTCAGGGACCCCATTTCAAGTGCAGACTAAAGGCTTTAGATTTTCCTTCCACCCTGAACTGTCTTTGATTTCTTGCTTCTTTCTGCTTAGTCTCTGCTGACATTTTTGTTTCCTTAACAGTATACTAGCCATGCCACTTCCATGCTGTTGCCTGTGGTATCTCACTGCCTCAGGCTACTAGATGGGAAATTAATACCAACATGAAAATCCAAGTCTTAATTGCTCACCACTAAGCCCCCACCTCTCCACAGAGAGCCCTGTCACCCTCCCTTTCCCAGTTATCTGTGGTTGCCCAGGGAAGGTTCACACATAGCCAGGCACTCAAAAGTGCCCCTCTTATACTCTTTAATAACAGCATGCTTTGATTTGCTTATAGCTCTTTTTTTTTTTTTTTTTTTTTTTTTTTTTTTTTTTTTTTAAGACGGGGTTTCACCATGTTGGTCAGGCTGGTCTTGAACTCCCGACCTCAGGTGATCCGCCCGCCTTGGCCTCCAAAGTGCTTGGATTACAGGCGTGAGTCACTACGCCCAGCCTGCTTATAGCTCTTTTAAGGAGCTTGCAACACTATATCAACACTGAGGCTTCTAAATTCCTGGACCATAGGGATGAGATTTTCTTCATCCTGCTATTTCATACCCAGCCCAGCACGGCGTCTTATATGCAATGGGTAAGTAGTAAACATTTGAGCTTTCAGATGGTAGGAGGACTCTTTGACTTGAGCTTTTTAGAAAATGAAAATAATCTTTCTGCTCTGTCAGAGGAAAGAAAAGGGGATTAATTACGGTAGCTTTGATAGGAGGACATTATTTAAGAGTTACAAAGCAATCGGTCAGTGGAGAATTGCACAGTGGGTAGGTCATAAGATGTGAAGAAATAGCTGAAAATACTGAAAGAGAAGGAGCAATACCACAACAATGTTAATCCCCATTTAGGAGGCCAGTTTCTCAACAGATGAAAAAGTAATAGATTCTGAGCCCTGGAAGATGCACTTTCTTTACTAAATTAACTCATATTCGTTTCAGCATGTTGATTTGTTACAGGAATACCAAGCAGTATAAATTATCATACCAGAACCAACATTATTTTCTAGAAAAAAAAGTGAGAAGTTAAAATTGATTAATTCATCTCTCCCTGTCCTCATCCATTTATCCATTCATTCATCTATGTATCCAACCACCATACATTCATTCCTTCATTCATTATTCCATCTATCCTTTCTCCCTGTCTCCTTTTCTTCTCTACTCATCCCTCCATCCATCATTCATCCATTCCTTCATATATCCATTCATTGCTCTATCCATTTTCCTTCCTACATTTCCCCTCTCTCTCTTTCCCCTACCCTCCCTCCATCCTCATATCCATTTTTCCCTCCACTCATTGCTCCATCCTCCCTTCAGCCCTCCAACCATCCCAACAACTTCTCCATCCATCCATCCCTCCACTCATGATCCATCATTCATCCATCGGTTCCTCCATCCATCCATCCCTCCATTCATTGCTCCATCCTCCCTTCATCCTTTCAACCAATTCCATCAATCCCTCCATCCATTCATACCACCATTCAACGCTCCATCATCCATCCATCTGTTGATCCTGTATAGTCCTCATCAAGATGTTTACAATTACATGGTATTTACTCTTATAACAATAAGATTACTAAGGCTTGCGTCCTTGTGACATGATTGCTGGACTCCTTCTCAAAGGTTGTACCAGGAATTTCTGAACAGCCTCCAGCATGGTGCTCAGATTTATTCATCTCTCGGCCATCTTTGGGGGCAGTGGTTGATCTCTGTGTGATGACTACCCGGTTGTCTGTGCCTGCTGACCACTACTGCTACCAGTGAAACCGTCTCCAGGGAAGAAACATATCCTTTGACTTCTGAGTCTCAAACATTGGTCAGTTATTTTCTTAATTCCCCATAACATCACTGAGTCAGGCCCTGTATTGAGGTTTCGGGGTAATCTGAGGGAAGTGTCTTACAGAGAATAATTTTCTGGTAAACGTGGCCTGATGGGAGCTTCCCTGACTAGTGTCCAGCCTGATGCCTAAGGCAGAGTGAGCCCAACAACCCTGTGATAAAGAACATGCTCTGAACTCACACCCCAACGCCGAGACCCAAACACATGCAGGCCCAGAGAGCAGAAGTCCTTCCCCCTCCCACCTTAGTGTAGGCAGGGGAGTTCGATCTTTTTTTGGCTGCCCTGGGCTACACTGGAAGAAGAACTGTCTTGGGCCATACATAAAATACACTAACACTAACAATAGCTGATGAGCTAAAAAAAAAAATTGCAAAAAAAAATCATAATATTTTAAGGAAGTTTCCGGATTTGTGTTGGGCCGAACTCAAAGCCCTCTCCGGCTTCATGCGGCCCATGGGTGGTGGGTTGGACAAGCTTGGTCTAAGGCATATTTTGTGCACCATTCTGTTCCGATTTGTAGCAGGGCTTATCAGAAAGTTAGCCAGTGGGGACATCCATTCCCTCAGGAAAGCCCTGCCGACACCTGCTGGGATATGGTTTTATCCTCGGGCCCTAGTTAGAAAACAAAATCACCCCAGGATGGTGTAGGCCAACTTCAGTGTGGGCTTAGAACATTTTACCTCCAAACACTCTCTCCCATGCCAGTTTATCCTCGTCTAAATTGTAGTTTCTTCTTCATTTTACACTCCTATATTGGTTTTCAAGCATTTATATACTCAGTGATTATTTAAAGGTTTCTGAGACCTAATAAATAAAATCTGTTTTCCTTAGCCAATTAAAAACATGAGGAAACAAAGAAAGCTGCAGATGGAGACTGAAAAACGACAGAAGGTGCTGTGGGCCATTGATTCCTCAATGCCTGCCTGCCCCCTAGTCCTAAGGCCATCTCGGGCCTCCTTACTTGGGGTCTTCACAGAATTGCTGGGGCTCGGAGACCAGAGACACTGGGGGCAGGTGGCTCTCAGAGGGCCAAGTGGGATTAGGCTGCACATGGCCTGGCTGTCTCTCTAGCATCCTGAAGTGGTGTTGTTGTCTAGGGTAATACCTGAGGTTTGTTGCCTCATGCCAAGAAAATTAAGGACACGAACACACAAAAGGAGTGAGTTTAAGAGCAGAGGGTTAGGCCAGGCATGGTGACTCATGCCTATAATCTCAGCACTTCGGGAGGCAGAGGCAGGCAGATCACTTGAGGTCAGGAGTTCAAGACCAGCCTGGCCAACATGGTGAAACCCCGTCTCTACTAAAAATATAAAATATTAGCCGGCTGTGGTGCTGCACACTTATAATCCCAGCTACTCGGGAGGCTGAGACAGGAGAATCGCTTGTACCCGGGAGGCGGAGGTTGCAGTGAGCTGAGACCATGCCACCGCACTCCAGCCTGGGCAACAGAGCAAAACTCCAGCTCAGAAAAGCAAAAGAGAGAGAGAGAGACCCGAATGGGAATTCTAGGACACAAGGGAGTGCACTGGATTGAGGAGGTGGTGTCTGATTTACAGAGGGCCCACAGATTGTTGGACCAGGTGTGTGATATTTACATAGTGGGTGGGAAAGCTCGTTACCACACCCTAATTTTATTATGCAAGTGGACCCTCCACTTGGCTGGCACCTTGCCTGCTCTCTACTGCGTAAGTGGCTAACAAAGAGAAGGGAAGATGAAGATACCATTTTGATCATGCCTAGTTTCAAGTAGCCTTTTCCTAATGGCACAACTGCTGGCATTCATCTGTGAGAGCTTCCAGCTTGCTTGGCCATGTCTGCAGCTCAATTTTACAGGCTGCTCTTTGTTACAAAAGCAAATGATTTGGGGGCTGCTTTTCATTAAAAGGGAAACCTTACCGAGGACTTCCTTACCCTCGCTACCTGCCTACATAATTTCTTCAGTGACTAAGAACATGGAGGGAGGCCTGGCGCTTTACCCTTGTGGCTAGGGAGAGCAGTGTCCTGGTTTGTCTAGGAAGAAGGTGGTTTCCAGGAGGCAGCACTTTCAGTTCTGAAACTGGGGTAGTCCCAGGCAAATCTGGAGAGTTTCGTAGTACTGGTTATGGAACGCCCTTCCCATGATGGGAATGGTCAGAAATGAGGAAAGATAATTCTAGCCCTAGTTTTCCCTATACATATGTTAATTCTCTGACACTGCACTTCTCAAACGTCAGCTGCAACAGCGTCCTCTGGGGGACCTGTGAAAACACTGGTGGCTGGGTCCACCATGGAGTGTCTGGGTGGGGCCTGGGGATCTGCACTTCTAACAGGTTCCCAGGGACATTGCAGCTGCTGGCCTGGAGCATACTTGGCTGAGTACTGCTGCTCCGATGCATGGAGAAGAAACGTTAATTCCGCGGCTGGCCACATTCAGGGGAGATCCTTGAAGGCTCTTCAGACAGTGCCACCTATCTTCATGGAGCTGATCCCCAGATGTCACTCACTTGTTTCTCCTCCTTGACCTGCTGTGATGATCAGTGTAGACTTCAGCCCTCAGAAGCTCTCAAAAGGTCAGTGCCATTATGTAATTAAATTTATGGTTCCATCAGAGTGTCTGGAATGAGATTAAATAGTATCAGTGATATTCCAATAGTAGATGCTTAAAGATAGCCCAGTAATAAAATTCCCCAAGCATAGAGATGTCCACAATTTAAATATAAGTTAAATTTTTGTGAAGAATAAGTCACCAACTACATCACCTGGCAAATTAAGCTTAGTCCAAAATAAAATTATTTTACCCTTGTAAGTTAAAAGTCCAAAGGCGCTGGAGTGAAAATGCAACATTTTCCATTTCTTACTCTGTTCAGTCTTTGTCAAGGGGTTCTAGATGCTGGTTTCGGGTTCCTTTAGCAGGTGCACTGCTTCTCAGGGCTTTTCACAGGCCCGAAGCTGAATTAGTTTAATCTTAAGACTCTGATGTCTTTACCTTTGAAAGCATCAAAGCTCTGCTGGGACTCACAGACTTCACAGGCCTTACTTGACATATTTAGAAAATGAAGCAATTTCCATCCCTAAGCAGTTAATTCAGGTAAAATTATGTACCTAGGTTTGTAAAGACCATAGTAGAGATTGAACAATATCTGAGTGAGGCAGGCAGCCTGCTCCCTGCCCCATTGCATCCCAGGCACTCATTCTGTCAGGGGCTCAGAGAATGTGGTCCAGGGCTGGCTTCATGGGCACAAGCTGTGCATCGCACCCAGGAACTTAGAGACCCTCGCTTGACTTAAAGTTCTGCTGTTGCTCTCAAAATTTTTTATGATTTTAAAGGGCCTACATTTTATTTTTCAAGGAGCCACACAAATTATGTAGTCTATTTTGCCATGGTCTTTGAACACAAACCAACTTGCAAGGGAGCTCGCATGGTGAGCTTAAATATGCCAGTCTGCTGATTCTACTAGGGAGAAGAATTCAGCAGAGCAAAACCTATGTTCTCTGAGTAACATTTGAGACACTGCTCCCATCTTGCAGAGATGAGAAATCTGCTACGGGGTGATCCTTGATCACCTGGCTTTATGTGTGGTAAAACTTCCTTACTATCCTGTTCATTTCCCCTTTGAGCCTCAAGCTTCTGTAGAAGTACACAAAGCCAACCAAATGAGAAAAGCAAAGGCTATTTATCCAGACCTTGCTCTAGCATGGGAGTCAACTGCTGTCACTTGTGTTTTGGCAGAGACTCAAAGGCAGGCAGAGGAGTGGAAAGCTTCATGGTAGAAAGAAGGGAAGGCTCCAGGGGTGCCCTGACTGAAATCTGTTGGTCTGGCGGAGCTGCAGATGGCTAACTAGAAATAGGGCCTCCTGTGTGATGCACTGAAGGGCATGTTTGGCTTTCTAGGGTTGGTCCTACATTGAAAGTTGGTGTTACAAGAACATCAGGAGTTTGATCTAGATCCTTTTGCTCACTGCACAGAAAGCCAATCACTGAGACAATGACTGTTGCTAGGGAAGAAGGCTTTTTATGCGGGTGACGTCAACTAGGAGAACAGAAGATAAGTCGCAAATCCTTCTCCTGCCTGAGTAAAATTGTGGTATTGATGTAGCACAGGAAGAGATGTAGCTGCAAGGGAGAAGGAACTAGGGAGGTGCAAGAAAGCAATGAAGATGAATTGCTTTCTCATTGGGTCGGCTGTCTGATTGTCTGGATGTGGTGATCTGGTGAGTTTCAGTCCCTTGAACTCTGTCCAATGAGGTAAATGTAACTTTCAAGTGTTAAGCCTGGGAAAGTAAATTTCTATGCTTATCCAAAAAGCCCCATAAATGTCAGTTCAATTGGGGCAGGTTTCACAGGGACAAAAGAGAAAATTTGTCAGTCACTAATCCAGTGGTGTCCATTTGGGGCTGATTGTTACCGGGCTTACAGTTTAGCTCTCTGGATTGTTGTTAGAGATAGTGGCTTGACTTCCCACCAGCCTGACATAATGACAGGCTGGCTTCCTGGACTGGTTATTATAGATAAGGGGCTGGTTTCCTGGGCAGGTTGTGGGTTAGAGGTTTCCTTTCATAGATCATCAGGCCATTGTCCCTTTGTATATTCATGCTCTTGTTTCTGATGCTCGAGGGCTGGGCTGAGACTGAGCTTTATTTCCTGACATTGTTTTCTGTGGGCTTGGTGGCTTCTGGCATAGCCCAGGAGAGGGAAGCCTGAAACAGGCCTCTCCTTCTGTTGAAGTGTGTTCACCTGGAGAACTACCCTCAGCTGATTCCTGAAGCCCTGCTTTCCAAGCCTTAATGTGACTAGGCGTCACCTGAGACTCTGTTTCGGGAGGTGGGCGGGGCCTGAGACTCTGCACTTCTAAAAAGCCCCTGTGGTCCAGTGCTGCTGCTCCAAGGACCATAGTTAGAATAGTGAGATCCCAAATACACTTTGTGGGTCTTAAACTAAAGTTGCTGCTGCTGCTTCAGAACTATGTTCTCTTAGTAGTCTCAAGAGCACTTTGTCATCCCTTGCATCTCCAGTCTCTGAGTGGCATTTCTGTCTGCTGTGCATTGCTGTTTTTATTTTTGCCAGTACGAACTGTACCTCTGGTGTGCAGTTGCCCACCAGGCTGCACATGGCAATCCCCTGGAAAACGTGGTGCCTCTGCCCTACCCCAGGCAGAGGTCCCATCATGTCTGAGACCCACATCCCTCCCATATGCAGCCAGAACTCGGAGGACCCACTCCAGTGTTTGTCTTCACCCGCTCTCCTGAGCCAGCCTCCAGGAATCTGCAAGAATTAAACTGCTTTTTAGTTGTATTGCCTTCCTTCTGCATACATGGGTCATGCACAGGGCTGGAGACACCTACTGGAACCAAAGGCCTTTCTTTCTGAGGTTTTTCTTTGCCCTCTGGCCCAGGTCTTTCTGTTTGTCTTCTAATACACTGCTCAGATTTTGCTTGGTAGAGTTTCCCACAGTGGGAGATATGCAATCAATGGGCCAGGGCTTGCCACAGCATTCTCTGATCCATAAATCTTGTCCACACTCACCTAGTTGAAGAATCTTCTCTTCAATCAATACCCGCTCTAGGCCAGAACTCATTATCCTTTTGGGTCCCATTTAATAGCCTTCACTGTTGTTTGCCTTCCCTATGGGACCAGATTCTATGCAGGTCTTGGGCATGTTTATTCGGGGCAGAGGCAATACCTTTGCCCCAAGTATCATAACTGAGTCTATTGAAGCATCATACAGCAATGATTTTTATTTTTATTATGGAAAAGTACACATGACATAAAATTGATCATTTTAAACATTTTGAAGTGAACAGTTCATGGCATTTAGTGCGGTGATAGATTGTGCAGCCATGGCCACTATAGATAGTGTTCTAGCACATTTTCATCAGCCCCAAACGAAACCATGGACTCATTAAACAGTTTACTTTCCATCCCCTCCTCTCCCCTGTCCCTAGCAACCACTACTTTGCTTTCTGTCTCTATGAATTTACCTATTCTGGATATTTTATATAAATAATATATAATATGGTCTTTTGTGACTGGCTTCTTTTGTTTAGCATAATGTTTTCAAAGTTTATCCACATTATAGCTTGTATCAGTACTCAATAAACAGCACCTCCTTTTCCCATCCCAGTGTGGAACCAACAGGGAGATGAGACATCAGTCTGCAGTGAAATGCAATGAAGGACAGAGAATTTGTCAATTGATTTGTCTGTACAAGGCCAAAGACATGAAATACATTAAAAAAATTACTTGGCCGGGTATGGTGACTCGCACCTGTAATCCCAGCACTTTGGGAGGCCGAGGCAGGTGGATTGCTTCAGGTCAGGAGATGGAGACCAGCCTGGGCAACATGGTGAAACCCTGTCTCTACTAAAATACAAAAAATTAGCTGGGCATGGCAGCGTGCACCTGTAGTCCCAGCTACTTGGGAGGCTGAGGCAGGAGAATCGCTTGAACCTGGGAGGCAAAGGTTGCAGTGAGCCAAGATTGCACCACTGCATTCCAGCCTGGGCGACAGAGCAAGAATGTCTCCAGAAAAAAAAAAAGAAAAAATTACTTTATTGAGATCAACTTGATGTACCATACAACTCACCTACCACAAGGATACAATTTAATAGCTTTTAGTATATTCACGGAGTTGTGAAACCATCACAGAATTAACCTTTCAGCTTTGACACTTCACCTCCCAAAATGAAATCCCATACCTGTTAGCAGTCACGACCATTTACCCCTGACATCCCTGCCACCCTCTCTTCTGAAACCCCTGGTTTACTTTTTGTCTCCGTAGATTTACCTGTTGTAGACATTTCATATAAATGTAATCATGTAATATGTGGACTTCAGTGACTGGCTTCTTTCACTTAGCATAGTGTTTTCAAGTTGTATCCATGTTGTAGCACCTGTCAGTACTTCATTCTTTTTTATTGTCAACTAGTATACCACTGTACCTTTTTTTTTTTTTTTTTTTTTTTTTTTTTTGAGACGGAGTTTCACTCTTGTCACCCAGGCTGGAGTGCAATGGCAGGATCTCAGCTCATTGCAACCTCTGCCTCCCAGGCTCAAGCGATTCATCTGCCTCAACCTTCCAGGTAGCTAGGATTATAGACCTGTGCCACCATGCCCAGCTAATTTTTGTATTTTTAGTGGAGACGAGGTTTCATCATGTTGGCCAGGCTGATCTCGAACTTCTGACCTCAGGTGATCTGCCCACCTTGGCCTCCCAAAGTGCTGGGATTACAGGAATGAGCCACAGCACCTGGCCAGATATATCATTCTTTATTTATCTACTCATTAATTGATGGACATTTGGGTTGTGTCTACATTTGAACTATTATGAATAATGCTACTATGAACATTCTAGTATACGTTTGTGTGTGAACAGGGGTTTTCATTGCTTCATTGCTTTTGAATGTATACCTAGAAAAGGAATTACTGGGTGAAATAATAGCTCTATGTTTAAATTTTTGAGGAACTGCTGGACTCTTTTCTTTTTTTTTTTTTTTTTCGAGACAGAGTCTCGCACTGTCGCCCAGGCTGTAGTGCAGTGGCATGATCTCTGCTCTCTGCAATCTCCACCTCCTGTGTTCAAGCAATTCCCCTGCCTCAGCCTCCCGAGTAGCTGGGACTACAGGCATGCACTACCATGCCCAGCTAATTTTTTAGTATTTTTAGTAGAGACTGGGTTTCCCCATGTTGGCCAGGATGGACTTGATCTCCTGACCTCATGATCCACCTGCCTCGGCCTCCCAAAGTGCTGGGATTACAGGTGTGAGCCACTGTGCCCGGCCCACTGCTGGACTATTTTTTAAAGTTGAACGATTTTACATTCCCACGAGCAATGTAAGAGGGTTCCAATTTTTGCACACCCTTGCTAACACTTGTTACTATCTTTTAAAAAAAATTATTACCACCCTAGAGTTGTGAAGTGGTATCTCATTGTGGTCTTGATTTGCATTTGCATTTGCCAATCGCTAAAGATACCGATAGCCACAGGAGGCAGCCAAAAGCTACGACAGGGGCGGGTCCCTGGTGAAACGCCACCTTCAAGCCGAAAGCAGCCTGAAGGCTGAGAGACCAGACTGTTGGTTGGTCCCAGGTTCCCTTGCCTCAGACCGAGAACTTCTGTTCTTGTTTTCCCATCCTTTCCCGATTGATTATTACTGAAGAATGCCTTTTAAACAATCAAATGTTGCCTTTTCCAATATTATCTATGGTCTGCTCCTCCCCTATTCTGAGCCAATAAAAAGCCCGGGATTGGCTGGGCACAGTGGCTCACACCTGTAATCCCAGCACTTTAGGAACACTAGGTGGGTGGATCACCTGAGGTCGGGAGTTTGAGACCAGCCTGGCCAACATGGTGAAACACTGTCTTTACTAAATATACAAAAAATTAGATGGGCGTGGTGGTGGGCACCTGTAATCCCAGCTATTTGGGAGGCCGAGGCAGAGAATTGCGTGAACCTGGGAGGTGGAGCTTGCAGTGAGCCAAGATCACACCAATGCACTCCAGCCTGGGTAGCAGAGCAAGACTCCATCTCAAAAAAAAAAGCCTAGGACTCAGCCTCACAAGGAGGAAAGAACCACCAACTGCACAGGTGGGGTACCACCCCCCAAACTTCCTCTCTGCTGAGAGCTGTTTTCATGCCTCAGTAAAATTCTTTTCCTCCCTCCTTACCCTTCAGTGTCTAGCATATCCTCATTCTTCTTGGGTGTGGTACGAGAGCTCAAGAACCATTAAACTCGGGCACAAGCTATAATTCAGATGAGTGGGGACATGCCAGTATGGCCCCGCATCACTGACTAGGGGTGCCAGACTTGCAAAGTGACTGAGATGAAAAATCCTGCATCAATACTGAAGATATTTTAATGTGCTTATTAGCCTTGTGTATATAGGCTTTGGAGAAATATCTCCTCGGATCCTTTGCCCATTTAAAAATTGTGTTATATGTCTTTTTATTGTCTTTATTATTGAGTTGTAAGAGTAGTTTAGAGTTATTGTGATTTTAGTTTCATATTGACAAAAATTGCCTAAACCAAGATAATGATCTACTCCTATGTATTCCTCTAAGAGTTTATTTTGTTGTTGCTGTCATTGATTTTTATTTCCTCATTTTTTTTTTAGTTGTAACTCTTGCAATTAGTTCTATATCTACTTGTAGTTAATTTTTGTTTATGTTGTAAGGAAGAATTGCAACTACATTCTTTTGTATGGGGTTTTCAGTTGTTCCAGTACCGCTTATTGAAAAGAAATGTATATTTCCTTTTGCAGGGAGCAAGAGAGATCATTTGATGAGCTCAGAAGAGAATCTGGCAGTCTGTTCAATGGAAAGGTGAGTAAAAATTTAAGAATAACTCATACAATGAAAAAGAGAATAGCCCATGAATAATTAAATTCACTATATTTTATTTTCTTTAACTGTTGGTAAATATTTACTTTGTATCAGTAAACTGTGTGGCAGATGCTGTGGATTGTCTAGCTCAACCCATTCCAGTTCCCTTCGGATGTTCATCATCTTGGAAGGTTTTGGCAATAGACTTTCTGATTTCATTTAGGTTCTACGAATAAAGTGCATTTGTGTGAGACTTTGATTTGAAAATAAACCAAATAGGAGGAGATTCAGGGTAGATTTTGGCAGAGACAGTATGATCCTGAAACCTGCAGCTATAGTGTAATTTCCTGTTTTCTTGAAGAGTTTCCTGATACAGTGACTTTCTGATCCTGGCAAGGGCAGAGTGATTTGGGAGCTGGCAAGTGTGGAAGCAGCTCCTGAGCTCTGCAGCTTCTTGAGGGTGGCACAGGCAGCAGCTCCCTTGGAAACCTGGGTTTTGCGATGTGTTCCTGAGAGTCCTGGAAGTTTGCTCTCCAATGATTGTACAAATAATTTACAAATGTCTTTCTGCTTAAATTAGCTAAAGAAGACTTTGTTATCTGCAATTAAGTAAACTGATAAATGGAGTAAAGGTAATAGAAGTGGTGGCAGGAAAGACTCCAAAAGAAATGGGAATCTGGGGCTCTCCAGCCTGGAAGCGTTTGAAAGCAGAGAGGGACCAGTTGCCATTAGAAGATGGAGCATTGGTTGTCTTTGGTATCCCCTTAATGAACATTTCTCATCTCTAACTGATAAGATAGGACCCATTCTTAGACCCATCTCAAGTACTATATGCCCAGAAATGCTAAGTTTCCTCCAGTGTGCAGCCAGCTGTGAGAGAGGATGTCTTTGATGTCCAAATGCCTTCTCTCTCACTCTCCAAGTTAATCTACCACCTGCCCTGGAAAGTCTGCTTCCTCAATGCTTCTGAAATCCATTCATTTTCTTCTGTCTCCATTACAATACTTTTGTCCAAGTCACTACTGTTTTCACCTGGGTTACTAACATGTCCTGGCTGACACTGGATAACAAGTGTCACCTTGTTATCCACCTTCAGTCTAAGGTAGCTGGTCCTTTCTTGATGGAAGACCATGTAGTAGCGACCTGAAGTAGTGACTTCAGGGATGTTAATTCTTCCACCGTAACAGAAATGGAGACCATACTGGCATGCCTTGGGGGTTAGTTACAACATCACATCTGGGAGTAGAAGGCTCACCTGCTAAATAATTTGTCAGTCTGCGAGACTTAAATTACCAAGGATAACCAATACTCCATCAATTTAAGTTTGTAAGACTTAAATTACCACCTGCAGCCACCTGGAATGAAGAGCCTATTGAAAGTGTGGGAGCGATGAGAAATAAGAGGAATTTTGGTTATGCTGTGTTTTTCCACCTGGGCTAAGGAACCTTAATAATTAAACTAACCCAGTAATTCAACATCTTAAGACATGTAGTTTCTATTACCGTCTGTGTTAGTTTGGATTTTCCCCAGAAGCAAATTCTAACACAAGTAGTTTACTTGAGAGGAAAGGCCAGGTATAGGGATGAGAAAGTAAAGGGACAGTGGCCAATGAAGGGTCCATTTTCAAGTGAGTTATTCCTCTAGGAACTGCAATGCAATCTCACAGGAGAACTCCGGATGGCAATTTTCCATCCAGAATGTGCCTCAGAGCTTTCTCACCCAGGAGCGAGGACACTCTTGTCAGGCATGGATACAGGCTGCTCCCAGGGGTGGCACATTAATTACCTGGTACTGTCAGCTTTTCTGTGTACAGGCAGAAGGGGCTGCATTGGCCACAAAAGGCCTGAGACACAGAGCCCAAGGGGATGCTCTTGGATATTGAGTTGGGATGCACAAAATGGCAGGTGTTGAGGGGCAGTGTGTGGTGCACCAGTAGAATCTGATACATTAAAAAACCATTTTCTCATAGTTTGTAGCTGCAGATCAGGCCCAGATACACCTTAAAATTGGACACAGAGCCTGCTTCTGTAGGCTCCTGACAGTTGAGTTCACAGCCTTGCTATATTTTTTTAGGTGAAAATCAGGGCACTGATTGTCAAAGAGTGTAATCAAGATCATTTGAAGGGTCATATTTGATAAGATTGAAATGAGTCATATTATCCTGGGAGCCCTCCAGGTCCATATGGGTCATCTTATCAAGGATTCTGCATTTCATGAGCTATTGTGTACACCTGGGAATTGTTTTGCTTGCTTGACTGCCAACTGAAAGCTGGACACACCAACACATGGAGAAATTTTATTGCTAGAGGGAGCACTAGCATCTTGAAAAAGAGCTCCAGTGCTCATCCTCTGTAGGCCAGAGAGGAGGATGAGAATTGTTGCCATCGAAATGGACTCCCTGATCACAATGGGGTAATAGGAATCCAGGGGAACTGAGGTCACTGGCAGCAAGGTGAGCCAGGCTGGTATAATTAGCAGGCTTTGAGCCACAGGGATCTTTGATGAAACATCCATGCAGTCCATGAAAGTTATACTTGATCTGTATTGCTAAAAGATCTAGGTTTGTCAAGAGAAGGTCAGGCTGGAGTCACTACGAGGGAAGGTCATACACATTCTCAGTTCACAAAGTTTCTTGAATGCATGGCGGAATCAAAGTACTCTTGAGAGGGGACCCTCTGGTGTGAGTAGTGTGAGTCTCTCTCATCCTTTGTGAAAGAGACCTGCAGCCATGTCCCAGAAGAAAGAGAAATAACCCCAAAATGGTTGGCTCCTGGCTCAGAGTCCAGAGACTCAGAGGACCATGGTGGTCCACTGGTCAGAACAAGACATCTTAGGTGGGTCATGCTGTCAAAGAGATTTGATCGAAATCTCACCATGTTGCAATGTGTCTTTAACCCATCCTTTGTTTATTTTCTGAATGTAGAGACAGGATAGGCACGCCCAGCTGTTGGTGGAATCTCCACGTTAGTGTCCTGACCAAGAAAGTGAAGGCGAGGATAGCAAGAAGGGCCCAGGACAATGGCTGTGCCCATTCCCACCAAAATTGTGAACTAAAGAAATTGGTGGGAGGGAGACAAGTCTTTTTTAGACACTGGGTTTCACCATATTGTCCAGGCTGGTCTCGAACTCCTGACCTCAAGTAATCTACCCGCCTCAACCTCCCAAAGTGCTGGGATTACAGGCATGAGCCACTGTGCCTGGCCTGATACCAAGTCTTAAAAAATTCAGGAGTGTTGATTCTTCTTACCACCCATTTGCCAATGACAGTTTTGTGTGTGTAGGAGATATGTGGATCTTGGAAGGGGACAGCAAATTACCATGAGCTTAAATCCTACCTCAGGGGAGCAGCTGTACTATAACAATCATTTTAGGAAAATAAATTGGCATGGCTCCTGGTATGGTGTGCAGTTACTAACCTCGAAATTGTATTTTATTCCCTTCTGTTCCATTAACAGAAAACACTAGAAGCAGTCTTCTTTCCTCTGGAAGGCATAGGTGCTTGGTTCTCTCATTGCCCTACAGAATATTGTGCTGGTCCACTACACTGATAAGCATCATGCAAATGCCATATGGCGCTACACAGTGCCAGTGACAGGTCTAAACCCAGCCATACCCCTCAACTCCCTTCTGTTCTCTTTTGAGAATATCTCTTGGGTTGCTATTGGGGCCTGATAGAGACTGACCATTAGACATCTGTCGACCATTTAACCTGAACTTCCTTTCATGAATTGAGTATTACCTGAACTATAAAGCCATCAAGTTGGGTACACAGTTAGCACTCCATCATCGTTTGCAGGTGATATGGGTACGGGATTGGGCTTGCGTGAATCTTGTAGGAACAAATAAATGTAATATATGGTTTACACTCCCCCATGTGCTTTCCCCTAAGGTACCATCTTATTCTCAGCCCACAGCTAAGCCTCCATGGACACTTCCCCATGACCAGTCTAATCAAGGAGGAGAACTTTGAACTTGGTTTACAGATGGTGCCATAGATACACTTGCAGCTGTGACAATGGGACTGTCGTGACTTTATATACGTGTTCAAGTGTAGCACTGGAGGAGAACAGACAAGAGAATTCCTTCTACCTAAGCAGAATTAAAAGTGGCGATGTTGTCTATTTTCCTGAAAGAAAAAAATGGCCCAAGATGAGAATTTACTACAACAATTCATGGGCTGTGACTTATTATTTGGCCACATGGACAAAGGTTTGGAAAGAAAAGGACTAGCTAGTAAGTGACAAAAAGATTTGGGGAAGAGAATGTGTATAATACTCTCAAAACGGGCCTGGAATGTGAGAATATTTGTAGCCCAGATGATTTTTCACTAAGGAGTCTCCACTTTGGAGGAAGTTCCTTATAATCAAGTAGACCAATTACATGCCTCATAAATTTCAATCAGCCTCTTTCTTCAGCCATCCCATGGGTTTCTCAGTGGAGCAGTGGTAGATAAAGTGAAGTGAGTGGCCGTGAACAGGATTGGAATGCACGGATGCAGCAGCATGGCCATCCCTGGAGCAAGGCTGATATCTAACCAGCAAAGCTGATGACTAACTCACAGCATCCATGACCCACTCTAAGCCTCTGACACAGTGCCAGATCCTGGGGCTGGGGAAATCAGCCAGCCGCTTGGAGACAGTGAGGCTATATTTTCACCTTCCCATTATAGAGGGTCAGTGACTCATGCTTAGTGAAATAGACATTAGTACTGGAGATGATGCTTCTGCAACACTGAGAGGGAACTTACTGAATGACTTATTCATGGTAGTGATATGCCACCAGACATTGCTTCTGACCAAGGAAATAATTTTACAGTCTCCTTCCCCTTGCCAAGCCTAGAGAATCTGCAGATATTCAAAGGGAACCTCATCATTATATAATGTTGACCTTTTAGAATGGTGTAATAATCCATAAGAGACTCAGTTATGGCACCAGTTGGGGCCAACACCATGGAAGGCTAGGATGCTATCCTATAGGATGTAGTACGTACTCTTAATCAGCAATTGACAGATGATGTTTCTCCACAGCCAAAAGATAATCATCCGGAGCCCATGGTAGAAATGGAAGTGGAGCCTGTCACTAATGTAGCTAGTAACATACCTGCACTTTTTTTACTTTCTATTCCCACAACTTTGGTCTCCAATGGGAGGTTCTTGCCCTTCAAGGAAGACTTTACCACAAGGGACATGACAGTGGTGCAATTGAACCAGAAGTTGAGACTGACACCTGGCTCCATGCATCACAGGTGAACAGGCTCAAAAGAAGTTTCCCATGCTGGCTGGGGTTGGCAATCCTGATCACCAAGGGAACTCTGTCTTTGCCGTCACATAGGGCAAACAGCGGTGAGGTTTCCTGGAACTCAAGGATCCTCAATGTGCTTTCCAGTACTGTAAGTGTAGCAGTGAAAGTTAATGAAAAAACCATAACAAAACCGTGTAAGTGGGACTACTAAGTACTCACACCCTTGAGAATGAAGGAACAGGTCATCCCACCAGATGGAGAAGTTTCACCCGCTCAGAAAGTGAACACAACTGGAATGGGTGGTAAGAACAGCAGGCAGTGGATGCCACCATGGCTTTGCTGCCAGTATGAGGACTGCAGCAGTTACCTGAAGTCCAGTCCCTTCCTATTGTACAAAGTGTGCATTTCAGCATTGTGACTAAGTGACGCTACCATGAAGGAAGGATCCCAAAACCAGAGGAGACCTTGAACAGTCCCAGAAATGTAAGGAGGGCTTTGAAATTCCATAGGCCTTGACAATGGGCTACTTTAGCCAATTTAACTTAAATTTCGAGGAACAGAGTGGTTTTGCCTAACATTGTCAGAAGCATGTGAACCAGGAGTGACTCCATCTTGAATAGGAGCTGGGTAAAATGAGGCTGAGATCTGCTGGGCTGCATTCCCAGACAGTTAAGGCATTCTAAATCACAGGAAGAGATAGGAGATCAGCAGGAGACACAGCTTATAAAGACCTTGCTGATAAAACAGGTTGCAGTGAAGAAGCAGGTAAATCTCACCGAAACCAAGAGGGCGATGGGAGTGACCCCTGGTCGTCCTCATTGGTTCACCCCCGCTAGCTTCATGACAGTTCTCAAATGCCATGGCAACATCGCATAAAATCAAGAAATAACCAGAAAAATGGGAAACCAGCAACCCTCAGGCTGCATTGTCTGTGGAGTAGCCATTCTTTTGTTCCTTTACTTTCTTAATAAACTTGCTTTCACTTTACTGTATGGATTCACCCTAAATTCTTTCTTTTCCAAGATCCAAAAACACTCTCTTGAGGTCTGAATCAGGACCCGTTTCCTGTAACAACACTAAAAGGATCAGGTAGCAGCATTTGCTCTGCCATTCAGACTAGGTTTTGGGGGTCATTCAGAGAGTGATTTAGTTCATGACAAACATAGTGGATATCGCCCCCAAAATCTGAAGAAGTACTCTCAGTGTTGGGTCCCCTTTTTAGTGGTGGTGGGGGAGCTAGGTACATCACTTGCTTTTCCTTTTCCTTTGGGCGATAATCCAATAGCCCCCAAATCCTGAAACATTAGATACCGAAATGGGCAGGCTCCTCTATTTTTGTTGCCTTTATTTTCTGTCCTTTATCACACAAGTTCTAGAGTTGTATCCAAGGTGTCCTGGAACCCGCCATTTCTTGCTCTCAGGGTCCTAGCCAGGATGCTGTCCCTGCAGGGGCCACGCTGATGTCCTGCAGGCTGAGCCCTGAGGGCCGTGAGAACCTCTCAAGTCTGGTCAGGGCATGGGATGGGAGATGTATGGGATTCACTATTAGATAGTCCCGTCTACTTTTCCTCTGATGGTCACTTCTGCATCCCTGGCTCTTCTCTTCAGTGCGATCCTGAAGCCCCTCCCGTGGCCATTCCTGTCCAGGGAGAAAAGCCAGCACAGATCCTTTAAAATGTCCTGCACTTTCCTCCCCGGTCTCTTCCTCAGGGCCTGCATGAAGGGAACCTCTCTGGGGAGCAAGAGTGTGTGTGTGGGTAGAACAAACAAGCTACATCCAGCATTCCAGTCTCCCCAGGCCTTTGATTTCCCTCATTTTCATTATAGCAAGGAATGCATGGCCTTTTGATACCATTTGCCGCAAGCCCAGGTCTGCGTCGGCCATCCCAGCAAACTGACAGATCTCCAGCCAGCTGTGCATACTGCACACCCAGTCACCCTCTTGGTAAATGCAACCATAGCATAGATTCAGCCCAGTCCAACATTGTGTTCCAGCACGGTTAACTGAGCCCTCTCAAAATCCACTTCCACAAGTATTTCCCGGAGCCTGTGTGTGTAAAAAGCACATTTCTGTATCTCCTTTGAATTTTGGGTAGAATGGCATTAGGACTGGTTGTTGGAGGGGAGGATTCAGTGGCTGTGACCTTGGTAGACTTTGGACCCTGGTTCCTGGTTTTTCGGAACCCAGTTGTGCAGTTCTGTAAACTTCAAGGTATTTTCCTTATACATTTTCTTTTCCTATTAAAGGGAATTAGAATCCTAGCAAATACAGAAATTGGTGTTACCAGAAAGGAATCCGGATCCAGACCCCAAGAGAGGGCTTTTGGATCTCGCGCAAGAAAGAATTCGTGGCGAGTCCATACAGTAAAGTGAAAGCAAGCTTATTAAGAAAGTAATGGAATGAAAGAATGGCTACTCCATAGGCAGAGCAGCCCCAAGGCCTGCTGGTTGCCCATTTTTATGGTTGTTTCTTGATGATATGCTAAACATGGGTGGATTATTCATGAGTTTTCTGCAAAAGGGGTGAGCAGTTCCTGGAACTGAGGGTTCATTTTTAGACCGTATAGGGTAACTTCCTGATGTTGCCATGACATCTGTAAACTATCATGGCACTCATGGGAGTGTAGCAGTGAGGACGACCAGAGGTCACTCTCATCGCCATCTTGGTTTTGATGGGCTTTGGCCAGCTTTTTTACTGCAATCTGTTTTCATCAACAAGGTCTTTATGACCGGTGTTTTATGCTGACCTCCTATCTCATTCTGTGACTTTGAATGTCTAACCTCCTGGGAATGTAGCCCAGCAGGTCTCAGCCTTATTTTACGCAGTACCTAGTCAAGATGGAGTTGCTCTGGTTCAAACACCTCTGACATTGGCACCAGAGAATAAGCTGCTGACTTTGGACTTTCAGAGAGACAAGGAGTGGTAATACTTGGAATTAGTCATTGGCCCAAGATGAGAACAAGGATGGGAGGCTCTTAATTGTTTTCCAAGATGTGAAGCCAGCCCGCGTTGGGGGTTGAGGCAACAAAGCTAGTTAAATGTGCACCTGTGGTCCCAGGGGATGGGAAGGCCACAGAGGGTAGCCATTGGCCCGAGATAAGCAAAAGAGTGTCTACTACATAGACAGTGCAGCCCCAAGGGCTGCTGGTTGCCCATTTTTATGGTTATTTCTAGTCCACTTACAGCTTTAAAATAAATGATGCCTTCTGAAAGGAAAAGATTAACGTCATCATCAAAAACAACAAATTGCTTCTAACTGAAGTTGACTCCACAGAATTTTGTTCATTGTAACAGCAAAAGCAAACAGAGGGGCAATAATGCATTAGGTTATTGTCAAGATTCACAACCTCAGGAGAGGGACTTGATGCGATTGCCAATTCGACAGAAGAGGGATGGAGAACCCAGGGGAACTCTGGGTTCCCAGGGGCCAGAGCTAGCACTTTTGATGACTTAGGAAACAGCAGCTGGGAAGGCTGCTGGGAGGTGCCGCTGTCCTCTGGGCTGATGGTCACAGGGGTCTAGTGTTTCAATATTGTAAAAGTCCCCTAGGGATGTAGGAGCTACAGTTCAAAACACTGGAAGAGAATACATGTTTTTTACTTTTTTCTCTTTTCTTGTTTTTTTTTTCTTTTTTCTTTTTTGTTTTGTTATTATATTTATTTGAGAATATATATATTTAAAATTCAGAAACATTTTTGAGAACTAATGTGTGTGTGTGTTTGTTTGTTTTCTTAAGACAGAGTCTTGCTCTTTTGCCCAGGGTGGAGTGCAGTGGTGAGATCTTGGCTCACTGCAACCTCTGACTTCCAGGTTCAAGTGATTCTCCTGCCTCAGCCTCCTGAGTAGCTGGGATTACAGGCATGTGCCACCGCACCCAGATAATTTTTGTATTTTTAGTAGAGATGGAATTTCACCATGTTGGCCAGGCTGGTCTCGAACTCCTGACCCCAAGGGATCCACCTGCCTCAGCTCCCCAAAGTGCTGGGATTACAGGTGTGAGCCACCATGCCTGGCCAAGACCTAATGTTTTGCATATAATGTCCCAACAGTGCCTTTTGGGAAAATCCATGGCTTCCTCCCTTTCCTCCTCTCCACATGTGTTACTCACAGTCCCAGATGTTTCTCTAGCGACAGTCGTGTGGGAGCATGTCAGACACTGCAACAAGAACACACTTAAAACCTAAATTTCCAGGCTGCAGACACTCACTTCCAGGGCAAAGCCACAAAGACCAAGGTTGTTTGCTGAGGTCCAGGACTGCCATCACCTGAGAGAAAACATCGATATTAAAAATATAAAGTTAAGGCTAAACAGAAATAGTCTACTTACCAAAGAAAGTCCTTGTGTAGGAAATTGAAGGCATTTGTCCATGTGATGGATGAGGCTCCTAACAGCTTTTACATACTTTTAAATTATAACAGTAAGGCAAGTTGATAAAATAGAGAAAACATCACCCATAATTCTAGTACCGTAATACAATTTAAATGTTCTTGTGCATTGCTTTGTTCCCATGCTTGTATGCATTTTACCCAGTTGCATAAAGCCCTTCTACTTTTCTCTGCTCAACAGGGAGCTGGACATTTCCCCATGTTGTTATTTACTAGTTGTCATTATTTGAATCCCAGCTCTAACATTCTAAAGCTTGTAAGAGACTTTATTCACCAGATTCCAGGTAATGGTTTATATTAGTCCATTCTTGCACTTCTATAAATATCTGAGACTGGGCAATTTATTAAAAAAAGAGGGTTAATTGGCTCACAGTTCTGCAGGCTGTACAGGAAGCATAGAAGCTTCTGCTCCACTCCTGGGGAGGCCTGATGAAGTTTTCAGTAATGATGGAAGGCACGCAGGAGAAGCAGGCACATCTTACATGGCCAGAATAGCAAGAGAGGGAAGGGGCAGGTGCCACACACTTTTAAACAACCAGATCTCCTGAGAACTCTACCACGAGAACTGTACCAAAGGGGCAAATCCGCCCCCATGATCCAGTCACCTCCCACCAGGCCCTGCCGCCAACATTGGGGATTACAGTCTGACATGACATTTTGGCAGGGACATAGATCCTGCCATTTCAGCTTAGATATAGTTTGTTAGGAAAACCTTCCCAAATCTTGCTCCAAATGGACTTCAGATACTTATGTGACCTGACTTTGCTGTATCGAGTATGTTCAACTTTGCTGTAGAGAACAAGGAATAGATGAAAGAGTGAAACTGACAAGGAGTATTAAGCACAGAGAGTAGGCGAGCTCATGAGGTGAAGGCATTTCAAAGGGTGTGTTAGGGTAAGCAAATGAGTGGGAAGTGGCTTGTGAAGTAAGGGCAGATTCATCAATGTGTTCAATGGTGAGTTAGTTACGGGAAAGATGCGTTGAAGACAGAGGCTTACATGGAACATACAATGATGCAAATAGTATTACTGATCATGCCCTCACTGGACTGACGGCTCTGTCACCCTTGCATCAGCCCAGAGCATGCCAATCAAACTGTCCAGCAGGCTAATTGGTGACTTGTAGCTATAGCCAGTGCAGTCCATCTCTCAGAAAAACAAGTTGCTGTGTTTCTCCAATAGGACACCTGTGTGCTCTTGGCTCTAGATGCCCTTTGTCTGTGGGGCCCTGATTCAACTCCAGATCTGGTCTTCGTCACCACCCCATCGACAGGGAAAACTGATGCAGGAGAGGAAGACAGGACATGGGAACATGGTGCTAACCAGGCCTCGTGCTCTGGGCTTCCCCTGAATGCTGCTTTGCTGTTAACCTGCCCCATCTCTCACCCTTCACTGTTCTATGTGTGTTTTAAACACGTTAAATAAACCATGAGTTCATCACGAGATCATCAGATGACGTCATACCCTGGAGACAACTTTCATTTACCTAACCTTGCACTTCCCCAGTAGTCCTAGTGAAGCTCTGCAGTTTCAGAGTTTACATTTCCTTGTATGACCACAAGCTGGAACTTCCACTGAGGAGGCAGAAAATTACGGTTCAATGCCACCAAGACATGACATTTTAAAAACAGCTTATCTTACTTAATTTTAAGTACTGTATGCACAGAAATTCCCAAATGAGTTTAAGAGATGTGCATGGCACACTTGCACAGATTTCTCATCTGAATCTACATATGCTTAAAATCTCTTTTTACTTGGTTTAGAGGTTGGTTCTAGAGGCGCCCTTCAGCTCTTTAAATACCAGAATTTCGCTTCTTGTGGAATGCCCCAGGAAGCGACAAGGAATGAAAAGGAGAGCATAGCTGTCCTTACTGAAGTGACGGCAGATTTCTAAAAGCCCTTGCAGAGGATTTCTGTTGTTGTCACCTCTAATTAGTACTGCTGGGATTAAACTTAATAGGTTCTGAAGATAAAGGTAGCACGAAGGAAAAACAAGCACATTGACAAAGCACATTCAGAATCAACTGTGGGACAACCATCATGCCTGCTTGTTGCTAAGCTAGCTTCAGGCACTTCGCTTTGGAAATTAGCAGGGTAAATGAATGTCAAATAAATGAGACATCTCTGTGAGGCTCATTTTCTGATCTGCACTGAGAGCTGGTGGATGCATGGCCCCAGAGGAGTCTGCAGACCCTCAGAGCTCCAAGTGTTTGCGTGCGTCTGGCTGTGCCCAGCCAGAGCTGGGGGTCTAGGGAAGCGTGAGTCATCACCATCACCTTGACCACCAAAGACCTTGCAAGCTTCCTCATGGTGGCACAAATCTAGCCAATACAACACAATTCTCAAATAACACTTGCCAGTGATTTGAAAAACGGGAAGATATGGTATCGGCAGGATGGTCAACCCAGGGGCTGAGGAAGGTGTAGGCTGTGAAGTGGAATTTTGAGATGGAGCCTTCAGCCTATGTAGGCAATATATGAAGAAGAATATTCATCTTGTTGCTTTTTGCTTGAAACAGTACACAAATGGCCTGCTTTTCTCTTTTCTTGTTCCTGACATTGACCAGAAGTAGCTTTCTTGGCTTGTTTTATAAGATCTTAGGACTTAAACATCTACTATTGGTGGTGATTAAAATTTCCCCATGTTATAATAAGGGTGATTCTGAGTTTGTATGGTGCTTGAGATCTCACAAAGTGCATTTACCTTGGAAAATTTCCCTTTGCACTACCTAGAGCTGAGCAGTGTCCTGAATAGGAATTCTTCTCTGTAATACCCTTCCCCACCTCCTACCCCCAAGATGTTCACCTGCGTGTCACTATCTCTGGTAATAGCTGGCTTCCATGTGTCCAGGCCCTACTGGGTCTTGGCCATATGTTTTCAAAGGTCCGGCTCCTGGCATCTGTGCTGAGCTTGGACCCCTCCCTCTTCATTTCATGCGCTCCACCCACCCACCCTTCCACACTGCCTCAAGGCTTCCCCTGGGGGCCTTCCTTGCCCTTCCTCATCAGGCCAGGCATTGCCTTCTGAAACAATCTCATACGCAGTGTGTCCCCCTCCCAGAGCTTGCGCAGCATGTGACTGTTTATCTGTGTGACTGCATGTGTGTGATCAGTAGCACGTGAACTAGTGAGACGTGAGGATTTCAGAGCTGGGGTCCTGTGGCAGGTGTGTGCAGACAGAACTTCCGGCTCTACCAGGTGGCACCGCAAGTATGCATGCATTCACTTCCACACCTTGGCCTCACTCATTTCAGGGCCAGGACAGTGCCTGCCCCATGGAGTTGCTGAGTTGTTGAGTGAGGCACGTGAAGCACTAGCAGAGTGCCTGGTGCCCCCACAGCACTCAGGGCCCGTGTGTGGGTCTTGCCCATGTGCTGGGACCTCCTGTGTCTCCTCACCACTGTGTCTCCAGCAGGTATCACAGCACCTGGCATGGGGCATGCTCCTTATAAATTTGTTAAATCAAAGGATGAATAAGTGAGTTCAAGGGGAAAAAAATATATTGGTCCCAAAAGGCAAAACATATTTCTAAAATTTAGAGAACTACTTTACTGAACTGAAGAAAAGATATTCCTTGTTTCCACGCCAGCACATGGAAAGCTGAGGTACATGGGACACAATACCATGTGTGCAGTGTGCTCATCTGTTATTCTGAAGACAAATAAGGGCTCTTACTGTGGAGTTAGGGGGGCCACACAGGGTTACAGTTTCTGGGCATCATTGCTCTTGCTGCTTAATTTCAATGTACAGAATGTTTCCCACAAGCACCAAAAACATTTTTTAAGATGGACCATGTCATATTTATCACTGTATCTCTAGTGTTTGGCTGAATGCATCAAACTTCAAAATATGTGTTTGCTTGAATTCCAGTTTCCTGGTGGATACAAGGCTTGGAAACCAAGCCTCCTTTGGCTGATAAAATGAGAACAGAATCTGACACTTAAAAAATTATTTAAGCTTTGCCAAGTGGAAAAAAATAGTGTATTCTCCTACTGCTGAGCATCTTGGCTAACTTAATCACTGTTCCTGTCACTGAATCTCCCTTTTTTTCCTCTTTGGACTTCCTGATTGTTAAATCTATTTCATAATAAACACAAGTGAATTTTGGTTTATTGTTTTTCTTGTTTACATTGAGAATTAATTTTGAGCAGAAATGATCTACTTCATGTTATGTAGATGAAGTTACGTTGGATGTTATTTTCCAATAATTTTATGGTTTGAAAGAAATTCAATTTTATTATATGGAATGCTTTCCTAATAATGAAAAAAGAAAATGACAGCTTCAATTATCAAAGAAAGAATCATGCAGAGAATGGTTTATATAGACTTCTCAAATTTAAAAAAAAATCCAAGTATTACTGTTTCTTAATTATGTATTCTCAAGATGAATGTTGGAATAATTTTTTTATTAGAAACCCAGCCTTTGTGAGAAATTCATATTTTCATTATTTTATTTAAAAAGCTTTTCAACATTTCTTACTGCAAAGAAATGATAATTAGCCCCAGGAGACCAGCGCATCAGCAGCACATTAATGTCAATCTCAAAGCTGATAAAAATAGGACCAATGCTGAGGTCCACTGGCGGTACCACTCACTTATTTAGCAAGTCACCTTGTTGTTCTGGGTGAGCCAAGCAGGCAAGACCCCTGCTTTCAGGGCTTTCACAATCTTGAGAGGAAGAAAAAAATAAATTCAAGCAAACAGACGTCCAGATACTTTTATATCTACCTTTTGCAGTAAGTGTGCAAAGTGACAACCAAAGGGAGTCTTGAAGGCATATCAGGGGAGCGTCATTTGGTTGGGGGGGTGAGGGAGCCTTTTAGGGAAAATGACATTTAAGAGACTCAGTGGTCCCAGTAGGAGAGGGAAGGAAGAGTGCTGCAGGGAGCTGGATGTGCAAGGGTCCTGTAGTGGGCAAGCTGGTGGGCTGGAGCAGAGGGAGGCAGGAAGTGTGTTTGAGGGAAGCCCTCAGTGGCATGCTGGCTGTGTGGCAAGGTCTGCACCATGTCTGTTTGTAGCTGTTTATGGCCAGGACCTGCCACTGGCTCTAGATCCCTCTCTGTCATTCATACTCAAGATTGGTCAGTTTCTTCTCTCTTGTGGGTGGCTGGTGACCCCCATGGAAGTAGGGCCACTCACTCCTGAATGTGAGGTCAATCATCCTCTTCCCCAAAACCAGATTATTTCCTTTTGGTTAGTGCCGTGGTATTCAACCAAGGGTCAGTTTTGCACCCCAGAGGACATTTGACAATGTCTGGGCACATTATTGGTTGTCAGAACTTGGGAAGGGGAAGCTGGCGGCATCTAGTGGGTTTGTTGCTAAACACTGTACAGTGAACAGGGCAGCCCCCACAATCAGCAATCATCTGGCCCAAAAGGTCAAAGGTCCCAGGTTGAGAAACCATTTTAGAATGGATTTTCAAACTGTAAGATGTGACCTGCTAGTGGATTATGAACTGTGGGAAGTAGAAAAGTTCCTTTTTAAAGTTTCCTTTCTTGTTAAAGAATAAGGGTGCTAATAACTTTATTAAACCCTATCCTATGTAGCTGTTAGACATGCCATGCTTACAGGCATGTAGTACATTCTATGTCCCTGTACTTTAACCAAGATATCTGTGCTGGACATGCTCGCGGGCATGTCCCAGCTCTCCATTGCTTTTCCCTGTTTAGAAAAGTTTTAAGTTGTTAGCCAATTGGGTTTCAGTTTAGGTTGTGAGGTCTGGCTCCAGCAATGGAGATCAGATACAGCAGAAAGGACGACTAAAAATGCAAAAAGGATAAGTGTATCTGTTTTCCTTTGTTCATTGTACTCTCGGCAAGATGGTAGTAAGAGTACCCTTCCTGCAGTCCAAGAAGTAGAAATTGCATTGCTCAAAGATCCTTTGTCTCAGTGCTGATTTTTCTTTGTAGCACTAAGCATCTATTTCCAACAAATCTCTCCCAATTAATGAAATAGAGAACAAACAGGGTTGGAGTGCATTACATATTGTATGTATATTTGCATTTTATGAATATCCACCACACGTGTTTTTATATTTCTGTATATTGAGTGGCATTGTAAAAGGCATTCCTTAGTGCAGATTGCAGTTTAAAAAATTGGGAGGTCATTGGAATAGAGAACTTACTAATATATTTTAACTCTTCTTCCAGCTCCACCACGAGTCTGCCTTATCTTGGCAGAGTTGTATCCAGAGCCCAGGCCTGGCCTCAACTACAGCCTCTGCCAGCTGTCCCATTGCAGTGGTGAGAGTGCAAGCTAGAGTTTAGGGCTGTTCACTCTCTGGTCTGACCACCCTGCCCCATGACTCACCCTTCACTCTACCTCCAGCCAACTTCTTCTTCCAACTCTCCACAAACTTTGTCTTGACTGTTCCCTGTCTGATCATCACTCACCATTTTAACTGGTCAATTCTTACTTAACCTTTGAAGACAAACCATCAGCCCCCAGCTCCTGTGTAGAGCCTCGTGGTCTTCAGCCTTTGTAGAGTTCACGGCCTCTGTCTCTATTATCTGCAAAGGATTTTGTTCATGCCTCTGATATAACAGTCATCTGGGGTTCACGGCTGCTCAGCTGTGAGCTCACTGTGGGCAGTAACTATATCTGACTTCTCTTGCCATCTTTGGAAACTAAAAGAGTGGCTTACACACATGTGAAGTGCCCAAAAGGCATTTGCCTAATACATCCATGAATAGAGATTGTTACTTAAAGTCCTTATGTTACTAATTATTTTGTAAACTGAAATATATTTTTGTGAGAAAAAACTCTCAATATAAATACTTGATTTTCATTAATGTGTATTTTTGTCCCTTTCAAGTTTGTTAATTCTGTTTTTTTTCTGATTATTTAACAAATATATGCCTATTAAAGACAACTTTGAGTAGACCAGAAAGATGTAAAGAAATCCTTCCCCATGAATAATATATAGAGAATGTATAAAACAGGTTATATAATTAAATATACAGGTATATACATTATATATGAAGTATATATAAATATGAAAGTATATATTTTACATATACATGTGTAGATATGTGTATACATATGCGCACATCATGCAGCCTGGCTTACCACCCCTGAGCTGAGCAGCGCCCCTAAAATTTCGGTACCTTGCTCAAGATCAGGGTAGACTCTGCTGCCCCCGTGTGTTCCAGGGAAGAACTGCAGAAAGAAATAGGAGCGCACGGCCATGCCCACAGGTCCGGGAGGTCCGCGATACTGTCCCCGGTTTTTGAGCCCAAGGAACAAGTATTTAATCATAATTGCCACTCGCTATAGGCTCTGTTAACAGTCTAAAGGAAGTTGGAAGTTCTCTCCTGAGAAGAAGTAACTTCAGTTCGGAAGGACCCGGGCTTCTCATGTTTCTCTTTGTACCCTGACCGCCGGGTATTGTCTTACCTGCTGCTACAAAGAGCAAGTCCTGCGAGTGAGGCTCAGATACTTTCAAATAAAACATCCAGGCTTGGCGGAGTGCCTCACGCTTGTAATCCCAGTACTTTGGAAGGCTGAGGGCTCCAGGGAGGATCGTTTGAGCCCAGGAGTTCGAGACCTGCCTGGGCAACATAATGAGAACCCCCCCTCCCTCTACAAAAAAATAAAATTAGTCTGGCGTGGTGGCACGCAACTGTGGTCCCTGCTACTTGGAAGGCTGAGGCTTGCTTGAACAGGGAAATTGAGGCTGCAGTGAGCCATGATTGCACCACTGCACTCTAGCCTGGGTGACAGAGCAAGACTCTGTCTCAAAATAAATAAATAAACGAAATAAAAACTAAAAAAGTAAAAAGAAACAAAATATCCAAAGCCTGTTAATCCATGTTGTAAATATCAGGATTTTCTGAATTCCAGCTGCCCTGGACCATGGAGAGCCCAGGTAAATTTCTCCTGTTGACTGGAGCTAAGGCTGTCTTAGCTGGACAGTGTGTACTTCAAGCTTTCTATGAGTTTCACAGTTTCCATGAACTTGGATGGATCTCTGTAGATTTGTTGTGCTTATACACCGAAAGTTTTGTGATGTACGTTGTTTGCCCATCTTTTCCATCTGATTTGATTGCTCTTTTCTCATGAAAGATCTATTTTTCTTCAAGACCCAGCTCTTGTGAAGTGTTTTCACACTTCCCCATGAGCACCAAGCCGGGGGCTGGGACGGCCTAATCCACTGTGGCCAGGAGCGTGTGACTTGCCTTTGTGCGGCCTTATTATTGGTAATTGCAGGACTTGGTGGAGTATGGTTGAACAAGTGCTCGGTTGGACTGCATGTGTGTCTAGTGATACCATCCTGAAGCTGCATGGGAATTGTTAAAAAGAGAAACCAATGTGTTTTTAATTATCCAAATAGGTTTTTGAATAGATTTGGAATGTGGGAAGGAGTTACAGAAATAACATCTTAATGATTAAATGTAGCTTGCTGTTTTTAGCCCATTTTCACAGATCACAATTCTGACCATACTAGTGGGTAGTTTATGTGTCTTCTCATTCAGAGAGAGCTGCTCAATTCATGCCTGAGGCTTAGGGCTCTTGGGGTCCAGCCTCCTCTCAGCTTCCACTGGAGGACAGGCTTAGCCCTTCCAGGGTAACTTTCCAGACACTGAGTCAGGTTAAATCCACTTTCTTACCCATGACCCCAAGCAAACCACTTCAGCTGACATCTCCACAACCTCATCTGTGAAATAAGAGATGAGGCTGGATGGTCTTTGAGGCCGTATCCAATTCAGAGATTCTGGATCCTGCGTTGGAGAAGTGAGGGAATCTGGTGTGAACTGAGAGGAAGTAGAGGGTGGGACTGGGTTGTTTCCGGCGGCTCTCTGAATGGCAGTAAATATCTGGGAGGGGACCTTCAGGCATCATCTCACTTCCTGGAGGATTTCTGGGTGTTGACTGTTGAGGCATTCTCAAGAGTGGACCT
Source organism: Sapajus apella (assembly GCF_009761245.1). NCBI lineage: Eukaryota > Metazoa > Chordata > Mammalia > Primates > Cebidae > Sapajus > Sapajus apella. Next base: position 771,362 of record NW_022437074.1, read on the forward strand.
CCATAGGTCTGGAGCCTGACCTTGGGGGGTGCTTATGGAAAGCTGGTCCCTCAGTAAACTTCAGTGGTTGCAAATGCATGAGCTGAGGCAGCATCCCCTCCAACACTCAGAGGAGCAAAAAATTAAAATATTAGCCAGGTGTGGTGGTGTGCGCCTGTAGTTCATAGTCCCAGCTACTTAGGAGGCTGAGGCAGGAGGATCATTTGAGCCTGGGAATTTGAGGTTGCAGTGAGCAATGATTGGACCATTACACTCCAGCCTGGGTGACAGAACAAGACCCTGTCTCAAAAAATAAAATAAAATAAAATAAAATAAAATAAAGAAAGAATTCCTTATTGTTGTCTACTTTTCCTTTAAAACACATTCTGCTTCTGCAACAATATGGATTTCTCCTGCTCTTCTGTCTCCGTGGATAGTCCTCTTTCTGCAATCACATAGATGCCAACAGACAACAGCTGTTGTAATAATTACTATTATTTATGCCCTATTGCCACTACTCTAACTGAGGCCACTGACGTGCTTTACCGGAATTATGGGCACAGCCTCTTAACAGATTTCTGGTCCTCCAGTCAGTCAGCCGCCTGTCCCAGTCCTGCCTTCACACGGCATTCCAAGCGATCATTTATAAAGGCAAGTTTTGAACATGTCTCTTGTCTGCTTAGGCCACTTTAATGCTTCCTGTTTTCCATCCCAGTGAGGTCTAAGCCCTTTTGGATGGCTCACACTGACTTTCATGGACTTTTGAAAAAGCTAAATAAGAGAGCTGAAAAAGATGAATTACTTTGTCTTCACAGTAAGAAAGATCCATGAATGGAATTCCAGGGGTGGGTGCTGGAGTGGGTGGCAGAGTCGAAGAGTGGCTGCTATTTTTTTGAATATCAGCTATGTTTCCAGTCCTTTAATATAGGGTATTTCATTAATTTTCTTCAAAAAATCCTATGAGGCCTCTCACATGCTATATTATTATCTTCATCTTACAGATGAGGAAATGTAAGTCCGGAAAGGATGAAGTGAACTTAGCAAAGTCACACAGGCAGGGGGTGGTACAGCCAGCATGTAAACCCGAGTGCCTGCTGGGCGCCTGCTGCCTTCACCGCCAGCCTCAGTTATGGGAGGCCTGTAGGGTTGTCAGCAGGCAGTGAGTAAGTTGGAAATTTAGTAACTTAGGAGACGAATTTAGCTTCTTAAACAGAAATGTTTTCTTAGATAAGGAAGGAAATGATATACTTACCACATTTAGTATAATTCATCCCAAGCAGTGAAGTTATAATGACAGTGACAAAGCAAGAATATGTATCTTTCTTTTTCAGGTTATGCAAGATAAACAGAAAGATTGCTGGCTTCCGTTTTCTAGATTGTAGGGCGAGGACCAGAGCCCATAAGCTCCAATGGCATTTTCAGCTTTGAAATTCTGAGACTTACGACTATTAGTTGCAAAACAAATATCTTAAGTTTCTAAGGCAAATGCTTATAAAATGAGGAGAACACACTTAGAGTTGTCACTTACATGTTTCAAAATTTAAATACATATGTGTGTGGTTATATAAATATACCCAGCTATTGTGGGAGAAGCTATTCAGAATACCAAACATTTTATTTTTCATTAAATATAACAATGCTATTTTTTGCTGTGGCTGCTGTTTTGGTCATCTGTTGCTGCATAAAAATTATCCCCAAACATAGCAACCTTCAACAGCAGTAATATATATGTTACTCATGAATCTGCAGTTTGAGGTGGGTTCATTGGGGAAGCATTGTCTTGGGTCTACCCAGCCTCCCAGGCAGTTTGACGGCTCGGCTGGAGACTCGGAGAGCTCACTCACTTATGTAATGGATGCAGACTGTCTGCTGGGACCTTTGCCAGGGCTGCTGGCTTGAATCTGTGACCTCTTCATGTGGCCTAAGGCTCTCATGACATGGGGGATGGGCTCTGAGGATGATCCTCTGGAGACAGAGAGAGAGAGGGAGGGAGAGCGAGAATGCAGCAGGTGGAAACCCTACCTGTGATCTCATCTCTAAAATCCTGTGGTGTCACTTCTGCACCTCTTCATGAAGTCAGCCACGAGGGCCACCTGGGACACAGGAAGGGAAGTTGGCTTCATCTTGTGATCATGAGTGGCATTCCTCTGGGACATCATTGAGATCAGAAATAATACTGGGACCATTTTTGAAAAATACAATTTGCTGCAGCATGACTCACTGTTGTCTTCCAGCGCCATGGCAGGCTAACTCCCTAGAATGTCATTCCTTTGAGGAAAAAGATGTCTGCCTTTTCTTTGATGCACACAGTGCCTGGTGTGTAGTAGGTTCTACGATCTATATTTGTGGAATGAATGAAGACTGTGAACATTCAATGATAGGAAAACAACAATCCAACAAAAAATAGGGAGATTTCAGCAGACGCCTTATCAAAGAAGAAAAAGAGATGAGATATAAGCACATGAAAAGATTCGAAACATCATTAGTCATTGCGGAAGTGCAAAGTTCTTTTTAAATTTTATTTTAGGTTTGGGGGTACATGTGAAGGTTTGTTACGTAGTTAAACATGTGTCATGGGGTTTTGTTCTACATATTATTTCACTCCCCAGGTATTAAGCCCAGCATCAGTAGTTATCTTTTCTGCTCCCTTCCCTCCTCCCGCTTCCCACTCAAGTACACCCTAGTGTCTGCTGTTTCCTTCCTTGTGCTCTTAAGTTCTTATCATTTAACCCCCACTTACAAGTGAGAACATGCAGTATTTGGTTTTCTGTTCCTGCATTAGTTTGCTAAGAATAATGGCCTCCAGCTCCATCTACGTTCCTGCAAAAGGCATGATCTCATTCTGTTTTATGGCTGCACAGTATTCAATGGGGTATCTGTACCGCATTTTCTTTATCTAATCTGTCATTGATGGGCATTTAGGTTGATTCCGCATTTTTGCTATTGTGAATAGTGTTGCTGTGAACATTTGCATGCAGGTGTCTGTGGTAGAATGATTTATTTTCTTCTGGGTATATACCCAGTAATGGAATTGTTGGGTTTAATAGTAGTTCTGCTCTTAGTTCTTTGAGGAATTAATACTCCACCCATACCGATTAGAATGATTAAAGTTAAAGAATGGTCATGCCAAATGTTGCAAGGTTGGGGAGCAGCTGGCATTCCCTCATATGCTGCTGGGAACGTAATTGGTAAAACCACTTTGGAAAAATTTGGCTGTTTCTTCAAATTTTAAACATACACTTACATGATTCCACCTGAGGAATTTAACCACAGATGAAAACATACGTCCATGACAGAACTTGTACATAAATGTTCATAGCAACTCTTCTCGTAATAGCCAAAACCAGGCAACACCTCAAACGTCCATCAGCACGTTCATGGCTAAACATTATGGTACATCCACACCGTGGAATATTACCAAGCAATAAAAGAAATGGGCTTACACAGCAACACGGATACATTTTATTTATTTATTTATTTAGAGATGGAGTCTTGCTCTGTCACCCAGGCTGTAGTGTAGTGGCACAATCTCAGCTCACTGTAACCTCCACCTCCCGGGTTCAAGCAATTCTCCTGCCTCAGCCACCTGAGTAGCTCAGACTACAGGCATGCACCACCATGCCTGGCTAAGTTTTGCATTTTTAGTTGAGATGGGCTTTCACTATGATGGCCAGGCTGGTCTTGAACTCCTGACCTCAAGTGATCCACCAGCCTCGGCCTCCCAAAGTGCTGGGATTACAGGTGTGAGCCACTGTGCCCGGCCGGCTATTCTGTCTGTGCTTTTTCACATACCCCACAAATGGGACACAGTAAGCTCTGAGCTGAGCTGTAACTTCTCCAGCTGTAGGTCTGTGCCCTTCAAATCTGATGGTGTACACATCTGAATGTTTCTACCTGGAGTTGCTTGTGATGATTATTTCTATCATTACTGATATCTACACTCAAACATTTATAAATTAAGCTCATTAAAATATCCAGTGGCCTCACCCAAAGCCCCCTGGTAGCTAAGTTTTATGTGGAAGTTCAGCTTGTTGATTTGGGTATTTGTTACAAATGCATACTCACCTTCATCCCTTACCTGCCTGTCTGTGGCACTGTAAAATTTTGTAAATCTTGCTTTTTTGCACTTTTCCATCTCTTCTCCAGAAACTTCCCCTGGAAAGGCCCTTTATGAGCCCTCGCCTTGTCATTCTTTTTTATTTTTATTTTTATTTTTGAGACAGAGTCTTACTTTGTCGCCCAGGCTGGAGTGCAGTGCTGCGATCTTGGCTAACTGCAACCCCTGCCTCCTGGGTTCAAGAGATTCTTCAGCTTCAGCCTCCAGAGTAGCTGGGACTACAGGCACACGCCACCAAGCCTGGCTAATTTTTGTATTTTTAGTAGAGATGGGCTTTCAGCTTATTAGCCAGGCTGGTCTCTAACTCCTGACCTTGTGATCCACCTGCCTCGGCCTCCCAAAGTGCTGGGATTATACGCGTGAGCCACCGCACCCCATCATTCTTGATGGGCCCGTCTTACATCCTCTTTCCGGCTATTGGCGTGTCTTTTCATTTCCCCTTTCATGCTCACCTTGCTCCTGTGACTTGGTGACTCCCTTTAATACCAGAGGCAACAAAGAGCATCCCAAATTCATGGAATGTCTTTTATCTATAACTTGGGAAGCTGAACTCTCTTGCTGAAGCATGCCGTTGTAGGCAGAATCTCAGGCCAGCATGAATGGCTGTCCTTCTTTATTTTTTCTTCTAAAGGGTTAAACATTTTCCAAGTGGGCTACCATCAGTGTGGGCGGGTTTATGCTGTGACTTTTCTCTAGGAAGATTAATGCCAGAGCCATTTATCTGTGACGATACCTTTGAAGAGAAACCAATGAAAAAATGGAATTTCAGTCCAATCTAGTCTAATGAATTCAATCTGATGCAGAAATAACATGGGGAAGCGAGGGAATGAACACGTGCTGGGCAGACGCATCAATCACCTGAAATCGTGCCACTGAGCCAGACTCTAACCATAGCAAGAATGAATCTGATTATATTCTTACTAGATGAAAGACAGAATTCTGTTTATCTTTTTATGTACAGCCAACTCAAAAGCTTGCAAGACTCAGGCACTTTTCCTGTTCTCACCCGGGCTTTGAAACGCTGTTCCCATTATCAATTCAGTATACCCTTAAGGCAAGTTTGTCCAACCCACGGCCCTGCGGCCCAGGATGTCTTTGAATACAGCCCAACACAAATTCACAATCTTTCTTAAAACATTATGAGTTTTTTTGCGATTTTTGTTTTTAGCTCATCAGCTATCATTAGTGTTAGTGTATTTTATGTGTGGCCCAAAACAATTCTTCTTCTTCCAATGTAGGCCAGGGAATCCAAAAGAGTGGATACCCCTACCATGAGGTAAGAATTTGGGTTGCCAATTGCTTGGTACAGTTATTCAGTTGCCATCCATAATGGTTTCTGGGACATAGAAGATGCACAGTGTATTAGCTTTATTCTTCTCTCCCTTGCTTTCTTGCCCTTTGGGAGCCAGAAATCCCAAGAGGAAATGGCAGTCACACCTGGACCAGAGATCCCAAGAGACGGGTTCTCACCCGGTCCCTGGCTCTCACTGGAGGAATGACGTTATGCGAGGCATCTTTCCCCCATTCTTTTGCGCAATTGGGATCTACATAAACCAATGGTTTTCAAAGGGGTCACTTTTGTGCTTTTGGGGAAAATGCCTGGAGACATTTTTGGTGTTCACAACTGTATGCAGGGAGGGTGTCCTACTGACATTGAGTGGGTAGAGACCAGGGAAGTTGCTGAACATCCTGCAGGGCACAGGATAGCTCCGCAACAGAGGCCTCTCCAGCCCCCTTGTCAACAGTGCTGAGGAACCCTGGTGCGACAGCAAACGATCGCCGCTGGAATCAGTTACAGTCAGGCACTGACTAATGACGTGGATCTGTTCTCAGAAGTGCAATTTTGTCCTTCTGTGGACATCATAGAGTGAACCTACACAAACCTAGATGGTATAGTCTACTACACACCTCGGCTGTACAATATCCTGCTGCTCCTAGGCTACAAACTTGTACAGTAGGTGACCGTACTGAGTACCATAGGCCATTGCAACACAGTGGTAGGAATTTATGTATTTAGACATACCTAAATCTAGAAAAGGTACAGTAAAAACATGGCATTATAATCTTTTTTTTTTTTTTTTAGACTGAGTCTCGATTTGTCACCAGGCGTCAGGCTGGAGTGCAGTGGCGGGATCTAAGTTCACTGCAACTTCTGCCTCCCGGGTTCAAGCAGTTCTCCTGTATCAGCCTCCCAAGTAGCTGGGACTACAGGCGTGCGCCACCACACCCAGCTGATTTTTGTATTTTTAGTAGAGATGGGGTTTCACCATGTTGGCTAGGATGGTCTTGATCTCTTGACCTCGTGATCGCCTGCTTCGGCCTCCTGAAGGGCTGGGATTACAGGTGTGAGCCACAGCGCCCGGCTGGCATTATAATCTTATATGACCGTGGTCCTATATGAAGTTCATTATTACGTGGCACATTTCTGAGTACAAAGGGAAGGGTGGACACCTGTTATGTAGCAGTTACTGTGTTAGATATTTAAATCCTATTTGATTTGAGTTTCACAAAACTCTGCAAGTGTGGATATTAGTGTTCCTATTTTATAGATGAGGCACATGAAGCTCAGAGAGACTGAGCAATAGCCATGTCACTAGCACGAGTTGTGGTCAAACTTGGAGCTGTTTTCATTAATTTGATGATAAAGACCTTGAAGCACGCATGTGTTTGGTGATGTTTATAGAATCGTAGACCTCCAAATCTAGAAGGTATCTTGAAAGTAGTTGGTTAGTCAGATGTCCTTGTTTTACAGATGGAGAAACTGGGGCAAAGAAGTTTACTCCATCACAAAGCAAGAACCAGAGTCTGGCCTGGAGCCCATGGCTGAGCTAGGCAAGGGCCCAGGCCATCTGCCCAGTGCTCCCTGGGGTGTCTCTGACTGCAGGAAGACATGGAGTGGGAACACCTGGTTCTCCTAGCAGGCCTGAATTGCCTCTTTATTACTAGGCAGGCAAATTCCCACCATAACAGTCCATGGCAGGGTTTCTGGAGGTGGTAGACAGGGATTCCCTTCAGAGCTCTCTGAACAGGTAGTCTTGGCTTTGCAGGTGTTCTTGGGCAAGGCTCACTCACGCTGCAGGAGAATGCCTCTGCTGGTTCAGATGCTGTCTCTTGGGAAACATCCTTGGCTCTTCCCTACCTCGATCCTTTCACCTGCTTTTTCTCACTCCTCACCTTGCATCCCTTTCTATGCCCTCCAACTCTGACTTGCAAAATAGACCAAGGACATAGATCATAGGTTAGGAAGAGCTTCTGGGAGCAACGTAGGAAAAAAGCATCCTTTTGGAATCTGGATCCCTATTGCAATTTGCCATAGATAGTGGGCAGTGAATGTGTGTTTGACAATGAGATGGCACTTCTTCCCTTTAGGTCTGAAGGAACTCATTTGGAGACCAGGCATGCAGATGCCCTGTATGCTGGGTGCCACACGATGGACACACAGGTGTAGATGTGGCTTCTGCACCTTGTGTTCCCACATCTCTCATATTTCAGAATCAGTGCTTTGCCCTTCATTCATTAACTCGCATTCTTTTTCTCTTCTATCTCCCTTCGTTTAGGATGATCAAAATTTTCTTTCTGGTTGAGTTTCTTTTTGCCCTCTCTGAGAGTTAAATACCTTTTCTGACACTGAATTTGGAAACACAGACTTAGGGAAATTTTTCAGAAAGACTGATTTAAGAGTCATTTTTTTCCATGGGCAACACAGAAGCAGAATTTTATTTACTTGCCTTTGCCATTATTTGCTATTTATATCATACCATAACTTATGAATAACACATTAAGATGAGCATTGTAAATGGATGTTATAAATTGCATGAGGGATAATTCATTCATTTTTGCTAGTTTGTATCGTTTTCTGTGTTTCTACCATACAATTAGATGTACAGCAGAAGTACAATTCTATGGCATTAAAAAGAGTAATACTTGTTTATATGTTACTATTTGATAGGCACATAATTGAAGCTTAAAAATATTTGCTGAATTAAATTGAATATAATAAGGAACATTAGAAAAACACAGAAAAATAAAATTATTAAAAATGTAAAGTTTTCCATCCCTATTAAATAATCAATATAAACATTTTGCTGTATAGCCTTTAACTCTTGTCCCTACGTGTGTGTATCTCTATCCATATCTCTAACTCTATCTGTAGCTCTATCATCTCTGCACACACACACACACACACACACACACACACACTCTCTCTCTCTCTCTCTCTTACACACAGTCACATATTTAAAAGATTAACAAATGTGGGATCATACTTTATAAAATATGTAGTATTATGTTTATAAATGTTATAGTATAGTGTAGGAGTTCTGCATGAGATAATGCATGGTTTATATTGTATGATTCATGTGGCATCCTGAGAATCTCATCCTTAGCTCAAACCATGGGAATAGAAGTTAGACAAATCTGGATATAATATTGAATACGTTTTTTGACTTCTTTGTATCTCTTTATTCCTATAAAAATGGGAATAATAATATTCACCACGCATTTTTGTGATGATTAGATGAGATAATGCATGAAAAGCCCTCAGCACAGTGTGTGGACTTAGAAGTTTTTCTATATTATTAAAAGCTCACTGATGCATTTGCATGTATATATATATCTTCAGCCTCATCTCTTTATGTTTTATAAGCATTGATTCCTGGGAGTAAAATTATTGAATCAAAGGAGATAATATTTTCCCCAGAGAACTCATAACAATTCCCAATGTTGTAAAAGTAACATTTATTGAATTCTGTCTGTGGGACAGACACTGTTCTAAGTATTTTACATATTTTAAGTCTTTAAACCCAATGGTAACGCTGTGAAGTTGGTGATATCATTTTCCACATTTTGCTGATGAGGATGTCCCTGGAGCCTGAGGATCTCCCTGAGGCCCCACCATTAGGAAGTGTGGAGCCCAGGTCAGAGTCCAGCAGCCTGACTCTGGGCCCCATGCTCTTACCCAGGGTATACCCCTAAGCGAATCTCTGGTTGTTAAATCAATAGGAAGAGGGAGCGTATTGGAAAAGCCTTAAATGCCAAGGGAAGAGGGGGTGAGGTTGGCAGGATAGATGAGAAGCTGATGTTAAGTCCAAGGCCTTTAAAAAGGTATCAAAAAGATGGATTTTGGAATGGGGTGGGAGGAAGGTGAAATCTATGATTTTTGATAAGATCTCTTAATTTGCTCTTTTCTAAAGTTAAACAACTTGGTTTAGTTTATGAACCATGTTGCATCCTGAGAATCCCATCCTTAGCGCAAACCATGTTCTTTGCACTTCCCAGTGATGAAGGTAATGAGAGAGCATTGAATATTCTCCACTTTCCCAGGACCATCTGTGTAAAAACTTGGTGTTCTGAGAAGGTTAATTTGCCATTGAGAAGGGGTTCACCGATAGTCTTTAATTTGGCTTTTAATAAGAGTGTCATTGACATGAAAAAAGAAAAAGCTCATCTCTGTTGCAGATAAAAGCCATCTATCTTGAATATATGCTGATGGCTGTCCCCACCCGCCTGACCTAGTTATTTCACACTCAGATAACCTACGCAGGCATTTGGGATGGGCTGCAAGGCAGCACCCTCTCCTTTTTATTTGCTGCCATGATGGGTCAGCAGTGCCCTCTCCTTTTTATTTGCTGTTATGACAGGTCAATTAGAGCAGAGTGGATGCTTCACAATAAGAGTACTTGGTTCTACAGCAAGGGTCCCCAACCCCTGGGCCATGGACAGGTGGTCTGTGCCCTGTTAGGAACTGGGCCACACAGCAGGAGCTGAGCATTGGGTGAGTGAGGAAACTTTTTCTATATTTACAGCTGCTCTCATTGCTCACATTAACACCTGAGCTCTGCTGTGAGGGATCTAGGTTGCATGTTCCTTATGAAAGTCTAATGCCTGATGATCTGTCAGTGTCTCCCATCGCCTTCACATAATATCATGAGTCACAGGAAAGCAAACTCAGGGCTCCCACTGATTCTACGATATGGTGAGTTGTATAATTATTTCATTATATATCACAATGTAATAATAACAGAAATAAAGTGCACAATAAATGTAATGCACTTGAATCATCCCGAAACCATCTCCCACCTCTGGACCATGGAAAAATTGTCTTCCACAGACAACTCCCTCTAACTCCGTAACCCCCATTTGACAGGTGAGAAACCAAGGTGCAGTGTGATTTGCTGAAGGTGAGTCTATTCCTGGCAGGGTTGAAATGGTATCCAGGTGACCTTCACAAAAACTACCTGGATTTAACCCAGCTCCACACTTTTTTCCCTAAGTCCTTTTAGAAAATGTACTTGATCACTGGGTGCTTAGATTTCCTTTCTGTAACAACTTGCAGAACTGAGGTATTATGGGATTTTGTGGAAAGCGCTAGATTAGTGCCTGGCACCAAGGGTGTACTCAGTGTTAATCAGGTTTACTACACCAGTGGTTTTTAATTTTTTGATTGATTAATTATTCAGTTTTCATTTTTTATTTATTTGTTGCCCCAACTGTGAGACCAACCTTCTCATCAACCCTTTTTTTTCCTCAAAACTAAGGCCCGGTGTGCTACACAGAGTAAAGTTAGATGTGACCAGAATCTCTGCTGCCAGAACCTCTTCCTCCTCCTCCTCTTCCTCTCGCAGCCCTGATGAGGCCTGGCCATGTCAGAGACTGTGACTTGGGCCTACTGGCTTGATTTTAAACTGCCATGTGTGTGATGCTTACCTCTGGGACTTCATCTCTATCCAATTCATCCCGTTTGTTAAAGATAGCATGGAGTGGGAAGGGCCTGGCTTGAAGTCGTGTTTTGCAAATGTGGCTGCCCATTGGGATCTCTTGCGTGGTGTAGAATATGTCCCAGTCCCACCTCTGGAGGTTCTGATGTGACTGGTCTTAGGTGCACCCTTGGGGCACTTGGAATTTTCAAAGCTCTAGGTGTTTGTAAAGTACAGCCAGAGTTCAGAATTAGTGGCTTTGGTCAATACTTTTCCATGTCAGCTGTACATTGAGATCATCTGAGAGCTGAAAAAATAAGTGCATGATGACCTGACTCCTACCACAGGAGATTCAGATTCAAAGGGCATAGCGTTGTGCAGGGGACCCAGGGCCTCCTTCCTCCCTTTTCTTCCTTATTTTGTTCATTCGTCCCTCCCTCCCTTGCTCCCTTCCTTAGTGATTATACCCTGGGGCATGCATTGGAACACTTGGTGGGCTTGTCAAAACACAGATGCTGGGGCCCCTTGTCAAGAGTCCTTGATTCAGCATTGAACCCAGGAGGTGGAGGTTGCCATGAGTTGAGATCACACCACTGTACTCTAGCCTGGGCGACAGAGTGAGACTTCATCTAAAAAATAAATAAATAAAATTATAAAACAGACTTTGATTCAGGAGATCTGGGGTAGGACTTAAGAATTTTCATTTCTGCCAAGTTCCCAGGTGAGGCTGCAGGTGCTGAACGGGGCCTCCACTTTGAGGACCCTGGGCTGGAAGATGAATGTGGTTTGTGAGGGAGTGAGGGGGTGCAGCATAACCTTTCTTAGAAGTTGCTCCTGGCATCCAGGGTGCCAGGAAGGTATGCCATCCTCCTGTTCCTTCACCACATGCCTCCTTGGGTCACAGCATGCTTTAACATGTATTGCTTGGGACCAGGTGTCCCTTCCAGTGATCTCACAAACTCTGATGGAAAACCTGGTACAGATCCTTCAGCCTGATTCCCCTCCAGGAAAATGTATTCTACAGATCAGCTTTAGCTCATCCTTGGCATAGAACTAGCTCCAGCCAAAAATGCTTTCCCAACAATGGCAATGTTTCCAGGTGTCAGCAGGGATATGTTTGACTAGGGAAGTTTGGAGAAAGGTCATAGTAGTCAGTGGTCAGAAAAGTAAGCCCAGATACTACAGGCCCCCAGGGGTGGATGGGCTCCCAGAGGGTGGCCCAGCAGCAGATGGAAAGGGGGAACCACAGAAGACAGGCAGCTTTCAGCAGGTGGACAGCGCAGGAAGTCTAGATGTTCAGAGTAGACACCCAACCTGTGCCGAGGGGAACCTGGGCTACCTTGGGGTCCAATCACACAGGAATGTGAGCAGCTTGGTTTGGGGATAAAACAGGGTCAAAGGAACAAGGACATGAAGGAGGGGCTCTGTTATTGAAAATCGGGCCCACCGAGGGTGAGAGCGGGAGCAGGATCAGCATCCACATCTCACAGCCTGGGATGGGGTGGAGAGCACAGAGATGTTCAGGGTTTGGCCAGGCATTCCCTAAGTACATGCCAGTTATGCACATTCATGAGTACCTTGTGTGCACGATGTGAGCCCCTGTAGTGTGTGCGTTCCGGCAGCCTGCTGGCTGTGGTTCTGCGGAAACAGCCTGCCCTGTATCTGCCATCAATCCAGGCAGCCTGAGCAGTGATACTGGCCCCTCCTGTCCTCACCATCCCAGCTGCCGGCGCAGGAGAGTTATGAGTACCCAATGCGGGTACCATTCGCAGGCCCCATTCTCTTTCATGAGGCCTTGTAACCGTCCCTCCCAACATACCATTATAGACATGCCCACTGGGCTAAGGTGTCTTCAGAAGGGTCCTCTTATGCTACAGTTTCCCATGGTGTTTGTTCTGTGGCAATGGGGAAGTCAGCACACATAGAAAGCATCATGGAAAAGGAAAATCACTGAAATGGTTCTTGCAGGATGAGAAGTTTTCTGTTGACAATGAACATTCACTATAGTAGCATGGTTTGGTTCCTTAGTATTTTGACACCTTGAGCTTGCCATTTGGACGAGATTGCATTTGTCTGTGTTTCTAAATCAGTGGATCTCGGTGGGGGGCAATTTTCTCTCAGGGCTCTTTGGCAATGTCTGAAAACACTTTATTGTTGTCATAACTTGGCAGAGGAAGGGTACTACTGGCATCCAGTGGGTAGAGGCAAGGGATGCAGCTAAACATCTTGCCTGTGCCCAGGACAGCTCTTGTAGCAAAGAATTATCCAACCCAAATGTTAACAGAGGCTGAGAAACTCTGTTCTAAACAGAGAGAATCTTGTGTATGTGAGGTTAGTAACAGAGAATCCTACATTTGATTTCTGATGGGTTCTCAGTGAAGAGTTGTGTTGTGTTTTTAAACTCTTATCTGTTTTGAGTCTATAACAGCTTCCCAAGCACAGCTGTGTTCTACACATAAGCTGAAGGAGTTGGCAAAGTGTGGGCTGTGGGCCAAATCCGGGCTGCCACCTGCCTTTGTAAACAGGGTTTTATTGGAACAGAAGCATGCATGTTGCTCTATGTCTTATTGATGGCTGTTTTTATGCTGCAATCTCAGAGTTGAATAGTTACAACAGAAACCATATGGCTAGCAAAGCCTAAAGTATTTACTATCTAAACCTTTGTAGAAAAAATATGCCGACCCCTGGGTAAAGGGATATGTTAAATCTCTTTCTTCTGGTCAAAACACAGCTATGAAGGAATAATGTTTGATTACAGCTCTAAGCACAAGTCTGCAGTCTTTTGTAAGATATTTTTTATGTTCTTCAAAATCACTTTCTAGTCTCTCTGACCTTCTTTTGACTTATTTGAAAAAGAAGGCTTGGATGTTCTTGCCTTCTTAGGTTGGGGGATTAACCTAACTCAAGACATCTCTCTTACCAACGCTCCCCAGCTCAGCACTGCTCCTGGCCAAATGGGAAGGAGCAGGCACAGCACAGTATTAATTGCTGGGGTGAACTGGGGAACTCGTTCCTCAGAACATGTTAGCTGAAAATTGCTGATCTGTGACTCGTCAGCCCCGAAAGGCGGCTCTGCAGGTTAGAATATGAGTTTCAGCCACACAAACCTCAGCTATGCCCGTTGGGCTTCCAGGCATCTTAGGGCCTGGAATTAATAGGGTGCTGTGTAGGCTGTGGATCTGTTTGGGGGTGAGCATCAGTTTTGGAAATGGATGGGTCTGTCTTTGTAGGGACAGCTTCAATTATACAATTTAATCAGGAGTGACAGCTGGACCCAGTTTTTCAAGATCTTTCGAGTCAAACCAATATAAGGAGATCATTCATTCCCTCATGAATTAATTTTAAAAGTACTCAGTGCATTGCACTGTACATAAGGATCAGATAGACAAAGTAAAAAGGAGCTTGCAGGCCAGTATGGGAGGAGAAGGGTAATAGTCACAGAGTGGTCGTTCAGCCGGTGGCAATAGTGGGGCATGGTGGGCAAAGGAAGGAGGCGCTGAGGCACCGAAAGGGGTCTGGGAGAATGGGGAAGGCGGTGGCAGCTGCCAGGAAGGGCTGTAGAAGTCTGAAAGGAGCCTTTAATGAGAAGGAAAGGAGTGGGACCCAGAAGCCTGGGCTCTTCTGCAATCAGTCTCTGCCAAGAGGCACCTACCATATTGGATTTACACTGGTCCTTGGCCCTGCAGCCTCAGAAACTTGATCCCTCGGCTCCCAGAGTTGACAGGGGTGGCATGAGCTCACGCCGAGCAAGCTCACAGGAAACAGTTCTCGGAGGACCCCACTCCTACCCCTTCCACCACCTATCGCATCTATTGCCAATGAATTGTCTTCAATTAGATGCAACAGGTAGTGGAGGGATCAACCCTTGAAGCTGTTATAATTTCTGCTGTAAAATTTAGTTTACTCAAGTGATTTCCAAAAAGGCAGCATGCTGACAACTGGAGGGCAAGGGCAGGAAGAGGCACAGAGAGCCCCAGAGAAGAGGAAGGAGAGGGGAGGCGGCACTGCATGGGGACATGGATCCAAACGCGAAGTTCCAGAAGGAGGCTTTGTCTGTCTGCTCAGACGTTCATTTTATTCTGGGCTCAAGAATGTGGAACAGCACCATGGCCTTACCGTTGAACAAACAGTCCTCTCTCTCTGTAAATATCAGAGGATTTTCTTTATGAGGTTGAATAAATCAAAGGGAAAGAAAATAAAATCACGTTTGGAAATTGTAATAATAAAAACTACAAGCCAAGTGAGAAGCCTGGAATTTTGGACATGGATATTCGCCTGGGAACATCCCAAAATTTCCCTTTCATCTGCTATTCTTAAGAGTAACAGATGAAAAATCTAAAAAGACAAGTAACGGCATATAAATAGAGTTTACTTTGATTCTTCCATCTACTGAACTCCTCTCTGAAGTATGGGCTATAATTAACACAGAGGAAGGAAGTACATTTAAGTAGCTTTTGAGACATAAATCTTTGAAATTCTTACTGAAGAAAATCTAGAGTTCTGTTATTTCCAGTTAGCCTTGAAAAGAAAAAGCTCACTTATTAGTTTAATAAATAGTTTGTAAAAAGCCAGCCATTTCCGGGGTAAAAGCACTTAATCAAGGCAACAGTATTCAACTAGCAGCAAGTGGGAAATTCTATAAAAAAGGGGAAAAGTCAGATACCAATTCAGACACAGGATTGTAGTAAAATTCAAGTTTAGTGCTAACTAGTTAACTGCAACTATAAAGAAAGTAACCCAGAGAGATGCCTGATAATTATGTTGAAGAAAATTGTCCATGGACAATTGGGCCAAAATTTTTGTTTATTTACTTTAATCACAAACTATTACATAATGGAATAAATTTAAAGCTCTACAAAGTTCTATCAGCATTCATTCAGATCTTTACCAATGAGCTACTCACATTGTTTAAGACCGGACTATTTGTTAAATGAGTTTGGTGTATGACATAATTCATTTTGGATTTTTTGGGTTTGTTTGTTTTTTGAGACAGAGCCTCCCTCTGTTGCCCAGGCTGGAGTGCAGTGGTGCGATCTCAGCTCACTGCAACCTCTGCCATCCGGGTTCAAGCGATTCTCCTGCCTCAGCCTCCTGGGATTATAGGCACCCACCACCATGCCCTGCTAATTTTTGTATTTTTTTTATAGAGGAGAGTTTTACCATGTTGGCCAGGCTGATCTGGAACTCCTGACCTCAGGTGATCCGCCCACCTCGGCCTCCCAAAGTGCTGGGATTACAGGTGTGAACTACAGCCCCTGGCCTCACTTTGAATTAAAAAGTTTTAAGTTATCTCTTAGCCATTAAAAATAGAACAAAAGGCTTATAATTACCTCATTTCCAGAAACACTTATCTCATGAGCTCATTTCCGTCTTAATGTTAAGTAAGGCTTTTCATTAATTAGTCAAACAACTAATTTATTCATGCATGAATCCAACCAGTATTTATTAAATGCTTCTGATGGGCGCAACTCAGTGTCAGGGGCCCAGGTGCTGCAGGGCACAGAATGGGTGGGCATGATCTTATGTTCAGGAACATCACCATGAAGTATGGGGAGCACCTCACACTTTCAGGAGCAGCAAAACTAAAATCGTATGTTGAGAGGTTCCATTTTCAGGCTGGGCGCTGTGGCTCATGCCTGTAATCCCAGCACTTTGGGAGGCCGAGGTGGGCGGATCACAGGGTCAGGAGATCAAGACCATCCTGGCCAACATGGTGAAACCTGGTCTCTAATAAAAATACAAAAATTAACTGGGCCTGGTGGCTCAGGCCTGTAATCCCAGCTACTCAGGAGGTTGAGGCAGGAGAATTGCTTGAACCAGGGAGTCGGAGGTTGCAGTGAGTTGAGATCACGCCACTGCATTCCAGCCTGGCGACAGAGTAAGACTCCGTCTCAAAAAAAGTTTCATTTTTAAGTAATAACTTTTAAGTTTCCTTGTGTCCACAAGGAAGCTATCTCAGAGCTCCTTAGCCAGTAAACTGTACTGGTACCCAGAGAATGGCAAACCCACAGTAGGTTTATATTTATCCTGGGTGTGGGGGAAGAAAAGAACATTTGTTTAACAGCTGAATCTTGCTGAGGTTGGCCTTCCTGGTTATACTTCTGGTTATGTGCTTTCTTTTGTCTTTGAACAATGCAATAGTATCCTAGGGTTTTGATGTTGGTGTGGAAACTGACTTTGAAAGCCACCGACGCAGTCTCTCTTTCAAAGCAAGAACTCCACCTCAGTATCTCAGGGGAATAACCATGTTCTTTACCTTATGAAGCAGAATGTTTCTTCTCTTTTTCTGTTTTTCTCTTTTTCTGTTTCTGTTTTAAAGTTTCCCCCTCCCTCCTCCTTTTTTTAAAAAAGGGTTTTCCTAGATTAAATAAAAATCTCTGCAACTTAGACCAAATATTACTGCCTAGGAATGAGTATTTCAAATCGAATAACCTGCCATATGAAAACTTTTGAAGTGTATTGTATGGGACATGTTTTATTCATTTTTTCCAGGCCAGCATCTTGTACTTTTTTTTTTTTTTTTTTTTTTTTTTAAGATAGGGTTTTATCATGATGGCCAGGCTGGTCTTGAACTCCTGACCTCAGGTGATCCACCCACCTCGGCCTCCCAAAGTGCTAGGATTACAGGCGTGAGCCACAGCGCCCAGCCATGCATCTTGTACTTTGGAGACCCTTACCCTCTCCTTAGCAACGCCACTGTGTTTATGCTTTGGGGGTTCTCCCTCTCCAGCTGCTGTAGGCACAGGGATGAGCCAGCAAATCAGATGATGTCATCACCCTGGACACGTGACTGGTCTCATAAAAAGAACGTGACTCATGGGAGCCTCTCAGAGGTACCGTAAGTGGCTTTGCTGGAGCTATCTGGAAAATGTCCCACTGTGAGGGAGGGGGCTGTGAGTCTGGCACTGTGGTGGTCTTATTTTCTGCCACATAAAATGTGCCTGCCTGAAATGGAAGCAGAGTGAAAGCAGAGTGAAAGGTGAAGAGGGAAGAAGAGAAAGCAGAAGGAAGTGGGAAGGGAGGGAAGGTGGATTTGAGACAGCACCCAAGGGCTTGGATCTTCCTATACTCAACATTAGTCCAGAGTTTGTGAGTCCTTGAGCTGGTAGATTTTTCCCTCTCTCAGGTCAGGTCCAGTTAGATTCCGGACACTTGAATCCAAGAGTTATATTCCTAACACTCAATGACTGCAGCCCCTATGCTCCACTACACCTTCTCCTTCTTTCCTTCCTTTTTCCTTCCTCCCTCCCTCCCTCCCTCCCTCCCTTCCTTCCTTCCTTCCCTTTCTCTCGCTCTCTTTTTTTTTTTGAGATAGAGTCTGGCTCTGTTGCCCAGGCTGGAGTACAATGGCACTGTCTTGGCTCACTGCAACCTCCATCTCGTGGGCTCAAGCCATCCTCCCACCTCAGCCTCCCAAGTAGCTGAGCACACACCACCATGCCTGGCTAATTTTTGCATTTTTTGCACAGATAGGGTTTTGCCATGTTGGCCAAGCTGGTCTTGAACTCATGAGCTCAAGTAATCCACCCACCTCAGCCTCCCAAAGTGCTGGGATTACAGGCTCAAGCTGCTGCACACAGCCTTCAACCTGTGCTCATATAAGAGGATTCTGACCTTCCACTGTTCTGACAGTTTCTCCTTGGATAGAGCTAACGTGTTAGATTTCTTCTAAAAATGTGCCCAGCATCAAGCACAACAATCCAATCATGTTTCACCTCCCTTCATGTTCCATGACTTTGTAATATGGATTCTACTTTTCCACTTAGAGAGAAGCTGGAAACAAAATAGCAGCTGAGCAGTTGTGCTTTTTCTTTTGTTAGCCTGAGTTGGCGGTCCTTTTTCTGGTTAGTTTTCTTTGAGCATACCTAATTGAGGGCTTTTGAAGGCCCATTGCTTTCTCAACAAGTTTTCATTATTTTTAGGTCCCGGTTTTCCTGAAACAATTCTTTATTTCAGTGCTCTTCATTTGCATTTGTGGTTGGTCAAATATTCTATGGTAAATTTTTATACATGTCTCTTTTATTCCTAAGTGTTTCAGAGGTCTTCTTGATTCAATGACATTCTCTGTTTTGGGTAACTTCACTCCTAATTTCCTCATTGGGATAATATGTATTTGTAGAGTCAGAGTTTTGGGGGTTTTCTTTAAGACCCTTTAATGATGTGAGATTTCTTTCTCTCTTGGAATTTCTAGGCATGGGCCTATACTTTAATGAGTTTAGAACGTCTTGAAACCTGCTATATTAGTTAGTTTAGACTATGCCCCAGCCCAACACACAAGCCCCACGTCTTACAACCGTACACAGAAGAGCGAGTTCTCACTTCACTGTGGGTTTGGTCTGCTCTTCAAGGTCATGTCCTCCATACAGAGACTCAGGGATCCAGCTCCATCCACCTTTTTTTCTCTGGCCAGAGACACAGCAGAGTAAGGCATGGCTTCTTCACCACCTCCACCTGAAAATAACCCGTGCCATTTCTGCCCACCCTTCCTCAGACAGACCTAGTCACATGGCCTCCCAAGTGCGAGGGGGCTGCCAGTGCTGTCTTCCGAGTCCCAGAATAACAGGAAAGCTGGTGGTGGTGAGTATCCATCATGCTTTCTATGGTTCATGTTTGACCACAACCCAGAGTTCCCTCCTTTTACTATTATTCACCTAAGACGACTGGTCCATTTCTCTCTGAATGTTCACGTTGGCACATTTGCTTAAACCTGGGTTCTCAGTAGCAGCACCTTTTGTTGCTTACTAAACACTCCTGATAGTAGACTCCCGGCATAGCTTTCTGTTTAGCAAATTAGGGCTTCCAGAGACACGTGGATTGCTGCACTGCTCCAGCACTGCCTCCCTCATCCCTTTGCTTGATGTGTTATTTTTAGGAGGCCTCTGAGGCAGACTGCCCAACTCCTTCCAAAGGGCTGTGGCCCTTACCTATGCCTCAACCAGTAGCAGGGGCCCTGCCACCCAGCAGACCCCCCAAATAATGCTGCAGCTCACTTGCCTTACCGGTTGAGCTCTACCAGCCCAGGGTTCCCGTGAATATGCCCTAACATCGTCTCTTGCCTTCACTGTGCACCATTTTTCTGACCCGTGAACAGACCTCACTGAACTGATCTGACTACAAGCTTTACCTGCACGACTTTATACACGTCTCTTTTATTCCTAAGTGTTTCGGAGGTCTCCTTGATTCAATGACATTCTCTGTTTTGGGTATCTTAACTCCTAATTTCCTCATTGGGATAATATGTATTTGTAGAATCAGAGTTTTGGGGGTTTTCTTTAAGACACCAGCTGTCAACACTGGCTTTTGCATCATTTTTCCTAGATGCCAACTCCTCTCAGGGCCCTGGCTGTGTTCTCAGCTCCCCTGCATCATGCAGGACCTGACTATTCCCGAAGCAGGACTCTCAAAAGCGTTATCCTTTGAGAAAAAGATAGCATTTCCTTGGGATAGACTGAACGCTGCCTTCTGTATACCTGCTGTGTATAACGTTACCTGGAAGGACAAAGCCATCAGCCTGCATTTCAACCAGATACTGGAGGTAAGACTGGGGGACACCTTGTCAAATAATTTAACTGGATTCTCACAAAAAAGGAATCAGAGTCTCCCACTGCATCTCTCTGCGGCTGTGGACTGGCCCTTTAGAAGTTTCTGCTTGGCTGTTCAAGTTCTTTTCTTATTTCTAGCACCCAGTCAGCAAATTTAAAAACACACCAAGAGAAAAAGAAAAGGAACCACCCCTACTCTGCAAAATCCTGTGAAGCCTTGTGAAGTACTAACTGCACTGTGTGCAAAGTGGTTTCACAGAGCGAGGAATGGTTAGGAAACTGTTCCTTCCTTAGGGGACAGCCTGTGCTGCTACATGGAGAAATGGCTGCCTGCCATTGGAAAGAGTGTATGTGTGTGTGTGTGAGACAGTAAGTGTGTGTGTGTGAGACAGTAAGCGTCTGTGTGTGCACACATGCGCCTGTATGTGTGCATAAGTGTGTGTGTGTGCCTGTGTGTGCACATATATGTGTGATGCTAGGAGTTACCCTCTGGACAACTGGAAGAAAAAAGTAGCAAAGTCACTGAGCTATAATTCACGTGCAGCTGGGGCCTCAGAGGGGATTGACTTCGCCTACCTGTGCCCACCCTGAAGGACTCCAGCTGTCAAAGGCCATCTTGCTGTGTTTGTAGTTCAAGTGTACCATGCCAGACAGAATAACTCAGACTTGAAGGCACATATTCTGGATTTCAGAGTGGAGGGTTAAAGAAACGAAGGCCTCGTGGAGAGCAACTGAGGCCCGAGAACAGGGCGAGAGCCGAGCACATGGGTCACATTCGAATACCAGTTGTTGGAAGCCATGAGCCGTCAGAAGCGTTGGAACCATCTGACCTTCAGGATTGATCACTAACCTGTGGAAGGAAGGGTGATGGTGAATGTTTGAATTTTCTACCTTATTAAAATCAGACTTTTCCGCAACATTGCTGAACTAGGAATTCATTAATTCCCAGGAAACACCTCTCATGGTGATTAACACATGTGGTAACCATTGTTCTTATCACTGCAGTTGGAGATTATCTGGGAGTTTAAATATAAGAAGGACTCAAACAAAAATTGTTCTATTTTTCAATGTGGTCATCCTTTTCCATAGCTCCTGCTTGTTGACTGTGTGGCCTAGAGGCTGCCCATGACCATCTAGGGGTGGGGAGGACCCTGATCTAATCAACATGAACAGGACGGCCTGGGTCAAACTGGCTCTGTCTGAGGTGACTGAAGGCTGCTAGACTTGCACGTTCCATGGAGCAAAGTCCAAGTCCTGAGACGAAGGCTCAGCTCAGATATTCAGGGCGAAAGGGATGTGGAGAGGAAAAGGCCCAGTGTGAACATGCAATGGTGCTGATGGATCTTCTCAGGAGAGCTGTCGCCACAGCTTCACCTCCTCTGGGTTCCAGATGCTACTGCAGCAAACCCTGGTGAAAAATAATTCCCTCGGCCGGGAATGGTGCCTCACGCCTGTAATCCTAGCACTTTGGGAGGCTAGGGCAGGCAGATCTCCTGAGGTCAGGAGTTCGAGACCAGCCTGGCCAACATGAAACCCCATCTCTACTAAAAATACAAAAATTAGCCAGGCGTGGTGGCGGATGCCTGTAAGTCCCAGCTACTTGGGAGGCTGAAGCAGGAGAATCGCTTGAACCCTGGAGATGGAGGTTGCAGTGAGCCGAGATCGTGCCACTGCACTCCAGCCTTGCAACAGAGTGAAATTCCATCTGAAAAAAAAAGAAAAGAAAGAAACATAGTTCCTGCCCTCTTCCTGCACACCAGCAAGGACTTCCTAATGAGCACAGTTTTTAGAGGCAGGTGGGATTTTAAATTCTTGTGCTAAAATTGATAAATAAGAAGCAGTTATATGTGACATCAAATATTTAGGACTCTAGGAATTTGCTATTTTTAGGTGCACCTACTCATTCATTTGCCTAGTGGCTTTTGAGCACTCACTGTATACTGGGCTCAGCTTTTGTGGTGAGGACTGTGCAGTGAGCAGCACAGAGTAAGCTGTGTCCTGGTGGAGTCTGTGCTCTCCTGAGTGAAGGATGACAACAGGGTGGGTGTGTCAGCTGGAGAGAGGTGCTATGGGGTCAAGAAAGCAGGTGAGGCAGAAAGTAAGCAGGAGAAGGCAGTTGCTGTTTCATGCTTAGTGATCTGGCCAGTGCAGTGGTTTGAGTTACCTGGAAGCAAACACCAAGAAACAGCTAGACGTGCAAGAGATGTTTTGGGGGAGGCAGCTATGGAGGGTATAGGAGAGAGGGAGCAGGAGGGGGCCATGCAGGTGTGACCCCGGGAGAGGAGGGAAGGCAGGAGGGAGGATTGTGAGCCAAGAGCCTCTGCACAGCTCAGAGCAAGTCCCAGCCACCTGGCGGGGAGCTCTGGGGCAGAAGTTCTACACTGGCCAGAATCAGTGAGCCCTGGTGCCTCTACCACACTCTGTCCTTGGTTGATACTGGCTGGGGGCACCCCTTGCTGACCTGTTGGCAGGTTCTCTATTGATAGGGGTATAAGTGCCACTGTTGTGGCTGCCACAGAAGGCACATTTAGAGCAAGTTCACATGAGGGCATATGGGGTGCTATGGACTGAATGTTTGGGTCCCCCCAAAATTCATATGTTGAAACGTTGCCCTCCAATGAGATGGTATTGGGAGGTGGGCCTTTGGGAGCTGATTGGGGTGAGATGAGGTCATGAGGAAGACACCCCATGGTAAGATTAGTGTCTGTGTAAAAAGAGGAGGCTGCCGGACATTTGTCTCAGCCCTGCGAGGATGCAGCAAGAAAGCGGCCGCCCACAGCCCAGGAAATGGGCTCTCTGCAGGCGCAAAATCTGCTGCACCTTGATTCTGGATGTTCACCTCCGGAACTGAAAACTACATGTTTTTTTTTTTTTTTTTTTTTTTTTTTTGAGACAGAGTCTCTCTCTATCGCCAGGCTGGAGCGCAGGGGCGCGATCCCGGCACACTGCAACTTCTGTTTTCCGGTTTCAGGCAATTCTCCTGCCTCAGCCTCCCGAGTAGTTGGGACTGCAGACTCGCACCACCACGCCCGGCTAATGTTTTGTACTTTTAGTAGAGACGGGGTTTCACCATGCTGGCCAGGATGGTCTCGATCTCTTGACCTCGTGATCCGCCCGCCTCGGCCTCGCAAAGTGCTGGGATTACAGGCTGAGCCACCGCCCCCAGCCCGTGTCTGTTAAGCCTCTAGTCTATGGTAATTTTTTATAGGGGTGGGAGCCTGTTAAGATGTGGGAGGAGAGCCCTGGAGGGGTCGGAGCTTGAGAAAGGAACATGGGGAGCACGGCTAGAGAGAGAAGCAGGAAACAGGTGAGAGAGGCCAGGGAGACGGGGAAGGCTACGAGGTTCTGCAAGACTGGCTCACAGTTAGAACTCCCACTTCAGCCCTAAGGGAGATGAGCTGGGAGGGGTTTCAGCAGGGCAACATGGGTGACTTGCATTTTTAGAAGCTCTTGGTTGTTGCTTTCTTGAGGACAGCCTGCGGGGTAGGGCTGGGACAGGAAGAAGCAGGCACAAGGCAGTTATGATAAACCAGGACAAAGTGGGGCTCGGGAGGTGGGGAGAAGGTGCTCCTTTGAGACAGAGCTGGGAGAATGTGCGGAGGATTGATGTGGAGAGGACCCCTGGCCCAAGGATATTGCTGTCATCCACCAGGATGGAGAAGACTACAAGAAACAGGTTTAAGCCCATGTAGAACTGGGGGTAGTTTCTGAAAGGAGACGTTGCGTAGGAGGCTGCAGACGCACGTTAAGAGGGAGGGCTCCAGGGTAAAGACTCCATTCAGTCGTTGTCAATAGAGGACAGCAATGAGAGCCAGGAGGCAGAAGCTATCACTCAGGGACAAGGTGCGAGCAGAAGGGAGAAGAGACCAAGGCTGCACTCTGGCGCTGAGAACACTCAGGGAGATGAGGAGTGACTGGGGAAAGAGCTTTCAGGAGGCAAGAGGAGAGTCAGGAAGGAACGTTGTTTTGAAAGTCGGGGGAATGGAGCCTTTCAACAGAGAGCTGGCTGCCAGCTGTGCCCAGCGCTGTGGGAGGCCAGTCACCGCGGGGCTGATTTCAGCTGTGTGTGGGGCAGTGGGGGCTGCGACCAGGGCAGATTTGGCGGAGCAGTGGGAGTAACAGCTTGAACAGAGCGATTTTCAGAGAAATGGGAGGCAAGGAGGTGGAAGTGACATGTATAGAGAACTCTTTAAGAAGGTTTTCTTTAAAGAGGACCCAAAGGAGATACAGAGCAGAAACTGGAGTGTGAGGTTTAGAAAGGCTTCCTTCCCTTCCTCTCTTGTCTCTCCCTCCCTCTTTCCTTCCTTCCTTCTTTCCTTCCTTCCTTCCTTCCTTCCTTCCTTCCTTCCTTCCTTCCTTCCTTCCTTCCTTCCAATTTCCTCCCTCTCCCCTCCCTCCCTCACTTCCTCTCACCTCCCTCCTTCCCTCCCTGCTTCTCTTCCTTCCCTTCTTCCCTATTTCCCTCCCTCCTTTCATTCCTATCTTTTTCCCAGGATGAGATAAGTGCCTGCTTGTTTTCATCCTGGCTGGGTGATCCAGGAGAGGGGAGATCCCGTGATGCCCTGGAGGAAGAGGAGAGAATTGAGACAGCAAAAAGGGATGGATTTAGTGCCCCAGAAGATTTGGCCTCGGTCGGTTCATGAACAGTTGGCACAAACAGTTCGTCTGCAGTAAAAGGAGGGAAGGCCAGATGTGGGTCTAGACACGGGAAGGTGAGTAGATGCTGATGACGTTTGTTGATTGGTTTTCTCAGTGAAAAAGCAAGTTAGGTCATCAGATGAGAGTGAGGCTGGGAGAAGGGTTGAAAGTTTGCGGGGAGAGGAATAGGAATGACATAGTCTCCTAGGATTGAGGGAGACTAAAGTGACCGGTGAACCCAGGATTTCCAGGTAGCTCAGAGGGCCCTCTTGAGGTCAGCAGTCCTACATTCAAGTGTGGCCAGTAGACCAGGTGGGAGTTTTTCTCCAGTATATTCAGGTGCAAGGATGCGGTGAGGGACTGACAGTTGGGTTTCATGGGGTTTGGGGTTTTTCCTGGCTCATATGACTGTGGGAGAATGGGCAAAAGCACTGAATGCACATGGAGGGGAAGGATTAATGGTGGTCTCTGGAATCCAAGCTGGTGTGGAGGGAATCGAGGATAAGGAGGAAGGGAGGGACCATTGCAAATCCAGCATCAGGGAGGTGTAGGTCCCGGGGGATCAAACTTTTGTTGAGGTGGAGGCGCATGGCCGGAAAATAGGAGGTGGGGTTGGGGGTGGGATGCTTGACACAGATTACCAAGGGTCACAGTTATGATCATGACGCTGTCTATGATGTGACGGAAAGTGGCTCCTGGAATCCTGTGGACAGCAGGAGCCTGGAGGAGAGGAGGGAGCCACTGAAGGGCCAGGCATTGGAGGGACTATCCATGGGAATATGCACACCTAATGAATTACAGCAGAAGCAGTGCTAGGGAGACAGACTGCTAAGTGGCCAGGTGCTGAGATCTTCAGGGAATGAGGCCAGTGGCCTCAGAGGTGACCTCTAAGGGTTGGGGTTGGTGCCACAGTCTACAGCATGGGCCACAAAGCTTTTCCTTTAGGCAGGGATTATGGGGGACATGAGGAGGGCAGGAGAAGGAATATAAAGATTTTAAAGCGATGGCAAGGAACAAACAGGATTATCTCTAAGCCCAGGATAGGATGGGTGTGAGCAAAAGAATGCCCACCCCTCAGCAGGAAGAAGCACAAGTGACCTCTCAGGGCAGCACCAGATCTAGTTCAGGCAAGTGACTGAAGGCATTGCTCACAGCAGATATTTGTGATCTGCACAAAATGACAAATACATAGTTTATTAATATTTTCAATTGGATTCCTATGACATTTATTTTAAATAACATGTTTGCTAAGACGTATGAAATTTTAAGACTTATTTATTTCTTACACGCCCATCAAGTTCAGACATTTCAACTCTGGAACTGTTATTACCTGGCAAATTGCGATGCACTATAATTTTTATGCTCTTATGCAGGCCACGCAGTTTTGCTAAAGCAATAGCTGGATACTGACTTTCACGTTTTATTTAGTTTCTGTTTCAGTTGTAAAATACAGGTAGCACTGCTGCCCCCAGGTGGTGTGCAGAAAAACTGCACCTTCATCTTCGAAGAAACACCTACCTGAGCACTTTGTGGGTATAGGCCGCCTGGCATCATCTTTTGAACTTGATATAACTCAGTAGAATGACTGTAAAGGCTACTAAATGTAGTATTTTACTGTAGCTGATACAAACAGGTAATTATTTATTAACTGACAACTCCAAGAAAATGAATACTCCCCTTCACACCCAGTGCTACAATACACCACTGTCCATGTGGGTATGAAGATAAATATGCATACATTTCCAGTTCCTATGGTGTTTCAAGTAGAGGTTGATTAGTGTGAATATTTAAGAATTTTCCATCTTCAGAACTGAAAATGAGCATGCAAATAGCCGTTAAGCATGTGAAATTAAATAAAAACTTGAAAGAATTCAAACTTAAGCTGTTGGAATTTTAAACTATCCTGAGCCATGAGAGGAATGTGGCTGTGCAGGCTGAGTCACGCGTCACGCAGCTGCAACCTGCCTTGCTTTCTCCATTCATAATCAAGACCAAATGGTGCCAGAGATAAGCCCTCCTCAGATCACTACCCCTTCTCATGGAGTAATAATTTTTTTTAGAATGTAACAATATGTAATCAATCAGATCACTGTAGTGTATGGAAAAGGTTGCAATCCTGCTAAAATTTCCATCTAAGTGAAATCTTAACCCCTCCACTTTGGAACACTGACCCCATCGGTTTGGTGTTTCGCGGTGTTTGTTTGGTGTTTCGCGGTGCTTGGTGTTTCGCGGTGTTGCTTGGTGTTTCGCGGTGTTTGGTGTTTCGCGGTGTTTGGTGTTTCTTGTCCTCAAGCTTTGCACCTGAATAAATTCTAAATTTAACATATTTTCTGAATCTCATTATTTAAGATTGACAACCATTATTAACCAATACAGCAGACCTGTGGTTATCAAAGTGTGTGCCTTGATTGGCAGCATTGGCATCACCTGGGAGCTTGCCATACATGCAAATTTCCAAGCCCCACCCCTGACCTACTGGATCAGCTACTCTAGGGTGGGACCAGAAATCTGAGCACTAACCAGGCCTCCAGATGATTCTGATTTCACTTAAGTCTGACAGCTGCTGGTTAGAGCCTTGCTACACCAATATGGTCCACAAGATTGACGGCACCTGGGAGGCTGTGAGACTTGCAGCCTCTGGAACTCTTCCATGGATCTCCTGAGTCAGAATCTGCATTTCAATAGGATCCTCATCTCTTTCAAGTTTGAGAAGCACTTTTTTATAGGACACAGATGACAGAGATTGTCCTTTGCTTTCCAAATAGCCATTCTTGCCCTTCTTCTTCTCTGCTAAGAAGACCTCAGTTTTATAATTGGCAGGGAAAATGGGGGTGGGTGTCTTGCACATTTTGAGAAGAAAAGAAATTGTTTTTATTGCAAAACTTCTCTAAAAGTTACAGTTGCTAGTAAAAGCTTCTCTAGCTAAAATGAGTGATATCTGTGCGGACAAATAAAATGCAGAGATTGGAAGAAGGAAAAATGAACCAGTCTCTCCTCTGGCGTCCCTGGACTGAGGGTCCAGGCCTTGCTTGTTCCCTGACAGGAACTGGGTCAAGGCTTGCCATGAGCCACAGCTGGGGCTTTGGCTTGCCGGTCTCCAGCTCTCCTGACAATTTTTGACCTAGTGGAAGGGTGGAGATTATGCTATGTGAACAAGGTTTTAGAGGTAGTCTGCTGTGCCAGGAAGACTGAATCTGAATCCATACCTGGTCCCTTGAGAGCTATTAACTCTTAGCATTATTGTAGCTCATCTCACTCGCCACCAACTTCACGCAAATGTCGTGAGCCTCCCATCAGATGATCTATGCAAAGCCAGTTTGGAGACTGCATAGTAGCAGTGAAACAAAAGGAATTATAATAACTGCTATCATTTTTGCACAGAAGTTTTTTTGAGAGGAAGTCTTGTTCTATCACCCAAGCTGGAGTGCAGTGGTGTGATCTCGGTTTACTACAACTGCTGCCTCCTGGATTCAAGTGATTCTCCTGTCTCAGCCTGCTGAGTAGCTGAGATTACAGGCACGCGCCACCATGCCTGGCTAATTTTTGTATTTTTAGTAAAGATAGGGTTTTGCCTGTTGGCCAGGCTGGTCTTGAATTCCTGACCTCAGGTGATCCACCTACCTTGACCTCCTAAAGTACTGAGATTACAGGCATGAGCCACCATGTCTGGCTGCACTGACTTTTTAATGGGCAATTTTTGAAAAGGTTTGCACCAATTAATTTTCTAAAACAGGAAGCCACCATCACTAAGTTAGGGTCTTTTAAATTTTAATTCCTTGATTACGTAACCTCAGGTCTCTTTTGTCTATTATACTCTTCCTTCCCTTCAGGAAAAGAAAATCTGTTTGGAACTATAAATAAATAGGAACTTGACCCATCTTTGATTTCCTAGCAGTTGTTTAGCCCCAGTAGAAAAAAAAAAGGGTAGATTCACAGTTTCCAGCAAGAAATATTACTTTAATTCAATGCACCCAGTTTGATTGTGTCTCTCCTACATGATGGGTGCCACAGTAGGCTCTGGAGATAGAAAGCTGAATGAAATATGATAGCTTCTCTCAAAAAGTTTATCAACTGGTGGCGGTGGTGGATATAGACATTAAGCAATAGTATCTTAGCTGGAAAGAGGGTTGAAAGAAAAACTGTAGACACAGTAAATGTAACATAGTTGAGCTATGTTCCAGTGGGACAGGCCCCCAACCAGAATAGATTCAGAGTGCCTTCAGGGCTGCTGCATGGTGAGATAACATTCATGGTTAGAAAAGAGAAGGCAGGGCCAGGTATGGTGGCTCACGCCTGTAATCCCAGCACTTTGGGAGGCTGAGGCAGGCAGATCATGAGGTCAGGAGATCGAGACCATCCTGGCTAACATGGTGAAACCCCGTCTCTATCCAAAATGCAAAAAATTAGCTGGCCATGGTGGCACATGCCTGTAGTCCCAGGCTGAGGCAGGACAATTGCTTGAACCTAGGAGGCAGAGGCTAGAGTGAGCTGAGATAATGCCATTGCACTCCAGCCTGGGTAACAGAGCAAAAAAGAAGGTGAGGCACAGAGACAGCTGTATTGGTTGTAGCTGGTGCTTGCATTATTTGAACATGGCTTGAGCAGTTGGACACCTGTGCTTGGCGGAGCCTCAGCTGCTGAGAAGAGTCAGTGACAGCCTGTTTACAGATCCAGTTTGGTTATAATTCACCATGGATGTAGAAGCCTTTAGGACAAACTTAAAATATATAAAGAAGCAGTTTTAGGCTGGGCTTAATTGGAAAAATGTAAGCCTTTTATGGTACTTGTATGTTTTTTGTTGTTGTTTTTTTTGAGATGGAGTCTGGCTCTAATGCCTGGGCTAGAGTGCAGTGGCATGATCTCAGCTCACCGTAACCTTTGCTTCCCAGGTTTAAGTGATTCTCTTGCCTCAGCCTCCCAAGTAGCTGGGACTACAGGCATGCACCACCATGCCCAGCTAATTTTTGTATTTTTGGTATAGTTGGGGTTTCACCATGTTGGCCAGGCTGGTATTGAATTCCTGACCTCAGGTGATCTGCTCACCTTGGCCTCCCAAAGTGCTGGAATTACAGATGTGAGCCACTGCGCCCGGCCAGCACTTGTGTTAATTAATTCTCTTAGCATCTCACACTGCTCTCTCCTCTCTCCTGTGCCCTCATCTAGAGAGGATTCTGGAAGGATGGCAGGGCCAACCTGGTAGGGTTGAATTTCCAGGATCTGCCCATAAAAACAAACAAAGCACTTAGGATAGCACAACCAAAGACACTCAGACAACATCACCCAGAGAGCCAAGTGAGTGGTAAGGAACCCCACATGCCCTGAATACAAGCACTCAGGATGGGAACACCTGCAGCCCCAGGACCAATGTGGCATGAGTGCTTGTGTGGAGGAAGCAGAGGGAAGGGAACGGAAGGGAGAGGAGGGGCTGCCAGCTGCACTGGGGTGTGGCTCCTTGTCCTCCAGCTGTCACCGTGGGAGGTGGGTCAGGTCAAGCAGGCACTTGTGGGGGCGTTGGCAGCGTTCCTGTTCTACAGGCTCTGATGTGATCAGCCTGAAGGTGCGGGAGAAGCTGGGCCTATACACTCTCCTGATCAAGGAATTCAGCTCCCTTCTTTTTTGTTTTTTTGGACAGGAAGTAAATTTATTGGTGAATATTAAGAGGGGGCAGCACAGTGGAAGCCCTCATGAGTGCACGGCCCATCACTTGTCCAGAGGGCCACGACTGGGGATGTACTTGACCCCCAGAGCCATCTGGGATGAGCCGCTTCTCAGCCACCATGTCTTCAAATTCATCTGCATTGAACTTGGTGAAGCTGCACTTCTTTGAGATGTGGATCTTCTGGCAGCCAGGGAACTTGAACTTGGCCCTGCACAGGGCCTCAATCACATGCTCCTTGTTCTGCAGCTTGGTGCGATGGACATGATAACTCAGCCAATGTGAACCCTGGCCACAGTGCCCCAGGCCTTTCCAAAGGCACCTTGCATGCCTGTGTGGAGCCTACACTGGGGTAGTGCAAGGTCAGAGACATGAACATACACCTGAAAGGCTTCTCTCCAAGGTCCCTTAGAGCAATCCATACAAGAAACAGGCTGCATTACACTAACAAGGAAGCTGCTGTCTAAAACACAACCACAGGGAGGCAAACACTGGAAGGAGAATCCAAATACAGCCAGACAGGGATGATGAGAACAGAGAGGAGAAGGTCCAGATAAAAGCAGAAGATCACAGCTGATAATAATGTGTTGCCTATTTCAAAATTGTTAAAAGAATAAATTTTTAACATCCTCATCACAACAAAATATGTTGGTGAGGTGATAGGTATGTTAATTGGCTTGACTAAATCTTTCTACAATGTAGGCATAGATCAAAACGTCACATTGTATCCCATCAATATGCACAATTATCATTTGTCAATTAAAAATGAAAGGAAAGGAGGCAGATCAGAGTGAGAACAGGCCATTTTTGACCACTTTGCAAAAACAACAGATGCTATACAGCGATGCTGGCTCCTGGCTCCTGCCAACATGTTCAGGAAGATTCTTGTTACTAAAATACTCATGCCATAATCATAAACATAAACAACAAAGAGTCATGGCTGAATCCTCCTTTCATAAGAAAACAGATCGCAGGTGCTAAAGAAGTCCCTTGAGGTGATGAAAATGTGACAGAGACCCACGAAATGGAGGGAAACTAAGGTCATGCTTTTTAAAAGAGAGTCCCTGTCTTCTGGAGCTGCACACTCCCATGCTTAGAGATGAAAGCTCTGAGGTCTGGGAGTTACTTCCACTCTGGGGAAGAAAAACTGGGTTGAGGTGTAAGAGAAAAAGAGCGGTTCATTCCTGGATGATGGGTGAAGCCTGATGATGGGCGGGTCATGTTTCCATCACGATTGGCAAGGTTTAGTCCATGACTGTCTCCTCGGCCAAGGGTGGCCCTTTTTCAGTTTCCTTTGTGGGCACCTGTGAATGACGGGCTCTGTCTTCAGCCCTCTCTCCTCTCCTCTTTCTACAGAGGAAAGTTCTGCATTTCTCACATAGATATTTCCTTGGAGCCCCAGTGTGCCATGGACTCGAAAGCCCCTGGGGCTGTCGAGTCAACACATTGACTTCTTCACCAGTTCCTTCTCTCTCCATTTCCACAAAGTGCCTTACCATGCACCTCTTACCTAAGCCAGAAACCTGAGCCTTATCCTGGATTTGGCTCTTTCTGAATCTGAGAATCCGATTGTCCCTCCAGCCTGCCTGATGTGCCTCACAGGTCCCATGTCTCTTTCCCACCTTCTTGCCACCTATCCTCTGGACCATAGCAATGAGCATACACCAAGCATCTTGCTTCACTCCACACCATAGTTACAGTGACTTTCTCAGGTCAAACGCTGGCCACTCTCACACATATTCTGTGGCCGCTCAGTGCCGGGAGCATATCAACCAGGCTCGTCCAAGGGCTCGTGGGATTGACTTTCTCAATATCTTGCCCACCTGCTCGGCCTCACCTCTGCTACTCCTGCCCTCCTCTTTACACCCCAGCAGAATGGAAGCCGGATTTGAAGATGGTGATTTCATTCCTATGTGCCTTTGCACGTGCATCCCCCTTTCTGAAACATCTTCCCTGTTTGACAGCAAAAGCCAAGACCTTTTCTCTGTTTCGCAGCACCCAGAAAAGTGCTTAATACATGTATGATATTTTGCTAAATATTTTGAAAAAGTAAATGGGGACGCTCCAGAAAACCTCTCGTTTATTTAGACATATGTCTTTGTTGTCCTGCCTCGCCAATCAGTTAGCAACTACAGATGGTTACAGTAGTTCAGCTTAGGATTTTTTGACGTTATGATGGTGCAAAAGCAATATGCATTTAGTAAAAATAGTACTTCAAATTTTTAATTTTGATCTTTCTAGAACTAGTGATATGGGTTACAATACTCAGAATGCTGGGTAGACATTGAGCCGGAGCTCCCAGTCAGCCACATGATCATGAGGGCAAATAGCTGATAATGTACAGGGTGCTATGACTACCCCACTGTAGGCTGATGTGCGTGTTCTGAGCATGTTTAAGGCAGGCGAGGCTAAGCTATGAGGTTCTGTAGGTTAGGTGTGTTGAATGCATTTTTGACTTGGATAGTTTCAACTTAATGATGGGTGTATCATGACATAACCCCATTGTAAATTGGGCGCATCTGTACTTTGAAAGTAACATTCTTCATCACATACATAAAACTCCACATTCAGTCCCTTTACTTCCTTAGATGACTGTCATTTGGAAATGAGGACATGGTAATCATCTATGAGACACGTTGTTGGGAGCTTTCTAATTTTCTTATGAGAGTATCTATCAGTTGAGAAGCTGAAATAGTATAGCATTTTTGATGGGCAATGTATGAGAAACTGCTATAATTGGCTGTAGATTTATAGCAAATAAGACAATAAATAAAGCAAACTGGATTGGTTTTTAAGGAGCAGCCATTGTGAAACAAAATGTAAGACTGATATTTTTAATCTCAAAATGATTATGTTATAAACTCTGTTTAGAGATCATCTTATTATCAGACTGTAGAAAGGCAAACCATCAGGGAAATTTGTCTTGGATTTTCAAAGGGGATTGGGAGATGGACTCAGATGGTGCCATGTGGCAAGAATTCGTACGATGACACACGCTGTTTGTAAATTGACCTTCAAATATTAGATTTAGAGAGAGACAAGTGTATGGGCAGATTTGAATTCAGATTAAATAAAGAAGGTGAAAGTATCTGTGTAAATCACCAAGTTAATTATCATCATGGTGGAGGTTTTTTATTCTGCGCATAAACATGATGTACACAATTTCAAGCTAGCTTGAATTTATGAAAACTCCCAGACAGCACGAGAAATAAGAAGGCAGCCACACTGCCCCTTGCTTGCCGCCCTGTGGGTCATCTCTCGCTAACATCCAAGGTTAAAACCCTTGGCTGAGCGGTGCTGCTGGCAGCCTCCAGGCTGGCTGGCAGAAAAATACACTGCCACTTTTCATCTTGGTGAGTGGTAAACTTGGCGACCCAGGGTCAAAATTACAGCTAAAGATATCTGCTGACAAAAAGGCAGAGTGGAAATTATCTAGATGAATCCAACCAGCTGTTAGAGAAACAGAGCAACCCTTCTCGGAAGGCGGCAGCAGAGCCAGGCAGGCCTCTCTCTTTTTCCTGGGACTGGGGCCAGCTTTAAATGCAGCCAAACCAATCCACTGTACCACGGCGAACCAGCCAGTCCACGGTACCTCTGGCTAGCTCTAGGACCATCTTGACTGTTGGTAGCTGGGGAGATTGTGGCACTCTATAATAACCATGCAGCCTGCTCCCTTACATGGGTGCATAGTAGATGCTGCTGCAAAGAGTCTTTCAGGAGCGGCCCTTCCAGAACCCTCTGAAGGTCTATACTCCAGTCACCTGAGGTTCCCTACCACGGGCTTTTTTGCTCCGTTTCATGCTTGTAATTTTCCAGAAGTGCAGGGCACTTGACACCATCAGGACTAGCCACCAGAACAGCTGCCATGAGCCAGAGACAAGTGCCCAGCATCCATGCCTTCAGGAGAGGCAGCCCCTCCAGTGTCCTGGAGGCCCAGCCAGAGGGGGCCCCAGCTGCCCACAGAGGAATCCGCTTGTTAGCATGCCCTCTGTTGTCTTCTTTCCTTCCTTCCTTCAAGGCTCGTTTGAAGACTTTCACTCATAAATCTGCAAATCAGAAAAAACTCTTCGTTGGGCCGTATGTCCATCTTTTTTCTTTAAAATACTGTTTCTGCAATATTAAGCTTAATTACTCCTATCCAGGTTATACTTAAAGCTGCATTCTGGTAATCTTAGTGCCAGTCCCCCCAGGCAACTGCAGTTTTGCTAGAAGCTCTTTCGCTCAGCTCCTCTGAGGGCTCTGCCATGTGGCTCCCGGGATGGCACCGGCCTCCTCAGCCCCTGCAACGTAGCCTTTTATGCGCGTGGATTCTAATGTCTACAGAGCAATCTTCACTTAGACTCAAGGAAGAAAGCTGGGTGAAAATCTCAATCTCACTGCAAGGCCCACACCTCGCAGGTGATGATGGTGGGTTGGGGGAAGAGGAAGGAAGGCACACTGAATGGAGAGGCTTCCCAGCACGTCCTGGTTTGGTCGCTAAACTCACATTTCCCTAATCCTGTCAGAAGTTCTCTCCAGGGAGGAAATATTTTGGATATTCACCTCATTTTGATGGGGAGTGGCTTGAAGTGGCTTGGAAGTTGCTGTCAGTCCCGAAGCCCTTCAGATCTTCACACTGATTTCTGTAGAAAAAACAGCTGGGGAAATTCCTTATCTGTTTCTCATCTTTATTGCAGCTTAAACTCAAATCCTTGAGCCTGTGAAACATGTCCTTTTCCTCTGTAGATGCTTCATTTTCCCAACCCTGCGTGAAAACTGCTTAGACGCATTCTTTCCATCTGTTACCTTCCTCCACTTGTGTGGTTTCTTCAATTGCCTTCTGCAGAACAGCCCCGGGTCCAGTCCCCGGGGATCCGCAGCATATAAACCCACAGCCAGCACCACAGTGGAGCCTTCTGTTCCTTCCCAGCCCTGATGAGATGAGAAACTTGAGTGGCAGATTTGCTGGCAATGGGATCGCAGGGTTGCTTTTTAGCCACTCCTGCCTATCAATCTGCCTTTTCCCTCAGCACATGTGCAGTAATTTATCCAGCTCTCCTGCCCTACATTTTGTTTGGAGTGTGTGCATATGTGGGAGAGAGACGGAGAGACAGAGTCAGAGAGAGAGGCAGAGAGGCGGAAAGATAGAGACAGAGAGAGCTACAGAGAGATACTGAGATACAGAGACCGAGATCAGAGACGTAGAGAGACAGAAAGAAAGAGATAGAAAGACAG
This sequence comes from Sapajus apella, assembly GCF_009761245.1. Lineage (NCBI taxonomy): Eukaryota > Metazoa > Chordata > Mammalia > Primates > Cebidae > Sapajus > Sapajus apella. The sequence continues at coordinate 807,203 of NW_022437074.1, forward strand.
AGATGGAGATACAGAGACAGAGGCAGACAGAGACAGAGATAGAGACAGAGATCAGAGACAGAGAGACAGAAATAGAGACAGAGATACAGAGACAGAGATCAGAGACAGGCAGAGACAGAGATACATACACACTTCTTCAATCATTTTCATTTCCATACCATAGGTTTTATGCTTATGGGAAATCTCATTTCTTCTGGATAACCCTGAGCTCTGCAAGCCTCTAGTCTAAATTGCTTCTGTGAGGATTCATTTCTCTTTTTCCATAACCTGAATTTTGGCCTTCTTGTCTGTTTTCTCTTCGCAGTGCTTTCTTTTCCTCCTAGGCTGCGAATAGAGTTTTAAAGCTGAGGATTCTAGGTGGACCGCAGGGGAGCTGGGCACAGCACCGCCTCCACCCCAAGCGTGGCAGGGAGACCCTGCTCTCTCCACGGGCCCTGGAGGAGCTGCCCTGCACGCGGGCCCCTCCCGCTGTTGCCTGGGGTGTGTCCCGAGGTGGAGGTGCTTCCCTTGGGACATCTTACTCGGGTGTTTTTGCTGATGAGTGTTTTTGAAGCCCAGTTAAGTCAAGGCAGTGCCTATCCGTGGTTGAGCTTTGGAAGCAAGCAGGAGATACAGTATCTAGCATTTTTCTAGCTCATAACCTCATAACCAAACACATCACAGCTCTCCTCCACCAAAATAAACAAATAAATATTAAAAGAAAAGAAACAAATGCTGTTACCCTGGCTTATATGTATGGAGTAAATGGACCAAAGTGGGGTCAGCTAGCTGCCTCTGTGAGTTCGTTCAAGTGGGGAGAATCCTCCTAACCGCTCGTGGGGCTGGAACAGATGCCTGCGCCCGACAGATCCTCCTACTTTCAAAAGGTTCAATTTCACTCTGCACGGGGCTGCCTCGGGCGATGGATGGCCTCCCAGCTGGGGGGAAGTGAGCGGATGCTGCCATCTAGAGTCAGGATGAGGTAAAGCGACCAAACTTCTTGAGTTAGCGTTGAGTTTTCTATTTCTTCTCGCTTTAGAATTTTCTCTCATTATTTGTTTCATGCTCTTGCACCACATTGACGATACTTGGAGGAAAAAATTCCAGAGAATAATTCTGTCCGTAGCTGTCTGATGGGATGTTATTTATTCATATCTATAGATAACCCATGAGTGCCTTGCACAGTGCCAAAACCTCTGAATTCAAGTAGACAATAAATATTCTTGTCAAATAAACGGTGCCCTACGATGACTTATTAAATCAGTTATTTAAAATGAATAAGTTTATCCGTGAAACACGTTTCTAAAATGACAATAGCTGGGTCATTGGTTGTGTGCTTACGTATTTGACAAAGTTCAAAATCCAAAGAGGTGGCTCCTGTTGACCTCTAACAGTGTATGAGGGTAACTTCCCTTCAACACTGCAAATATTGTGTATGATCAAGCTGGTAGAGAATTTTTGCTTGGATAGGTGAAAAGGATCTCTTATACTAAATAGTTCATGAATTTTAAAATGTGCAGTTGAAATTGCTAAGAACTTATTTAAAGTCATTTATTTATGTATTTATCTATTTAGGATTGTATCTTATCATGTCCCTTGCTTATTTTCTTTCTGTTAGGTTTTTGTTTTACGTTTTGCTATTGATGTGATAAGTTTTTTTAATGTCATAAGGAAATTAGGTTTTCATTAGATTCTTTGTAATATACTTTCTCCAGTTTTCACTTGACTTCTGATCTGGCTATTTTTAGAAAATAATTTTGTCTTGAAGGCATTTTGAAAGTCTGTGGTTATGTCCACTGCATCTCCTCCTTTATGTCTTTGGCCTTGGGAATATTGTTGATTTGGATAAAGAGGTAAACAGAGTCCTGGTGCCTAGTTAGTGGTAAATAATTTGCTGAATGATGAGTCCTTGCAAGAAGCCTTTTGTGATAGTACTGATTCTGCATCCTTCGGATGATCAGTGTGGATGCTTTTCCTGTCTACACTGAAGACCATTGGCCATGCCCAGGGCAAGGAGTGAAGTGGAAGGAAGTCCCGGAGGCGTCAGGCTCTGGCTCCACTTCTCGGCAATGCTCCTGGCAGGTCCTGCATGCCCCCCCATGACTGCTGTGCCTCAGGTCCCCTCCTTTCCTGGTGTCAAGATGGTGGCCTCAAGTATGCACTCCCATCAAACATGGCACAATCCACAGAGAAGATGAGGCCATGTCTTTCCATCAGTGCATTTCAAGAACTAGGTGGCTTCTCTAAAACAGCACCTTACCTCTTATGGCCCACAGTGCGTCAGGTGCCTGTGCCGTGGACACGCAGCAGCTGGAGGAGGCCTTGGCTGGCTTAGGATGCAGCGAACCTCAGTTCTTCAAAGGCAGCGATGCCTTAGGCGTGTAGGTAGATCTGTTACAGAATGATCAGTCCACAGGTTAGCTGTCAGACAGCTTTTAAGTAAGAAGGGCCCACTGATGTGGTGACCCACTGATGTGATCCAGATTGCCAGGAAAGCACCCTGGGCTTGCTCGACCCAGAGAGACAGGGGAACTGGAAGGGCACCCCTAACGAAAGGTGTGACCCAGAGGCTAGGCCAGGGGGTGGAACCATGAAGGACAAGCCTCACTCCTGGTTCCTTCCACCTCTGTTCAGCACCACTCTTTTTGCTGTGATTCCAACAACTTTTCCTAAATCTGAAAACATTTTGAGAGAAGACTCACAAGAATCATTTCACAAACTTAGAAGCAAGAGTTCAGAGAAGTGGTCTCAACATAGAAACAAAGTGTGTAAAAATCAGTTGTTTTTCTGTATGCTGCAGTAATAATGTTGAATATGTAATGGAAAATATTTTGTTCGCAACAGCAAATATAAAAGAACAATGAGCCAACAGAAACCATAAAACTTTTAGATGAAAAAAACTGGAATTTACCTGAGAGTCACAAAAGATTTCAGTAAAAGAGAGGACAGTCAGTATTTCTGCAGGGAAAAGCAGAGTACTGCAAGTATGTCAATGCTTTTGACAATGACTTTATATTTATGTTACTTGGAATGAGAGGTAGTTTGTGAGCAGGTATGTGCTTGGGGAAGGTAAGTTAATAAGTGTGGAGTTAATGAGTGGAATGGGGCACGCAGTAGACAGTGCGGGGGTTTACATGGGGTGTAGACGGGCAGTAGGGCCAGAGGTAGATAGTTGACTGAGTCAGGGCTGAGGGCAGCGAGTTGTGTGGGCCAGGGATGTATATTAAGCAAGTGGGCGGCAGCATGTAGCTTATGATTATTGTTTGAAAAATATTCTACTTTGTTCAGAAGACTGTTTTGAATTTAGCTGTGTTATACTACAGTAGTAGTAGAAATTTTAATTGCTTTAAATATATTTTACTTATATATGTATTTAGGGTCTCACTCTATGACTTAAACTCAGTGCAGGGTGCCATCATGGCTCACTGCAGAGTCAAATTCCTAGGTTCAAGCGATCCTCCCACTTCAGCCTCCCAAGTTGCTGGGACTACAGCATCATCATGTTCAGCTAATTTTGTATTTTTGTAGAGACAAGCTATTGTTGCTTGTAAATGTTGCCCAGACTGGTTTGAAACTCCTGACTTCAAGCAATTCACCTGCCTTGGCCTCCCACCTAGTAATTGCTTGGGTTTAGACAGTGTGTGCTGTTGGTTTTCCTAGGTGACATTTGATATCTTAATTATTTTGCCCTATTTTTCTTATGGCCATACAGATCTAACCAAGCCTAGAATACTCAGTTCGGCCGAGGACAATTGGTCCTTCTTCTTTCATTCTTTTTTTTTTTTATGAGAGTTTTTTAAAAATTATTTTTTAAATTTATAATTGACATATAATTGTACATGTTTATGGGGTACAGTGTGATGTTTCAGTACATACATACATTGTATGATGATCAAATTGGAGTAATTACCACATCCATTACTTTAAACATTTATTCTTTCTTTGTGATGACAGCATTGAGAATCTTCTAGTTATCTTGAAATACACGCTAGACATTATTTGCTGTGGTCACCCTACTGTGTAATAGAAACCTGAATGTATTTCCCCTATCTAACTGTGACTTTGCCCGGTCGACCGACCTCTGTGGTTCCCCACCTCCTCCCTGCCCTCCTCAGCGTCTGATCACCACTATTTTACTTTATACCACCATGAAATCAAGTCTTTTTTTTTTTTTTGAGGCGGAATTTCGCTGTTGTTGCTCAGGTTGGAGTTCAATGGCGCGATCTTGGCTCACGGAAAACTCCGCCTCCTGGGTTCAAGCGAGTCTCCTCCCTCAGCCTCCCGAGTAGCTGGGACTACAGGCATGCGCCACGACGCCCAGCTAACTTGGTAGTTTTAGTAGCGACGGGGTTTCTGCATGTTGGTAAGGCTGGTCTCGAACTCCCGATCCCAGGTGATCCACCCACCTCGGCCTCCCAAAGTGCTGGGATTACAAGCGACAGACACCGCGCAAGGCCGAAATCACCTTTTTAAAATTCCAGCTATGGCCGGGCGCGGTGGCTTACGCCTGTAATCCCAGCACTTTGGGAGGCCGAGGTGGGTGGATCACGAGGTCAAGAGATTGAGACCGTTGAGACCGTCGTGGCCAACATGGTGAAACCCCGTCTCTACTAGCCGGGCGTGGTGCTGCGTGTCTGCTGTCCCCGCTACTCGGGAGGCTGAGGCAGGAGAACCGCTTGAAACCGGAAAACGGAAGTTGCCGTGAGCCGGGATCGCGCCACTGCACTCCAGCCTGGCGGTGGAGCGAGACTGTCTCAAAAAAAAAAAAAAAAAAAAAAAAAAAAAAAAAAAAAAAAAAAAAAAGATTCCGGATATGAGTGAGAGTCTGCGTTGTTTGTCCTTCCGTGCCTGTCTTATTTCACCTGACCAGAGTCCTCTGGTCCTCCGGGTTCACACACGGCCCCTCCTAGGGGCGAGCTTGCAGTGCTGTGGGTCAGCCGCGGGGGATCCGCCGCCCGGCCCTGGGGATCAGCCTCCAGGCGCAGCGGTCGCGCTCCTCGCGCTCCGCTGCCCCCTGCTGCCCAGTCCGGGTATGCGCAGCGATTGGGGAAATCCTGTGCCGCTTGTGAACCTTCCCATTAGGTCTTGTTTCTTGTCCAAAGAAACGAGACTTAGATTTTCATTGCTTCGGGTTACTTCAGAAGAATGGACAGAAAGCACTACGCTTTGACCTAAATGAAAGATACGCCAACATTTCTAACAAGAGCACAGATTCTTACTTTGGAGTCTACGGACCCTTAAAAGGTATGCGGGTGCTGGCTGGGTGGGGTGGCTCAGTCCCGTAATCCCAGTATTTTGGGAGGCCGAGGCGGGCAGATCACGAAGTCAGGAGACTGAGACCGTCCTGGCTAGCACAGTGAAACCCCGTCTCTACTAAAAATACAAAAAATTAGCCGGGCGTGGTGCCACGTGCCTGCAGTCTCAGCTCCTCAGGAGACTGAGGCAGGAGAATCGCTTGAACCCAGGAGGTGGAGGTTGCAGTGAGCCCAGATCCCATCACTGCACCCCAGCCTGGCGACAAAGCCAGACTCCATCTTAAAAAAAAAAAAAAAGGTATGTAGGTGGGCCTCCTGGAGGTGACCAAGCCCTCCTGATAGTTAGCAGTTAGTGTGAATGCATATTTACCTAAGGTTACAGCTTCAGCTTCCAGATGTCACGGAGGCGAGGAGGTGGGCTGTGTGCAACAGGTGTCGGGCGCAACAGTTCTTACCTGGGGGCTGGAGACTTCAAAGGATTTCCAGTAGAAGGATGCTGTAAGCTTAATGCAGTGGGAGCTGACATACTTGCGCTCTTCTCTTAAGATATTTATGGGAGGATTCTTTGAGCTGGCACAGAAGTGAGAAAAGACTGACAGGGTGTACAGCCGCTGTGACTGGTCACACCAGAGGGATTCTTCTCCCTCGGTTACTTCCAGGATCTCAGGCCTGAGGCCTGCTTTCCACAGGAACTGGATGCAAGATACTACATCTCCTTTATCAGGAGGAGAGGCTCTTGCTCCAAGCCTGCTGCAGCATATGCCCTTTCAGGCAGGGACGCCACCGCCTGGATCTTTGGTTCCTGTCCTGGTCTGGCTGTTTTCCCATGTACTGCTTCTGTTCTGACTGCTCTAGGCATTCCTCCTACTACAAACTACTATATGGTTATATGGAAGGATTATATAAATCAGCACTAAATGTGTCAGTACAGCTCTGACTACAATACCTATATGATTATATAGAAAGATTATATAGAACTAAGTATGCTAGATATAAGTATTAAATATGATTATATAAACTAGATATATGTAAGCAGTAAGTTATATTTAAAGCACTAATTCTATAAACTAATATATGATTATATATGCAGGATTATATAAAGGAAACAGCTGAGCAATAACACTATAAACTAAGATATTCTTCAGGCACTAGTTGTGCCTGGGGCCTGGGCAGTTCTCCTTCCTCGGTGCCCACGGTGGGGTGTTACCCACACCTCATCTCTATTAAAAATACAAAAAATTAGCTGGGCATGGTGGCACGTGCCTGTAATCCCAGCTACTCAGGAGGCTGAGGCAGGAGAATTGCCTGAACCCAGGAGGCGGAGGTTGCGGTGAGCCGAGATCGCGCCATTGCACTCCAGCCTGGGTAACAAGAGCGAAACTCCGTCTCAAAAAAAAAAAAAAAAAAATACAAAAAATTAATGGGGTGTGGTGGTGCATGCCTGCAGTCCCAGCTACTCAGGAGGTTGAGGCAGGAGGATTGCTTGAGGTGGAGGTTGCAGTAAGCTGAGATTGAGCCCCTGCATTCCAGCCTGGCGACAGAATGAGACTCCGTCTCAAAGAAATCACAAAATACAGAAGTAGTATTAGGACCATTCTATTCCTAATATTAGGAATAGAATGTGTGAATGCATATTTACCTAAGGTTACAGCTTTTTTTTTTTTCCCAATTTGAATGCCTTTAAGTTTTTAATGCATGTACAAGATCTTAACAAGCATAAATCAAAAATATCAGAAATAATAAAACTACATGGTCACGATTACATTAATTTTTCAAAATTACTGTGTCAATTTAGAGTTTTTCATTTTTAATTCATTAATCGTTTCCTGAAGTTTCAAATTAAATGTTTCAGGAGTTATTTCCATAATCTCTAGAGCTAGATTCCAAGTGATTGCTATATTCACTAGGTTTTTCTGTACAAAGATAACCTGTAGATTTATCCATATTGCCAAGCATATTTAGAAGAAACAGGACTACATTCTGAAAAGTAGTAAAGTCACTGATGAAAGGGGCTACATCAGTAGTAACAAGAATTCGTGGTGGCAGGCCCTTCTGGAAGTTATATGTTCTGATCAAGGTTGTGGGAAAGTGGGCTGCAGCTATATAGCCCACAGCCACTACCCAACTTCTCTCAAAATGTGCTTCTGTTTTAGAATAATAATCATATCTGTCTTCAAAGCTTTTGATAGTATCTGCCAGGGTCGAAGTATGTGCAGTCCATGAGTACTTCATGTAACTGTGAATAAATCAATACATTTGATGGTCTACATATTTTTTTGAGGTTCACCTGGGCTGGCATTATTAGTACCAAATTGAATCTATGGTGAATACGCAAGCATCTTTTTAAAGCAACAACTTTTCCATCTCATGAACTAATTAGCACAATCAGCAATCCAATCAACAACTGGCTCTGATATAAGCCCTTTCTCTATTGTGGCTGGATAATATTTTTAGAATATTATTTGAAAGTCTGATTTCTTTTTCTACCTCCCTGTTATTCTTGAATATCACTACCATTTCCAAAACAGCTAGGTCGGTCTGGAACTCACTGCTTCTGGGAAGGAATGTTTTGATATTATTGTGTGAATATCTATACTCAAAAAAACCTGAGAATTAACTCAGTATTATGACTAATAATAAAGTTCACTAAGCTGGTTGAATACCAACATTTATGTACATGTACAGGTATATACGTATGCAGAACCATTCCTCTATATGGGCAAAACCAGCTAGGGAATAGAGTTTATTCAACATGCATGTATTGAGCGTGGATTTTCCTCCAGGTCCCTTTAGCCTTGGGAATATGGCTGTGAGCAAAGCAGATGAACCCTTGTTTTTACTGGCATTTACATTCTAGTAAAGATGGACAGATAATTAACACAACAAATAAGTGAAATATGCCAAGTGTGAGATGTGTTAGGGGCCCTGGGGGATGCAGAAGTGAGGAAGGAGGAAGAAGATTGTGGGTGTGGGGCTGTGACTTTCCAAAGGGGGTCATGGAAGTCCTCATGGAGAAGGGGTAAACTGGTAACAGCCTGGAGGTGGTGAAGGAGAGAGCCATGCAGGTTTCCAGGGGGACAGAGCTCCAGGCAGAGGGAAGAGCAAATGCAAAGGCCTTGAGATAGAAAGCATCCTGTTCTGGAAGAAGCAGGTCAGTGGAGCTGGTCAGAGTGTGTGCATGGGAGGTATGTTGTAGGAAATGGGTCAGAGAAATGGAAGGGAGCCAGGTCTCACAGGAGTTCGGAGACTGTTGGTGACTCAGGGACGAGGGGCATCATCTGGCTTTTTTTTTTTGCATGATCATAGCACACTACAGTCTCTCACTCCTGGGCTCAAGCCATCCTCCTGCCTCAGCCTCCTGAGTAGGAGAGACTACAGCGTACCACCATGCCCAGCTGATCTGGCTAAATTTTTAACAGGACATATCTGCCTGCAGATACTAGGCAAGAAGTGGGAAGAGCAGAAGTGACTTTGAAAGTCTTGGGATATTTTTAATAATTAAAAGATGTCATTCTTGGGTACCATGTCCCTCAGTGTCCTGAGGCTTATGGGCAGTCAGGAGAACTAGCATATCCCCGGCTCTGTGCCTCACTTGTCAAATCTTTGCTTGCTCCTGCAGTCTCACAGAATCTTGCCTCCTCTGAGCCTTGTTAATGCCCATCCCTCGGTTGTCTTTAAGCCATCTTCACTAGGACTTGTCCTTAAAGCAACTGGCCTGTGTATCTGCCTCGAGCTTGGAGACCCTTTTGCCCTGAAGCTTATGGGACTGCATTCTGTTTGAGAAGAGGGCTTTTCTTTGTACTTGCCGAACCATGAAGCCTATTTGGCTGTGTATGAACACAGCTGCCTCTCCCCTCACTGTGAGTTTTAGGCTCGGAGGACTAAGGTGTGATGTCCAGTCAAAACCTGGGTTATGTAGTAGTGTACCTAGTTAGCGATCAGAAGGTGTCTTTGAATACAGATTTTATTCTCCTAACTTTCTTTACCCTAAAATTTGGCAGGGCCCTCATGAATGGATTAATGCCATTATCCCTGGAGTGGGTTCCTGAGACAGGGATGAGGCTTGGCCCTCTTTTTTTTCCCTCTCTCACCTCATACCTCTGCCATGGGATGATGCAGCACTGAGACTCTTGTCAGATGCCAGCACATGTGCTTGGACTTCCCAGGCGCCAGAAACGTGAGTTGCTGTTCATTGTAAATTACCCAGTCTGTAGTTTCCTTCTATAGCAGTGTAAAACAAACTAGGACACCCCTACACAGAGAAATGCTTTTTATATCAGGACTGATGTCATTTAGATAAACACACAGGCTATACACTGCACAGCTCTGGAGGGCGTCATTTATACAGACTGGAATGTGGGTTGATATCCCTGGGATTAAACCCAAGGTGACCTAGATTATCTAAAAATTTGAAGCAAAATCTTCATAAATAATAGTTACATTTACTCTCTATGATACATTGACATTACCCTGTCTTATCCTGTCCCATCCTATCCTGTCTTAACTCTGACAGTCCATTTTGCAATGCTTTAAAGGAATATTTGAGACTGGGTAATTTATAAAGAAAAGAGGCTTATTTGGCTCACAGTTCTGCAGACTGTACAAGAAACATGGTGCCAGCATCTACTTGGCTTTTGGGGAGGCCTCAGGAAGATTTTTCTCATGGCAGAAGGTTAAATAGGAATAAGAGTGTCATATGGTAAGACAGGAAGCAAGAGAAAGAGGAGGAGGTACCAGGCTCCTACAAAAACCAGCTCCCATGTGAGCTAACAGCGTGAGAACTCACTCATTACCATGGGGAGGGCATTAAGCCTTTCATGAGGGAGCCGCCCCCATGACACAAACACCTTCCACCAGGCCTCACTTCCAACACTGGGGATCATATCACATTTCAACATGAGATTTGGTGGGGGCAGATATCCAAACCATATCACTAGCCTATGCTATCCTATCCCATCTCCTTCCATTTAAAAATAATGGTTAAGGCCGGGTGTGGTGGATCACGCCTGTCATGCCAGCGCTTTGGGAGGCTGAGGTGGGCGGATCACTTGAGATCAGGAGTTTGAGATCAGCTTGGTCAACATGGCGGAACATCAGCTCTACTAAAAATATAAAAATTGGCCTGGTATGGGGGAAATGTGCCTGTAGTCCCAGCTACTCAGGAAGCTGAGATATGAGAATTGCTTGAACCTGGGAGGTGGAGGTTGCAGTGAGCTGAGATTGCACTACTTCATTCCAGTGTGGGTGACAGAGAGCGAGACTCTGTCTAAAAAAAAAAAAGAAGAAAGAAAAAAATGACTATCAAGACTCATATCAGGGTCCAATCAGGGAAGCAGAGCCACCATGAGTATATAGAATATGAGATTGCTCATAGTGCTTGATACTTTAACACAGTTACACAATTTCAATTGTAGTTCTAGGGAAGCTTTACTTAACTGGAGAAGTAAAGGTCTGCAACAGGACAGTGATTTGAAACTACAAAGCGGAGAAGCGGATAAGTCTGAGGGAAGCTGTTGCCTCTGCAGCTAGAGGGACTGAGGTGGTTGTTGTGGGCCCGCGGAGCAGGCAGCTGGGAAAATACCCTGCACATAAGGTGGAGAAGGGTAAAGAGAGACTGGAGCTCATGGACATAAGTGAGAGGACACCTGGGAGCCTGGTCTGTCTCTCATGGAATCTAACTTTGAAGATGTGTTTGAACAGAAAAAAAGCTGATGCCCCTCATCTTGGAAGTATATACCTGTCTGGCCTGGGAGCTGAAAGAGATGATCTGGCAGGTGCTGGGGGAGCTGCAGGTGGCTGCCACCCCAGGCAATCCCACGCCAACAGGCTGAGCCGACACATCAGTGACAATGCGCACAATCCACTGCTGCGCTGGGGCCCTGTGCTGAGCTTCTGACCGTCATGGCATCTGCTTCATGTCAATTTCCATATCTCGCACAAATTTCTCTTACAGCCAGCCCCAATCTGGTGCCGTACATGAAAGGGAAATCTGGAAAATGGGGTTCTAGTTTAGATAATATTACAGTACAAAGTCAGCGTCTCCAGTAATGGGGTGGCTTCAGTGTTGTGCTGGAGTCAGCTTGAACCAGCTCGTGGGAGCCAGTTGTTAACTTTTCAGGAATTTTGCAAGCCAGTAGTTAAAAAAACCATTATTAAAGTTCAATTATCTGAACTTACAATTTAAAAAAATTATGCTAAAAACAAAGATAATACATTACTCCAAACTCACACTAATATTTTCAGTTTTGTCTATTTTATCTTCATGATAGGCAGCAAAGTCTTGGCTCAGCTCTTCCAGGTTCTAGCTGCTACCCCTTCTGTTGGCTTACTGGGGTCTCACCAATACATATGTAGTCTAGTAGTTAGCCAGATATTTGGAGGGTGATGATAACATGTCGATTCTGCTTTCTCTCAGGATTTTCCCTATATGTTTCTAGCTGTTCTACCAGACTCTAACTCTGTCTTCTAACACCTCTTGCCAGAGCAGCCACAATTTTCTGACCCTCAAAGCTGTGCCCACATGTCGGGGATACCCATAGGCAAAAAGCCACAGACTCATTCATTTTCCCTTCTAGGTTCCGTCTTTCAAAGCTGGACATCCCTCCAGTTTCTGTTTGCATTGGCCTGGGCTCCAGGTGCCTTCCAGAGTCATTTTGTTTGGTTTTAACTGTATTTATTTCTGAAGGAGACTTAGTCTGAACAAGCTGCTTTGCCATTACCAGAAGCTGGATTATTTTTGGTTATTCGGGGAATTCTATTTGTTTTTAAATTGAGGATCAGATATTATGCCTGAAAATACCTGACCACTAGAATTGCTGAGAGGAAGTCTCTGATTAACTAATATTTTTTAATGGTAGGGCAGGTGTCTTTTGCTTCTGGTAGGCTTTTAGATTTTCCTCTCATCCCTAATGTTTTGCAGTTTCACACTGTGTGTCCAGGTATCTGTTTATTTTAATTTTATTTCTAAGAATTAATATGTGGAATTGACTTAATTTTTCTGTATTAATTATGGACACACAGTTTTAAGAAATAACTCACAGACATCCTAAATACCCCTCACCCACTTTCCTCCCATGTTAATATCTTGTGTAATATGGTATGATTTCACAACCAGGAGGCTGACACTGACAGAATCCATTGACCGTATTCAGATTTCACCAGTTTTACATGCACTCATTTGTGTCTGGATTTTTTGTTCCATGCAATTTTGTTATCTGTAGATTCCTATGATGTCACCACAGTCAGGATACAGAACAGTTTCATCCTACAAATTTCTTTTGCTACCCTTTCATAGCACCACTTTCTAGTGACTGGCTACCACTAATTTGTTTGCCATTTTTTTTTACAATTTTAAAAATTGATGCATAATAGATGTACATAGTTTTTGGGGTACATGTGGTAATTTAATACTTTCATATAATTTGTAAAGATCAAATCAGTGCACTTGGGATATTGATATTCATCACCTTAAATATTTGTCATTTCTTTATGCAAGAAATGTTGAATTATTCTCTTCTAGTTACTTTGGAATGTACAATAGATTATTGGAAACTAGGTCACCCTATTGATCTGCAGAGCACAGTGTCTTATTTTTTATTTTCCATCTTTATAAATTTATTTCAAAAACATTAAAGAACATTAAAAAGTTATGCAGTAAGTAGTTTTTGCAAAATGTTTAACATAAAATATTTACAATTAAAAATAAAAAAGTTAAAATATTTAAATAAGTCTCAGTGAGAGGGTTGATCTGAAGCAACTTAATTTGCCATGTCTCCGACTTGTCTTCAGATTTTGATTTAGTTTTCTGTGATCTAATATTAGAAATATGGCTTTTAATAATTTTCCTTTGCATTTCTCTCCTCTCAGTGTCTAAAAGAGACAATAAGATTGAGCCCACTCAAACACTTTTCATGTTTGAATTGATTTCAAGAACATGAGGCTTTTTTTTTAGTAGTGTTTTCTTCTGGAGGGAAGCATCCTTGAAGAAAAAAGTGTTAAACATTCAAATAATCTTCACTATTTCTTTTTTTTTTTCCTCGTTTCAAGTTTTAATCAAAGCTTGTATATAAGATTACTTTATTCCTGCATCTTCTCAATTGTTTCTTCCTTGTATTTGCCCCTTTCCTTTCCTGCTTGGCAAGATTTGGCTTTCCGTTCAAGGATCTTTTTGCTATCTTTGTCCAATTTTAGCCTAGTGATAACCACCTTGCTGGGGTGAATGCCTAGGTGGACAGTTGTGCCATTCGCCTTTTCCCGCTGCACCCGTTCAATGTAGATTACATATTTCTTCCGCAAACCTGGACTACTTTGCCAATCGGCCGACCTTTATAGTGTCCTCGTACAACCTGAACTTCATCATCCTTTCGGATGGGCATGGATCGCACGTTGTACTTCTGTCTCAGCTCTTTGGAAAGAGGGGAGAACATAATCTTCTTGCGAATGTGGGAAGGTGCACTGAAATGCCTTTTGCAATTCTTGCTTCGGTCGGAAGTCACAAAGGGATTGAACTTCATTTTGGCAGCTCCCACTTAGGTGATGGCCACCTCTTCACTATTTCTTGTAAATACTGCATATCATCTTCAATTACCATGCTGGGCTCTCAATGAACCTTGCAAATTTCTGATGGCATCTTAGAGGGTTTTCTGTTGCTCACTCAAGCTGTTGATTCTTGATTTAAAAGTTCCTCTGCTCATTGAGAATCTAAAATGTGTTCCTTTTTTGTTTGGTTGTCTTAACTTGTAAACCTTCTGTATCTTTTATTATGATGCTGCTTTAGCTTTGCTCATTGTGCTCTAAAGTAAGTAGCCATATCTATGGAGTGGGGCTTTCACAACAACTTCCAAGTTGGTCCTCTGGCTTACTCTAGACTTCTGCTTGCCTGATGTTTATTCACCATCTTTTCATATACAAGTTAGAGGGATGAAGCTGTGTCTGAAAGCAAGTGGCTAACTTGCTGGGATTGCTTGCCTTTGGCATCCTGTGAGGTCAACCAGGAAATCAGGACTTTCCAAGATTATAATGGAGCAATTGCTCACTTCCTCCATGTTCCCTTATCCTTTGCTACCTGGAAGCCCACAGACTGCCCAGGGACCAGGCTCATGGCCAGAAATGGCAGCCTGAAGTTGGCCAAACCACACGCTCACTATGATTGCCGCAAATACTGCTTCTGGAATGTCTGTTACACAGATGTTGGAGCCTCTCACCCTGTCCTCCATAACTCCTACCTGCTCTTCCACAGATTCTTTTTTCTTTGTATACGATGCATTCTGGATGAATCCCTTGGTACCTGTATTAGTCCGTTTTCACACTGCTGATAAAGACATACCTGAGACTGGGCAATTTACAAAATAAAGAGGTTTAATGGACTCACAGTTTCACATGGCTGGGGAGGCCTCACAATCATGGCAGAAAGTGAAAGGCATGTCTCATATTACAGCAGACAAGAGAAGAAAGCTTGTGCAGGGAAACTCCCCTTTTTAAAACCATCAGATCTTGTGAGACTTATTCCCTATCACAAGAATAGCATGGGAAAGACACATCCCTATGATTCAATTACCTCACATTGAGTCCCTCCCACAACACCTGGAAATTATGGGAGCTAAATTCAAGATGAGATTGGGGGTGGGGGGCACAGCCAAACCATATCAGTACCATATTCCAATTAAATAATTTTTCCCTACTGTGTCCAGTTTACAGTTTATCTCATTTACTGAGTTTACTTATTTCATTGATAAAGTTTTTTATTTTCCAAATTTATAATTTTTATACTTATCTATATGTTTTATGAATTTATTTTAAACTTCCTTTTATTAATGGAAGCTGTGCTTTTATCATCTCAGATATCATAATTATACTTATTGAACACAGTGCTCAATGCCATTAATTTCAGCTGGTGTGAATTCACAGTCCTATTTTAAAAATTTTATTGACTGCTTTTCTTAGCGAATAGCTCCTTTGAGTTGAAGATTTTCTTGCTTTTGTTTAGTTCTATTCTTTATTTACTTTTCCCTAGGTCTCTTTTCTTATCTGGTAATTTTCTAGTTTTGCTGTTGCTCTCAACCAGCCCCACAAGCTTCTTGATTTTAAGTAAATATCCTGATGGATTTCAAGGACTTTGGTTCCATTGTGATATTGGGAATATTATTTAAAATAACTAGAGGTAGCTTGGTTTAGTTTCTCATCATCTGGAGTTCACACTTTTGCCAGCCCCAGAGAGAAGGTGGTCAGAGAGTAGGTGGTCAGCTTAATTCTTAGTCACCATCCATGAACTGGCTCCAAGATACCTTCTTGTTAAAGAACTTCTAGTGCTTGTTCCCCTGCAGTAGCCAGGCTACTCTTCACCTGTCTCTTGTGACTCTGCAGGCCAGGAGGCCCACAGCCTCTGCTCCTCTTGTGACCTGGCATTTGTCTTTTGAAAACAGTCACAGAACTGTTTTCTTGGTTTTCAGTCCAGCTGTAGTCTTGGGTTAACTCTTTCTGTATTTTACCATATTTCTGTGCTTTTGGCACAGAGAGTATAGCCTTAGCAAAGATATGTACTCTCTCTAGATAATCTCAAAATTGGGATGATAGTAATTTTCTGTACTTTGTAGGGTTGTGTTAAAAATAAAATCAGTTAGTGCATATAAAACACCTGGCACATAGCTATTTTTATTATAATATAAATAATAGCACAAAGTATATGCTTGATAAATATTTGTAGGGTAGCATGGATTAATTTAATACAAACAAATGCAGGAGGCTCTCCTGGTTACATCTGATAATGATTGTATCAGTCAAGGTAAGCTGGGTTATGCTGCAGCCACTAACAACTTCTGAATCTTAGTAGTTTATAACAACATAGGTCTGTTTCCCACTCTCAATGCCTGCCCATCACAGGCCAGTTGGGCTTTGCTCTGCTCTGTGTTTAGCCATACTCTGGGTCCCAGGTCATTGGAGGAGTTGCTCATTGGAACACTTAGACACCATGGTAGTAGGAAAAGAGAATGACCCTGAGCACTTCCTCTTTAAAGTGGCAAATGCTGACACTGCTCACATTCTTACCAAAACAAGTAATGCTACCATTCATTCCATGGGGCCAGAGATGCAATTCCAACATGTGCCCACAAGGGGAGAACTGGTCGCCATGAATAAACATTCACTGGATGCTTACTTGAAGTAAGGCATTGCGCTAGTTAGCCTACAGAGAGGTAGAGTAACTTTTAACAATAGGACTCTTTTGATAATAGCAGCTTTATCTTTGCTCAAGAATAAAATTATTTTAGTTGGTGACAAGTATAAATTCCTGGCCATTACAAAAGAGACGTGATTGTGGTCTTGGCAAAAATATCATTCCAGTACAATAATACATTTGTTATAAAGTCTTAGAACTGAATGATCTGTTGAAATATTTATGGTTGAATTTGTTAATGCTTTGAAATAAAAACATATCTCATACAGTGACATATACAAAGTATAGCCATAAACGAAAGAGAATTAAAGAAAACAATGCCTCTTATGGTAAATGATTAGATGCATGTAGTAATTGCCGTAAGCATACTTACTCCAAATTTTTCCATGCACCACCTGCAATCCTTGCTACAAAATAAAACCATTACCAGCTCAGTAAAAGAATGATTAATATTTTTGTGAAGTGGGTTTCTCATATCCTTGGCCTTTCTGCTGTTTTGCTATAGCCTTACTTTGAGCTGAGGAAAGAGAACTGTTGGTGTATTGGGTTAAATGCTTCTATTTTAAAATCTAATTTTCTCTTCAAAGACACTTCCTAGACACATCATGTGCATGCTTTAAAGCTGCAGGTACCTGTGAAGTTTCCTCATTTTTATAACTAAAGATTTTAAAGTCTAGTAAATTAAACTTCAAGAAATAAAATGAGAACTCAGTTAATAAGCTCACAGTCAGCCCTTTCAAATTGCTGGAGGCTTTTTAGGTTCTAATGTACTAATTTCATTTCCTTCCTTGTGTTTGCAATTTGGCTGGGCTTAGCAGCAGATTTGGTTTAAATTGAAGATGAGAGAGGAAAGACATGATATTCTAACACAGAATAAGAGCATTTACTTGTAATTTCACCCTTACAAATGTGTTGTTTTGGATTTTTAATTTACCTTTTGGTCTTTGAATTCAAAGTAAATATCTTGGAGAATGTAATTTAATAATAATATACAATCTACTGCTTTAAAGGGAGTTATTAGCAGCCAAAAGAGGAGGACACTGTGGGAATGAGACAAAGAACAGGCTTCTGGATGTATATAGAGTGTGTGTATGTGTGTATGCATGCATGTAACATGAATGTGTATGCATGCACTTATGTGTATAATTGTTTGCATATATGCGATGGGTGTGCAAGTATGCATGTAATCTAAGTTTGTATGTATGTAATACATGTGCCTATGTATGCACATATACATGTGTGTAATGTGTGTATGCAATGTAAATATTGTGTTCATATATATAATGTAAGTGCACACATATATGTACATGTGATGTGTATATGTATGCATGTGTGTAGTTGTGTATGTATATATGTGCAGAAATACATCTATCATTGGACCCCATTGAAGCTCTGCTTCTGCAGGGTGTGACATATTTAGTTTTCAGTATCAGATGTCTCTAATTTAATTTTCATTTTAAGGTTGCTTTTGATGTTCTAATTCTTTTGTATTTCTACATGCATTTTATAAGCAATTTGTCAATTTCTACATAATAGCTTGTTGGGATGGAGTGGAGTTGTATTACAGCTGTAGGTTTAATGAAACCGTTAAATGGACCAGTTTACTTTGTTGGAAAGTTTTTAACTATAAATTCAGTTTCTTTAAAAGATACAGAAGTATTTGGTTTATTTCTGAGTGAGATTTGATAGTTTTTATCTTTCAAGGAATTTGTCAAATTTATTGACATAGGGTTTCATAATATTATTTTTATTCTTTTTTAACAGCTTAATTGAGATAGAATTTGTATACCATACAATTGAAGTAAAGTGTCCAATTCAATGGTTTTTAGTGTATTCACAGACATATACAACCATCACCTCCATCAATTTTAAAACATTTTTATCACCTCAAAGGGAAACCCCATGACCTTTGGCTATCAACACCCTATACTCCCCATCTCAGCCCTGAGCAACACCAACTGCTTTTTATCTCTGTAGATCTCCTGACTTGGGACTTCTACATGAATGGAATCATATAGTGTGTCATCTTTTACAACCAACTTCTCTCACTTAGAATATCATTTTCAAGGTGCATCCATATTGTAGCCTATATCAGTAGTTTACTTCTTGTTTTGACCAAATCATATTTCATTGTGTGGCTATACCACATTTTGTTAATTTGTTCATCTGTTGTTGGGCATAGCTAGTTTTCACCTTTTGGCGGTTTCAGTAATATTGCTACAAACATTCATATACAAGCTTTTGTGTGGATATATGGTATAAATTCTTTCTTTGGATATGTGACTGGAAGTGAAATTGTTGGCTCATATGGTGACTCTTAGCTTAATCTTTTGATAAACTACCAGACTGTTTTCCAAAGCAACTTTGTGATTTTACATTCTCTCTAGCAGGGCATGAGGGCTCCAATTTCCCTATAATCTTGCTAATATTTCTAATTGTTTGACTTTTTTATTGTAGCTATCCTAGTGTGAGTGAAATGGTGTCTTATTGTGGTTTTGACTTGCGTTTCTCTGATGACTAATGATGTTGAACATCTTTTTATATTCTTATTGGCTATTTGTGTATCTTCCTTGAAGAAGTGTATTCCAGCTCCTTTGCCCATTTTAAATCTGTTTTTTTATGTTTTTATTATAAATTAAAAAAGTTATTTATACGAGAATATCTTATTTAATAATATTTTAATTGTTTAGTTGTTCTTTGAAATTCTATATATACTCCAGATACAATTCCCTGATCAGATATATGGTTTGCAACTATATTCTCTCATTCTGTGAATTGTCTTTTTATTTTCTTGATGGTGTCCTTTCAGATAATAAGTTTTCCATTTTGATGAAGTCTAATTTATCTATTTTTTCTTTTTTTTATTTAAGTTCTGGGGTAAATGTGCAGAATGTGCAGGTTCGTTACATAGGTATACACGTGCCGTGGTGGTTTGCTACATCCATCCCCCAATAACCTACATTGGGTATCTCTCCCAGTGTTATCTCTCCCCAATCTCCCCACACTCTGCTGTCCCCCCCCAGCACCCTACCTCCCAACAGACCCCAGTGTATGATGTTCCCCTCTGTATGTCCATGTATTCTCATTGTTGAACACCCACTTATGAGTGAGAACATGTGGTGCTTTGTTTTCTGTTCTTGGGTCAGTTTGCTGAGAATGATGGTTTCCAGCTTCATCCATGTTCCTGCAGAGGACATGAACTCATCCTTTTTTATGGCTGCATAGTTTTCCATGTTGTATATGTGCCACATTTTCTTTATCTAGTCTATCATTGATGGGCATTTGGGTTGGTTCCAAGACTTTGCTATTGTAAACAGTGCCACAATGAACATATGTGTGCATGTGTCTTTATAACTGAATATTATATAATCCTTTGGGTATATACTCAGTAATGGGATTGCTGGGTCAGATGGTATTTCTAGTTCTAGATCATTGAGGAATCACCACACTGTCTTCCACAATGATTGAACTAATTTACACTATTGCCAACAGTGTAAAAATGTTTCTATTTCTCCATATCCTTTCCAGCATCTGTTGTCTCCAGATTTTTTAATGATTGCCATTCTAACTGGTATGATATGGTATCTCAATGTAATTTTGATTTGCATTTCTCTAATGATCAATTATGATGAGCTTTTTTTCATATGTTTGTTGGCTGCATAAATGTCTTCTTTTGAGAAGTGTCTGTTCATATCCTTTGCCCACTTTTTGATGGGGTTGTTTGTTTTTTTTGCAAATTTGTTTAAGTTCTTTGTAGATTCTGGTTATTAGCCCTTTGTCAGATGGGTAGATTGCAAAAATTTTTTCCTATTCTGTTGGTTGCTGGTTCACTCTAATGATAGTTTCTTTTGCTGTGCAGAAGCTCTGAAGTTTAATTAGATCTCATTTGTCTATTTTGGCTTTTGTTGCTATTGCTTTTGGTGTTTTAGTCATGAAGTCGTGTCCATGCCTATGTCCTAAATGGTATTGCCTAGACTTTCTTCTAGGGTTTTTATGGTATGAGGGCTTATGTTTAAATCTTTAATCCATCCGCTGTTAATTTTTGTATAAAGTGTTAGGAAGGGATCCAATTTCAGCTTTCTGAGTATGGCTAGTCAGTTTTCCCAACGCCATTTATTAAGTAGAGAATCTTCCCCCGTTGCTTGTTTTTGTTAGGTTTGTCAAAGATCAGATGGTTGTAGATATGTGGCATTATTTCTGAGGCCTCTCTTCTGTTCCATTGGTGTATATCTCTGTTTTGATACTAATACCATGCTGTTTTGATTACTGTAGCTTTGTAGTATAGTTTGAAGTCAGGTAGCATGATGCCTCCAGCTTTGTTCTTTTTGCTTAGGATTGTCTTGGCTATGTGGGCTCTCTTTTGCTTCCATATGAAGTTTAAGGTAGTTTTTTTTCTAATTATATGAAGAAAGTCAATGGTAGCTTGATCGGGATAGCATTGAATCTACAAGTTACTTTGGGCAGTATGGCCATTTTTACGATATTGATTCTTCCTAACCGTGAACATGGAATGTTTTTCCATCTGTTTGTGTCCTCTCTTGTTTCCTTGAGCAGTGGTTTGTAGTGCTCCTTGAAGAGGTCCTTCACATCCCTTGTTAGTTGTATTCCTTGGTATTTCATTCTCTTTGTAGTGATTGTGAATAGGAGTTCACTCATGATTTTGTTCTCTGTTTGTCTGTTATTGGTGTATAGGAGTGCTTGTGACCTTTGCATATCGATTTTGTATCCTGAGACTTTGCTGAAGTTGCTTAATAGCTTGAGGAGATTTTGGGCTGAGACGATAGGGTCTTCTAAATATACAGTCATGTCATTTGCAAATAGAGACAATTTGACTTCCTCTTTTCCTAATTGAATGCCCTTTATTCCTTTTTCTTGCCTAATTTCCCTGCCCAGAACTTTCCAATACTATGTTGAATAGGAATGGTGAGAGCGGGCATATTTTGTTGCCTGTGCTTGTAGTGTCACATCCAAAAAATTATTGCCAAATTCAATGTCATGAAGATTTTCCCCTATTTTCTTCCAAGAGTTTTATAGGTTTGGCTCTTACATTTAGGTCTTTGATCCATTTTAAGTTTTGCATATTATATAAAGTAAATTTCTAAATTTATTCTGCATGTGGCTATACAATGACTCAGTGTGTTTGTTGAAAAGACTATTTATTCCCAATTGAAAGGCCTTGGCACCCCCATCAAAAATTGGTTAACCATAGATGTATGGGTTTATTCTAGACTCTCAGTTCTATTTCACTGATTGACATGTCTATTATTGTGCCAATACTACACTGTCTCGATTACTGTTGCTTTATTGTAAGTTTTGAAATTGGGAAGTATGCATTTTTCTATTTTGTTCTTCTTTTGCAAGATTATTTTGCCATTCTGGGACCCATGAAATTCCACACATGAATTTTAACACTGGCTTGTTAATTTCTATAAAGAAGTTCCCTAGGACTCTGGTAGATATTGCCTTGAGTCTGTAGATTAATTTGTGAAGTATTGCCATGTGTGTTAGTACATTTTTACATTACTATAAAGGAACATCTGAAACTAGGTAATTTATAAAAACAAAAGGTTTAATTTGCTCATGGTTCTGAAGGCTGTGCAAACATGGCAACAACATCTTGGCTTCTAGTAAGGAGCTAAGGAAGCTTACCATCATGGTGAAAGCTTACCATTAAAGGTGAAGCAGGGGCAGGTAGGTAATGTAGTGAGAGTGAGAAAGAGAGAGAGAGAGAGAGAGAGAGAGAGAGAGAGAGAGAGAGAGGTGAGGTGTCACACTTTTTTAAACAACTAGTGCTCCCATGAACTCAGAGTGAGAATTCCTCATGATCACAAGGACAACACCAGACATTCATGAGGGATCCATTCCTGTGACTTAAACAACTCCCACCAGGCCCCATCTCCAACATTGGAGATTATGGTTCAATATGAAATTTGGAGGGGACAAACATACAAAGTATATCATTCCACCCCTGCCCCTGCCAAATCTTATGTCTTTCTCACGTTGTAAAATATAATCACCCCTTCTCAATAGTTCCCCAAATCTTAATTCATTTCGGTTGTAATTCAAAAGTCCCAATTCCCAAGTCTCATCTGGAGTTGAGTTTCTCCCGCTATGAGCCTATAAAACCAAAACAAGTTATTTTCTTCCAAGATACAATGCAGGTTCCAACATTAGGTAAACACTCCTGTTCCAAAAGGGAGAGATTCACCTAAAGAAAGGGGCTGTAAGTCCAATGAAAGCTTGAAACCCAGCAGGGCAGTCATTAAATGTTAAAGCTCCAAAATAATGTCTTTTGACTTCACATCCCACATCCAGAGCACAGTATTGAGGGGTGAGCTCCCAAAGCCTTGGGCAGCTCTGCCTGTGAGGCTTTGCAGGGCTCAGCCCCTGTGGTTGCTCTCACAGGCTGGTGTTGAGTGTCTTGGTTTTTCCAGGTGCAAGCTGTTGGTGGATCTACCATTCCCGGGTTTGGAAGACAGTGGCTTTCTTCTCACAGCTCCACTAAACAGTGCCCCAGTGGAGACTCTGTGTGGGGGCTCCAATCCCTCATCACTGCCTTACTAGAGGCTCTCTGTGGGGGTTTCACCTATGGCTGGATTTTTCCTGGGCACTTAAGATTTGTCATACATCATCTAAAATCTAGGGGGAAGCTGCCAAACTTTCTTCATGCCTATATTCTGTGCACCTGTAGACTTAACACCATGTGGAAACTGACGAGGATTATGATTTGTGCCATTCAGAGCAGAGACCCAAGCTGTACTTGAGGCCCTTTGAGCCTCAGCTGGAGCTGGAGCAGCTGGGATTCAGGGAACCACGTTCTGAGGCAGAACACGGCAACAGGGCCTCAGGCCTGGCCCCTGAAACTTCTTTCCTCTTAGGCCCCTGGGCCTGTGATGTAAGGTGCTCTCTCTAAGATCTTTGAAATGCTTCCCCATTGTTTTGGATATTAGCTGTTGGATTTCTTGTAGTCATGCAAGTCTCTTTAACAAATGGTTGCTCTGTAGCCTGCTTACATTCCTCTTCTGAAAATGCTCTTTCTTTCTGTGCCACATGACTAGGCTGAACTTTTATGCTCTGCATCCAACTTTAAGTCATTTCTTTCCTTCTGTATCTGATCATAGAATGGTAGAAGCAGTTGGGCAACATCTTGAATACTTTGCTGTTTAGAAATTTCTTCCATAAGATATCCTAGGTCATCACTTTTAAGTTCAAACTTCCACAGATTTCTGGGACATGGACATAATGCAGCCAAGTTCTTTGCTAGGCTGTACCAGGGTGATCTTTATTCTAATTTATAATAACTTCTGCATTTCTGTCTGAGAATTCATCAGCATAGCTTTCACTGTTCATAACTGTCAGCATTTTGGTCATAACCATTTAACCAATCTCTAAGAAGTTCTAAATATTCCCTCATCTTCCTATCTTCTTCTGAGTCCTCCAAACTCTTTCAACCTCTGCCTATTACCTAGTTCCAAAGCTGCTTCCGCATTTTCAGGTATCTTGAGAACAATGCCCCATTCCTTAGTAGTAATTTTCTGTGTTAGTCCATTTTTGCATTACTATAAAGGAATAGTCGAAACTGGGTACTTTATAAAGAAAAGAGATTTAATTGGCTGACAGTTGTGCAGGCTGTACAAGGATGGCACCAGCATCTGCTTGGCTTATGGTGAGGGTCTCAGGAAGCTTAGAATCATGGTAGGGCAGGCACATCACACTCTGAGAGTGAGAGTAAGGGAGAGAGGGGGGTGAGGTGCCACATACTTTTAATCCACCAGATCTTGCAAGAACTTAGAGAAAGAGCTCCTCATTATCACAAATACAGCACCAAGCCTTTCATGAGGGATCCACTCTCATGACCCAAACACCTTCCACCAGGTTCCACCTCTAACATTGGATATTACATGTCAACATGAGAATTAGAGGGGACTAATATCCAAATTGTATCACCATCCTAATGCTAAATCTCCTGATCTGTTGATGTGAGTTATTTCCCATTTATTTTGATCTTTAATTTTTAAAACAATGTTGTAGTTTTTTATAGTATAAGTTTTGACTTCTTGGCCACACTCACCAGAATTTAGCTTCTGTAGGTTGAGTTGGAGGATATGAGAAATGGTGGCAGCCTACCTGTCCTGGAAAGACACCATAGCAGTTGTCTGGGAAATCAGGAGTAAGGGGCCCTCTTCTTTGTCACACTCATGTGGAGTGGAGCTTCTGTCAAGCTGTGTAGCAGGAGAGACAGAGAGCACTTTGTGGCTCAAGAGCTATAGACCTTCACTATTTTGCTTGAGTTTAGTAGAATTAAATAAATTATTCCTGGATTGTAATTCTGTAGCTAAATTGTTCCTTAGGACAATTTCCAGAGGTTTTAGATGCTTTGGGTTTTTTTTTTTTTTTAATAGTTTCTACTAGTTATGCTTTAATCACTGGGCATGAGTTCATGGAGCTCTGCATGCTGCCAGCCTCCAAGTGGAACCTTCTTAATCATCACTTTGAAAAGCCCCAGGGGATGCACACATAAGAGCCTAAGGCTTGGCCCAATGTCCCTGGGGATTGCAGGCCCGAGAATCCATCTGACACCAGTGCTTCAGTCCTCAGCAATTGTAAGGTTGGCATTACTATTCACTGAATGAGAAAGCCTGTAGCAGAAGCTGGTTTGGGTGCCATGTGAGGAGTCTGATTTTGGAAATGCTAAATTCAAGGTGCCTGTGAGACATCTACATGAGATATAAGCAGGAAGATAGGTGCACAATCTTAACACTTAGACAAGAGGACTTTGGTAGGGGTTTACCTTTCGGAAAGAACCATTTAGAAATAAGACTACTTAAAGTGACCTATAAAAATCATGTGCTCAGGTAAGATCTGACTTACTTCCATTTTCCTGGTGTAACTATTAATGGTACCCTCTTTCTTGCTCATAAATGTCCTTATTTAGAGAAAATCTTATATGGTTATCCTCTCCATGAAGTGAATAAAATATTCAATCAAAGATAACCATAATTATTTATGACATCACACATTTTGGTGAAATAATTCAATAATGTCTATTTTCTATAATGATATATTTAAACTTAAATTATTTTGGTAAAGTTTTTAGGAAAAAATTATAGATACATACTTCTTGCATATTCCTTGATGATAAAAAATGACACTGAACTTTTGTAAAGTAGACTTTTTTACTGGAATATCACAAATCTACAAAACATGAAATATTGTAACTAAATTCAATTAAGAACAGATAGTAAATTCAGAAGTCTTGAAGAATTTAAGACTCACTGGTGAAAAAATAATTTAACAGACCTAAAGTTAATGCAGTTTGGTGAATGAGAATCTTTCAAGAGTCATGGTATATCATCATTTGATGTTGATGCTTTTAAAATACTTTTAAAATGAGTAGCATTTCACCCAAATATTTCTTCCATCTGTGCTTTAATTTTAGCAGTTTAAATAATGTCTAGCACATTGTATTAGTTCATTCTCACACTGCTATGAATAACTGAGACTGGGTTGTTTATAATGAAAGGAGGTTTAATTGACTCACAGTTTTGCAGGCTATACAGGAAGCATGGCTGGAGAGGCCCCAGGAAAGTTACAATCATGGCAGAAAGCAAAGGGAAATCAAGCACATCTTCACATGGCAGCAGGAGAGACAGAGCAAAGGGGGAAGTGCTACACACTTTCAATAAGATCTCATGAGAACTCCATCACTATCATAAGAACAGCAAGGGGGAAGTCTACCCCAGGATCCAATCCCCTCCTGCCAGGTTCTTCCCCCAACATTGGGGATTACAATGAGATTTGGGTGGGGACACAGAGTCAAACCATAACACACATAGTCCATACTCGATGCTTACATGTTGAATGAATGAAGACATAATTTGGTGTCTCAAGACACTGCATGAGCTATAAAATATGGAATGTGTATGCTTTAATGAGAACAATTTTTTTAAAAACTACTGTATTAAAGAAAGATAATGTAATAAGGAAGGGTTAGCTAAGGTGGATAGATCTTCATAAACTCAAGTTTATGAAGTTTAGACTCAACTGGGGCCCTAGAGTCACGACCAAGTTGGCCGTGACTCTATAGCCGCAATTCAGGTCCATTGTATAATTGCTCACTTCCAGTAGTAGAGGACAGTCTTTGAACAGGAAAGACAGAGATGTTTGGAATAAGGTCACACTTGCAAAATGTGTTAGAATGGGCTATTATTTTGATTGTAAATGCCTCAACTTAGATAAATCAAGCATCAGGAATTTTTTAAAAAGTTAGGGTAGTGAGGAGTTTCATCTTACTACTCTTTCTAACTTTGCTTTCTGTTTGAAAAAAAATTTTTTTTATTATTATTTTTAATTGTATTTGGGCTCTGGGGTACACGTACACGTCCAGCATCCTGCAGGATTGCTGTATAGATACATACATGCCATGGTGGTTTGCTGTCTCCATCCACCCCCCGCCATTGCCTACCTCAGGCATTTCTCCCCATGTTATCCCTTCCCCACCTCCCCACCTCCTGCTGTCCCCCCTCTCTCCCCTCCATTCCCCCACCTAGCCCTGTGAGTGTTGTTCCCTTCCTTGTGCCCAACTATTCTCATTGTTCATCACCCACCTATGAGTGAAAACATGTGGTGTTTGGTTTTCTGTTCTTGTCAGTTTGCTGAGAATGACAGTTTCCAGATCCATCCATGTCCCTACAAAGGACACAAACTCATCATTTTTTTATGGCTGCATAGTATTCCATTGGTGTATATGTGCCACATTTTTTTTTCCAGTCTATCATCAATGGGCATTTGGGTTGGTTCCAGTTCTTTGCTATTGTAAACAGCGCCACAATGAACATACGTGTGCATGTGTCTCTATGATAGAATGATTTATAATCCCTTGGATATATATGCAGTAATGCGATTGCTGAGTCAACTGGGATTTCTATTTCTAGATCCTTGAGGAATCGCCACACTGTCTTCCACAATGGTTGAACTAATTTACACTCCCACCAACAGTGTAAAAGTGTTCCTATTTCTCCACATCCTCTCCAACATCTGTTGTCTCCAGATTTTTTAATGATCGCCATTCTAACTGGTATGAGATGGTATCTCAATGTAGTTTTGATTTGCATTTCTCTAATGACCAGTGATGATGAGCAGTTTTTCATATGTTTCTTGGCCTCTGTTTGAAAATTTTTATAATAAAAAATTCAAATGTAGATTACCACCAATTTGAACCAGTTGAGTTTATTGAATTTCTTGCACCCATGCTAATAGTAAAATAGAAATTAATATAAAGTGTGTCATACAGTACAGGCTTGTATCACATATGAGTGTTTCATAAAATTTAGAAAATGGCATTGATATATATAAATTAGCAATATTCTCCATTCACGGCATGGCTATTACTCAGGCTATCACTTGTTAATTTGAAGATATTTGGCTCAAGGTTCTCAATGAATAAGCAGGTACTTTTAAGGAGGTGAAGCCTCAATTTTTGTTTATGACTGTTTTCAACTACAGTGAGAGAAAGAAAAGAAAATATTACCAGTCTATGTATGGAAGATTATTGTGTCTGTTACTGTTTCTAATATTACCACTAGTTTTTCAGAGTTCATCCACAAACAATTCATTTACAAAAACATTTAATTTCTTTAGATAAGATTATCTTATTTTAACTTGCATTATATAATGACATACACTCAGAAACTAATTAAAATGGTTTCACATGATTTTTTGGTCACATTGCAAGGAGTGGTGAAGATCTAAACTAATGGGTTCATTTAAAAAAGTCAAGTATTGATGGTTTTACTTCTGTGGCCATGATGATACAAAAATTCCTGCATCATTTATTTCCCTTTATCTCCCCCAGAAGTCACTACAATATTGTACCAAAGGGATCAACAGGATAATATGGAGGTATCAGAGAGAAAGTGGAGGGAAATCAGAAGAAACGAAAGTGAGAAATAGGTATGTAAAATGAGAGTCATTGTAATATACAGTCATCCCTCGGTATTCCTGGGGGATTGGTTCCAGAACCTCCCTCAAATACCAAAATTCAAAGATGCTCAAGTCGCTGGTATAAAATGGCACAGCATTTGTGCATCGCCTATGCATGCCCTCCCTTATACTTAAATCGTCTCTAGATTACCTATAATACCTAATGCAGTATAAGTGCTGTGTAACTAATTCTTACACTGTATTTTTTATTTGTATTTTGTTTTACTGTTGTTTATTTATTGTGTTTTTTCTTCTGAACATTGCTGAATCCCACAATGTGGAACCAGAATTAGGGGGGACTCCCTGTAATTGTCAGCGAGGATATGTATGGGAGAGTGTGGAACCTAAGAAACAAATTATTTATGGATAAATAGCAGTTGCTAAACATTTTATGGTTTGAATTTAATGTAGTCTGACATCCGTCAGGAAAGTATTCTGTGCTTAAATGGATTCCTTGTTGATCTCAATCATTCTGAAGCAGCAAGGGGAGTACACATTTTTCTCAAACTATCCCTTAGAAGCATCTATATCTAAGCAAGTGTACTGGACAGAAAACTGAATTACATATAATATTTTTTTGCAATTTGGAAGAAAAATTATAAATAGAATAAAATGGCTTTGTCCAGATTATGTAATCATGTATGTTTTAATAACTTTTTGGCACAAAGAAGATAAAAGAAATTCTTTTAAATAATACATGATATATAAGAGGATTCAAATCTCATAAAACCCAAAAATGTAATGATGATCAACAGTGGCATGCCAAGGGTGGGACAGTAGGAATGCCATCCTAGATTTAGTTAGTAATGGGGAGGGGTGGAGAGGAAGGGGTTTGGAAGGTGGTGGTACATTGTCTGTAGACAATAATAATAAAAAAATCTAACCTGAACACACCTACTTCTATTATTACTATGCTTTAGCTTTTGTTGGTGTAAGTTCTAGATCAGGGTTGCAAACTTTTTCTACAAATGGCCATCTGGAAAAAACTGTAGGCTTTGCAAGCCCTACGTCTTTGTAGCTGCAACTCTGCCTTGTATCTGGAAAGCCACCATTGACAATAAACAAATGATGGATGTGGCTTTATTGGCTCTCGCTTTCCTCATAGAAAGATCAGGTGTCCCACCCAGCACTGTGTGCCTTCTGAGAGCCTGGTGTGGAAAGTGGCTTCCCTTCCATTGGCATAGGCCTTAGCCGTGAGTCTTGTAAGCATACAGGACCCACAATGCATCTATGTGGATGCTTTAGGAGTACAGTTGGGACATCTTTCACCTCTCCCCTCCGCAGTGAGATGAAGTACAGATGGACCAGCTCCTTCTAAATGCAGGCTGGGATGAAGAGGATACTGAGGAGAATAGGAGAGGTGCCTCTCTTTCGCAGCTGACTGTGAAGCTTTATTGTATCACACTGCAAGTTTGGGATTGCGTGCTTCCACAGTAAAACTTAGTGAAAGACGATGAATACATTTTCATCTTAACCAATATCAATCTTAGACTGTAGGAAGAGGGGAAGCCTGAAGGCAGCTTCAGAAACTGTTTTTTTTGCTCATGAGAAACATGATTTCACACTATTTCCAACTTCTAAATGAGCTGCCAGGGAACAGAATTTTAAAGCAATGGAACTTCTGTGAGACATTCAATTATTCCTTCCACATATTAATCCTCATACATCAAAACTGCAAACCCAATAAAGATTGAAATCATCCACTTATGACTTATGTTAGACTAAAGCCTTGCATCTCTTCTTCCAATAATCTGTATATAAATCTATCTGATGCTATGATAGAGACCATTATTTTGCACCTACTGAACAGACTCATGCAGACTTCTGAGCAATATTTATTAAACCTAATTCCTTTTGTTGACTTCTGTAGGGGATACAGATGGTTGGAATTATTTTAATATTATAAGCCTTACACAAATAGGCCATAGTTCCAATATATTTTATTAGGAGGGAGAATTTGCCCAGTAATAATTGTTGATATAAAGATGCTGGAAAAAATGTAATTTTAAGCCACTTGAAATCTAATTATATAGTTTTCATTTTATTGCAATCAATACAAGATTAAGACAGAGATTTTGATTCCATCGTAAATGGCTCAGAGTAGGTCATTCTCTTAGTCAGTTTGGGATGTTATGACAAAGTGCCACAGACTGGCTGGCTCTGTAAGAAGTTCAACAGAAGTTCATTTCTCACAGTTCTGGAGGCTGGAAGTCTGAGATCTGGGTGCCAGCATGGCCAGGTTCTGGTGACGGCCCTCTCCAGCATTGCAGACTGCCAACTCTTCATTGTATCCTTGTGGTGGGAAGAAGGCAAGAGACATCTCTGAGGCACCCTCCTCCCCGTGTTTAAAATATTGCATTTATTTATTTAGAGAAAATGTCTTGGTCTGACACTTAGGCTGGAGTACAGTGGTGCCATCATAGTGATCACTCAAGTGATCGTCACCCCTCAGCCCTCCCACCCCCAACGAGTAGGTGGGACTACAGGTGTACACCACCATGCCTGGCTAAGTTTTAAAATTTTTTTGTAGAGAGGGAGTCTCACTTTGTTTAGCAGGCTCATGTGAAATTCCTCTCTTAAAGCAATCCTAGCACCTCAGCTTCCCAAAGTACGGGGATTATGGGAATGAACCACTGTGCCTAGCCCGAGTTCCTGTTCATAAGGCACTAATCCCATTAATGAGACTGTACTCTCAAGACCTGATCAACTCTCAAAGCCCCCACCTCGTAATACTATCACCTTGGGCATTAGGATTTCAACACATGAATTTTGAGGATACACAAGCATTCAGTCCATTGCCATTCTCAGTAAATTGAATCCATCTAACAAATTCTTGTTGAGTAGTGTACTAGACATTGGGTGTTCAATATGAGCAAAACAGACAAAAATTTTACCATCATTGAGCTCTGGAATACACACACACACACACACACACACACACACACACACACACACTAGAGAGACATGAATCAATTAATCGCAAATACAATTAACACTGCAATTCTTTTTAGGGGTATGAGGAAGAAAAACATTGTATTTGAATAATGCATTGTAGGGAAATTTGCCTCCCTGAAGACTACATATTTGATCTACTCTGGGAAGAATAACAGTCACTGGGTAAAGAGACATAAAGAAGTGTTCCAGGCAGAAGGGAAATCCTGTGGTGGAGAAAGCATGCTGGATACTTAGGCCTGAGGCAAGGCCAACGCATACCACCTGGTGGTAAACATGGTACAAGGTAAGCCTAGAAATCAGGGTCCAGACCCCACAGGACTTATAGGCCAAGCTAAGGAATTTTATGTTAATTAGAGGGAGTTAATATTCCCCATGGGGAAGAGAGGCTGGATGCAACCAAATTGTGTTTGGAAAACATCACTCTTGTAAGAATGAAAGGTAACATAGCTGACTCCATCTTGCTTCCTACCTCACAAGCAAACTAGTTTTACTCATTCCTGAAAGTAGGCCAAGCTAATGATGAGAGGTATTTAGTTTATAGTTTAACTATAAGGATGATAACAGTCCCTTCCCAATACTACTCCTGAGAAGGTAAGGAGGGTTTGTACAAAAGCAGCCATATTTAAAGATTTATAGAAGCACTGTGACCTGACCAAGAGCAAAGAAATTTTGCAAACTCCTCAAACCCTTGCTGATGCCCAGATGTCTGTGGTCACCTGTTACCTCCTGACTTCAATGCCCTCCTTATTCCCCTTCCCCTAATATAAAAAGAAGCTTGAGATTCCTGCCTTTTAAGATGCTTCTACAGGACATTAGTCCACCATCTTCTTGATTTGCTAGCTTTCTGAAATAAAGTCACCTTCGTGCCACAATACCTTGTCTCTTGACTTGTTGGCTATCATGTGGTGAACGGCACAAGCTTTGGACTCAGCTACACTCTGGCTGCAGGAAGTGAAGAAATGGGATGCAGAGAGGAGTGGGTGCAGGTGTACCATCGAGTAAGGTGCTGCAAGTGCACAATGAGGTCATTGTGGTGATCCAGGTGAAAGTCTACTAGGTCATAGGCTAGGGACCGTGGCTGTGGAAAAGAGAGGAGACATTAAATTTAAGGCTAGCTTTTGAGACACGCAAGAAGAGATATGAAATAAAGAGTAGGATATAGAGGTCTGAAGTTCAGAGAGGTCTGAGCTGAGACACAAACAGATAAGTCATTAATACAGACATACAGATATCTCAGGTTACTTAGGGAGAGAGTACACAGTGAGAAGCAGACAAAGTTTAGACTTGAACTCTGAGGAAGGCAAACATTTAATACAGTTATTTTGCAGGTTTTCAGCCATGATTTCTCTGAATATGTGTCATGCTCCTCTCTCTCTCTCCTGTCATTCTGTGACATCTATTATGTGTATGTTGCTGTGCTTTACAGTGTCCCAGATTTCTTTGGGCACTGGTTTTGGCAGGGCTCTTTTTGACTGGTGCTTGTCCTGGCTGCACCCAGCTGGTAGACTCTGGGTTGCAGGCTGATTGCCCTATTGTTTCCAGCAATGCCCTGAGGCATCAATTGCCCCACACATCAAACCAATCATATAACACTTCTTTAAATGAATAATTTCTGCGTCAGTGTGTGATACTTTTTCTTGCCCCAGGCAGGCTCCTCCCAGTGATGTCTTTTCCGTGTTCTCTTGGGCAAACTAGCTGACCTGCAATTTCTTGTGTATTATCAATTAATCTAATCTTTCAATCAATCTATCTCCTCTTAGTTGGCTTTCTTGATGACTTTCACCATTTTTGAGAGTACCCTTACACTTGAACCTCTCTACACTCTGTTGCAGATGGAATCAATTTCTATGGGAATAGAAACTGTGGGTTTATGGCTTGTTTCTCTCACTAGCCAAAACTTCTGAGCCAGAAATCTGTAGCTGAAGATGAGGACAACGGTGCAATTCTTTCTGAGTGACATTCCCACTATAGAAGCTGAGCGCTCAGTGGAGGTAGCAGGTAGTACATTCATGTCTTCTTGGTTTGCCTCTCCTGAAAAGGAACCAGTGCCTTATAAGCTAGCACAAAGGCAATCCAGGTGAGCATCTGTCTTATGGGTGAGGGCTGGGCAGAGAAAAGGGAGCCTGTACCTTTTGGCCATACTTACCTGGAACTTGGAGCCTCAACAACAGTTAGCTGGAGGCAGAATGAGAAATGCTGACATCCTGCCCCTCCTGGGAAGAAAGCCCTCTTACTAGCTGCTGGGAGGAGAGGAGCTGTGTTTTCTTGACTATACCAGTCTGGAGTAGAATTTCTACCACACTGTGTTGGGACAGGAAAGGGAGGGAGTGAGTTTGAATTTAAATACCACAGACTCATTATTCTTACCAAATTTTTAAAGATTTTCTTCATTTATTTCTTCATTTGCCATATGCTCTTGGGACCATTTCCAGACACTTTAAATGGTTGTTTAAAAAAATGTTTACCACTTTTGCTGGTGGCAGGGGTCATGGGGGCAGGTGTCTGCATGGTTCCTCATAGTGTGATGCTGGAAGTTTCTTTCTGAAAACTAACTTTGAGCAGCAGTGATAGAGGAGGATCCCTGCTCTCCTTCAGTAAGCTGTGAAGGAAAGAAGGATCGACCAGTGAGGTAGAGAAAAATGAGAGGCTGTGTCATCAAAGCCAGGAGACCATTTCTGGTAGGCCAAGCGAGACTGAAAATGTGCATTGGGTTGTACATAGGAAGTCACAGGCATTGTTAGTTTTGGTGGAATGATGGTTCTGGAAGCCAGCTAGGAGTGCAGTGGGATGGGAGCCAGGCAAATAAGTGGATATAAAGAATATCAATAACTTTTGTATTTTTAAAATATAAAATATATAATTAGAAAATAATGTATAATGATCTTCCATGTTCCTGCCACCTAGCTCTATCAGTTCTTAATGTTTCGCCATATTTGCTTCAGATTAAAAAATATATAGAGAGCAACTTGACTTTCCCTGTATTAATCTCAATCCCACTTCCTACCTTCCAGAGATAACCATTATTGTTAATTTGGTGTCTTCCACGTCTGTGTAGTATATTTAATCCTATCACTACATTTATATGTTTGTATAAATAACATTATTGCTTTGCAAGTCTGCAATCTGAATAGAAATGGTATTATATATCATATTTCTTTCTGCAACTTGTTTTTTTAAGCTCAATATCATATATTAGAAATTTATTGACATATCCACTGGAGATATAGCTCAGGTTTATTTATATAATAAATATGCCTTAATTTAGCAACTTCCATTGATGGATATTTAAACTGTATCCAAGTTTTAAAAATTATAAACAGAGTTGCACTTAACGTTTTCGTTTGGGCCTCCTTGCATGCCTATGTCCAACTATTCCTGGGAATGGGAATGCTGTGATGGGAGGTAACATGCCTGGAGTTTTCCCAGAGAGTGATGGTGGCTCTCACAGTATCACCTACAGCATATGAACTTCTGTTACCTTCACATCCTCATCCTCAACACTTGGTGTTTTCATACTTTCTAACTTGGCCTTTCAGATGGATGGGAAAAGGTATCTCACTGTGGCTTTAATTTCTTTTTCCTTACTTTTTTTTCCCCTTGAGATGGGTTCTCACTTTGTCATCCAGGCTGGAGTGCAGTGGTATGATCTTGGCTCACTGCAACCTCTGCCTCTTAGGCTCAAGCAATCTTCCCTCCTCAACCTCCTGAGTAGCTGGGACCACAGATATGTGCCCCCATACCCAGCTGATTTTTTTGTATTTTTGGTACAGACAGGGTTTCGCCATGTTGCCCAGGCTGGTCTGAAACTCCTGAGCTCAAGCGATCAACCTGCCTCAGCCTCCCAAAGTGCTGGGATTACAGGCATGAGCCACTGCGCCTGGCCTGTGGCTTTGTTTTCTTTTCCCCATTACTCATGAAGTTGAGCATCTTCATGCTACTTGCTGGCAACTTAGTTTCCTTTCCTGAATTGCTTTTTTATCTTTTTTTAAAAATATATATTTTATTGCAGTTTAGGTTCGGGAGTACATGTGAAGAACATGCAGGATTGTTGCACAGGTACATAGCAATGTGGTTTGCTGGCTCCATCCCCATCACCTATATCTGGCATTTCTCCCCATGTTATCCCTCCCCTACTCTCTACTCCCCACTGTCCCTCCCCTAGTCCCCCACAACAGACCTCAGTGTGTGATGCTCCCCTCCCTGTGTCCATGTGTTCTCATTGTTCAAAACTCGTCTGCTTTTTTATCTTTTTGCTCATTCTTCTCTGGAGATTTTTGTTATTTTCCTTATTGAATTGTGGGAATTCTTTATGTATGCTGGACTCTAATCTTTTATCAAGAATGTACATTACAAGTATATTTTTCCAATCTGTACCTTGTTCCTCAGTTTGTTTTGGTGTCTTTCTTTGAACAGATGTTTTAAATTTTAATGTTTTCAGGCATACAAATGGCAGCTTTTATGGTTTGTTCTTATTGTTTTTGTTATTTGAAACAGGCTATTTTGTTTTGGTTTTCTCTTTTTATATTTCATTTATCATTGATGTTAGCAGAGGGGGTGGATCAAAACATGAATTTATTACTCCATCTGGATATTCTAAATAACTCTTAAAGACATTATGAAAGGCCAAAGGAAGATATGATACTGTGTGAGGTACAGTGAGGGTCACATTAGAGTGCACTTAAAAAAAATGTCAGGAACTTATAAAAAAGTAATGGGAAGGATCCAAAGTAGGAGATGACTAATTCAAGGAATGCATCTGCTTGAGATGAAGAGGTTGAATATGCAGAGATAAGATTAGATTACTATGCATATTCACACATAATTATTATGTAAGTGTACTGGGATCCTGAAAAGCTGGAAAGCAATGGAACAAATGGCCAAGGGAGTTCTGGCCCAGGTAGGAGGAACAGCCTTCCTATTGTTAACAAAAGGGAAGAAGCCAGGTCGTGTGAGATGCAGCTGAGTTAGGAAGGCAAGGCTGTCTCACCTGATGACTTCTTTTTCTCTGCAAATAGAAATAACTCATCATCTGCAGAGAGAGAAAAAGGCTAGGATGGAAGAAGATTGATGACTTCCATCTTTTGAAAAAAGTAGAGCAACTAGGAAACACTGTGAAGGATTAGGAGAATGAGTTGAGAAGAGGAATCTAATAGGTTTTCCAGCAACATTCAAGACCCACATGAAGTATTTAAGAATTCATAGTGTAATCAGTTATCACTGTGGTGTGACCTTTAGCAGCAGTTTGTTCTCAGGGGCAGGCATAGAAGCAGAAGATCAAGACGAATCAAGGCAGCTGTGCCACTGCACAATGACTGTGGAATACAGGCTGGATAAAGTAGGTAAAGGAAGAAAATGATCATGGATAGAGGGAAAGTGGAGAGGACATAAAACCTCATTACTTAGAGAGGAGTTGCCAAGCAGGCTGGAAAGCCAGCGATTGTAGGCGAGCAGTGTCTGAGTGAATAATTTTTGGAGTTGGCACTGTTACAAGAAATGACAAGGTCCAGAGTGCAGTTTTGTGATGGACACCTGATAGCAGTAGAGGAAAATGGGTTTTGAGATTAGCATTTTGTGAAAATGAAAATGTCAAATTCAACTATTGGCAGAGCTTAGGGGTAGGAAGAAATGCAAGCCAGGTGCCAGAGTGGTCAGTCACTGGGGAGGGTGAACCAGAGTTCAGTGAGGAGGAGAGCAGCATGTGCAGTTTTAAAAGAGCTAGGTTATTTTTATGTATTTTTTGGCTGTTTTACAATAGAATGGAAGGGTGACGGAAGTAAGAAGGAGCTCAACTCTACTTTCTGACCCTGAGGTATCTGAGGTGTTAGGAATGCCCAGTCTCTATGTGGAATAGGGTACTTACAGGGAGGGTCATTGGCAAAGGCTTGGGGGTGATGTTCTGTGGTCCTATGAAGCTGGGGCCCATAGGTCACAGCTGAAGGTTTGGGGAGGTAGAAGGACTGGAGCAGGGCAAGGCCACATGCACAACTGAGAGCATGAGGGTGCAATCGAGGATCACAGAGTGCGGCAGGATTGGCAGCTGCACTTTGCTCACTGGCTGAAGAAAACTGGTCTAACTCCAGCAGTGGATTCAGAGTGAGGAGAAGGGACACTGGGTCTCACCACCAGAGGACCCATCGCATGTGCTTGGGTGAGGGCAGCCTGGGAAGAGATGGATCCCACATGCTGCCTGGACAGCTAACAGACCAACACTTTACTCTGGCTGACTTCTGAGTCCCTACCTGACAAGGCACCAGAACTGAACAATTGCACACAGCTCTTGGGGCTAATGGTGGAGAGATGGAGTTGCTTGAAGACGCGGCTCACTTAGGACTCACGTGGCAGAGAGACAGCGTGGATTTGGGGAGAAATTGGGCCTGCCTAAGGCGGTAGCTGCCTGGTGATTGTGTGGAACCACAGCACCATCTTCTCAGGCCAATGAAACAAATTATTATTTATGTATAAGTAGCAATTCTATTGCTATTCAGATTTGATTTTGTTACCTTATTTAGCAGAAAGTACGAAGATTTTCCGTATACTCCCTCCCCAACCCTACGGTTTCCTCTATTACTAACATGTTGCATTGGTGTGTTACATTTTTTTCAATTGACAAACCAACATTAAAGTATTATTGTTAATTGAAGTCCATAGTTTACATTAGGGTTCATTGTTTGTGTTATATATCATGTAGGTTTTGAGAAATGTATAATGTCATGTATCCACCAATACAGTATGATACGAAATAGTTTCACTGTCCTAAAAATTCTCTGTGCTCCACCTGTTCATTCCATCCCACCTCTCACCCACTTCTCAACCCGTGACAAACACCAATCTTTCTGTTGTTTCTATAGTTTTGCCTTTTTCAGAATGCCCTGTAACTGAAATCATACAGTGTGTAGTTTTTTCACATTGGCTTCTTTCACTGCAAAATTTGTTTAAGGCTTCTGTATGTCTTCTTGTGGCTTGTTAGCCCATTTCACTTTTATTGCTGAATCATATTCTGTTATATGGATCTACCATACTTTGTTTGTCCATTCATGTATTAAGGGACATCTTCATTTCTTTCAAGTGTTGGCAATGATGAAGACAGCTAATCTACATGCATTTGAAGGTTTTGGTGTAGACGTAAGTTGTCATCTCATTTTGGGAAGTACTAAGGAGTGCCATTGCTGGATCATATGGTTGAGATTATGTTTAGTTTTCTAAGAAACTGTCAAACTGTCTTCCAAGGAGTTGTACCATTTTGCATTCCTACCAGCACTGAATTTCTGTTGTTCCATATCTTTGGCAGCACTTGCTGTTGTAAGTGGTTTGAATTTTGGCCATTCTACAAGGTGGGCACTGGTATCTAATTACTGTTTTAACTGACAGTTTCCTAAGATGCTGTTGAGCATCCATCCTTTTGTATGCTGACTGTTAACGGTATGTCTTCTTTCATCTCTTCAGATTTTTTTGTCTACTTGTTTAATTGTGTTGTTTTCTTATTGTTGAATTTTAAGAGTTCTTTTTATATTTTGGATAACATTCTTTTACATGTTTTGCATGTATTTTCTTCCAGACTCTGGGTTGTCTTTTCATTCTCTTAACAGTGTCTTCCACAGAAAAGTTTTAAATTTTAATTATGTCTAATTGATCAATATTTTATTTCATGGATTCTGCTTTTGGTGTTGTATCTAAAAGTCATGGCCAAATGCGTTGTTACCTACGTTATCTCCTAAATACAGCCTTCTGGAAATTTTATGATTTTTGTATTTTACATTTAGATATATGATTAATTTTGAATTAATTTTTGTTAAAAGTGTAAGATCAATGTCTAGATTTATTTATATACTTTTTGCATGTGGTTGTCCAGTTGTTCCAACACCATGTTTAAAAAAGACTATATTTTCTCTATTGTATTACTTTTGCTCCTTTGCCAAAGATCAGCTGACTACATTTATGTGACTCTATGTATGTGCTCTCTATTTTGGTTTATTGATCAATTTGTCTATTCGTTTATAATACCACACTCTCTTGAAGTGAAGTAATGCCAGTCCTCTGACTGGCACTTTTTTTCTGAATATTGTTTTGGCTATTCTGGGACTTTTCCCTCTCCATGTAAACTTTAGGATCAGTTTGTTCATATTCACAAGTAACCTGTTGGGCTTTTGATTGGGTTTGTATTGAATCTATATTTTAAGTTGGGAAGAACTAATATCTTTTTTTTTTTTTTTTTTCTTTTTTTTGAGATGGAGTCTTGCTCTGTTGCTCAGGCTGGAGTGCAGTGGTGTGATCTTGGCTCACTGCGATCTCCGAGTCCCAGGTTCAAGTAATCTCCTGCTTCCATGTCCTGAGTAGCTGGGACTACAGATACATACCACCACACCTGGCTAATTTTTTTGTATCTTTCATAGAGATGGGGTTTCACCATGTTAGCCAGAATGGTCTCGACCTCCTGACCTTGTGATCTGCCCACCTCAGTCTCCCTAAATGCTGGGATAACAGATGTGAGCCACCGTGCCTGGCTGGGAAGAACTAATATCTTGATGATATTGCGTCTTCCTATCCATGAACATGGAATATGTCTCAAATTTTTAGAACTGATTTTCTTTTTTTTTTTAATTTTAATTTTAATTTTTATTATTTTTTTACTTTATTTTTTTTAGATGGGGTTTCACCATGATGGCCAGGCTGGTCTTGAACTCCTGACCTCAGGTGATCCACCCACCTTGGCCTCCCAAAGTGCTAGGATTACAGGTGTGAGTTTTTTCATCAGAATTTTATAGTTTTCCTTATATAGATCTTTGTTTTAAAATGTAGGGCTTTTTTGTTTTTTTAAATATGATCCAACAATTATTTCTGGGCATATGTTCAAGGGTGGTAAAACTAGTATGTCAAAGAGATATCTGTACTTCTTTTTTTATTGCAGCATTATTCATAGTAGACAAGATATGGAATCAAATGAAGTGTCCACTGATGGAGGAATGGATAAAGAAAATGTGACACATACCACACACACACAAACACAAACACACACACCCAAACACACACACACACACACACACACACACACACACACACACACACAGAAATACTATTCAGCCTTAAAAGACAAGAAAATCCTCTTATTTGTGACAACATGGATGAAACTGGGGGGACATTATGCTGTATGAAATAAGTCTGGGACAGAATGAGAAATAATTCATGATCTCCCTTTTGTGTGGAATCTAAAATAGTTGGGAAGTAGAAGCAGACAGTAGAATGGTGGTCACCAGAGCCTGATGGTAGGGGTGAGGAGATTGAATGTGGAGAGGTTGGCCAAAGAGTACAAAGTTTGAGTTAGACAGGATGAACAAGTTTTGGTGATCTATTTACAGCATGATGACTATAGTTAACAATAATGTATTAGATATTTGAAAATTGCTAAGACAGTAGTTCTTAAATGTTCAATGTTCTCACTACAAGAAAGGTAAGTATGTGAGGTGATGGTTATGTTAATTAGCTTAATTTAGTGATTTCTCAGTGTGTGTATGTGTGTGTGTGTGTGTGTGTGTAATATTGTACACTGAATATATGTAGTATATAATTTTTATCAATTATACCTTAGTAAAACTGAGGGAAAAGAAATAGAAATGGAGGTTTTATTATTATTCAAGTATGGTGAGGATAGCACATCAGGAGATGACTGCCATTAAAAAGATAGTTACCAAGAAGATAGGGCACACCACATCGTGAAGGCACCACACAGGGAAGTGCTAAGGTTGATCCGGAAGCAGAAAGAGGGAGGAAAATTTAACAAGAGGCTTTCTTGTGGTTTCTGTCAGAAAAAATGGCTAAGGCAGGCTAAGGAAGTTTAGGATTGGCTCATTTGAATATATTTCAGCCAACTCTCAGGTTTAGGGTACCCAGACCTGGCATGGAAATTAGGGCATGGAAATATTTGCCCTGAGTGTGAGAATTACATAGAGAAAATTGGGGGTGGAGGCCAGGGGATATGGACTTTGGATTGCTTATTTTGCATATGGAATGTATGCTCTTGGGTGAGTTCTTTACTATCTGTAGAAAGTAGCTAACACTGGGAGGGGCAGATCTTCCCTGGTCAGGGAAGAGTTAGATAACAGAGCATCAAAAATACAGAAAAAATAATACAATATAATTAATAGAATCTTGTGCATACTTTGTTAGATTTATACCTAAGTATTCCAATTTTTGTTGTTAATGCATATGGTGTTAAGTTTCAAATTCCAGTTGTTCATTTTAGGTATATAGCAAAGCAATTGACTTTTGTGTATTAAACTTGTATCCTGCAGCCTTGCTGTAATCACTTATTAGATCCAGTAGATTTTTAGTGATTCTTGGAAATTTTTTACATAGGCAATCATGGCATCTGTGAATAAAGTTTTATTTCTTCCCTCTCAATCCATATACCTTTTATTTGGTTTTCTTATTTGTTGCATTGCTTGGATTTCCATTACAATGTTGAATAGTTGTAGTGAAAGATGACATTTTTGTCTTGCTCCTGATCATAGTGGGAAAGCATCTAGTTTCTCATCATTAAAATGTTAGCAGTAGGTTTCTTGTAGATGTTCTTTCTGGAGAGTTTCCTTCTATTCCTAATTTGCTGAGAATTTTTAATTATAATGAATGGGTGTTAAATTTTGTCAAATGCTTTTTATGTATCTGTTGATATAATCATATGATTTTTCTTGTCTAGCCTGTTGATATAGTGGATTAATCAGTTTTTAAATGTTTAATCATCCTTACTTACCTGAAATAAATCTCACTTTAAAAATAGACATATTTTAAAAATTGAACATGTTTAGGTTATCAGTTTTTCCTATGTGAGTTTGTATCTTTTAAGAAATAGGTCCATTTCATGTAACTGATAAAATCTGCGGGTAAAGAGTTGTTAGTAATAGCTTTTATTATCCTTTTAATGTCTGTGGGACCAGTAGTGAGGGCCTCTTCATTTTTAATATTAATGATTTATGTCTTCTATTTTCTTGGTTACCCTGGTTAGAGACCTATCAATTATCGATCTTTTCAAAGAACCAGCTTTTGTTTTTATCAATTGTCTCTACTGTTTTTCTGTTTTAAATTTTATTGATTTTTATTATTTCTTTTTTCTTCCATTTACTTTGCATTTGCTTTTTTAAAAAATTTATAGTTTCCTAAGGTGAAAGCTTAGATTACTAATTTTAGAGTTTTCTTCTTTTTAAATACATGCATTCAATGTCATAAATTTCCTTTTAATCACTGCTTCCATTACATGCCATACGTTTTGATAGGTTGTGGTTTTAGTTTTATTTGTTCAAAATGTGTTTAAGTTCTTATTGAGACTTCTCTGACCATACGATATTTAGAAGTATGTTGTTTAATCTCCAAGCATTTTGGTATTTTCTAGCTATCTTTCTGTTATGAATTCTAGCTTAGCTTCACTGTGGACTAAAAACATACTTTGCATGATGTCTATTCTTTTAACTTTGTAAGTTATGTTTTATGGCCCAGGATGTAGTCTGTCTTAGTAAATGTCCCATGTGAACTTGAGAAGGATGTACATTCTGCTGTTGTTGCATGATGTATTCAATAAATGTCAATTAGATCAAATTGATTGATGGCTTTGTTTCAGTTCAACTCTACCCTCAATGATTTTCTGCCTGCAGGATGGGTCAATTACTGATAGAAAATAGTGAAGTCTCTAACTTATGGTAGTACAGTTGCCTATTTCTCCTCTCAGTTTGATCTGTATTTGCCTTGTGTATTTTGATGCTCTGTTGTTAGGCACACACATTAATGACTGCAATTTTGTCGTGGAGAGCTGGCCCCTTTATCATAACTGATGAGGGGCCAGCTGATGAGTTTTTTAAAATTTTTGCTCTGCATTTGCTCTGTCTGAAATTGAGTTATTTACGCCCCTTTCTTTTGATTATTGTTATGGCATGTTTGTCTTCATCTCTTCACTTTTATTCTATCTGTCTTTCTATTTAAGTGGGCTTCTTATGGACAACATATATTTGGATATTGTGGGGAAGGGTTATCCACTCTTATAGTCTCCATCTTTTAATTGGTATATGTAGAACATTCATATCTAAGATGAATATTGATATTGTTGGAGTAATATCTACTACATTTATAACTTTTCTATTCATTGCTCTTTCTTTTCTTTCTTTCTTGCAATCATTTTCTGCTTTTTTTGATTTTGAGTGATCATTTTATATAATTCCATTTTCTCTCCTCTCATATCAATTATAAGTCTTTCAAAAAATATTTGGTGGTTTCCCTAGAGTTTAAACAAATTCTATGAAATAATGATAGCATCATCTGTTTTAGGAAAGAAGAGTGCTTTGTAAAATATAAATTTAATTTACTAATATTTGGATTTAAAGACATTTATTAAAGATTATATACA
Organism: Sapajus apella; assembly: GCF_009761245.1. Taxonomy (NCBI): domain Eukaryota; kingdom Metazoa; phylum Chordata; class Mammalia; order Primates; family Cebidae; genus Sapajus; species Sapajus apella. The sequence continues at coordinate 850,929 of NW_022437074.1, forward strand.
AAATGATATTTCAATAGATCAGTGGAAAAATAGAGAACAAAACACTGTTCTTTCTACTTTGCACAAATTTTCTTCTTTAAATCGTGTGCAAATTTATGGTGTATAAGAGAAAATTTGTTGTATGTATATAATGTGTAGTGATCAAAGCAGGGTTTTCAGGGTTTTTACCACCTGTGAGCAATACAATACATTTTTAAAAGTATAGTCATCATACTCTGCTATTCAACCTTGAATTGAGTGCTTTTTAATTGTTGATTAAAATTCTTCATGGCTTTTTATGTATCTTAAGATTTATTCTACATATCTGCAAAGTAAGAGCACTATTGCATTTTGTTGCTTCCATTGTTATGCTATTATAATTGCTTTTTCCGTATTAGTGCAAAACTTTTTATAAACACAATTTGAATGGATACACAGCATCCATTTAAGATGCCAACATTTATGCATCGATTTCCCTATGATTGACCAATTATTTCTAATATTACACTGTTATAGTAAATACTGTGACAAGCCCCAATGGGGAATCATAGTAAATATGGGGAAGCTTTCCTCATATTTAAGATTATCTATCTAGAATATTTCCTGAATAAAAGTTACATGGCTGCAGTGTACAGTCAGTTTTAAGGGTCCTGAGAAATACTGCCAAACTGCCCTCCTGAAAAGGTACACCAATTTACTGTTCTGCTAGCAAGATGTGAGCCTGCTGATTTCATTTGACTCCTCATCACTGAGTTTTACATAAATAACATTTACTAATTTCATGAGCAATTTTCTATATTTTCTGATTTCCAGTTTTAAAATTCCATAGCATCCTGTTTGTTTCCAACTGTAAAGGAGTATGAACTTGCTTATCAGCATACTAGGGAGAAGGAATATGTCTTATTCTACCTTTGTTTAGTAATTATTAAAATAAATATTTCAAACACACCTTGTGTTACTTTCCCTGTGATGTACATACTTATTTGTATACATATTTCAAATCAGAATCGTTAGCTGATTATCTCAAGAATAAACAAACATTCAATCAGGCGTCATTAGTATTCATACTGGAAACAACCAACATCTTCATTGTGAATGATCAAAATTGCCCAGCCTGCAGAGAAGAGATGAAGCAGAAACAATTGCTATAGAAACTAAAAGCACAATGCCTTTCAGATTCCATGAAGAGCATGCATTTTTTCTTCCTGCACACCTGTTTTCATTTGTGCTTTCAAATTGAAAGTTTACGGTGAGTCCCAACAACAGGTTGAATATGGGAAAGACAATCATTGCTTTAGCCATTTTGGCTTTATTACAAGAAGTGTAGTTGAGAAATATCATTTTATAATTCTGCAATAGGAAGGAATAAAGTGACTTCTCTTTTTTGTGTGTCTTGGAGCACCTCCGCTGCACCTGCATTGGCACTGACATCTACACAAGCACATGTTGAAAATATAATTCGGGGAAACAGGCTCTAGTAAGAAGCAGCATATGCTAATGATTTACCTAAAATAACATTTTTTGCTAATTCTTCCCATTAATCCCAATTACAACTTTCTGGGTAAAGGAGGAGCCTTGCAGGATACAGGTTTGAGCTCAGGACAGTTCCCTGGTATGAGATTATGAGTTTAACTCTTTAAATTCAGAGCTCTTGCTCTTCTGATGCCAGAATGTCTGTCCCTCATCTCTCAAATAAGATCCACAGGCAGAATTCTACTTTTCATTTTTCTTTCCCTGATAGCTGGAGGTGCTGATGTGACTTGGAAGTGTCCTGCTAAATTTGCTTTATGGCCTCCATCCAAGTGACCCCTTTGGTCCACCTAAATGGAAAGTCCAAGTGTGTGGAGGGATGATGTGGGCATAGGGCTTTTCATTTCTTGAAGACCCCATACATTTGACTGATGAGGGATGTGATTTGTCAATTTACCTTTGTGAGAGTAACATTAGTCAATATCAATCAGCAAGCCCTTCTGCATCTCCATTGCCAAGGTTCCGTGTTGGTTTCCTTCAACTCTGCTCCTGGCTGTGTGACTTCTACAGGCATGGCCAGGCATTGACCTTGCCCTGACACAATGTAGCTATTGGGCACAGAGGGAGGGCAGGACAGTTGGACGTGGCTTCCACTACAAAGAAAGTGGTATCTTGGGCACCTCCATCTTGTCATATGACAGATGAAAATGGCTTCTTTGGGAAAGAAAACAACAGGAGTTTTTATTAGAAGAATTCAAGACTGTATCAAAGTAGATGCTGGTCCTGGTTCCATATTAAGTTGCATTTTGTTTTGAAACACTCTAGGTTTTCTCAAGGTCTTGTTCTTTTTGCCTGTACAATAGAGATAAGACCTTTGATATACTGCAATGTTCGGCTCCATCAAATTAGATAATAAGTGAGAAAATACTTTGTAATTAAAGCTTTCTGCAAGCTGGGTGTGTAGATACTTGTTTTCTTAAAATGTGCATTTATCTTTCTTCTGCCCTATGATTCCTCATCTCTGCTTACCACACTTTGCCCCCACCATGTGCATAATGGAATTCTGTCAGAACTGTTAGACTAAGCTGATTTCCATCAAGAGAGCAGCTCAAAGTCAGCTCCCTCTGGTAAACACTGTGAGTATGAAATGCTGTCAGTCCTAAGGAGTCAATGTCTGATTCATGACAATTCATACTACTTAACTGCTTCCATCTCTGACTTTCTGGCTAAGAATTACCTCTCCATTGGCCACAGCCTATATGAAGGAAATTGCTCTTGTGTAGTTGTTCAGAATTAGGCAGCAGCAAAGAAAATATCACTACCCTGCTAGGTAAGCCATAAAATGGGATTTAGCCCTTCAACCTACTGCAAAATTAGAAGACCAATAAAACAGAGAGCACAGAATGCATTTCACAGAAGTAAAAGATAATGGAACATATGGTAAATTGAACAAATAGTGGATGGCAACAGTGTGATAGCTGAAGAGCAAATTGCAAAAACATAGACATTTCAGTGTTCTCTTAATTCAAGACCTTGCTGTGCACTGGAAACTTATTTTCATTAGGTCTGTATGGCTCAAAGACAAGTTTTCAAGATAGATTTTATGATGAACAAGGGAAGAGTGACCCTTGAAAGGACACAAGGTAGAAAAAATGGATGACTCGAGAGGATCCAAGATGGCCATTTAGGAACAGCTCAGAGTTGCAGCTCCTAGTGAAAGTGCAGAGGGTGAGTGGATGACCCATTTTTATTGCCCACGGACCAGGAGATTCCCAGGTGGAGGAGCCCCACGGGTTGCCAGCGCAGCTGTTTTGGCCAGTGTGGTTCTTTTGGTTGGCGGACCTGCTTTGCGCTGTGTGGCTGCTTTGTCGGCGCCCCGGCCGGTGGTTATCCATACAAAATACACTGGTCTGGGTGCCCTTTTGGCTGGCAATTGGAGCCCTGGGAAGTCGCCCATTCACCTGATTAAAGAGGGGAGGAGATTCCTGAGCAAAAAAAGCACCATGAATCTCAGCACTGCTGTTTAAGCCGGCGCAGTAGGTCGCTCCACGGGAAACAGATCCCGGGGCCCTTTCAACAGGCGACTGGAACACCTGGGATAAAAAAGAAAAAGAAAAGGCTCTGAGGCAGGGAGCCAGGTGATCAGGCTCATCTGGTCCCACCCCCAGAAAAGAACAGCAATCAGAAACTCTTTGGATTGAGAGTTTCACAGCAAGCGCAGCTGAACCTGGGATGGTCTAGCTCTGTTGGGGAGGGGTGTCCACCATTACTGAGGCACTCCACCACTACGCAGGTAGTCCGCCATTGCTGAGGCAGCCTGCCATTGCCAAGGCGACCTGCTGTTGCTGAGGCAACCTGGCATTACAGAGAGAGTCTGCCAATACAGAGGTGGGCCACCATTGCTGAGGCAGTTCTAACTACGCCCATGTAAACAAGACTGCAGGGAAGTTCACAGGGCAGCTGGGCGGAGCCCAGAGCAGCTCAGCAAAGGCTCTGCAGGCAGACAGTGACTAGGCTGCCTCCTCCTCGCTGGGCAGGGCAGCCTTGAAAAAAAGAGGCAGCAGCATAACAGAAACTCATAAATAAAGCCCTAACTCCCTGGGACACAGCACCTGGGAACAAAAAGCAGTTTATGAGTTCTGCTGCAGCAGACCTAAATGTACCTGCCCAGCAGCTCTGAATGAACAATGGACCTCACAGCTTAGCACTTGAGCTCCTATAAAGGACAGACTGTCTCCTCAAGCAGCTCCCTGACCCCTGTATATCCAAAGAGTCATCTCATAAAGGAGAGAGCAGACTGACATTTGGCAGGTATCCTTCTGGGACAAAGATAGCAGAAGAAGAAACTGGTAGCAACCCTTACTGTTCTGCAGCCACTGAAGGAGATCCCCAGCAAGCAGGGCCTGGAGTGAACCTCAGCAGTCCTACAGCAGAAGGGCCAGACTGTTAGAAGGAAAACTAAGAAAACAGAAATAACTTCATCATCAGCAAACTAGACGTCCACTCAGAGACCCAATCTGAAAGTCAGCAACTACAAAGACAACAGGTAGATAAATCAATAAAGATGAGAAGACACCAGTACAAAAAGGATGAAAACACCCGAAACCAGAACGCCTCTCCTCCTACAAGGGATCACAACTCCTCACCAGCAAGGGAACAAGGTTGGATGGAGAATTAGTGTGATGAAATCACAGAATCAGACTTCAGAAGGTGGGTAGTAAGGAACTTCTGTGAACTAAAAGAACACGTTCTAAACCCAATACAAAGAAACTAAGAACCTTGAAAAAAGATTTGACAAAATGCTAATGAGAATAGACAAATTAGAAAGGAATATAAGTGAATTGATGGAGCTGAAAAACACAGCACGAGAACTTCGCAAAGCATGCACAAGTTTCAACAGCTGAATTGACCAAGCAGAAGAAAGGATATCAGAGGTTGAAGATCAACTCAACGAAATAAAACGAGAAGGCATGATTAAAGAAAAAAGGGTAAAAAGGAATGAACAAAGTCTACAAGAAATGTGGGACTATGTGAAAAGACCTAATCTACGTTTGATAGGTGTACCTGAATGCGACGAAGAGAATGAATCCAAGCTGGAAAATACTCTTCAGGATATCATCCAGGAAAACCTCCCCAACCTAGCAAGGCAGGCCAATATTAAAGTCCAGGAAATACAGAGAACACCACAAATATATTCGTCAAGAAGAGCAACCCCAAGGCACATAATCGTCAGATTCACCAGGGTTGAAATGAAGGAGAAAATGCTAAGGGCAGCCAGAGAGAAAAGTCGGGTTACCCACAAAGGGAAGCCCATCAGACTCACAGCAGATCTCTCAGCAGAAACCCTACAAGCCAGAAGAGAGTGGGGTCCAATATTCAACATCCTTAAAGAAAAGAACTTTCAACCCAGAATCTCCTATCCAGCCAAACTAAGCTTCATAAGTGAAGGAAAAATAAAATCCTTAGCAAACAAGCAAGTACTCAGAGATTTTGTCACCACCAGGCCTGCTTTACAAGAGCTCCTGAAAGAGGTTTTACACATAGAAAGAAACAACCAGTACCAACCACTCCAAAAACATGCCAAATGGTAAAGAGAATCAACACAATGAAGAATCTGCATCAACTAATGGGCAAAATAGCCAGCTAGCATTAAAATGGCAGTATCAAATTCACACATAACAATATTAACCCTAAATGTAAATGGACTAAATGCCCCAATCAAAAGACACAGACTGGCAAATTGGATAAAAAGACAAAACCCATGGGTGTGCTGTATCTAGGAAAGCCATCTCACATGCAAGGATACACAAAGGCTCAAAAAAAAGGGATGGAGGAAGATTTACCAAGCAAATGGAGAGCAAAAAAAAGCAGGAGTTGCAATTCTCATCTCTGATAAAATAGACTTTAAAGCAACGAAGTCAAAATAAACAAAGAAGGACATTACATAATGGTAAAAGGATCAATGCAACAAGAAGAGCTAACTATCCTAAATATTTACGCACCCAATTCAGGAGCACCCAGATACATAAGGCAAGTTCTTAATGACTTACAAAGAGAGACTCCCACACAATTATAGTGGGAGATTTTAACACCCCATTGTCAAAATCAGACAGATCAACCAGACAGAAAATTAACAAGGATATCGAGGGCTTGAACTCAGACCTGGACCAAGCTAACCTAATAGACATTTACAGAACTCTCCACCCCAAATCCACAGAATATACATTCTTCTCAGAATCACATCACACCTACTCTAAAATTGACCACATAATTGGGAGTAAATCACTCCTCAGCAAATGCAAAAGAACGGAAATCGTAACAAACAGTCTCTCAGACCACAGTGCAATCAAGTTAGAACTCAGAATTGAGAAACTAACTCAGAACTGCACAGCTTCATGGAAACTGAACAACTTGCTCTTGAATGTTGACTGGATGAACAATGAAATGAAGGCAGACGTTCTTTCAAACCAATGAGAATGAAGACACAACATACCAGAATCTCTGGGACACATTTAAAGCAGTCTCTAGAGGAAAATATATAGCAATAAGTGCCCACATGAGAAGCGAGGAGAGATCTAAAATTGACACCCTATCATCAAAATTGAAAGAGCTAGAGGAGCAAGATAAAAAAAACTCAAAACCTAGCAGAAGACAAGAAATAGCTAAGATCAGAGCAGAACTGAAGGAGATAGAGACACAAAAAACCCTTCAAAAAAATCAATAAATCCAGGAGCTGGTTTTTTGAAAAGATCAACAAAATAGATAGACTACTAACCAGATTATTAAAAAAGAAAAGAGAGAATAACCAAATAGATGCAATAAAAAATGATAAAGGGGATATCACCACAGATTCCACAGATATTCAAACCATCATCAGAGATTATTACAAACAACTCTATGCACATAAACTAGTAAACCTGGAAGAAATGGATAAATTCCTGGACACTTGCCTCCCAAGCCTAAACCAGGAAGAAGCCAAAACCCTGAACAGACCCATAACAAGGTCTGAAGTTGAGGCAGCAATTAAGAGCTTACCACCCAAAAAAAAGCCCAGGTCCAGACTGGTTCTTAGCCGAATTCTACCAGACATGCAAAGAGGAGGTGGTACCATTCCTTCTGAAACTATTCCAAATAATCCAAAAAGAGGGAGAACTTCCCAAATCATTTTATGAGACCAACATCATCCTGATACCAAAACCCGGCAGAGACTCAACAAGAAAAGAAAACTTCAGGCCAATATCCATGATGAACATAGATGCAAAAATCTTCAATAAAATACTGTCAAGCCGATTGCAACAGCACATCAAAAAGCTTATGATCAAGTAGGGATCATCCTGGGGATGCAAGGCTGGTTCAACATATGCAAGTCTATAAACGTAATTCACCACATAAACAGAACCAAAGACAAAAACCACATGATTGTCTCAATTGATGCAGAGAAGGACTTTGACAAAATTCAGCAGCCCTTATACTAAAAACCCTCAATAAGCTAGGTATTGATGGAACGTATCTCAAAATAATAAAAGCTATTTACGACAAACCAACAGCCAATATCATACTGAATGTGCAAAAACTGGAAGCATTCACTTTGAAATCTGGCACTCGACAAGGATGCTCTCTCTCACCACTCCTATTCAATATAGTACTGGAAGTTCTAGCCAGAGCAATCAGGCAAGAAAAAGAAATAAAGGATATTCAAATAGGAAAGGAGGAAGTCAAATTGTCTCTATTTGCAGATGACATGATTGTATATCTAGAATACTCCATAGTCTCATCCCCAAGTCTCCTGAAACTGATAAGCAACTTCAGCAAAGCATCAGGATACAAAATCAATGTGCAAAAATCACATGCATTCCCATACACCAATAAGAGACTTAAAGAGAGCCAAATCAAGAGCAAACTGCCATTCACAATTGCCACAAAGAGAATAAAATACCTAGGAATACAACTACCAAGGAACGTAAAGGATCTCTTCAAGGAGACCTACAAGACACTGCTCAACAAAATAAGAGAAGACACAGACAGATGGAGAAACATTCCATGTTCATGGTTAGGAAGAATCAATATCATGAAAATGGCCATACTGCCCAAAGTAATTTACAGATTCAATGCTATCCCCATCAAGCTACCAATGACCTTCACAGAACTGGAAAAAAACACCTTAAACTTCATATGGAACCAAAACAGAGCCCACATAGCAAAGTCAATTCTAAGCAAAAAGAACAAAGCTGGAGGCATCACACTACCGGACTTCAAACTATACTACAAGGCTACAGTAAACAAAACAGCATGGTACTGGCACCAAAACAGAGATATAGACCAATGGAACAGAACAGAGGTCTCGGAGGCAACACAACATATGTACAACCATCTGATCTTTGACAAACCTGACAAAAACAAGCAATGGGGAAAGGATTCCCTGTTTAATTAATGGTGTTGGGAAAACTGGCTAGCCATGTGCAGAAAGCAGAAACTGGACCCCTTCCTGACACCTTACACTAAAATTAACTCCAGATGGATTAAAGACTTAAACATAAGGCCTAACACCATAAAACCCTAGAAGAAAATCTAGGCAAAACCATTCAGGACATAGGTGTAGGCAAGGACTTCATGACTAAAACACCAAAAGCATTGGCAACAAAAGCCAAAATAGACAAATGGGACCTATCAAACTCCACAGCTTCTGCACAGCAAAAGAAACAGTCATTAGAGTGAATCGGCAACCAAGAGAATGGGAAAAAAGTTTTTGCAGTTTACCCATGTGACAAAGGGCTGATATCCAGAATTTACAAAAAACTAAAACAGGTTTACAAGAGAAAAACAAGCCCATTCAAAAGTGGGCAAAGGATATGAACAGATACTTTACAAAAGAAGACATACATGAGGCCAACAAACATATGAAAAAATGCTCATCATCACTTGTCATCAGAGAAATGCAAATCAAAACTACATTGAGATACCATCTCACGCCAGTTAGAATGGCGATCATTAAAAAATCTGGAGACAACAGATGCTGGAGAGGATGTGGAGAAATAGGAACACTTTTACACTGTTGTTGGGAGTGTAAATTAGTTCAACCATTGTGGAAGACAGTGTGGCGATTCCTCAAGGACCTAGAAATATAAATTCCTTTTGACCCAGCAATCCCATTACTGGGTATATATCCAAAGGATTATAAATCGTTCTACTATAAGGACACATGCACACCAATGTTCCTTGCAGCACTGTTTACAATAGCAAAGACCTGGAAACAACCCAAATGCCCATCGATGATACACTGGAGGGAAAATGTGGCACATATCCACCATGGAATATTACGCAGCTGTCAAAAACGACGAGTTCGTGTCCTTTGTAGGGACATGGATGAACCTGGAAACCATCATTCTCAGCAAACTGACACAAGAGCAGAAAATCAAACACCACCTGTTCTCACTCGTAGGCGGGTGTTGAACAATGAGAACACATGGACACAGGGATGGGAGCATCACACACTGGGGTCTGTTGTGGGGAAATAGGGGAGGGACAGCGGGGGGAGGGGAGTTGGGGAGAGATAGCATGGAGAGAAGTGCTAGATGTGGGTGATGGGGAGGAAGGCAGCAGATCACACTGCCACGTGTGTGCCTATGCAACAATCTTGCATGTTCTTCACATGTATCCCAAAACCTAAAATGCAATAAAATAAATTAAAAAAAAATAGGAAAGGACACAAAGTAATTAATTCAGGCTATCCATTCCACAGTGCCTGAACTTAGTTCTAAAAAAGTTTGATTTTGAACTTTTAGTCTTTCAGAAAAGTGTAAATAATGCTCACAGTTTACATATATCTCTCACCCAGCTTCTTCTAATGTCAACATTTTACATAAGTATAGCACAGTAATTAAAACAGAAAATTAACATTAGTACAATACTGTTAACAAAATAAAGCCTTTATTCTATTTTCATCATTTTTTTTCCACTAACATTCCAGCATCCGAACTAGAACCTCACATTGCATTTGATTGATATTTCTCTGCATTCTCTTGAATTCTTTAATTCTTCAATTTTTCCTGTCTTTTATGATCTTGACATTTTCAAAGAATTTTGGTTAGTTATTTTGCTGAATGTTCCAGCATTTGGATTTGTCTGATGTTTTCTCCAGATTGGCCTGAGGCTATACACTTTTGCTAAGAATACCAAAGTAGAAAGTGGCATTCGCAACACATCGTATCACAGGTTCCAGAGATTAACATGTCTAATTACTGGTGATGTTGACCTTCATCACTTGGGGAAGGTGATTTCTGCTGGGGTTTCTCCATTGTAAGACTTCTGTCATTCCATTTGCAGTTAGCAAATACCCTGGGATATTTACTATTTCCTGTTTCTTCTGAAATTTTGCCCATGAATTTTAACATTAACCAGCAGATCTTTCCTGCAATAATAATTACTGTAGTGTTTGCCTGATGCTGATTTTCTATTCCTTTCTTTCCTTCTACATTCATTAACTAGTGTTCTACCATAAAGAGGAAGTCTCTCTTCTCCTCCATTTATTTGTTTATCAGTTTTTAAAACTTATATCAGTAGGGACTCATGGATATGTATGTTATGTTATGGGCTATAATCGAATTCTATCACAATCTATTTTGTTCCTCAAATTATTCCAGCTTTTGCATTAGTATCTTCTTCAGAGAAGCTATATGAAGAAAACCCATGACTGCTTCTGTCTGACTGGCTTTTGCTTACAAGTCAGATCTGCGACCTCAGCCTTTCCATGCAGTCAAACCCTGTTCTCTAGCTTGGATTTTTTATTATAACAACTGCCTCCATATATACATACATATATATATATATAGCTTTTTTTTTCTTTTTTTCTTTCTTTCTTTTTTTTTTTTACTTTCTGGCACCACAAGATGCTTCAGGCTCATCTTGTATGTATTTTCCCTGCTATAAGCCTGGAACCAACCACTTCTCAAAGAGCTCTGGTTCCTTGTATTGGTGAAGGGTGTTTAGAAATAAGATTTGAGCACTGAGAGTGTTTATCACTGCTGGGAGTCATTGCTTCCAACCCTATCAGCAGACAGAGTTGGAGCAATATGAGTGCATAAAACACATGCATATGTACATATCTGTTCTTTGGTATCTCTCTGTCTATATATATATCTGCTGTCTATTTATGTATCTATCTATCTATCTATCTATCTGTCTATCTATCTCTTTGTATGGGATAACCATGGATTTATACTGAAAGTTCAGATTCCAGTCCAACACCAGGGGCTCCATTTAGCTTTCTCCATTTCCTTTTTTGTAATTCTCCCTTTAACAGTGAGCAACCTGGTTCTCTTTATTTACAAAATATTCCTTGTTTTACCAGTGTAGCATATCCATGAATTAGTTTCGGATTTTCTAACCCACACTCCTGTGAGAAACATATTTGCTGATTATCTTTCGGTATTAATGTGTGGTTCTTTTGGTCTTTATCCCCACAGTTTATAGACTGTTTTATGCAGTCATTTAGGTGAGTTCTTTCCTTTTGTGTTGCTTTCAGCGTGGTTATGATGTTCATTTGTAATACAGTTTTAAGAGAAAACAGATACCCAAGTTCGCAGTCAATGTGAGCAAACTCATTACTGCGTTTGTCTTACTGGATTTTGCTTACAAATCAGATCTGCCACCTCAGCCTTTCCATGTACATTCTAGCCCTGTTCTCTAGCGTGGATTTTTTATTATAACAACTGCCTCTAGTGTTTTCCTTGTTTGAAGAAGTGGGCATACGTTGGTTCATAGACTTCTCCAGAATTAGGTCTTGTATGGAGGAGAACCTTGGAATCCCAGCTGGAGTTGGCTTTGGCCTGTGCAGGTATGAGGGACCTTCCTGCCTCTGCTGTGCATGGACTGGTCATCATCAGTCACATGCGGATGGGCTGGGGCAGGCTGCGCCACATCTCAGGCAAGGGAGACGGTGTGGAGGACTCCTTTTGGGTTTTCTGGAGACCAAAAAAAGAAGGAACACTGGTAATGTGTTTCATTAGTGCCAAGTGGGCACCCTGTGACTCCTCTTACCTGTGTGCAGATCAAATTTGCAGGAGTGACTCTGCAGATGCATGCTCTGGGCAGAATTCCTCTTCTACCTTCAGCCCTTCTTGACTCTTGCCCCCAGTTGGCCTAAAGCAGCTGGGTTCTTGAAACTGACCCATTTGTCCTGTAGAGGTGATGTTTATGGTTTATTTAAATAAACATAGAAATTGATCCTCTCAGTCTTAAAACTTGAGAAAGTTACATTTGTCTTACCTGAGTTGCTTTCTCAGGAAAGGAACTATCAGACCACCCAGATAATATAAAGGAATTGAAACTTACCAGATCCCTGCATTTGGACAATGAGAAGCCAGACCCCTCACCCATCATGACTGCCTAAATGACCACCTGCTGCCTGTTGATTTTTTTCCTACACATGGTTACATTTCTTCCCTGCTATATAAACTCCTAATTTTAGTCAGTCAGGGAGGTGAATTTAAGACTGAGCTTGCATCTCCTCAGCTGCAGCACCTGATTAAAGCCTTCTTCCCTGGCAATACTCATCCCAGTGACTGGCTTTCTGTACAGCAAGCAGCAGGACCTAGACTGAACCCCTGGTGTTTTGGTAACATTTTGAGGAGCCATGAGCATGCCCAATTGTGCCTCCTGCCAGCTGCAAACAGGCAGGGAGGAGCACAGGAAGGTGTCAAGGCAGCAGCACCACCAGCCTTGCTGCCATGTGAGCTCAGCTCCTGTTCTGCTTGGCCCTCTCTGAGTTCTCGCAGGACAGGATTTTGGGGTATATTCAGTTTGGAAGCCTCTTGCCCCTCTTCTAGCCTTTATCCCAATGGTGTGTCTGTATTATTCTGCTAGAGCTGCCATAACCAAGTACGGTCATCCCTCAGTGTCCTGGTGGCTTAATTCTAGGACCCCCCTGCAAATATCAGATCTGTGGAGGGCTCAGGTTCCTGCTATAAAATGGTGTAGTATTTGCATATAACCTGCACGTACCCTTTTTTATACTATAAGTCATCTAGAGATTACTTAAAATAGCTAATACAATGTAATGTAAATGCTACGTAATTGTTTCTACACTACCGTTTAGGGAATAACGACAAGAAAAAAGTCTGTACATATTCAGTGCATCTATAAGCATCCATTATTTTTCAACTATTTTTTGACCTCTGGTTGGTTGAATCCACAGATGTAGAATCCACCCACTTAGAGGGCTAACTGAAAGATTGCAGTGCCCTCTGCCCCTGGGTATAAGGGCAGTGGTAGGAAGTGAGAAGCAGGGTAGGCACAGAGATAAGGATGGGAGAGGTGAATCTTTTCTGGGTAACAACTTTCAATTTTCACTCTGTAGCTTACTTGAAGACTCTCAGGGATCATTCTACCTCTGGCAAATGTATAAATTCACAGACTCTCAAGGTGCCTGTGACTGTAAAACCTTCTAAATCACAACTTTGAAGCTAAAGGGAATATGGAATTTTTCAGAGTGTAGCTCTGTTGGAGCAGAGCATGTTCCAAAACGTCTCTAGGAGTGCTTTAAAGGGAGAAAAAAGAACATTTGTCTTTTTTCTCCTGACGAGCCATCTGGGGTTTGAAGTGATTTACATCTGACCTTTTTTTTCCAAGTTTGTAAATTATTGTGCTGGCTTGACAGTTTCTTATCACCCCTGGATTCCCTTAACATACCCTGACTGACGTGCTGAAAGGAAAGTGCTCCTTCTTCATGCTGTTTTTGCTGATGGATTTGGATTTGGGTAGCTCACAAGTGAATCATTTAATGGCGCCATTCAGGCAGTCTATCTCATGTATTGTTATAATGCAGCCCACACCTCAACATGGGAAGCAGCAGAGCAGGGATTTGAATGCAGGGCTGGGAAGCCCAGGTTCCTTCTCTTTTAGTTCAGGAATATTAATGAGTTTTTTTTTTAGTGAACTGGTGAAGACTGCTCCCATGTAAGCTGATTTATGATCACGATTTCCTCTTTACTGGTTATAAATACTGAATTAGGTATCTGTATGATTAGAAAAAAGAACCGTATTTCTTATTGGCTTTTGGTTTGGCTATTTAAGAATTGGCAAAAGGGTCAAAATGAAAAAAACAAAAGGAAGCTTCTGAATTATTGATAGATGAATTATCAAAATAAAGCTCATCTTCTGAAGCAGAGAAATCCTAAGATCGTGGAAAATGCACAAGGTTTGAACTCAGGTTGTGATCTGGAAGGCTGAGGACCCTGGAGCTGGCACAGTGCTGTGACCCTTGGCCACCCCCCCAAAAAGGTAGTGGCTCTAATGTCTGCCTCACAGGGAGGTTGTAAAATAGCATCGGTTTAGTTGAAAGCATTTTGAAGACTGTGCAACCCTTGTAATTGCTGCTTAGTGGTGTGCTTCGCACATGAGAACCCCTTCACTGCACCTCCTCATCCAAGCCCTCCCAGCCCTGCAGTATAGCTCCATGGCCTCAGTTGACCCACGAGCAGACAGGGCTCCACATGCATTGGAAAAGGATGGGGCAAACCATGGCTATGGGAGGCTGCCATGGAGTTGCAGGTCATCAAGAAGGGACAGTTGATAGACTGGCAGTGAAGAAAACCTTGGCATTTCGTAAGTAAAAGCTAAGTTAATTAAAAATCCAAGCACAGCAAACTGGGGCCACTTAATGTATGGAAACAAACATTTCTGTATTTCTTAATAACCCTGGAAGTATCAATGTGAGCATGTGCAGCATAGTGGTGCAAGAGTGTAAAGCTTCATTGTGATGATGTACAGGCATTAAGAGATGGTTAAATTAGGCTGAGTATTATTTTTTTAGAGGGCAGTGAAAAATGCTATTGTTATATCTATCAGTACTGGCAAATTATTTAAGAGTTGATGTTTATACTCATTCTGTCCTGAGTTGAATTCATTTTCTCCCTCTTTACATCTACCAGATCTTGTTTCATGACAGATGAACTTGCTTCTGTTCTTCCACGCTAGTAACAATAGTTGCTTGAAAAACCACCCCAAAACTTAGTGGCTTAAAATGAACAGCTCATATTAGGCTCATGATTTGGGCAGGACTGGAGACTTGGGCCTGTGCTTGGCTGGGCAGTACTTCTGGTCTCACCTGGGCTTAATCCTATGTCTGTGGTCAGCATCCAGGCTTTCCTGCAGGGACTCCAGCTGAAATCATACACCCCTCCAGGAGACTAATGTGGACCTCCTCACACAGCAATTGGCAGGGCTTCAAGAGAATGAGGGAAAGTGTCAAAGGCCTCCCAAGGCCTGGGCTCAGAACCAGCCACTTCTGCCACATTCTGTCAGCCACAGCAAGTTATGAGACCAGCTCTCATGCAAGGAGAGCTCTTCTTGTTTGGGGAACTGCAAAGTCACATTGAAAAGGACTTAGATATGGGGAGCCATGTGGACGGAGGTCACTTTCTAACCTACCACAACTCTGTGTTTGGCTCTGTCAGGGAACTAACTCTATGGTAACTTTTGGTAGGCTTTTTTTCCATCTCTTTTTAGACTGGAAGGCACTAAAGACAAGGACAGTTTCTTTATTTCCTGTATCCTCAGAAAACATGCCAATGGACTGAAGAGTCCATGAAGAAATAAAATAAACGGGTGGGTTTTAAGACATTAGCATGTTAGGGAAAGGATTTCTGGAGTGTGGATGTGCAGGAAGGCTCCACTGACCGGGGGAACCTGACCTAGTCACAAAGGGTGGGGAGCAGTGAGACAGGCAGCTATGAAGGGTGAAAGCACTCAGGTAAGGAGGATGGGGTGACTTGGCTATAAAGGCAGCATTGAAACTGGCCTACTTTTCCCATAGGACTGATGTTTATGGTATTTTTGAATAAACGTAGAAATTGATCCTTCCAGTCTTAAAGCTTGAAACTTAGATTTATCATATCTGAGTTCCTTTCTTAGGAAACCAACCATCAGTTCTCTCTGATTGTATAAAGGAATGGAAACTCACCAGACCACAGCAACGGGACAATGACATACCACACTCTTCACCTATCATGATGAAAGGCAGAGGCTTTGTTTTTTTCTTCTCACTGGGGAGACTTATGTTCAACTCAAGGCATAAATCCAGTTTCTGTGGCTTCTCTTCCTACAGACCACCTGCTTTCTGCAGGCTAACTCCTCTTCCTTACTCCTCCCTAATTTCTGTTTTCCTACACATAGTTAACATTCCTTCTCTACCATATAAATCCCTAATTTTAGTTGTTTAGGGAGGTGGATTTGAGACTTCTTTCCTATCACCTGACATCATCCAAATAAAGCTTTTCTTCCTTGGTAAGACTTACTGTCTCAGTGATTGGTTTTCTATGTGGCAAGTAATGGGACCTAGAATAGACCCCTGGCATTTCAGTAACAATACATAGGGAACTGAGGCTGAACCAAGTCCAGGGAATTAGTAGGAGATGAGATTGATAAGGCTGGCTAGGACCAAATGGTGGAGAGGTCAGAAGTTGTAACAGAACTGGACTTTGTAGTCAAACAAAAGATGTGGTTTCATACAAACCTGTGTCTAGAGGACTCTTTATGTTGTTATAGGCATGTTCATATACTTGGGTTAATTAAAACAACTCAAGGCTCAGTTCTCTTTCTTTCTATCTCTACCTCTGTCTATAATCTATTATCTATCTATCTATCTATCAATCATCCATCTATCACCTATCTACCTACCTACCTACCTACCTACCTACGTGGCAAGGTGCCTGGTCCTGGGAAGCGTCAACGTGTGCTGGTGTCTTCATCATTAGTAATGACACTGATGCTGCATGGAGAGGTTGCTATCTGCCCTGTGTCCAAGCACAGACAGCTGGAATTTCTGAGAAGAGGAGGAGCACATAGAAGTGGTGTTTTGGGAAGGTTGGTCCCATATCCCAAGGTTGGACCAATGGGATAAGGTTGGTCCCAATATCCCATTGTCTGTGTAGAAGACATGAACCTTGCCTTCAGGGCCTCAAAGGCTGATTGTGGATATAAATCATACACACAGGAAAACACGGCAACACAAGATAGTAAGTAAGTTCCAGGTGAATGACACAGAGGGGGAAGCCCCTGTAAAGATTGAGGGTGATGAGGTAAAGAATAAGGGTGAGAGAGGATGCATGAAAGAACAAGTGAGTTCTGGGATTGATTCTGGCCTTGACTGTGGCTTTAGGCAAACAGAATATCATTTGTTTACATTTAAGATGAATTTCTAGGGGAAGCCCATACAAAACAGAGTGTAAATATCACATAATGCTGCCTTTTTCCTACATTATACAATACTATAGTTTTTGGGAAAAAAATATGTTTTGTTTTCATGTCTAATTCCCCTAGCTAGCCCAGGGACAGCCAGCCCTCTTCAAGGCGTTAAAAGCCAGTAATCTAGTTAAAAGGCATGCATCACACTGACTCTTGAAGGTAAGATTTGAGTGAGCCCATGGAACTGACTGAATAGAAGACAGACATTCTATTCTAATGTTGAGGTGGAGAGAAGGTGAGGGTGCACTTTATTTCTTGCACCTAAGAAGATGTGGTCAAACATCTCTAGATAAAGGTGTGTGTGGGTTTTCATGAAAGAAATTGTGGTATTTAGTAGAATACTATAGCTACAATGTTATTTTCTTGGTGAAAGAATAATAAGAATACAACTAAAAAGTATGTAAATATGTTCCAGAAGAATAGGGTGGACCTGTGGATACCTGGTGGATCTTGATCACATATTTCATCAGCCTCCACTTGGCTTAGGAACTTCTTTACACTGCCTAAGGTACTCTGTGAAGCTAATTGTTCATCAGTTATTACACAAGTTGTCTCTATGTGTGAATATACACATATCTGTTACCCAACCAGAATTTTGCTGGAGTGTTCAGATCTTAACTTCAACCTCTCCTACTCCTGAAGGGAAATGTCTCTTTTCTGCACAATTATAATTTTAATCCAAATTCTTCTTCCCTTTCTTCATCTTTTTCTGTCTTCCTCCCTTCTTTAAATTTTCCCCCTTCTTCCTTCTTCCTTCTTTCTTTGTCTTGGGTTCTCATGTGGAGTCATAATATCTCACCCAGATGAGTAACTTCTCATATCAGGGACTATGTCCTCTTTGCAAAGGACTCTTCTACCCATCATTATGTGTTTCCCTTCCCTCTTGCAGTCTGTTCTTTAGCATGTCAATCTCACTACATGTTATGGGTTGAGTTGTGTCCATCCAATATTTATATGTCGAAGTCCTAATCCCTTATATCTCAGGATGGAAATTTATTTGGAAATAGAGTTGTTGTAGATGTAATCAGTTAAGATGAGGACAAATTGGATAGGGTGGGCCCTAATCCAATATCACTAGTGTCCTTATAGAAAGGGGAAATTTGGACACAGACACACACACAGGGAGGAAGGCAGAGATTGAAGTGATGCATCTACAAGCCCAGAAATGTCAAAGATTGCTAGCAAACTACCAAGAGCTAGTAAAGGGATAATGGAACAGTGTCTTCCTCACAGCCCTCAGAAGGAACCAACTTGGCTGACACCTTGATCTGACCTCTTGTCTTCAGAACTGAGCTAATAAATCTTTCTTGTTTAAGCCATCCAGTTTGTGGTACTTTGTTATAGATACCCTAGCAAACTAGTACACATTTTAATGTGTTCTTAATGTATGTATGCATTTAATCCTCTTTATTATTTCAGAAGTGACCTGAGATGTCAGTACCAAAGAGAGAGTAAATCTTAAAAAAGAATAACATTGGAGTTATAGAGGGCAGTTGAAGGAAGACAAGGCAAGAATTCTGACAATAAACTCATCTTTCCTCTCAGCATTTATTGTGAATCAAATTAATTTGAAAGTAGGAAAAGATGTATTGATGTTTAAACCTGTGAAAAGGCTCGTATCTTCAAAGAGTTGTTGGCCAAAGTTCTAAGCTTAAGGCTAAACTGAGAGCTTCATGAGGGCAGTGACTTTATTTTGCTTAACATTGTATTCCCAATACACAGTGCAATATCTGGCATATAGTAGGTACATAATACATTGCTATTGACTGACTGCTTATCTAGGGAAATGAACTTAGTCATGTGGCAAAACAGAAATCATGCGGGTGAAACAGAGGGCAGGTGCCATTGCTCAAGTGAGACAAACATTAAATTGACTTTGTTGGTTCTAAAAAAATGTATTATCAGTTCCTACTTGTCCAATTGGGGGATCATTTATTAAACATTCCTCAGATATGTAGCTTGAAGTAGATGCTGCAGAGAGTGCAAAGAAATAATGTTCCCTACTCTTTGGCTTCAAGGAGTTTATGATCCATTTGGGGAAAATAGACATGAATGAAGATGAACAGCAATAATACAGTAAAATGCTCACACCTATCCCAGTGATGATAATGCTGTAAGAGGTCTATGGAAGAGGCATGGGTGTGGCCATAGGGCTTCATAGAGGAGACAGAATGAAGTCTCTCTGAGGCAGTGTCTTTCATCTGTTCATCCCCAGGTACTTCTTTACACTGCCCAAGGTGCTCTATGAAGCTAACTGTTACCCAATCAGAGAGCTTGGTCTTAAAAAGAGTTTTTTTTTTTTATAAACAAATGAGAAAATGTGAAGTTGGCCTAGAGAGTTAGGTTTAGGGTGGAGGGGGAAAACTATTCCATGTGGTCAGGATTGGCTTCATGGGCATGTAACTCCTAGAGTTGCATGGGGCCCCATGCTCAGAAGGGCCCAGCACTTGACTGATGTGCTGCTGCTTCTGTGTTGAAATTCTTAATGACTTTTGGACAAGGGGACTCACGTTTTTATTTCGTGCTGGGCCCTGCCAATTATGCAGCTGGCCCTGCAAATGCTTAAATAGCACTAAAGTGTTTGCTTCATGGATGCAATTTGCTGCAGTGGCACAATGTTTTTAATAAATATAATTTTGAATTCTGCCTCAAAAGGGCCTAAGCCAACCTGGTCATTGACAATTCTTAAGCCCTTCTTTCTGGACTCTAATATAGTCATGAAGAAGTCTGAAGTAGGTAAAGAGAGTTAGTGTCTCCCTTAAATCTCCACACTCACTTTACTACCAAGCTTAACAAGAGGAAGCCTCAGAAACAATAAGCCTCACATACCTACATTAATTGAATGATCCTTTAACAAGCAGGCACAAGACCATTGACACAGCCTGTCTTATAGGCTCAAAGAAGCCTGTGGGTTCTGTCTATTTTGGAGCGCAGACCACCATTTGCAGGAAGGATTTGTCCACAACACTAGGTCAGCACAACAGCATTGCAGAGCAGGATTCTCCAGCCTTAGAGCTGGCATCAGGCAACTGATGGCTGAACAAGGCTTCCTTAGGGACAAAGCGGATGTTATCCTAAGGGTAACAGATATGGTCTCTCTGGATATACTCCATGGATGCAAAGTCAGGTAGCACCTAGTTTATTTCAGCCAATCCACATATCTTGAGTACATTTATCTTTCCCAATGAGAGCCCATTTCTAACTTCCATCATGCTGTGACAGGACACTATCCTCTCCAATGAAAACTTCTTCCTGACATTCAGTAGGATTATCAGAAAAAAATTAAGTGTCGGCTGTGATGTGAATAAGAGGAGTTCTTGCAGCAGCCACTGTGCTGCCAATCAGGAAACTGGTGGGTTGCCCTGGATCTGCACATTTCTATCTTCAGCAACTGGTTAGCTTGAGCTAACACAGCTAGTATTACATTATCTGTTCTGAAGTAGTTAAAAGTAAATGAAAAACATTGTGACAAATGCATTAGGGAGTCCCTGTCACTAACCAATGTCTTGTACTCATGGCTTCTGCCACATGTGCCCTTGTTTGTCTCCTGCAGTTTTTTGAGTCTGTGAAGTATGAAGGTTGAGGATACGGGCATTGGAAGGCAGGTGATGGAATTTACAGTTGACTCCACAAGACATTGGTCAGCCATGATAAAAATGGCAAGTAGGGGAGCACATGAAAGTTCATTAAATGGTTACTCTTGAGACAGGCTTTGGGTCCCAATTCTGCCATTCCCTGGAGGTGTGGATTTGGCTGCTACTTCAGCTCTCTGGGGTCAGTGGCCTCCTCTATAAAAAACTGGATGAGATGCTCTAAAGATTCTTATAATTCCCAATTGCATAATTTTACATTCTACCTGGTGGTCATAGGTAGGATGGACTATTTATAGAAGGGAATATAAGTAGGAATCCAGGTTGGGAGAGAATAAGTACATTTTAAAGTTTGCAGACATGTCTGAAACATTCTATACATAGTATGGAGTGACTTAAACTTATTGGTTCATTAAATTCTACCTAGACCTTTATGCTCTAGGCACTATGGGATGAAGTTGTTATGTGGTGAAATTTGTCCAATTTATGTATGCTCAGGTGTATTCACTGTACTCTGGTTAGGGTAGGATTGAAGGTATAATTTCCTCTACTTGCATCTTTCTAATAGTGATTTCATAATTTCTATTCAGAGCACTAGGTGGCAATGTTGCATCTTTTTAAAACAAGTTTTCCTTTTAGAAGGGAGAAATGATGAGTGAAATACAAAAAAATAATTATTACATTTTAAATTGTAGCTCATTTTGGAATCACATTACCTAGGATTTGTTCATTGTTGCAAATGTGACGTGAAACCTTAATCCCTAAGTTCAGAGGAATTGGATTATTGTTGTTCTTTGAGGTAAATATCCCAATAGTTACATAAAATTAAAAAATTCTGTCCTATGGTAAAAAGGGAATTTGAATTTCTCCTTTAAAGGGAATTTAGAATCTACCCTGAAAATATTCAGAGAATGGACAGATTTTTTATTCTCCACAGAAGAAAGTGAGGGAGCCAGCATTAATCTTTTAAAGTTTATCTGTTTTCAGAGAAAAAAAGAAGTCTGTTCTGAAAAGCAAAGGTCATTTTGGGTCATCATAATCATATACTTTTGGGGAAAGAAAGAAGTTAATCTTGCAGAGACATAATTCTTTGCAAAAAGGCAAATTGCCCAAGGCATGGTTTTCTCAAGTGAAGGTGAACTCTTGAAAGAAAGAGAAGTAAGTACATAAGACCAAGCATTAGAGAGTGTACGTTTTCTCCCGGATGACAGTGAAAAGTATAGATTCATCTCTTTCACAGCTACTGGCTCTAGAAACTATCAGTTTAGAGGAAATGTTGTTTGTGTGTTCAATTATCTGAGATTGGTTTTCTCCAAATACTGTTATATTGACAATGGACAAGTGGCGGCAGGAGAAAGAATGAATAATATGATGCTAGTCTTATTTGCTCTATCTGTCATTAATGTCACAAATCCTTACTTACTGATAATCACGCACTCAGCCAGTGTCTCAGAGCCGTGGAAGGTGGTTTAATATCACAGTTGGGCCAGGAACTCTGGAGCTGAACTGTTTGGCTTATCCTAGCTCCATAGCTGGGGAGTCAATCTTTCAGGGTCTTGTCTTTCTCATCTGTAAAATGGACTATTTAAAAATTGTGCCTTTTGTCTCTTAGAACTGAAGACTTAATAAGTGACATCTTTTTAAAAAAGTTAAGCACAGTACTTGAAACATAGTAGCTTTTCTCATAGTCTTCCCTTTGTACTGAAGGTTGACCAAAACAACCCTACATGAATTACTGTCCAAACTAAGTAGGATTTCTAACTATTTATCTTAATTTAATGTGCATAGATATCTTCCCCCACTCATAGCCATTTTCATAGAAAATTCTGTTCCACATTCAAAATAAGTCACTACCCTTTCAAAAAAACCTGTGGACTGCTCCCCACAAATAAAAAGCAAAAATAAACAAAATAAAAACCCTCATCTATGAAACAATGGCCTCTGCAAGGGACTTAATCTTACAATAAGCAATTTTAAAACTGCCCTCACTTAGAGGTTTAGAAATTCTTAAGAGAAATAAACATAATATGAAAGTTTGGTTTTGATTTGATTTCCCAACCTTATTTAATTTTTAGATTTTTAAAATTTTAGCATAATTTTCATTTCCTTCATCTAATTCAACAGGTAATAACAAAAGTG
This sequence comes from Sapajus apella, assembly GCF_009761245.1. Taxonomy (NCBI): domain Eukaryota; kingdom Metazoa; phylum Chordata; class Mammalia; order Primates; family Cebidae; genus Sapajus; species Sapajus apella. Next base: position 873,848 of record NW_022437074.1, read on the forward strand.
ATGCTAGAATGCACTATGATAAACATTCTTCTTTAAGTTGTTGAAATAATAAAACTTTGTCATATATATTTGAATACATACTATATATTGTAATGCACATATCATGTTACATATATTATACATATAATGTATATAGTCCTCTAAATTGGTGGTTCTTTGAAGTAGTGTCTGTGGAAGAGATGAATCTGTGTTCTTCACTGCCAAACAGGAGAAAATGCCCACTCTCTCTAAATCACTGGCCTCATCCCTTCTCTTCCTTGCAACTATTCACCTTCACTTGAGAAAACAATGCCCTAGGTAATTACCTCTTTCTTCTCTCCAAAGTATATGATTTGAAATAATGAAACCCTAAGTTCAGAAGGTACTTTTTTTGTGAGTGTGACAAGAAGAAATACAACCTTTCCAAGCAGATGAATGGGAAAATGAGATCCTTTGCTATGGAAGGATCTCTGGGGACAGTGTCACCAAGGTAAATGATGACGATTATGGTGAAAGCTGAAAGCCACCTGCTCTCCTAGAAGTCCTTCCGGGTAAAGACCTATTGACTGCCCAGCATATGCTAGCCATGGGATCCCACCAGTGTTCCTGGGTCAGAGCAGTGGTTCTCAGCTGGGGACAGCTTTGCCCCTTGACCCACTCAGGGGACATCTGACAATGTCTGGAAACATGTTTTGACTGTCACAACCAGGAGAAGGGCTACCACTCACATCTAGTGCGGAGAGTCTACGGATGTCGCTAAACGTCCTACAGCACAGGAAAGCCCCTACCACAAATAACTATTCAGTCCAAAATGTCAGCAGGCTGTGGTTGGGAAAACCTGGCTTAGAAAAAGCTTCCTTGTTAAGGGGTTCAGAGCCCTTTTTATAGGTTAAGATTGTAAGGTGATAATGGGATATCTGGGCCGCAGGTTAGCACTGAGAATGCCCCAAAACGAAAAGATACAGAATTTTTACCCTTTGCTCTTTTTATCATGATGTCTACAGAAATGAAAGCTATGTGAGGGCTATTTTGAGGACTTCAATGATCTTTTAAAGAAAATTACACCAACTAAACATTGTATACTACTAATATTACTTAATTACTTCAACATAATATGAGCTGTCATTTTGAATGAGCGTGTTAGAAATAATAAGTGTTTTATTGGCATGTAAAACAAGACAGAAATGAATTTGAGGACCAATATTCAAGTGAGGCTATGCTACATGCCAGGTTCGGGGGATACACTGGTGGGCAAAAAGTTGCACTCTTCATGGAACCAAGAGACCTAGGGCAAAGACAACTGAGAATCAAATGATAACCTTAATCAATGTAAAATTAGTCTGGGGGGAAATGGGTTGGGGGAAATAATTGTATTGTTCTCATTATACAAGTTATATCAATGTCCCTACCAAAACAGGGTTTGTTCAAATGAGTATGAGGCCTTCTTTATAATTTCCTGGGGTCCAAGGTGGGCTGCTTAACCATGTTGATGTGTAGAACCAGGGTGAGAATTCTAAAAGAGGGTAATGAAGGTGTAGCAAGGTCTCAGTTGGGGCACGTGGTTCAAAACCAAGAATCCATGGGTCAAGATAACAGGCATAAGCCAAGATGGGCACTAAGGTTCTCAGAAGTTCAGTGATGGAGATACACACAGAGAGGAGGGAAAGCGAGCCTGGAGGGATCCACAGACCATGGCAGGCTCACTGCCTGTGACTCCACCTATGGACAAAGCAGAGTAGGCACCCTTCCCCCAGAAAGCCTCTCCCGTAGGAAGGGTCAGGGGAAGAATCTCCTGGAGTTGAATGATCAAGTGCTCTTAATGAAGTACTGAAAATGTTTCATGTGAGGTATGAATCTCTCAAACCATTGTTGTAGTTTGCACCTTCTGCGATGTGCCAGTGCTGGACCTGGCCTTGCTATCATCAGGATCCCAGTACTTTTTTTTTTTTTTTTTAAGATTCTCTAGATTTCCTGCTAGGTTGCTGGAGTGCATGGTGGAATGTGGGGCCTTAGAAGGCTAGACGAAGTGGATAGTTGAAAAAAACAAATTGCATGTCCGTGGAAGGGAGAGTGGAGTAGAGGTCAGAGGGCTGATGACCTCTGTCATCCCAGAGATGTTAGACGTTTATGCCACAAAAATGGAGTTCCCCACTTTAAGTCAGTCTCTCCCTCATTTCAATATTTATGGCCTTCTTCTTTTTTCTACACCATTCTACCTCTTTGCTAATCCAGGCCCTACCCTGTTTCACTGGTTTTTTGTTTTTGTTTTGAGGGCTTCTTTTCATCCTTGCCTATCATGAAAGGGCTATCCTCATGAACAGGGGCACCGTGTTGCACACTTACAGGAGGCATCATGCCCAACACAGTCTGTGTGAATGATGCCCCTGAACTTGCTCAGTGCACAACCCTTGCAGGAAGCCTACGTGTGTCCTGCTGGATGATCTGCAGAGGAAGTGCAGGCAGCTGTTGTTAGCAAGCCTTCCTCCTGCAGGGATGAGAAGAATGCATGAGTCTGCCTTTGATTGATGAGCTTATTCCAACAGGGGACTGGTCAGCATGCCTAGGCTTGATTTCTTTCTCCTCCCTGGAAGTGGCGGTCACGTCGTCTCTCAGTGCTGTTTCCTTTTCCTCTCTCTCCCTCCCTCCCTCAGGATCTGTCTGCTTGTTTCTGCCCCTAACGTCTGCCTACATTGCTCCCACAACCTTCTCTCTCACCACCTACCCTATAAAATCCTCTTCTTGTTTTTCTGGGAAAGGGAAGCTCTTACCTCTCTCCCCACTCTGTTTACATTATTTTTTATGGCTCACAGTCTCTCCTCTCATTATCATCATTATCATCATCATCATCATCATCATCATTCTTTTATCATTTGGATCATCCCACCCTTTACCCTATGATCAAGATCCGTATTTGGAAGTTTAAGAACAAGATGTTAACTGTTTCTTGTCCTTTGCATTCCTGCTATAATGCAATGCCCCAGACTAACGAAGCAAGTAGAAACTATGGGAAAGAAAGAAAAAGACAGAAATGAATGTATCAAGAGTTGACCTTTTGAATCCATGGCCTGGTCCTCCTACTCTTTTGTGAGTTCCAGGAGGTGGGAGCCATGTATCTTGTTCTGTGTTTACAGAGCTTCTGGCATAGTGTCTGACACAAAGCAGACAATGAACAAATATATGTGGGCTAAATAAATAAATGAACATTATCATTTCTGTGGACACTGTTTTATATCAATTAGAGTTGTTTTCAGTTGCACATAAGTGAATCATTATTACAGATGCTTAACCAAATGGGGAGCTATTGTTTCCCTCATACATCTAGAGGCAGGGAGCCCAGGATGGAGTAGCTATACGCAGTTGCCACCAAGGAAACAGTTTTATGTTTCTCTTCTGTTCTTTGCATTTTGAACTCTGAGTTCAAAAGCCTTATGCAAAGGTGGCTTTATGCAAAAGCCTTATGCAAAGGTGGTACCATCTCCAAGCACACTATGAATCTTTATGATGAACCAGATGAGTCTGTATCTTTTCATTGGGAAAATTATTGCTTTCCTAGAAGCTTCACTGACATCTCATTAACCAAGCTGTATTGCCCCTTGCAGCAAGAGATCTGGAAGTTATATTTATTTTTATCTAAGCACATCATCACCTGGATTCTCTTGGTGTCTATTACAGTTGTAAAGGTTTCTTAGTAGTGATCATGTTGTATTCACATTCTGTATTTTACATTTTTGATTAGTGTAAAAATACATTATTAACTAACAAAAGAATTTTATAAACATAATTTCTAGCATTATATTTTTGACAAGTTTTTCATATAAGACCTTAAGCTTCTTAAAAGAGAAGACCTAGAAATATTTTTGACAATGTCTTAAAAAAAAAAAAAAAACCATGCTGAGGTGGCACTCATCATGTTCATGAGTATAATCCAAACTGATTGCATCTGATTAATAATTTAAAATTTAGATTAAGAGTGGAAATGAAAGATAAATTATGTCTTTAAGGAAACATTCAGTTAGTATACTCCTATTCATCTACACTAAAGGCTTATTTTTTCATGTATTCAAAACATGGATTTATTCATTGGTTAACTCTAAACAATTGCTGAGCACCTCCTAGGTTAGGGTTAGGGTTACAGGTGCTATGCAGGCTCACGAATGCATCTGATGAACAACACTTAGGAAACGCCACCACTTGCTGGAGCTAGGATGCCCCATACAGTCAATAGGGTGGAGCCCTCACAGAGGTTGCATTCTAATGGCAAGAGGCAACAATATAAACAAATATACAGAGTGATAAATAACATCATGTATGCAGAATTCAGTGCTTAAAGAAAAGAAAATAAGACAATGGAGTAGAAGGTAACAGATAGAACAGGGAACCCCTTCAGACTGGAGGTCAGGGAAGCATCCTTGAGACCCAGTAAAGCGGAAGGAGCCATCCATGGCGAGGTGGGGACAAGGGCTCCAGGGAGAGGGCACAGACAGTTCGAAGCCCTGAAGTGGGAATAACTTAGGGTTCTAACTAAGGGAAATGGCTGATGTGGCTGAGTGTGGTGGTGGAGGAGACAGTAGGATCAGAGTGCGTAGGCCCCCAGGACATCTGAAAGAGGTCAGAGTTTATCCTCAGTGAAATTAGAGGCCACTGGAGCATGGTGCCTGATTTATCATTGAAAGCCTCTCTCTGATTAGCTGTAGGGGTCGGAGCTGGGGGCAGGGAGATGGACTGGCAGGCCCTGCTATGGAGTAGGAGGTGAGGGACCATGGCTTGGATTAAGGTGATAGCTATGGAGTTGTGACAAGAGATATGGTTTAGCATCTAACTAGGAGGTGGCACTGATAAAATTTGCTGTGACTCTCTGTGGGATGGAGGGGAAGAGAATCGAGGATCACGCCTAGGCTGCAGAAGAGACGCAGCACTATTCTTGTCTTGGCTCAGGCTACAATAATAAAATCCCACCAACAGTAAGGCTGAAACAATGGAAACTCTTTCTCACAGTCCTGGAGGCTGGAAGTCTGAGACTAAGGAGTCAGCAGATTTAGTGGTTCCTGAGGCCTGTCTCCTTGGCTTGCAGGTGGCCACCTTCTTGCTGTGTCCTCACATAGTGTTTCCCCCTTAAGTGCATCCCTGGTGTCTCTCTGTGTGCCCAAATTTCCTCTTCTTATAAGGACATGAGTCAGATTAGACTAGGACCTATCCTTACTGCCTCATTTTAACTAAAACATCTTTCAAAAATCCTAATACAGTTAAACACTGAGGTGTTAGGGGCCAGGGCTTCAATATAAGAATTTTGAGGGGACACAATGTGGTCCACAACAGTCCCCAAGGGGCAGATGCACAGATAAGCCCAGCAAAGGAGCTGGATAGCAGAACATAGAGAATTGCTGGAAAAGTCAGAAATGCCATGAAGATGAAGACTGCATTAAAAAGTAGATCTGGGAGCCTAAGATAGTTCTGTTGTTCAGAATAGTACTACCAGGGTTCACAATACCAGGAAGGAAATTAAAAAGGAGATGAGAGTAGAAGTGAGGGTGGGAAGGGAGGAGGAAAGGGAGAGGAAGAGAACCCTTTTGAAATGACCCTGATTATTATACTGAGTGAGAAACATTATCATGTGTGATTATATTTACTCAGGTTGATTCTGAACTTTTGCTTTAGAATAAATAGAATTCCATGATTGTAGGTGAACTTTGATACTGGTAAGATTGGTGATTTCTTTGGGGAGCAAGATGGACAGAAGTAATTCACATTCTGAGACTGTGGGGACAGTTGGAAAAAGGAGTGACCCAGCTCCAGCTTACATTTGGCAACTGCCTTCTTAGTGCTGTAAAATCATGGCAATGCAGGGTAAGACTATCTCACAATGAAAACACTTTTTTTTCTAATTATACAAATATATGGTTATTCACATAAAATTGTGCACTATTAAATATTCAAACAGTGTTAAAAATATATTTGGAAGAAAGTGAAATCATCTGATATTCCACCCCTGAGATAACTGTTAACAATTTGTAGTTATTATTTCTCAGTGCTTTGCTTTATGCATATACATGTGCATCTATAATTCACACCATGCAAGCAGTTTTATTTAGAGTGGTATAAATGTGTGAATGTGAGTGTGCATGTGTACGTGTGCATATCTGTGCATATGTGTGCACCATGCAAGAGTGTGTGCATGATTGTGTGTGTGCATGCATCCCTTCCCTTTCCTCCATTATTCCCTGGGAATGAATGTTTGCTGTCTGGTTTGCATCCTTCTCTCTTTTCTCCAAGGACTTATGTCTATTTACCAATACACACTGATATGTGCATTCAAGTGCAGGTGCAATTTTAAAATCAACATCTGTTTTTGTAAAAATGTGATCTCAAATGAATGTATCTGTATATACAAACACATATTTTCCTCATCTTACTTTTTTATTCCCTCTATTCTTATGAGTGTTCTGCCTCGTGAGTGCTAATAGTGCATCTGCTGTATTCATGGAACTCAATTTCTGTCTGTCTAGGTGCTGCTGTGTTTCATGAACATCACTTCTGTTCTCATGCCATCCTTATATCAGTGTGGCCTCAGCTCTCCTGGCTTCTCTTTCTTCTCACCTCTTTGTGCAGGAGCTAATGGGGCACTTGCTGGTGGACAGATGATGTCATTAGATGCTCCATTAGCATACACCTCGGTAAACTTTTCTCAGAGTGCACTCCCTCTATGCATGTTAATTTCTTCTAAATGTCAGTGAGGCAGAGGGTCTTGATAAACATCACTACTATTAGTGATTCAGCTATCTGGATCACAGTTTGAATTGCTCCTGACCTTGGTTTGGAAATCCACAACCAAGGACTTCTCTGATCTTTTTGTCTTTGTTGCGGCTTTCATAAAGGTAGAAGCTTTGTTCTGTTCCCACTGGAGAGGCTTAGGTTCAACTCAAAGGCATTAATCCAGTTTCTGTGGCTTCTCTTCCTACAGACCCCACCCAGACAACTTCCCCACCACCTGCTGGCCTCTTCCACACCATTTTACTAGCCTTGATGCAGAGAATGTGCATTACTTACCTGAACCTGAATAATAAGCAAAGGTATTTCTATTGAAGTCATATTCCAATCCTTAAGTGAAACATTATTCTATTTGGGTATGCTTGGGTGGCAGAAAGGAAAATTGGCCCATTTTTCCTGATTAGTATACTTTCCACTGTAGAAAATGTTCTTAGCCTAGATCTTGACCCCAGAAAAGCAAAATAATTGATCTCTGGTTTTAATGTCATGAAACTTTAACCCCAAAGGCAAGCCAGATGTTATTAGTTCTACATTCCTAATAATACACACTAAATCAGTTAATGAGTTGCAACTGTGAATATCAATCAAATGAGATTTAATGGAAATATATCATGTTATCATTCAAGTTTAATGCAAACCTGTTAAGATTTTATTTAAAATATTTTATGAAAAGTGAAATAATAATTAAAGTGTACAAAGGAAGAAGTTACAGATTGATAAAAAAGTAGATTAACTTGGGATGAGCATCTGATAGTGGCTCTTTCTCTGGCTGTCATCTGCCAGGAAGTGACTTATGCCTATTTCTGTATTCCACAGAGGCCAATTCTCTGTGAAGATCAGTTTGGTTATAGACTTGGTCTACCCTGTTCTGACCCTGCACCGTAGGCTGGGATGAAGTGGACTGGAGTAGCTTGCACACCAAGCTCCTATCTCCTTGTGTGGGGACTGTGAGGCCACAGGCCAGAGGGGCAGGTGTGGGACTGGAAAGGAGCCTGTGGTGGCTGACTATGTCCATCTACATGAGCAGAGTGGTGAGCAGGTCTGTGTGCTGCTTCTGCTGGGAGGACTCTGTCACCAGAATCCGAGCTGTCCAGGGGTCTTGCAGATAGATTAATTGTCTCCATGTGATATGATTAGGTTTGTGTCCCCATCCAAATCACATCTTGAATTGTAATCCTCAGGTGTTGAGGGAAAGACCTGATGGGAAGTGACTGGATTATGGGGGCGGTTTCCCCCTTGCTGTTCTTGTGATAGTGAGTGAATTCTCAAGACGTCTGATGATTTAATAAATGATAAATGGTAGTTTTTTCTGTACTCTCACATGCTCTCTCTCACCTGCTGCCATGTAAGATGTGGCTTCTTCCCCTTCTGCCATGATTGTAAGTTTCCTGAGGCCTCCCTCCCCAGCCATGCAGAACTGTGAGTCAATTTAAACCTCTTTTCTTTACAAATTACTCAGTCTTGGGTAGTATATTTATAGCAATATGAGAATGGACTAATACATCATGCTTGGCCTTGCTGTCACCATATCCAGGAATGTGCGGGAAAAAAATCATCTGTTGCTCAAAGTGAGGCTTCTGCTGATAGAACAGTTCCACAATCATAAAACTTAGGCAGCTAAATATTGGCCTGCTGTGTGTGACTATGTGTGTATTCACGTGTGCAAATGGTTCTGACTTTTTTTTTAGCAATTAAAAAGCAAGTTAAATCCCTGCTGACAGAACTTGGTCTTCCTGCTGTGTGGGTACTTAGGATATTTAATTGAATCTAACAAACATTTCACTTTGTGGAAGGGACAGATGAGTTTTCTTTAGGGAATGGATAATACTGGGAAATTCAGGATTGAGAGACAGCCTGTGAGAGTAAAATCATCTCCATGCTGGGAACTGTGACTCACCATAACTCTCTTCTTATCTATCCCTGTAAGACTAAGCAGGTCATTTAAACCCTCTGAAATTTTCTACGTCAGAATGATATCACCGGTGAAAAAACTAGATTGACCAGCTTATGGAGAAAGCTCCTTTCAGATCAAAAACTGTCATTCAAAGATAAAGTGATAGAAAAGTTATTACCTTCATCATCAGACACATATATACAAAATACATTAACTATGAAAACATTTGAAAAATGATGCCATAAGCAAATGAATACCATTAACTCCCTGCATTTGATTTATCACTAGGGTATAAATTAGATGCTCTAAAAATTCCCTTACTAATTATTGCATTATACAAAACATTGCCCTGATTGTTCATTGCTTTATAACGTATTTTGGGTTCACACTCTGTGATAACATATTTTGGGTTCACACTCTGTGGGAGGCAGCTTCAAGGTGCAAGAGACAAAAAGGGAATGAGACACAGTCCTCACCCTGAAAGAACTCATTGGAGGTAGGTCTTGGAGAAAGGATGGGAAATAAAAGGCAAAGAAAATAATTATCTTATAATATAATGAGGGCTACAGCATGTCATGCCTTCCAAATTAAAACTTGCTACATAGAAAATGCCAACTTTGTTGCATATTTCTATTCACATCACAAAAATGTAAGATGAAAGTGATTGTAAAATGTTAATACAGACACACTAAGCTGATCCTGCAGGCTTGGCTCCAGAGCACTGCAATAAGTGAATATTGCAATAGAGTGAATCACAAGTTTTTTGGTTTCCTACTACATATAAAAGTTATGTTTAACAGAGTATACTATACTGTAGCCTAGTAAGTATGCAATAGCGGTATGTCTAAAACAGTGTACACAATCTAATTAAAATACTTTATTTCTAAAGGTGCTAATGATCATCTTTTTGCTGTTGAATGTCTTGTCTCCAAGTGAAATGGCTGTTGACTGATCAGGGTGTTGGTTGCTGAAGGTTGAGGTGGCTGTGACAACCTCTGAAAATAAGACAGTAATGAAGTTTGCCACATTGATTGACTCTTCCTTTCACAAGAGATTTCTCTGTAGGATGTGATGCTGTTTTATAGCTTCTTTGTACAGTAGAATTTATTGAAAATTGGAGCCAGTCTTCTTAAACCCTGCCACTGCTTTGTCAACTAAGTTTATGTAATATTCTAAATCCTTTGTTGTCATTTAAACAATGCTGACAGCATCTTTACTAGGAGATTTCATTAAGAAACCACTATATTTGCTCATCCATAAGAAGTAACTCCTCATCTGTTCAAGTTTGATCATGAGATTGCAGCAATTCAGTCCTATCTTTAAGCTCCACTTCTGATTCTACTTGTCTTGCTATATCCACCATATCTGTGGTGGCTTCCTCCAGTGAAGTTTTAAACCCCTTAAAGTCCTCCATGAAGATTGCAATCAACTGCTTCCAAACTTCTGTTAATCTTGATATTTTGATCTCTTCCCATAAATCATGAATGCTTAACAGCATCTAGAATGGAGAATCATTTCCATAAGGTTTTCAATTTACTTTGCCCAGTTCCATCAGAGGAATCATAATCTATGGCAGCTATAGCCTATGAAATTTATTTCTTAAATAAGAAGACTTAAAAGTCAAAATTACTTCTTGATCCGTGGGCTGCAGAATGGTTGTTGTGTTAGCAGGCATGAAAACAACATTAATCTGTACACATTTATTAGAGATTTTGGGTGACCAGGTACATTGTCAATAAGCAGTAATATGTTGAAAGAATCTTTTTTATCTGAGCAATGGGTCTCAACAATGGGCTTCAAATATTCAGTAAATCATGTTGCACACAGATGTGTTGTCATTCAGGCTTGGGTTCCATTTATATAGCACAGGCAGAGTAGATTTAGCATAATTCTAAAGGGCCTTAGGAATGGCAAATGATCATTGCCGTCAGCTTAAAGTCACCAGCTGCACCAGCTCCAATAAGAGAACCAGAATGTCCTTTGAAGCTTTGAAGGACGTTGACTTCCCCTCTTTAGCTATGAAAGACTTCCCCTGACATTGACTTCTCCTCTTTAGCTATGAAAGTCCTACATGGTATCTTCTTTTTGTCTACATTGAAAATCTGTTGTTGAGTGTAGCCACGTCCATCAATGATCTTAGCTGGATTTTCTGGATAACTTGCTGCAGCTTCTCCATCAGCACTTGCTGCTTCACCTTGTACTTTTATGTTATGGAGATGGCTTCTTTCTTTAAACCTTATGAATCAATTACTGCTATCTTCTAACTTATCTTCTGCAGTTTCCTCACCATTGCCTTCATAGAACCGAAGAAAGCTGGGGCCTTGCATGGGGTAGGCTTTGGCTTAAGGAAATGTTATAGATGGTTTGATCTTCTATCTGGCTTGCTAAAACTTTTTCCCTATCAGCAACAAGGTTGTTGTGATTTCATTTCATTCATGTGTTCATTGAAGTAGCACTTTTAATTTTCTTTGATGCCTTTTCCTTTGCATTCACAATGTGGCTGTTTGGCACAGAAGCCGTGCTTTTGGCATATCTGGATGTTCAGCATGCCTTCTTCACTAAGCTTAATTGCCTTTTGCTTTTGGTTTAAAGTGAGAGACATGTGACTTTTCCTTCCTGAACATTAGAGGCCATTGTAGGGTTATTAATTGATCTAATTTCTATATTTTCTGTTTCAGGGAACAGAGAAGTCTGAGTTGAGAGAGAGATGGGGGAATGGCAAGTTGGTGGAGCAATCAGAACACATACATTTATCAATTAAGTTTGTCATCTTATATGGCTGTGGTTAACGGTGACCCCAAGCAGTTACAGCAATAGTAACATTAAAGATCACTGGTCACAGATCACCAAAAGTATAATAATAATAAGGCTTGATATATGGCAAGAATTAACAAAATGTGACACAGAGTCACAAAGTGAACACACGCTGTTGGAAAAATGGTGCCTGTAGACTTGCTTGATGAGGGATTGGCACAAACTTTCAATTGGGTAAAAATGCAGTGTCTGCAAAGCACAGTAAAGCCAAGTGCAATAAAACAAGGTGTGCTGGTATATACTTCTAACTCACTGATGCTTTGGAAGCTAAAGCCAATCACAATAAACAGGAAAATGTGTGTGTATCATATATTAATAAATAAAGTCTGGGGAAAATGGTGCAGGGCACTCTAGGCAAAGGAATATTGTCTCTGGAATAAGTTAGCTATGAATTCAGATTCTGACCTCTTCTAAAATCTGTGGTCTTAGTTTAGTCACTTATCTTCAAGTTTTTATTCTCTCATTTGTAAAAACAAAGGCTAATAGTGCCTTTCACACACAGTTACTGTGACAATAAAGTAGAATAATGTGGAAGTATCTAATTTTCTGAAACCTTCACATAGAGTTGTTATTGTTTCAGCCTTTGTTGGTCACTGTTTCCCAAAAGAATCTGGAAACACTTTATTTTATCGAAATCCCCCATTATACAAGTGACACAGGCCTTCCCTAGCCTCTGGTACCGTTGAGGCACTTTGACACCTGGAATTCAATTTGCCTTGTTAAGAAGTTCTCTTTCACACAGCAGTGGGATTCATGCAGTCAGGATGTCTCCACGGGCTCTCAAGTCAGCATGTGGCTGTCACTTGATTCCACTTCACCTGCTCTCAACCTCCCAGGGATCAGTTTCACCATTTCTTTCTGTCTCTGTCACAAGTTGCATCCTTGGTGCCCCACTCAGCCTGATGCCCTTGGTCTCTTTTCAACTGGCCATCAGCAAACCAGTGAGGGCCTAATGCATGCCAGATGCCAGTAACGCAGCTACTTTGTAACAGCTGTTGCCCGTGACATGGAACTTGTCAATCTAGATGCCCCATTCTCTGTACTGCCTGGATAATCTCTACTATGACTTAGCTTGCATTTGCTTATGGGGAAATAGAATCTACTCCTCTGATGTCCACCCTCACAGAGGGGCTTTGGTTTATAGTGGCTTGGCCCAAGGGATTTATATTTCTTTTAATTTATACATCATTTTGCTTCTCAGTGCTATACTTGCCACAGAGTTGCCGATCCAGTATGGGTCCTGAAAATCCATGCCACAGTTTAGTTTTTAACATGCCTTTTTCTGTGCTTCAGCTCTCTTTCTAAGGAC